>NC_090329.1:8192806-9392806 GCF_035084215.1 Heptranchias perlo
GGGAGTCCAGAACCAGGGGTCACAGTCTCAGGATACGGGGTATGCCATTTAGAACCGAGATGAGGAGAAATTTATTCTCTCAGAGGGTGGTGAACCTGTGGAATTCTCTACCACAGAAGGCAGTGGAGGCCAAGTCATTAGATGTATTCAAGAAGGAGATAGATATATTTCTTAATGCTAAAGGGATCGAGGGATATGGGGAAAAAGCAGGAACAGGGTACTGAGTTAGACGATCAGCCATGACCATTTTGAATGGCGGAGCAGGCCCGAAGGGCCGAATGGCCTACTCTTGCTCCTATTTTCTATGTTTCTATGTTTCTGTGACTCACAGATGCACACTGACATGCGCGCACACACACACACACACACTTTCTGCACAATCCCACACACTCTCCACACACACATACATGTGGGGGAATGGTGTCCCCTGTGTATGTATCCGGTGATCCTGTGTAAAGTTGTGATTAGCGGGGAGTAGAATGGTTGAGCAGTCTGAGGGCCGGGATGGAGTTAAGCAGATGTTAAAGTGCTGTGAACTTGCTGTGATCCTGAACGTGCCATTTCAGTATCAGACCCTTACCTGTGTACAACAGCCAGCAGTCAGCGGATTGAAGTTATATTAACTACTCTGCATAGAGAGGCCTGCTCTGCTCAGCACAGTCTCTGTGCAGGGAGATTTGAACGTTATCGTGGAGTCGGGGGGAACAGTTGGCTTACGGCCAATGTTAAAAGGATTCAGAATGAAGTTGAGAACGTTCGCAGCTGACACTCTCGTTAAACCTCACTTTGTGCCAGTTACAGTAATACCATAGATGGTGAGAAGGACAGGGGATACAACCTGGGAACACCATCACATCCCAAACCATCCCAGGGAGACTGACCCTCCGGGGAGTCAGACTGGCCTTCCCAGGAGTGAAAGTGACCCTCCAGGGAGTGAGACTGACCCTCCGAGGAGTGAGACTGACTCTCCAGGAGTGAGACTGACCCTTCAGGGAGTGAGACTGACCCTCCGAGGAGTGAGACTGACTCTCCGGGAGTGAGACTGACCCTCCAGGGAGTGAGACTGACCCTCCGGGAGTGAGACTGACCTTCCGGGATTGAGACTGATCCTCCAGGGAGTGAGACTGACCTTCCAGGAGTGAGACTGACCCTCCGGGGAGTGAGACTGGTCTTCCCAGGAGTGAGACTGACCCTCCGGGGAGTGAGACCGACCTTCCGGGAGTGAGACTGATCCTCTGGGGAGTGAGACTGACCTTACGGGGAGTGAAACTGACCCTCCAGGGAGTGAGACTGACCTTCCAGAAGTGAGACTGACCCTCAGGGGAGTGAGTCTGGCCTTCCCAGGAGTGAGACTGACCCTCCACGGAGTGAGACTGACCCTCAAGGGAGTGAGACCAATCCTCTGGAGAGTGAGACTAGCCCTCTGGGGAGTGAGACTGACCCTCCAGGAGTGAGACTGAAAATCCAGGAGTGAGGCTGACCCTCCGGGAATGAGACTGACCTTCCAGGAAGTGAGACTGAAAATCCTGGGGTGAGACTGACCCTCCGGGAATGAAACTGACCTTCCAGGAGTGAGACTGACCTTCCAGGAGTGAGACTGACCTTCCGGGAATTAGACTGACCCTCCAGGAAGTGAGACTGAAAATCCAGGAGCGAGACTGACCCTCCGGGAATGAGACTGACCTTCCAGGAGTGAGACTGAAAATCCAGGAGTGAGACTGACCTTCCTGGAATGAGACTGACCCTCCAGGAAGTGAGACTGAAAATCCAGGAGTGAGACTGACCCTCCGGGAATGAGACTGACCTTCCGGGGAGTGATACTGTCCTCCGGGGAGTGAGTCTGTCTCTCCAGGGTGTCTCTCTCTCTCCCCTTTGCTCCATGCTGCCTTAGGCCCTAACTCCAGTTTCAAGCTGTACTTGCTGCTTTGCTGTGGAATAATCCACAGATAACCTGGAGCAGAGTGGCTTTTCTAGTCTCTTGCGCATCTCTGATTTTAATCACTCCACCATCGGCAGTTGTGCCTTCAGCTGCCGAGGCCCTAAGCTCTGGAATTCCCTCTCTAAACCTCTCCGTCTCTCCACCTCTTTCTCCTCCTTTAAGACGCTCCTTAGAACCTACCCTGTCCTAATATCTCCTTTTGTGGCTTCGGTGTCAAATTTTGTTTGGTAATCGCTCCCGTGAAGCTCCTTGGGACGTTTTACTACGTTAAAGGCGCTGCATAAATGCAAGTTGTTATTTTATATAAAAGTCTTCCTAACAGTGTCAGTTTGAGTCCATTACACTTCAGACATCACACTTGCAGCTAATTTCATATTTGATATTCAGAAAACTGCAATAAATTATAATTGAACGGGTAGGAATTTGCCAATCAAATCAGGTACCAATCAAAAGAAGGCACATAAACTTCCAGTGAAAAATGATGAAAAGCATGTAAAAGCAACCAATGAATGGGCAGTCAGCAAAAACTACCAGTAAGGAAAAGACAATTAATTAAATCGCTCCAAATGTTCTTCTGAAAATCCTTTTTGATGCCATCTTGCTTTACAGCAGACTTAGGTTTGTAGCATAATAAGGACAGCAGATTATTAAACTTATCGATTCTATTGCACTTTCTGACAGGAGTCCACCTCAGGCTTGTGCATCACTGAGGAAGCCTTTAGGCTTCAGTTAATTGGGGTGAGAGTGTTATCACTGTCAGCTGAAGAAATTCAACAAGGTGGCAAGCTGCAACTGCCCACAAATTATTATTGTAAATGAATGACAGCAAGACTGGTTATTCACATTCCATGAATGAATAATTTTAAAAAAGGTGTGACAAATGAACTTTTGCACTTTGAAATGTTCCCGTTGTTTAATTTTTATTTTTATTTAAGTATTGATAGCATTGACTATTCATGGCACTGATCATGGTGAGTTACATGTTTTAAGGGGATTGGGTTGCTGGTATGTGGAAGCAAAAGAATTTTGAAATAGATTCATAAAAGATCTCAATTGGTGATTCTCAATTGGGGAAAGGACAATTTTACTAAGCTAAGAAGTGATTTAGCATAAAGTGGACGAGAAACAGCTACTTGAAGGTAATTCAATGTCAGAGCAGTGGGAGGCATTCAAAGGGAAGATACAAGGGGTGCAGAGCAAACATGTTCCCACAAAGAGACAGGGTGGGGCTGCCAAATCTAGAGCCCCCTGGATATCAAGGAGCATACAGGGTAAGGTAAGGCAGAAAAGGGAAGCTTATGTCAGACACTGAGAGCTCAATACTACAGAAAACCGAGAGGAGTATAAAAAGTGCAGGGGTGAAATTAAAAAGGAAATTAGGAAAGCAAAGAGAGGGCATGAAAAAATACTGGCAAGTAAAATCAAGGAAAACACAAAGATGTTTTATAAATACATTAAGAGCAAGAGGATAACTAAGGAAAGAGTAGGGCCTATTAGAGACCAAAAAGGTAACCTATGTGTGGAGGCGGAAGATGTTGATATGATTCTTAATGAATTCTTTGCGTCTTTCTTCACAAAAGAGGGACGATGCAGAGATTATAGTTAAGGAGGAGGAGTGTGGAATATTTGATGTGATAAACTTAGTGAGAGAGGAAGTATTAAGGGGATCAGCATCTTTGAATCATAGAATCATAGAACAATAGAAAATTTACAGCACAGAAGGAGGCCATTCAGCCCATCGTGTCCGTACCGGCTGGAAAACAAGCCAACCAGCCTAATCCCACTTTCCCGCATTTGGTCCGTAGCCCTGCAGGTCACGGTTCTTCAGGTGCACATCCAGGTATTTTTTAAATGAGTTGAGGGTTTCTGCCTCCACCACCCTCTCAGGCAGTGAGTTCCAGACATCCACAACCCTCTGGGTGAAAAATGTATTTCCTCATTTCTGCTCTAATCCTTCTACCAATCACTTTAAATCTATGCCCCCTGGTTATTGACCCCTCCGCTAAGAGAAATAAGTCCTTCCTATCCACTCTATCTAGGCACCTCATAATTTTGTACACCTCAATTAAATCTCCCCTCAACCTCCTCTGTTCCAAGGAAAACAACCCCACCTTGTCCAATCTTTTTATCATAGCTAAAATTCTCCAGTCCTGGCAACATCCTCATAAATCTCCTCTGCACCCTCTCTAGTGCAATCACATCCTTCTTGTAATGTGGTGACCAGAACTGTGCACAGTACTCAAGCTGTGGCCTAACTAGTGTTTTATACAGTTCCAGCATAACCTCCCTGCTTTAATATTCGATGCCTCGGCTAATAAAGGAATGCATTCCATATGCCTTCTTAACCACCTTATCTACCTGTCCTGCTACCTTCAAGGATCTGTGGACATGCACTCCAAGGTCCCTCACTTCCTCTACACCTCTCAGTATCCTCCCATTTATTGTGTACTCCCTTGCCTTGTTTGCTCTATCCAAATGCATTACCTCACATTTTTCCGATTCAACTCCATTTGCCACTTTTCTGCCCATCTGACCAGTCCATTGATATCTTCCTGCAGTCAACTGCTTTCCTCCTCACTATCAACCACACGGCCTATCTTTGTGCCATCTGCAAATTTCTTAATCATGCCCCCTACGTATAAGTTCTAATCGTTAATGAAGACCACAAAAAGCAAAGGACCTAGTACTGAGCCCTGCAGAACCCCACTGGAAATAGTCTTCCAGTCATGAAAACACCCGTCGACCATGACCCTTTGCTTCCTGCCACTGAGCCAATTTTGGATCCAACTTGCCACTCTCCCTTGGATCCCATGGGCTTGCACTTTTTTGACCAGACTGCCTTGCTAAACTCCATGTAGACTACATCAAATGCGCTACCCTCATAGACCCTCCTTGTTACTTCCTCAAAAAATCCAATCAAGTTAGTCAGACACGACCTTCCCTTAACAAATCCATGCTGACTGTCCTTGATTACTCCATGCCTGACGGTTTATCCTGCCCCTCAGAATTGATTCCAATAATTTGCCCACCACTGAGTTTAGACTGACTGGCCTGTAATTACTCCGTCTATCCCTTGCTCCCTTTTTAAACAATGGTACATCGTTAGCAGTCCTCCAATCCTCCAGCACCACGCCTGTATCCAGTGAGGATTGGAAAATGATGCTCAGAGCCTCCACTATTTCCTCCCTTGCTTCTTTTAACAGCCTGGGATAGATCTCATCCGGTCCTGGTGATTTATCGACTTTCAAGAAAGCCTATGATAGACACCGGGAACTCAATACTACGGAAAGCTTAGAGGAGTATACAAAGTGCAGGGGTGAAGTTAACAATGAAATTAGGAAAGCAAAGAGAGGGCATGAAGAAATATTAGCAGGTAACATCAAAGAAAACCCAAAGATGTTTTATAAATACATTAAGAGCAAGAGGATAACTAAGGAAAGAGTACGGCCTATGAGAGACCAAAAAGGTGAACTATGTGTGGAGGCGGAAGATGTGAGTATGGTTCTTAATGAACACTTTGCATCTGTCTTCACAAAGGAAAGGGATGATGTAGGGATTGAAGTTAAGGAGGAGGAGTGTGAAATATTGGATGGGATAAACATCGTGAGAGAGGAAGTATTAAGGGGGTTAGCATCTTTGAAAGTGGATAAATCACCAGGGCCGGATGAAATGTATCCCAGGCTGTTAAAAGAAGTCAGGGAGGAAATAGCAGAGGCTTCAACAATCATTTTCCAAACTTCACTGGAATCAAGCGTAGCACCGGAGGATTGGAGGACTGCTAATGTTCTACTGTTGTGTAAAAAGGGATCGAGTAATTACATTCCAGTCAGCCTTACCTCGGTGGTGGGCAAATTATTGGAATCAATTCTGAGGGACAGGATAAATTGTCACTTAGAAAGGCATGGACGAATCAAGGACAGTCAGCACGGATTTGTTAAGGGGATGTTGTGTCTGACTAACTCGATTGCGGGAAGGCTAAAGTGCCGATCTCGGTGGGGGGCTGAACTGGATATCACGGGATCGGGGGGCTGAAGTGGGGATCACGGTGGGGGGATGCTGAAGTGGAGATCACGGTGGGGGGGTGCTGAAGTGGAGATCACGGTGGGGGGCGGCTGAAGTGGAGATCACGGTTGTGGGGGGGCTGAGGTGGAGATCGCGGCTGGGAGATCATGAGGAGGGGGGCTGAAGTGGAGATCGCTGGGGTGTTGAAGTGGGGATGGCGGGCTGGAGCTCGTGGGGAGGGGGGCTAAAGTGGAGATCGGGCGGGGGGGGGGACTAAAGTGGAGATCACGGTGGGGGGGGGGAAGCAGGATTGTTTGAGGGGCTGGGGAAGCACTCCTGCTCCTCCTGGCCCACAAGCAGTGCTGGAAAGGCACTTACCTGCTGGATCCGGCCGTTTTCGCCTCCAGAGCCCTGGGAAACCCAGCCCGCAGATGTTACAAATAAAACTCTGCTAAAATCTGAGGCACGCAGCCTCATTAACATATTTAAATTACTGACCCGCCTCTCAAGAGCAGATTAGTCGCCCACCGCCCCACCCCGCCCCGGTTAAACCAATAATTGAAGGGGGGGTTGGGGTCGGGTTTCAGATTTTTGAAATTTTAACTTACACCCCACCCCCCAATCACCGCCACTGTCGGGGGTTAAAATTCCCCCCAACATTTCAGGTCGATGACCTTTCATCACAGCAAATTTGAGTTCTAATGAAAGGTCATCAACCTGAAACGTTAACTCTGTTTTTTTCTCTCTCCACAGATGCTGCCTGACCTGCTGAGTGTTTCCAGTATTTTCTGTTTTGATTTCAGATTTCCAGCATCTGCAGTATTATGCCTCAGTAATAAACATAAGCTGCATAAATAAACAACCCTGCGATCAGGAGCAGTCATCTGTGGATGAGGGCGAGTAAAATGATGCAAAGCAACATTGCACTGGGGAGAGGTCTTTGAAAATTGTAGAGGGTGCTGCTGAGGGCCTTTTAGCATATGGGAGGGGTTCGACTGGGGTTATAGATGCCAATATTTTGGTTCTTCATGAAACTTTATGCTTCACCTCATTAGGAGCACATTCATTAGTGCCTTATTTCAAGATGGCTACCGAGGAATTAAGTCCACTTCAACCCATATTGATTCCAAATTGGGAGTTCAGTTTTGTTTCACAAAACTTAATGAATATCCATTTGAAAGTTTGGGATTGTTTGATTTAAAGTTCCTTTCTTGACAAATTGTCTGCCACTTTGCAATAGTTTCATTTCAGGGTGCTGCTGAGGGCCTTTTAGCATATGGGAGGGGTTCTACTCGGGTTATAGATGCCAATATTTTGGTTCCACTGCCCTCCTGCCGAAGCTACGGTGGGAAACCAAGAGAACACCTGACAAATTTCAGGGCCAAACTCCTTTACATTTTTCTGAAGTAACTAAAAGCTAATGCACAGGTACTAAAAGCGATGAAAAAGGCTAATGAAATGTTGGCCTTAATCTCAAGGAGGCTGGAATTTAAAGGAGAGGAAATGATGCTTTACTTGTGCAGAGCCTTGGTTCGACCCTGTCAGGAGCACTGTGTTCAGTTTTGGGCATTGAACCTCAGGAAAGATATATTGGCTTTGGAGGGGGATCCGCGCAGATTCACCAGAATGATACCAGGGCTTAAAGGATTAAATTAGGAGCACAATTTGCATAAACTTGGCTGGCATTCCCCTGAAGGTTGAAGGGTGATTTATTCACGAGACTGGTTATTCAAGACTGGCCAGGATTTGTTTTTTTTCTTAACGAAGTGATTTCCTCCCCACTCCTCATCCAGCAGTGTAAAAGCACTGTTTAAAATGAGAGAAGGATTCGTATGGTAGATCGAGAGATACTATTTCCCCAGGTACGGGAATCCAGAAGAAGGGGGCATAATCTTAAAATTAGAGCCTAGTTATTCAGAGTGAAATCAGGAAGTACTTTTTCACACATAGGGTAGTAGAAATCTGGAAGTTCCACCTCCAAAAAGATGTGGATTCTGGGTCAATTGAAACCTTCAAGACCGAGATAGATCGATTACTGTTAGTTAAGGTTATATGGGAATATGGAGCAAAGACGGGTAAATGGAGTTGGGGTACAGATCTGCCATGATCTAACTGAATGGCGGAACAGGCTCAAGAGGCTGAATGGCCTACACCTGTTCCTATGTTCCTAACTTTGCTGAAAAGATTGTCGATTTCTATATCACAATGTTCATTTATTAAATAAAGCTTGTTATATGTGTGACAAATGAACTTTTCGACAAATGAAATTTTCCAGTTGTTTAATTTTTATTTTTATTAATGTATTGATAGCATTGACTATTCATGGCACTGATCATGGTGAGTTACATGTTTTAAGGGGATTGGGTTGCTGGTATGTGGAAGTGAAAGAATCTCAAAATAGATTCATAAAAGATCTCAATTGGTGATTCTCAATTGGGGAAAAGCCAATTTTACTGAGCTAAGAAGTGATTTCGCAAAAGTGGACTGGAAACAGCTACTTGAATTACCAGTTCCAGAACAGTAAATCAGTGTCAGAGCAGTGGGAGGCATTCAAGGGGAAGATACAAGGGGTGCAGAGTAAACATGTTCCCACAAAGAGAAAGGGTGGGGCTGCCAAATCTAGAGCCCCCTGGATATCAAGGAGCATACAGGGTAAGATAAGGCAGAAAAGGAAAGCTTACGTCAGACACCGAGAACTCAATACTACAGAAAGCCTAGAGGAGTATAAAAAGTGCAGGGGTGAAATTAAAAAGGAAATGAGGAAAGCAAAGAGAGGGCATGAAAAAATACTGGCAAGTAAAATCAAGGAAAACCCAAAGAAGTTTTATAAATGCATTAAGAGCAAGAGGATAACTAAGGAAAGAGTAGGGCCTATTAGAGACCAAAAAGCTAACCTATGTGTGGAGGCAGAAGATGTTGATATGATTCTTAATGAATTCTTTGCGTCTTTCTTCACAAAAGAGGGACGATGCAGAGATTTTAGTTAAGGAGGAGGAGTGTGAAATATTGGATGTGATAAACTTAGTGAGAGAGGAAGTATTAAGGGAATCAGCATCTTTGAATCATAGAATCATAGAACAATAGAAAATTTACAGCACAGAAGGAGGCCATTCGGCCCATCGTGTCCGTACCGGCTGGAAAACAAGCCAACCAGCCTAATCTCACTTTCCCGCATTTGGTCCGTAGCCCTGCAGGTCACGGTTCTTCAGGTGCACATCCAGGTATTTTTGAAATGAGTTGAGGGTTTCTGCCTCTACCACCCTCTCAGGCAGTGAGTTCCAGACATCCACAACCCTCTGGGTGAAAAAATTATTTCCTCATTTCTGCTCTAATCCTTCTACCAATTACTTTAAATCTATGCCCCCTGGTTATTGACCCCTCTGCTAAGAGAAATAAGTCCTTTCTATCGACTCTATCTACGCCCCTCATAATTTTGTACACCTCAATTGAAACTCCCCTCAGTCTCCACTGTTCCAAGGAAAACAAGCCCAGCCTATCCAATCTTTTCTCATCGCTAAAATTCTCCAGTCCTGGCAATATCCTCGAAAATCTCCTCTGCACCCTCTCTGGTGCAATCACATCCTTCCTGTTATGTGGTGACTAGAACTGTGCGCAGTACTCAAGCTGTGGCCTAACTAGTGTTTTATACAGTTCCAGCATAACATCCCTGCTTTAATATTCGATGCTTCGACTAATAAAGGAAAGTATCCCATATGCCTTCTTAATCACCTTATCGACCAGCCCTGCTACCTTCAGGAATCTGTGGACATGCACTCCAAGGTCCCTCACTTCCTCTACACCTCTCAGTATCCTTCCATTTATTGTGTACTCCCTTGCCTTGTTTCCTCTCTCCAAATGCATTACCTCACATTTCTCCGGATTCAAATCTATTTGCCACTTTTCTGCCCATCTGACCAGTCCATTGATATCTTCCTGCAGTCTATTGCTTTCCTCCTCACTATCAACCACAAGGCCTATCTTTATGTCATCTGCAAATTTCTTAATCATGCCCCCTAAGTATAAGTTCTAATCGTTAATGTATACCACAAAAAGCAAAGGACCTAGTACCGAGCCCTGTGGAACCCCACTGGAAACAGCCTTCCAGTCTCACAAACACCAGTTGACCATTATCCTTTGCTTCCTGCCACTGAGCCAATTTTGGATCCAATTTGCCACGTTCCCTTGGATCCCATGGGCCTTTACTTTTTTGACCAATCTGCCATGTGGGACCTTGTCCAAAGCCTTGCTAAAATCCATGTAGACCACATCAATTGCGCTATCCTCATCGATCCTCCTTGTCACCTCCTTGAAAAATTCAGTCGAGCTAGTCAGTCATGACATCCTCTTAACAAATCTGTGCTGCCTGTCCTTGATTAGACAATTTATCCTGTCCCTCAGAATTGTTTCCAATAATTTGCCCACCACCGAGGTGAGGCTGACTGGAATGTAATTTCTCGGTCTATCCTTCGCTCCCTTTTTAAACAACAGCACAACATTAGCAGTCCTCCAATCCTCCGGCACTGTGCTTGTATCCAGTGAAGTTTGTAAAATGATTGTTGAAGCCTATGCTATTTCCTCCCTGACTTCTTTTAACAGCCTGGGATACATTTCATCCGGCCCTGGTGATTTATCCACTTTCAAAGATGCTAATCCCCTTAATACTTCCTCTCTCACGATGTTTATCCCATCCAATATTTCACACTTCTCCTCCTTAACTTCAATCCCTACATCATCCCTTTCCTTTGTGAAGACAGATGCAAAGTGTTCATTAAGAACCATACCCACATCTTCCACCTCCACACATAGTTCACCTTTTTGATCTCTAATAGGCCCTACTCTTTCCTTAGTTACCCTTTTGCTCTTAATGTATTTATAAAACATCTTTGGGTTTTCTTTGATGTTGCCTGCTAATATTTTTTCATGCCCTCTCTTCGCTTTCCTAATTTCTTTGTTAACTTCACCCCTGCACTTTGTATACTCCTCTAAGCTTTCCATAGTATTGAGTTCCCGATGTCTATCATAGGCTTTCTTGAAGGTAGGTAAATCACCAGGACTGGATGAAATCTATCCCTGGCTGTTAAACGAAGCCAGGGAGGAAATAACGGAGGCTCTGAGCATCATTTTCCAATCCTCACTGGATACAGGCGTGGTGCCGGAGGATTGGAGGACTGCTAACAGTTTACCATTATTTAAAAAGGGAGCAAGGGATAGACGGAGTAATTACAGGCCAGTCATTCTAAAGTCAGTGGTGGGCAAATTATTGGAATCAATTCTGAGGGACAGGATAAGCCATCACTTAGAAAGGCACGGACTAATCAAGGACAGTCAGCATGGATTTGTTGAGGGAAGGTTGTGTCTGACCAACTTGATTGAATTTTTTGAGGAGGTAACAAGGAGGGTCGATGAGGGCAGTGCATTTGATGTGGTCTACATGGATTTTAGCAAGGCTTTTGACAAGGTCCCACAAGGCAGTCTGGTCAAAAAAGTACAAGCCCATGGGATCCAAGGGAGAGTGGCAAGTTGGATCCAAAATTGACTCAGTGGCAGGAAGCAAAGGGTAATGGTCGATGGGTGTTTTTGTGACCGAAAGGCTGTTTCCAGTGGGGTTCCACAGGGCTCAGTATGAGGTCCCTTGCTTTTTGTGATATATGTTAATAATTTGAACTTAAATGTAGGGGGTATGTTTAAGAAGTTTGAATATGATACAAAAATGGTCCGTGTGGTTGATAGTGAGGAGGCATATAGAATAATTTCCTTTATTAGCTGAGGCATAGAATATAAGAGCAGGGAGATTATGCTGGAACTGTATAAAACACTGGTTAGTCCACAGCTTGAGAACTGTGTACAGTTCTAGTCAGCACTTTGCAGGAAGGATGTGATTGCACTTGAGAGGGTACAGAGGAGATTTATGAGGATGTTGCCAGGACTGGAGAATTTTAACTTTGAGGAAAGATTGGATAGGCTGGGGTTGTTCTCTTTGGAACAAGGAGGCTGAGGGGTGATTTAATTGAGTTGTACACAATTATGAGGGGCCTGGATAGAGTGGATAGGAAGGACCAATTCCCTTAGCAGAGAGGTCAATAACCAGGGGGCATAGATTTAAAGTGATTGGTTGAAGGATTCGAGGGTAGCTGAGGAGAATTTTTTTCACCCAGAGGGTGGTGGGGGTCTGGAACTCACTGCATGAAAGTGTGGGGGAGGCTGAAACCCTCAACTCATTTAAAAAGTACCTGGATGTGAACCTGAAGTGCCGTAACCTACAGGGCTACGGACCAAGTGCTGGAAAGTGGGATTAGGCTGGGTGGCTCATTCTCGGCCCGGTGCGGACACGATGGGCCGAATGGCCTCCTTCTGTGCTGTAAATTTTCTCTGATTCTATGACCTACAGACAAAGAACTGTTTTCTTTTTTCACCCTGATTGAAAAATACATCTGTTCATATTCTCTTCCTGTCGACATGGTAAATAATAAACATAACATGGAAATAGAAAATGCTGGAAACACTCAGCAGGTCAGGCCGCATCTGTGGAGAGAAACAGAGTTAATGGCCCCGGTATTTACGGGGAGATGGGGAGGGAGCAGAGAGTTGAGGGAGGGCAGTTGTGGCAGCCTGGAAGCCCAGAAATGTGGGGAACGTGGAGGTCCTGCCGAATTTAACGGCAGGATCTTATTTGAATTCTTTTTTCCGTTTCCTGGCCGGCAACTGGACAGATTGAGAGACTGACCGGCAGTCAGGCGGGAAGGCCTGTGGTAGATGGCCGCGGCCGGGGAGTGGAGAGGTGGGAGGGAGTGAGGGAGTGAGTGAGGGAGTGAGGGAGTGAGAGAGCGATTTAAGGTGGGGAGATCGCAGGAGTGAGATCGCGGGACTGAGATCGTGGGGAGGCTGAAGTGCCGATCTCGGTGCGGGGGTCTGAAGTGGAATCACGGGATCGGGGGCTCAAGTGGAGATCACGGTGGGGGTGGGGGGGGTGGGGGTGAAGTGGAGATCAGGGGGAGGGACAAAAGTGGAGATCACGGTGTGGGGGGGGGGAAGCAGGATTGTTTGAGGGGCTGGGGAAGCACTCCTGCTCCTCCTGGCCCACTAGCAGTGCTGGAAAGGCACTTACCTGCTGGATCCGGCCATTTTCGCCTCCAGAGCCCTGGGAAACCCAGCCCGCAGATGTTACAAATAAAACTCTGCTAAAATCTGAGGCACGCAGCCTCATCAACATGTTTAAATTACTGACCCGCCTCTCAAGAGCAAATTAGTCGCCCACCGCCCCAGCCCGCCCCGGTTAAACCAATAATTGAATGGGGGTTGGGGTCGGGTGTAAGATTGTTCAAATTTTAACTTACACCCCACCCCTCAATCACCCCCAACTTTTCAGGTCGATGACCTTTCATCACAACAAATTTGAGTTCTAATGAAAGGTCATCAACCTGAAACGTTAACTCTGTTTTTTCTCTCTCCACAGATGCTGCCTGACCTGCTGAGTGTTTCCAGTATTTTCTGTTTTGATTTCAGATTTCCAGCATCTGCAGTATTATGCCTCAGTAATAAACATAAGCTGCATAAATAAACAACCCTGCGATCAGGAGCAGTCATCTGTGGATGAGGGCAAGAAAAATGATGCAAAGCAACATTGCACTGGGGAGAGGTCTTTGAAAATTGTAGAGGGTGCTGCTGAGGGCCTTTTAGCATATGGGAGGGGTTCTACTGGGGTTATAGATGCCAATATTTTGGTTCTTCATGAAACTTTATGCTTCACCTCATTAGGAGCACATTCATTAGTGCCTTATTTCAAGATGGCGACCTAGGAATTAAGTCCACTTCAACCCATGTTGATTCCAAATTGGGAGTTCAGTTTTGTTTCACAAAACTTAATGAATATCCATTTGAAAGTTTGGGATTGTTTGATTTAAAGTTCCTTTCTTGACAAATTGTCTGCCACTTTGCAATAGTTTCATTTCAGGGTCCGTCTCTGGGGCATAGAATTTCTGATTTACAGCCAGGCCAGGAATTACCAGTTCCAGAACAGAGTCCAATCCCAGAAATAAACTGCAGCATGATACAATCCAAAAGAAAAACGGGGCCACGGGGCTCCAGACAACATTCCCTCCTTATATTCCCAAAATAAACTCCCAGAAAACCCACAGTGCACCCTCAGAAATAAACCTGAAACTTCATAGGGGGCCTCCTGCAGTCGTCCCTCTGAGAAACCACAGGTGCCCATAAAGACCCCTGGCATAGACATAAAGGGGCCAGATTCCATTGCCCTTCCAGTGCTCTCCTGCATTAAATCTGGATGGAGTATTCCAGAAGGGATTTTCTGCTGCAAAACAACAAAAATTATCCACATCCAACAGTGTTGAACCAACGCCAATAAAAATTGATTTTTCAATTTAAAGGGTACTTTGCTCTTTTTCCCAGAAATGGCCAATCCAACCTGCTGCTCAGCTATTCTGCCTCAGTGCCCTCCCCCCACCCCGTATCCCCATATTCTGAACTCAGGGCTCCCACTGACTATCCATTTGCTGATATCTCTGCTGCATCAGTACTTGGGACAAAGGCACTTCATTCTGACAGGATTGACAAATCATTAAAACAAAGACTTTCCCATCGACCAACAAACAAAGAAAACATTTTTAGGATGGAAACTTAGCGTAATTTGTTCAAAACAAGGTAAAACATAAAGGCCCCGAAACTCCACAGGAGTTCTCCTGATCTCCTGCCATAAATTTAGCAGGAAACCAGAGGAACCCCCAGAGAAATTACATAAATGACAAAAAACGTCCATTTACACCGTTTCCCCAGGGGTTCCACTGCCCTCCTGCCGAAGCTACGGTGGGAAACCAAGAGAACACCTGACAAATTTCAGGGCCAAACTCCTTTACATTTTTCTGAAGTAACTAAAAGCTAATGCACAGGTACTAAAAGCGATGAAAAAGGCTAATGAAATGTTGGCCTTAATCTCAAGGAGGCTGGAATTTAAAGGAGAGGAAATGATGCTTTACTTGTGCAGAGCCTTGGTTCGACCCTGTCAGGAGCACTGTGTTCAGTTTTGGGCATTGAACCTCAGGAAAGATATATTGGCCTTGGAGGGGGAACCGCGCAGATTCACCAGAATGATACCAGGGCTTAAAGGATTAAATTAGGAGCACAATTTGCAAAACTTGGCTGGCATTCCCCTGAAGGTTGAAGGGTGATTTATTCACGAGACTGGTTATTCAAGACTGGCCAGGATTTGTTTTTTTTCTTAACGAAGTGATTTCCTCCCCACTCCTCATCCTGCAGTGTAAAAGCACTGTTTAAAATGAGAGAAGGATTCGATATGGTAGATCGAGAGATGCTATTTCCACAGGTACGGGAATCCAGAAGAAGGGGGCATAATCTTAAAATTAGAGCCTGGTTATTCAGAGTGAAATCAGGAAGTACTTTTTCACACATAGGGTAGTAGAAATCTGGAAGTTTCACCTCCAAAAAGCTGTGGATGCTGGGGGTCAATTGAAACCTTCAAGACCGAGATCGATAGATTTCTGTTAGTTAAGGTTATATGGGAATATGGAGCAAAGACGGGTAAATGGAGTTGGGGTACAGATCTGCCATGATCTAACTGAATGGCGGAACAGGCTCGAGAGGCTGAATGGCCTACACCTGTTCCTATGTTCCTAACTTTGCTGAAAATAATGTTGATTTCTATATCCCAATGTTCATTTATTAAATAAAGTTTGTTTTATGTGTGACAAATGATTGTTTGCACTTTGAAATTTTCCAGTTGTTAATTTTTATTTTTATTTAAGTATTGATAGCATTGACTATTCATGGCACTGATCATGTTTTAAGGGGATTGGGTTGCTGGTATGTGGAAGTGAAAGAATTTTGAAATAGATTCATAAAAGATCTCAATTGGTGATTCTCAATTGGGGAAAGGCCATTTTTACTAAGCTAAGAAGTGATTTAGCAAAAGTGGACTGGAAACAGCTACTTGAAGGTAATTCAATGTCAGAGCAGTGGGAGGCATTCAAAGGGAAGATACAAGGGGTGCAGAGTAAACATGTTCCCACAAAGAGAAAGGGTGGGGCTGCCAAATCTAGAGCCCCCTGGATGTCAAGGGGCATACAGGGTAAGGTAAGGCAGAAAAGGGAAGCTTATGTCAGACACCGAGAACTCAATACTACAGAAAACCTAGAGGTGAAATGAAAAATGAAATTAGGAAAGCAAAGAGAGGGCATAAAAATACTGGCAAGTAAAATCAAGGAAAACCCAAAGGTGTTTTATAAATACATTAAGAGCAAGAGGATAACTAAGGAAAGAGTAGGGCCTATTAGAGGCCAAAAAGGTAACCTATTAATGGAGGCAGAAGATGTTGATATGATTCTTAATGAATACTTTGCGTCTGTCTTCACAAAAGAGGGACGATGCAGAGATTATAGATAAGGAGGAGGAGTGTGAAATATTGGATGGGATAAACTTGCAGTCCTCCCTCTGAGAAACCACAGGTGCCCACAAAGACCCCTGGCATAGACATAAAGGGGCCAGATTCCATTGCCCTTCCAGTGCTCTCCTGCATTAAATCTGGATGGAGTATTCCAGAAGGGATTTTCTGCTCGAAAACATTAAAAATTATCCACATCCAACAGTGTTGAACCAACGCCAATAAAAATTGTTTTTTTCAATTTAAAGGGTACTTTGCACTTTTTCCCAGAAATGGCCAATCCAACCTGCTGCTCAGCTATTCTGCCTCAGTGCCCTCCCCCCACCCCATATCCCCATATTCTGAACTCAGGGCTCCCACTGACTATCCATTTGCTGATATCTCTGCTGCATCAGTACTTGGGACAAAGGCACTTCATTCTGACAGGATTGACAAATCATTAAAACAAAGACTTTCCCATCGACCAACAAACAAAGAAAACATTTTTAGGATGGAAACTTACCGTAATTTGTTCAAAACAAGGTAAAACATAAAGGCCCCGAAACTCCACAGGAGTTCTCCTGATCTCCTGCCATAAATTTAGCAGGAAACCAGAGGAACCCCCAGAGAAATTACATAAATGACAAAAAACGTCCATTTACACCGTTTCCCCAGGGGTTCCACTGCCCTCCTGCCGAAGCTACGGTGGGAAACCAAGAGGACCTGAAGGGATTCGCAAAATTTCACATGTTCCCCCCACCCCGAAGATTTATTGGAGTTATTAAAGAAACCCTGGTGTGACTGTTTTAAAAAATCCAAGGTCTCTCAAAATGGCTGCGGTCAGACACATGGCCGAGGGCCGGCAGATTTGAAATTGCATTCTCAACAACTCGGCAGGCTTCGTGTTTCAGACAGGTTTCTTTAAACAATGCAGCTGCATTCTAGCCCTGAGGCAAGCTATCAACATGGCCGGCCAACACATCAAAATTCGAGCAGGAAGAGATCGCAGGACAAAAGGTGAACCATCAAGGTACATTCGGAACAATGGTAAAGCAGTTAGCGAACAGATCGATACAGGAAACGGCCATTATGTAAATGGGCCAGAAATTAGGTCCTTTGTCTTAAAGCAGTTATGGAACTCAGAAATACAGGAATTGGCCATTAATGTAAATGGGCCAGAGATGGGGTCCTTTGTCTTACGTTTCGTGCTTAAATCAAACAATGAAGAAAGCTGATGAGGTATGAAAAAAACCTGTTACCAAGAGGGTATAACTGGGGCTGCCCAGTATCTCTCTCTTCTCTTCTCTCTTCGCCTCTTGGCCCTATCCTGTCTGTCTGCTAGCAACTAAGAAGGAAGCCATCCAGTAAACCTCGCAACCACATGTCGACGGCAGCAGCAGGCACAGGGGCCAGGCCTTTTCATCTGTTTTCACCGGTGAGCATTAATTTTCTGGCTGCCACAAGACAGCTTAGCATGGGTGTAAGGTTGGGGGTTAAAGGGGATATTGCTAAACTTGTGATTTTAGAATTTTCCCTCGATGTGTCCGTTTCTTCCAACCCGATAAGTGTAAGACTGTATTACATCCATAGCGATTTCTTTCTTTTTATCTTCTGTATTATACTGTTTACCTTGTAGTTTTAGTTTTCTTATTAATAAACATTGTTTTTCCTTGTACCAATCCACTGGTCTGTTTGTCTGTCTTTGTTACCACTCGATAAGTCCTCAGCTCAGAATCAGGAAGGGGTAAGCGATTCACAACCGCACTGCTGGCAGGGCAGCTCAGGAAAACATAACTGGCTGACCTATTATAAGCCCGAGAAACAGTAAAAAACCCCTTACAGAAATGGCGAGCCAGCCAGGAGCTGAGGCGAAAGTGTGTAACAAGGCAGACAGTGGTGCGGAGGAGGAATCCGCAATGGAGATAAGGTTGTCTGCCTATGTGTGCGGCAAGGTAAATATCGCGAAAAAGTGGGTGGGCGATATGTTAAAGGCCGAGCGTCCCATAGATGCAGCCATCCAGTGGACAGCAAGTACACAGTATAAGAAAGGTATTGAGAAGGCGGTCTGGCTCTTGTGTTTTAAAAAGGAGGTCTTGGTACTAGACCGTGCTGTAGCAGCGCGAGCAGCCAAGATTAAACAGTTGACCCTAGAGCTGCAGGAAAAGACAGCAGCTGAAGAGCAAGGGGTAGCAGCGCTCCAGGCAATAAACCAAGAAAGGGCGCAGATGGCAAGGGACCACCAGGCAAAGGTAGAGCGCCTGGAATACCAGATCGCTGAGCTCAAAAGTAGCACTAGGGGTAGAATGGAACACCTGGAATACCAGGTCAGAGAGGCGAGAGGCAGTGAGGTTAGGTTAATGGATAAGATCCACAGCCTCACGCAAGAATTAAAAGAGCAGGAGGAGAAAGTAGGCGAGGTAAAGGCAGCATATAAGCTGGCCTGCGCCCAGAGGTTTGAAGAGGCAGATCATGGCCCCTGCAGGCAAGAAATAGAACGTTTGGGCATGGCCTTAGCGAGGGCGAAGGGCATGGTATGCCTCCTTAGCCCGAAGGCGGGCCAGTCGGATTTTAACGGCAACCCAAACAGGGAAGTCCCACAGGCAGCTCCCAGAACGACACTGGTTAGGGAACCAGAGGCTTCACAGCCATCACCCATAGCCCCGAGTTTTCAGGAGGTCTGGCAGCAAGGGGGGGTGGAGGATGAAGCATTAGGGGAGACCCAGCAATTCCTGGTAGATAGACCAGGACCGGGACCAGTGTACCCCCTCCGACAATGGAGGTACGGCCCGCCCGCCGATGGCGAGGACCTAGGGGCCATCCAGAACCAGTTTGTAGTGCCGCATGGCACCCCACAGCTCAGGGCCATGGTTAGCCATATCCCTAAGCTTACAGTGGAGGGAGACCCCTCTCTACACTTCCGTGAGATAGAGCAAGCAGCGTGCGTTAATGACTGCGATGAAGCAGAACAAGCAAAAATGCTGCTGTTTTCTCTGGGGGGTGACCTCCTCCAAACCTTATCAGATGAGTGCAAAAGGGGGCAGAAAGATTACGAGGGGTTAAGGGATGAGATATTGGAGGCCATGGGACTAAATGATGGGAGTCCGTTCGCCCGGGTGGGAAAAATGGTACAGCTTCCCGGGGATTCCCCACAGGCTTTCGCAGACAGGCTGTGGCCAGTCTACCGGAGCGCATGCCCGGGAATGCCAGGGCGGACACTCCTGAACAGAGATCAATTAGCCCACTGGCTCCGCTGTCTCATGACAAACTGCCTGCCCCAAATTCGAACACGAGCTGCGGCCTGGTTTGACCCCCGTAGCCCCCAGACCACCAAGGGGAAAGTCCACGAGGTTAAATCAGGGGCCCAGCATAAAAGGGAATGGCACCAGGAAGGGAATCGTCAGACACATGGCCGAGGACCGGCAGATTTGAAATTGCATTCTCAACAACTCGGCAGGCTTCGTGTTTCAGACAGGTTTCTTTAAACAATGCAGCTGCATTCTAGCCCTGAGGCAAGCTATCAACATGGCCGGCCAACACATCAAAATTCGAGCAGGAAGTGATTGCAGGACAAAAGGTGAACCATCAAGGTACATTCGGAACAATGGTAAAGCAGTTAGCGAACAGATCGATACAGGAACCGGCCATTATGTAAATGGGCCAGAGATGGGGTCCTTTGTCTTACGTTTCGTGCTTAAATCAAACAATGAAGCAAGCTGATGAGGTATGAAAAAAACCTGTTACCAAGAGGGTATAACTGGGGCTGCCCAGTATCTCTCTCTAGCTGCTCTCTTCGCCTGGTGGCCGGGGTCCTGCTGCTCACTAGCTCAGACTTGAGAAGGAAGGCCATCCAGAAAAACCTCGCAAACGCAGCAGGAGGCCAGGCCTTTTCATCTGTTTCACCGGTGAGCATTAATTTTCTGGCCGCCACAAGACAACCTAGCATAGGTGTAAGGTTGGGGGTTAAGGGATATTGCTAAACTTGTGATTTTAGAATTTTCCCTCGATGTGTCTGTTTCTTTCAACCCGATAAGTGTCAGACTGTTTTACATCCATCGCGATTTCTTTATCTTCTGTATTATACTGTTTACCTTGTAGTTTTAGTTTTCTTATTAATAAACATTGGTTTTCCTTGTACCAATCCACTGGTCTGTTTGTCTGTCTTTGTTACCACTCGATAAGTCCTCAGCTCAGAATCAGGAAGGGGTAAGCGATTCGCAACCGCACTGCGGGCAGGGCAGCTCAGGAAAACATAACTGGCTGACCTATTATAAGCCCGAGAAACCCCTTACAATACAGTTCCATCATTACATCTCTGCTTTTGCATTCTATACCTCGGCTAATAAAGGAGAGCATTCTGTATGCCTTCTTCACAACCTTATCTACCTGTACTGCCACCTTCAGGGACTTGTGCACAAACACTCCACAGTCTCTCACTTCCTCTCCCCCTCTCAATATAGTCCATTTATAGCGTATTCCCTCTTACTGTTTGCCCTCCCTCAGTGCATTACCTCACACTTCTCCGAGTTGAACTCCATTTGCCACTTTTCCAACCACTCCACCAACCCATTGATATCTTCTTGGAATCTACTGCTATCCTCTTCACTATCAACTACACGGCCAATTTTTGTGTCGTCTGCAAATTTGCCAATCATGCCCCCTACATTCAAGTCCAAATCATTAATATATACCACAAACAGCAAGGGACCCAACACTGAGCCCTGTGGCACACCACTGGAAACGGATTTCCATTCGCAAAGACATCCATCGACTTTTACCCTTTGTTTCCGGTTACTGCGCCAATTTTGGATCCAATTCCCCACATTTCCCTGTATCCCACGGGCTTTTACCTTTCTGACTAGTCTGCCATGTGGGACCTTGTCAAATGCCTTACTAAAATCCATGTAGACAACATCCACTGCACTACCCTCATCAATCCTCCTGGTCACTTCCTCATAGAGTTCAATCAGATTTATAAGGCATGACCTTCCCTGAACAAATCCATGCTGACTATCCCTGATTAAACCATGCCTTTCCAAGTGACAGTTTATCCTATCTCTCAGTATTGATTCGAATAGTTTGCCCACCACCGAGGTAAGACTGACCGGCCTATAATTGTTCGGCCTTTCCCTTGTACCCTTTTTAAACAATGGTACTACGTTTGCAGTCTTCCAGTCCTCTGGTACCTCTCTTGTATCTAATGAGGATTGGAAAATGATCCTCAGAGCATCCGCTATTTCCTCCCTGGCTTCCTTCAATAGCCGAGGAAACAATCCATCCAGTCCTGGTGACTTATCAACTTTCAAGGATTCCAGTTCCCCGAGTACTTCCTCTCTGGCCGCAGCCGGGGAGCGGAGAGATGGGAGGGAGTGAGGGAGGGAGTGAGGGAGTGAGAGAGTGAGAGAGCAATTTCATGGGGGCAGATTGCAAGGGTAGGATCGTTGGGGTGTTGAAATGGGGATGGCGGGGTGGAGATCGGGTGTGGGGACTAAAGTGGAGATCACGGTGGGGGAGGGAAGCAGGATTGTTTGAGGGGCTGGGGAAGCACTCCTGCTCCTCCTGGCCCACAAGCAGTGCCGAACTCGGTGGGGGGTGCTGAAGTGGAGATCACGGGATGGGGGGGCTAAAGTGGAGATCATGTTCGGGGGGCCTGAGGTGGAGATCGTTGGGGGTGAGTGCTGAAGTGGAGATCACGGTAGGGGAGGGGGGGCTGAGGTGGAGATCGCGGTGGGGAGATCATGAGGAGGGGGGGCTGAAGTGGAGATCGTTGGGGTGTTGAAATGGGGATGGCGGGGTGGAGATCGGGCGGGGGGGGGACTAAAGTGGAGATCACGGTGGGGGGGGGGGGAAGCAGGATTGTTTGAGGGGCTGGGGAAGCACTCCTGCTCCTCCTGGCCCACAAGCAGTGCTGGAAAGGCACTTACCTGCTGGATCCGGCCGTTTTCGCCTCCAGAGCCCTGGGAAACCCAGCCCGCAGATGTTACAAATAAAACTCTGCTAAAATCTGAGGCACGCAGCCTCATTAACATATTTAAATTACTGACCCGCCTCTCAAGAGCAGATTAGTCGCCCACCGCCCCACCCCGTCCCGGTTAAACCAATAATTGAAGGGGGGTTGGGGTCGGGTTTCAGATTTTTGAAATTTTAACCTACACCCCACCCCCCAATCACCGCAACTGTCGGGGTTAAAATTCCCCCAAACATTTCAGGTCGTTGACCTTTCATCACAACAAATTTGAGTTCTGATGAAAGGTCATCAACCTGAAACGTTAACTCTGTTTTTTCTCTCTCCACAGATGCTGCCTGACCTGCTGAGTGTTTCCAGTATTTTCTGTTTTGATTTCAGATTTCCAGCATCTGCAGTATTATGCCTCAGTAATAAACATAAGCTGCATAAATAAACAACCCTGCGATCAGGAGCAGTCATCTGTGGATGAGGGCAAGAAAAATGATGCAAAGCAACATTGCACTGGGGAGAGGTCTTTGAAAATTGTAGAGGGTGCTGCTGAGGGCTTTTAGCATGTGGGAGGGGTTCTACTGGGGTTATAGTTGCCAATATTTTGGTTCTTCATGAACCTTTATGCTTCACCTTATTAGGAGCGCATTCATTAGTGCCTTATTTCATAAGAACATAAGAAATAGGAGCAGGAGTAGGCCAATTGGCCCCTCGAGCCTGCTCCACCATTTAATAAGATCATGGCTGATCTGATCCTAACCTCAAATCTAAATTCATGTCCAATTTCCTGCCCGTTCCCCGTAACCCCTAATTCCCTTTACTTCTAGGAAACTGTCTATTTCTGTTTTAAATTTATTTAATGATGTAGCTTCCACAGCTTCCTGGGGCAGCAAATTCCACAGACCTACTACCCTCTGAGTGAAGAAGTTTCTCCTCATCTCAGTTTTGAAAGAGCAGCCCCTTATTCTAAGATTATGGGCTTCACCCATCCTTGGGAACATCCTTACCGCATCCACCCGATCAAGCCCCTTCACAATCTTATATGTTTCAATAAGATCGCCTCTCATTCTTCTGAACTCCAATGAGTAGAGTCCCAATCTACTCAACCTCTCCTCATATGTCCGCCCCCTCATCCCCAGGATTAACCAAGTGAACCTTCTTTGTACTGCCTCGAGAGCAAGTATGTCTTTTCTTAAGTATGGACACCAAAACTGTATGCAGTATTCCAGGTGTGGTCTCACCAATACCTTATATAACTGCAGCAATACCTCCCTGTTTTTATATTCTATCCCCCTAGCGATAAAAGCCAACATTCCGTTGGCCTTCTTGATCACCTGCTGCACCTGAATACTAACTTTATGATTTTCTTGCACTGGGACCCCCAGATCCCTTTGTACTGCAGTACTTTCCAGTCTCTTGCCTTCAAGATAATAACTTGCTCTCTGATTTTTCCTGCCAAAGTGCATAACCTCACATTTTCCAATATTGTATTGCATCTGCCAAATCTCCGCCCACTCACCCAGCCTGTCTATATCCCCTTGTAGGTTTTTTATGTCCTCCTCACTCTCTACTTTCCCTCCCATTTTTGTATCATCTGCAAACTTTGATATGTTACACTCGGTCCCCTCCAAATCGTTAATATAGATTGTAAAGAGTTGGGGACCCAGCAGCGACCCCTGCGGAACACCACTGGCTACTGGTTGCCAGTCCAAGAATGAACCATTTATCCCAACTCTCTGCTTCCTGTTAGATAACCAGTCCTCCACCCATGCCAGAATATTACCCCCAATCCAGTGATTCTTTATCTTGAGCAATAATCTTTTATGTGGCACCTTGTCAAATGCCTTCTGGAAGCCGAAATACACTACGTCCACTGGTTCCCCTTTATCCATCCTGTACTTTATGTCCTCAAAGAACTCAAGCAAATTTGTCAGACATGACTTCCCCTTCGTAAAGCCATGCTGACTTTGTCCTATTAAATTATGTTTAACCAAATGTTCCGCTACTGTCTCCTTAATAATAGACTCCAAAATTTTACCCACCACAGATGTTAGGCTAACTGGTCTATAATTTCCAGCCTTCTGCCTACTACCCTGTTTAAATAAGGGTGTTACATTAGCAGTTTTCCAATCTGCCGGGACCTTTGCCGAGTCCAGAGAATTTTGGAAAATTATTACCAAAGCATCCACAATCCCCACTGCCACTTCCCTCAAGACCCTAGGATGTAAGCCATCAGGTCCAGGGGATTTATCTGCCTTGAGTCCCATTAGTTTACCAAGTACCAATTCCTTAGTGATTTTAATCGTATTTAGCTCCTCCCCCCCTCGAGCCCCGTGTTTGTCCAGTGTTGGGATATTCTTAGTGTCCTCTACCGTAAAGACTGAAACAAAATATTTGGTCAGCATTTGTGCCATCTCCATGTTTCCCACCATTAATTTCCTGGTCTCATCCTCTAAGGGACCTACGTTTGCCTTAGCCACCCTTTATCTTTTTATATAACTGTAGAAACTCTTGCTATCTGTTTTTATATTTTTTGCTAATTTATTTTCATAATCTATCTTCCCTTTCTTAATCAATCCTTTAGTTACTTTTTGCTGTCTTTTGAAGACTTCCCAATCTACTATCCTCCCACTAAGTTTGGCTACCTTATATGTCCTTGTTTTTAGTCGGATACTATCCTTAATTTCTTTACTTATCCACGGATGGCTGTCATTTCTTTTACACCCTTTTTTCCTCAGTGGAATATATATTTTTTGAAAGTTGTAAAATAACTCCTTAAATGAACACCACTGCTCATGTACTGACTTACCCTTTAATCTATTTTCCCAGTCCACTTTGATCAATTCCGCTCTCATACCATCATGGTCTCCTTTATTCAAGCTCAGTACGCTTGTTTGAGAACCAACCTTCTCACCCTCTGATTGGATATGGAATGTAACCATGTTATGGTCACTCATTCCAAGGGGATCCTTAACTAGGACATTATTAATTAATCCTGGCTCATTACACAGGACCAGGTCCAAGGTTGCTTGCCCCCTTGTAGGATCAGTTACATACTGCTCAAGAAATCCATCCCTAATACACTCAATAAACTCTTCCTCAAGGCTGCCCTGCCCAATTTGATTTGTCCAGTTAATATGATAGTTAAAATCCCCCATAATTATAGCTGTTCCCTTATTACATGCCCCGACTGTTTCCTGATTAATACTTCTTCCAGCAGAGTTGCAACTATTAGGAGGCCAATATACTACGCTCACTAGTTTTTTCCCCCCTTATTATTCCTTATCTCTACCCAAACTGTTTCATTATCCTGATCCTTTGTCCCAATATCATTTCTCTGTAGTACAGTGATTCCTTCCTTTATTAACATAGCCACCTCACCTTCCCTTCCTTCCTGCCTGTCCTTCCTGATTGTTAAATACCCTGGCATATTTAATTCCCAGTCATTGTCACCCTGCAGCCATGTTTCTGTAATGGCCACAAGATCATACCCATACGTAGTTATTTGTGCCGTTAACTCGTCCATTTTGTTACGAATGCTACGTGCATTCAGATAAAGAACTTTCAAATATGTTTTGTGACACTTAGTTCCTGCTTTTTCCTTTTTGTCCCAATGTTTGTCCTGGATCTCCTTCGTCTCCTCGGCGTACTTGCTGAAGGTGCTGCCGAACTTGGACCAGGCTTTATAGGGGATGGTGATGGAGATCCTGTAAGAGGGCTTCACCTCACTCACTCGCATGAACGCGCCGTACTTGTTGGAGCCCACGTCGAAGATGAAGCGCTTGCTGTCCACGGTGATGGACGTGCCCTCGGGCAAGTCTGACTGGCCGCACGGCCCGTCGTCCACGCCGTAGTCGTCGATCAGCTTCGCCAGCGCGTCCCTGAACTCGATGAGCCCTTGGGCCGGCAGGGCGATGGTCTGGCCTTGCGTCCCCCCCCAAGCCGGGGCCTCGATTTAAGGTCTGGCGGATGCGCAGCAAGCGACCTCGCTGGTTCTCCTTCAGGTCCATGTAGTACTTGCGGTTCTCCCGCACCAGGAACTCGCTCTTCAGCGCACGGCGGGGCTCGTCGGAGCTCAGGCCGGCGTCCGAGTCCGAGAGGCCCAGCTGCGCGTAGTGCTCGATGAAATCCCCGAGGTAGTCGCGGAACTCGGCCGCCGCCGCCATGGAGAGGGTCAGCCGTCTCTTGTTGCCGCCCGCGCCCGCCTCGGCGATCTTGATGAAGCGTCCCTTGGCGTTCTGCTTCACGTCCAGGTAGAAGCGCTTGTTCTGGATGTCCACCCGCTTGGAGGCCAGCTCCTGGGTCTCCTGCTGCTGGAGGTCGGCCATTTACACTTTTCAAGATGGCTACCAAGGAATTATGTCCTCTTCAACCCATGTTGATTCCAAATTGGGAGTTCAGTTTTGTTTTACAAAACTTAATGAATATCCATTTGAAAGTTTGGGCTTGTGTGATTTTAAGTTCCTTTCTTGGAAAATTGTCTGCCACTTTGTAATAGTTTCATTTCAGGGTCCGTCTCTATGGCATAGAATTTCTGATTTATAGCCAGGCCAGGAATTACCAGTTCCAGAACAGAGTCCAATCCCAGAAATAAACTGCAGCATGATACAATCCAAAAGAAAAACGGGGCCATGGGGCTCCAGACAACATTCCCTCCTTCTATTCCCAAAATAAACTCCCAGAAAACCCACAGTGCACCCTCAGAAATAAACCTGAAACTTCATAGGGGGCCTCCTGCAGTCGTCCCTCTGAGAAACCACAGGTGCCCACTAAGACCCCTGGCATAGACATAAAGGGGCCAGATTCCATTGCCCTTCCAGTGCTCTCCTGCATTAATTGGCAATTAAATTCACCATATAAAGTTAGGGCTAGTACTTAACAGCGTAAGCACCCTTTTAATAACCAGATTTATAATCCTGCAAAGCCAATTAACCTCTTCGGCCCAGAAAGGGAACAATTTAAACTGTTGGGTCTCATTCCTGCAGGTAGTAAACTATTGTTAGAGATTTTTAAAATTCAAAATTTTAATTTTTTTTTCTTACTTTTCCTTTTTTTCTCTCTCTCTTAATCCAATGTTTCTTTCTCTTTATTTCTCTTTCTGTATCTGATTTGACTCAAATTCACCCTCTTACCTGCTCCGTCATTCCTGTTTCTTTCTCAATCCTTAAATCTCATCGGTTCAGGGGATAGACTGTTGGTCCTGTCATTCACTAAGATCCCAGGTGCCCTGTTGCTTGCACTGCCAGCAGCTTACAGGGCAAAAACATTTTTGAGCTGAAGGGTGAGGGGAAATGTCTATCTAACGGGGCTTGCCGTGAGATGTCCCACTCCAGCAAATTCTGGTCCAAGAACTTTCTCCCTCTGCTTCACAGAGGCAATCAGTGCATCCTAGATTAATTGGCCCTTAGCAAAGCCTTAACTAATTTTATTCTTTTTGTTTACACAATGTTTGTAACCCTTTCACGTTGCAGATTTTGGAGGAAAATTTAAAGCCGCACTAATATCAATGATTCTCTTTGTTCTGGGATTTATGCACCTTCTAATTACTCTCCAGTTACTAAATTAGGACAGAAAGGAAAGCTGTCATGTGAGAAAATCCTAAACTACATCCATTGGATTTAAAATCCTTTCTATGTTTGGAATTATCCAGCAGTCCATACAGTTAGTGAATTTAAATTTTTAATAAGCCGCTACAAGATGTCACTAATACGATCTAAAACTGCATTCGAAATAAATCAATTTTGCTGACACTTTGTGCAATTAATCATCATAATGTTCCTATGGTCATTGCAGTTTTCAAGCCACATGAATGTAAAACCATAAAAAGGTGGGAATGAGAACGGGCAGTTCAGTCCTCCCAGATTCCCTATTGTTAATGTCTTTGTACAGAATGAATTTAGTCCATTTTCATTTTCTTGCTTTGGTTCAAAGCCCTCATTTTTCTACTCCCTTGAAAAATACATGCAGTAATTATATCCAGACATATTTATACTACTCTGCTTTGATGAAATTGGTTTGATCTACCAAGCTCATTACATCACATTACTACACAAATTGTAAACGTTCAATGCTACGTGTTAAATATAACTGTTGCACATCACTTACAATTTTACAGCATTAATCAAGGAATAATTAACTAAATTGTCTCTCTAATTAAGAAACCACCAATTATATGGTCAGTTACCCTTGTATCTGGAAGGATAGTGTTTGTCATCACATTGAGCTTTGCTTGCTATATCAGGTAGCTGGGGATCTTTAGTGGTAGCTACATCTCCTGTGGTTTTTGTTACAGATTTTAAGTGTTCTTTACTGGTCTCACTTTGCTGGGCTGAGTCTCACCAGTCACCCAGCTAACTTTATCTTTCAGTCAGGTCTGTCTCATTTTTGCTGTCCTTACTATATGTTTTTTATCTGTTTCTATTTCAATGTGATTCTTTTGTTTATGACTAATTTTAATCCGACTCTAGTACGATTGTTCTTGCATTTATCTTTGTTTGCTCTTTCTTCGCTCTTTGCTATGCCATCCTTTGCTTCCCTCCAGCCTCTCAGCTTACTGCACTGGATCTCAGCATCCTTGCTCACAATCTTTTGCCCTACTGCCCTCAGTCAACTCCCTCCCTCGTGCCCCTGAGTTCCTTCCTCAACTTGTTTCATACTCCCTCCTCAAGAAATCCATTGTAAACCCCTCCACTCTCTCCAACTGCTGCACTATACATGTCAGCACTTTCAACTCTGAGTCAGCTTCAGAGCTTGAGCACATAATCTGGGCACCCCAGTGCAATACTATGGGAGCACTCCAATTTTGGACGTGCCATCTTTTGGATGAGACATTAAACCAAGGCCCTGCCTATGTCTACTCAGGTGGATGTAACAGAGCCCACGGCACTATTCAAAGACAAGCAGTGGAGTTCTCCCAGTGTCCTGGCTAACATTTATCCCTCAACCAACACCTCCAAAACAAGTTAACTGATCATCATTTCATTGTTGTTTGTGGGATTTTGTTGTGCACAAATTGGCTGCCATGTTTGCCTACATAACAATAGTGACCATAGTTCAACAGACATTCATTGTCTGTGAAGAGCCTTGGCACACCCTGGGGATGTGAAAGGTGCTATATTAATGCAAGCTCATTCTTTCCATTTCAAAACTATCCTTCCTCTCCAAATTGCTGGAATGTGTTGCTGCCTTACAACTATGTTCCCACCTCTCTCACCGCTCATTAGTTGAGTTGAGGCGAGGTCTTTGGCATGTCCACAATACTGAAGCTGCACTGGTCAAGATCACAGACAACATCCTGTGAGATTGTGACCATAGCTCCTTATCTCTCCTCATCTTCTTTGACTTCTCTGCTACCTTTGACACAGTAGGCTATTCCATCTTCCTCTGACATCTATCTTCTGCAATCCACCCCACTGGTCTGTCCTGGTTCGGATCTTACATGACGCATTACATTGCTGCCAATAGCTTCTTCTCCTCTGCTTGTGCTGTCATCGCGAGTATAACCCAGAGTCCATCCTTGACCCATTCCTCTTCCGTATCTACATGCTATCCTTTGGTACCCAGAAGCATGGGGTCAGTTATACCTTGCTGTGTCCTCCATTGATCCAAAGGCTGTTGCCACATCATCAAATTACCTGAGCCAAAACCTCCTTCTTGAGAACGTGGGCAAAACAGAGACAATCCACTTCAGCAGCACCTTCAAGTCTCTGGCCTTGTCCATCAACCTCCTTGGCTGCCATTTCAAGCTATGCCAGGAAGCATAGAACCTCGACATCCTGCTCAAACCCGAGCTTAGCTTCCTCTCCCCACTTTCTTCCACCTCTGCAACATATCCCACCTCTGCCTCCATCTTTCCCCTTTTGCCACTGAAACCCTAGCCATGCTTTATAGAACTCAAAGCTTGACTTTTCCAATGCCCTTCTAGCTGGCCTCCCCACATCAGCCCTCCACAAGCTTCAACTCATCGAAAACATTGCAAACCGAGTTTTTACCTGCACTAAGCTCCATGTTCCAATCATCCCTGTCCTCTTCAAACTGCATTGACTCCCTGTGCACCAGCAAGTTGACTTCAAAGTTTTCAGCCTCTGTTTTCAAATCTATCTTTAGTATGGATCAACTTTACCTTAGTGATCTCCTCCTGCCTTTCATCTCTGCATTCACGCTCTGCGTCCCTAACACCAGGCTTGCCGCCACCACTCAATCCTTCTGCTCCTTCATTGCTGGCAATTCCTGCTGCTACGCTCTTGTCCTCTGGAAATTTCTACTCGGTTCCCTCCACTTTGGCACCTCCTCCATCCTGGATTCCCTATTCCCTTTCTCCATGCTTGGTGTCCACCTACCTCCCTTTTCTCATTGCAAAGCTTTCTGAAAGTTGTCTTCTTGCACGTCAGGCGCACTATATAAATGCAAGTTGTTCAATTGTAATTAGCATTGGGCTCAGCTCATATTATAAATTAGCCGCTGCTTATGGAGATGTGAAGATAATTAAAATTGCATCTGATATTATGGGGGTGACTTTCTGCAGGGATTATCCTGCTCGTCTGACATAACTGCTGGGTTTTTCGTAGCTCTTCTGCTGAAGTTATCGCAAAAACTCCCCCCCCCCCCGAAAGTCAGTACCTTACACCACTGACATCATCTTGACAGAGTAGATAGAGAGAAACTGTTCCCAGTCGTGGAAGGGTCAAGGACCAGAGGACTGTAGGGGGTGGTGGTCTGTGTCAGCTTCACCTCTGACTTCTGAGCGGTTCGAATCGCTCCCACTCCCTGGGTTCTAGACCTTGGACTTATTTGGGAGTTGTGACAAAGTGCAGCAGACAACTGGTTTTGGTGCAAGAAACTTTGACCTTTATTCAAGAGAGGAAATACAACACAACAATCTTAACACTCTAATAAAATGGGGAACACTTCGGTACACACGAGGGAAATTACAGTAGAAAGATACCTCACCCCTCCCAAATCCCACTGTACTAGTTAGGTTGGACTCTAAAGGGCCAGAGATAATGCTCACCAAACGAATCTTTGACAGTAATTCACCCAGAGGTAAGTCAGAAATAGATTGTAGAGTGGAAACTTTGCGGATCTTCGATTTTCTCCCGAGTTGGTTTTCTTTGGTCGCGGTGGCTCAATATTACCCGGTTGGTTGGTGGTAATATTCGGTTGGTTGTTTCGTAAGGCCCTTGTTGCCACGAGGTGTCTGATGGTCACTGGGACTGTTGCTCTGGTTTCTTCTTGTGTGTCGGCCTGCTTCTAGAGCTGCTGACCTTCCCTGTCGAACTGCTTTTCCTGTTGTCCCCTCGCCTTGTCGTTCGCTGGAAGCAGCTCTTCCTTCCAGAGACAGGCAGAACCAGACAAGCAGCCAGCAAGAACCAGAGAGAGGGAGGGAGAGAGTGGTTTCGAGTTTCCACTTCTCTATCCCCCTCTTACAAATGGTCTTCGTCACTTTTTAAAAAAAGAACACTTCATGTCTGTTTAAACAGTTCTTACAAAGTCCTTAAGAATCTTTGATGGCTTTTTGATGGTCCCTCATCATGTTGCAATTGCTTCTCCCGATGGGTCATTGTTAATTCAGATTTTAGAGCTTGTCACACAAGGCTTCCTTTTGTATCCAACGTCCTAGGTGTTGATGGTTTTGCTTTAAAACAAAGGCATGGCCCCACCATGTCTGGAGCAGTTGCCTCTTTCAATGGCCGACTGCCTTTCGAATTAGTGCTGAGTGTTGACCACCTGCTGTAGGTTTTGCATTAAAACAGAGACATGTCTGAAGCAGTAATTCTCCCACATTCCATGTGTGTGTTGTGGATTTGTCTGGTGACCTCTCACCTATCCTTCCATCTTAGGATTTCAGTCAATGGCCAAAGTTTTCCTATACTCCGGGTTTTTTAGGTTTTTTTTCTGAGTTTTGGGGGATCTGTGAATTTTGAGAATCTTACAGGACATAGATTAAAGGTGATTGGCAAAAGAACCAAAGGTGACATGAGGAAAAACTTTTTTACTCAGTGACTGGTTAGGATCTGGAAAGTACTGCCCAAGGGGATGGTGGAGGCAGATTCAATCAGGGCCTTCAAAAGGGAACTGGATAAGTACTTGAAAGGAAAAAAAATCTGCAGGGCTACGGGGAAAAGGTGAGGGAGTGGGACTAGCTGGATTGCTCTTGCATAGAGCCAGCATGGATTTGATGGACCGAATGGCCTCCTTCTGTGATTCTATCATTCTATGATTCTATAACTGCGTACTAATCAACTGAGTTACGTAACATGGTACTACTTCAGGTATGTCACGTTATTTTCATTGTCGTTACTATTGAACTATTTTGAGATTTATTTTCGCTTGTACTATTTAAAATGTCTTTTTAAATGTCAAAACTACCAAATCAATGAGCAAATAGTCCAACATCTCTGGAGTAAGATCAGCTCTGCACTCACTAATTTACATCCAAATGGCTTATGTGGTAGCTACCAAAACATTTTCTATATACAATAAAATACATATCAGTGTGCTACAAGGCTGCAATGCAGATAGCAGTTCAGAGAATATTCATAGACTGCTTGAGATTTGCTCTAATGGTTTCTGACATCTGAACCCTCCATATATCACAGCTTTACAACATGCTCCTAAATATCAGTTATCCATACGCTGGGGTACTTTATTATAATATACATAGCACTCCCTTTGACAGATTAATCAAAGATGACAGAAGTGATTTAAGCAGCTCGAATTTTACTGCCTGGAGTCCTTATTCACTCTATCACTCACCAATTTATCCATGAATAGTGTTGTCATTGAAGACTGTGATGCAGCTATTGGGTATACAGGAGATGAATACATAAATATCTCAGCACTCACGGAAGAACTACTTCCTCCCTTGAAGCTTAAACTATTTCCCAAAAGTACAATGAACTCCACTGTAGGCTATAAGATACTCCAAACTCACACTAAAGGGCTGATTATAAATCCCGGCGGGAGTCGTGAGAGCAGGGAGCTGAGGCGGATGTGAAGCCCGGGAGATTTTTACTCATCCATCAGTCTCCTGTCTGAATCCAATGGGAGGTGCTAGCTGACCAGCTGCATTTTGAGCAGCGGGAAACTCGGGTACCTTTCAGGTAGATGGTCGGGAGGAATGTGGCTAGGGGAGGGGGAAGGAAGCCTGGGGTAGGGGAGGCCCATGGTTTCCTTGTAGGGCCCAGAGGAGCAGTGCTGCTGCTCCTGGCCCAGAAGGAAAATCAAAAGAACAACCAAAATTAACTCACCGTTGTGGGGCTCTTCTGGCTCTGGCTCTTCTTGCTGCCAGGTTGACCTGGAAGGGAAAGCCTTGACAACTTCCCTGCGCAGGCCTCAGGTTAAAATTGCTTAGCGATGGCGTCATTGGAGTCTTACCTGCATATTTAAAAAAGGGTCCCGCTGCTTTCCGATGGGTGTGCCTCCTGCCTGCTCAAAAGGGCAGGATGAAACTGCAACCCACAACAAGGCAGCAGGATTGTTGGGGGTAAGTCACTGCGGCCTTTTTAATGGCCCACCTACCCTGTTTCTGCCAGGGTTAAAATCAGCCCTCAAGTGTCTGCCGCACTCAAACTCCTTATGATGTCAGTATGCTACGATACAACCTAAGGGCAGTATGGAATGAGAAAAGACTTTTGGCTCATTGACTCCAGTCCCCTCACAGGTCATGCATATTTTGCACTGTTTGGGCTCAAAGCAATGTCATGTCCCATAGGAAATAAGTAATCACAAGTAAAACTTCCTGCATAGAATTGATAATTGAAGGCAATCTAGCAAAATGCCATGATTTCAATCATAATAAGCATTGTTCAACCTTGACCAGTATAATCCACAAACGATTTGTCTATTGTCCCATTATTACAGAGACTATAGTGTCCCGTAGAGTGTTTGATCATTCATGTTTGTACATTTCCTAGTAACCTTCAATCCTGGTCATCATCAGATCTAGCTCCTTTCTAAAAGTGTTACCTGTAGCAAAAAATAGCTTCTTCCAAATTCTTCTCACTTGAGGGTTCTGGATTTTGTGTTCATATCCTATGACTCAATCACAACTCAATAAACTCTGTTCACATCTACCTTATCCATGCCTTTCAGTATTTCATACTCTGGATTAAGTCACAAGGTTTCAAAGGAATGGATGTTACGTGAAGCACTTTGAGACATTTCTGAGAGACATGATCAACTGCCATATAAATTCAAGTATTTCTTTTCTCCATTTTCTTCTTGGAACTTTTCTCATTGCCAGAATCATCTTTGTCACTCTTATCTGAATCCTTCTCCAACTCATCAGTGTTGTTTTGAAAGTAGAGTGACCAAATCTGTACACAGTAATTTCACTAATGAGCTAGTACAGGGGTCAAATAATCTGTTTTGATTTATAATGAAACATTCTGAAGATGGGGAATTGGATGGTGCAGTGGGATAGACACTGACCCTTCCCCTCTGGGATGTGGGTTCAAATCCACTCCAGACTGATGTGATGAAACATTGCTCTGTCTGCTGGTTGTAATGGTTCTGAGCAAAGTGAATTTGGGCAGTGTCAGTCCAGTGGGTACAAGGCTACAACATAAAGTTAGTCCTAATTTTACACTAATTGATAGTGTCACTTGGATAGGATGGTTGGTGCGAGGAATGGGAAAGCAACTACCACATTGGTGCAGTAGGGTTTGGGCAGAATAAAGGGGGCTCTTCTCTGTAAATAACTATGCGATACCTGGCCTGGGAGTACTTAATGAAAGGCATCCCACTGCTCAGCGCAAAAGCTATTTACTTTGATAAGATCAAAACCAACGTATCCTAATACTTGAGATTGGCCTTATTTGCAACAACTTCAGATGAACTAGATACTTTCAGTGAATAATAAATATTCACATACAGATACAACTGCAACTTTCCAAAAGGCAATTATTCTCATTTTAAAGTTCTTGTTCCAATGTTGATTACTGTATATTTAGTGAAATTGATGATGATCTTCATCTACAAGATTGCAACCAGTTGCCAATCCAGCAGAAAATCTGATATCATATATCTTTCCCACTCGTTATTTATGCAAAATTTTATTGAAAACTTTCTAGCAATCAAGATATGTAACATCTACATATTTTTGGGTGGGTTAATTCCCATACACATTTTTTTATTTTTGTTTTTATTTACATTGGGCATTGAAATTTCAGCAGCTGAATTTTTCTCCAATATATTTTGAGTGATTCAATTGTTTCACTTTTTCTCTATTGGTACAATTTCCTGATTGATCATTCACGATTGATTTCCAAACCAGTTGCCACATTTTTGACTCATACATTCCTGACTTGTTCTGTCCTCGTTTAGTGCAGTTTTACTTTGTCAACCAACAGATTTTGATGGAAGAATTGTGACAAATATGATGGGTACACTAGACGCAAGACCTATAGATACTGGTCGATCTTACAAGGCATTACACACAGCGAGTCGATGGATACACTGGTTTTACATGTTAATGTACAAATTATAAAGGCAATTTCTGCCCAGCATGGCTAGGAATTTCAGGCAGAAACTGGTTTTGCCAGGATTCAGCCCAGTTTACAGTGGCGCTTTAAATTCTGGTAAGGGTGCATCTTTTGGTTGCACCCCTCACATTAAGGGGCATGTCTGGGGGAGTTCCCAGGTTACCTCAGTAAAGGCCATCCATTTCACCCTTATGAGGGCAACTCACACTAGCTGAGAGCTGACTTGAATTCCACCAGAGGCCATAAGCAGGCCCAAAACCTTGATTAGTGAAAGGTGATCAGACCCAAGGGAGGGATAGATTACTTTCCCAAAGGGATCTGCTTACTCCATTGGGAATAGAAGGCATTTTTGTTGGGCCATTGCTGGGCCTCCTCTGGCCGGTCGGAGCAGCATGGTTTCACTGATGCCCATCCCGGCCATGCAAATTTACCCCATCCTTTGCATCTGTGCGTAAGACTTCTATCTTCATAGTGTTCCAGGCCATTGGTCCAGCCTGATGCAGTGCTGCAGACTCCATTTACACCACTCCATTGAAATGGATACTGGTCTGTCACCGGTGTCTGGTACACTGAGGGCTGACAAGACAGGTACAGTCCTGTCGGCCCTGTCTCCTCCTTTTACAATGTTAGGTTTCTACGAGGGAGACAGAACTTCCATCCACCCTTGCCTTCACAGGAATCCCTGCAGCCTGATCTCAGGGGTGGGGTCCAATTGTTACCAGGTCTCACCCCGTTCCCCACCCCTGCCAAACATGGAATGCCAGAAATTCACCTCACGTATGCCGCGCAGGATCATAATATTTAAAAGCCAAGAGCCTAGAAATCATGATGGAAAATAGGGCACCAGGAGAGAGGACCTGTGGGAGTTTCTTTCATCCGTTCCCCCTCCATTTTTGAGGGTAGGAGGGGTCGTTTGGCTCCCCTGCAACTCTTGCCAGATACATCACCGATGTGTTCGGGGTTAAGTGCACCTCCAGGAAGCAGACGTGCTTGTCAGTAAATTTTTCCCCTCCATCATTTTTGCCAATTTGGTGGTGTTTATCAGACTCATTAGGGGCCAGATTTCATGTTACATAAGAACATAAGAAATATGAGCAGGAGTAGGCCAATCGGCCCCTTGAGCCTGCTCATATTTCCCACCATTAAATTCCTGGTCTCATCCTCTAAGGGACCTATGTTTGCCATGGCCACCCTTTTTCTTTTTATATAACTGTAGAAACTCTTGCTATCTGTTTTTATATTTTTTGCTAATTTATTTCCATAATCTATCTTCCCTTTCTTAATCAATCCTTTAGTTACTTTTTGCTGTCTTTTGAAGACTTCCCAATCTTCTATCCTCCCACTAAGTTTGGCTACCTTATATGTCCTTGTTTTTAGTCGGATACTATCCTTAATTTCTTTACTTAGCCACGGATGGCTGTCATTTCTTTTACACCCTTTTTTCCTCAGTGGAATATATTTATTTTGAAAGTTGTAAAATAACTCCTTCAATGAACACCACTGCTCATGTACCGTCTTACCCTTTAATCTATTTTCCCAGTCCACTTTAATCAATTCCGCTCTCATACCATCATAGTCTCCTTTATTCAAGCTCAGTACGCTTGTTTGAGAACCAACCTTCTCACCCTCTAATTGGATATGGAATTTAACCATGTCATGGTCACTCATTCCAAGGGGATCCTTAACTAGGACATTATTAATTAATCCTGGCTCATTACATAGGACCAGGTCCAAGGTTGCCTGCCCCCTTGTAGGATCAGTTACATACTGCTCAAGAAATCCATCCCTAATACACTCAATAAACTCTTCCTCAAGGCTGCCCTGCCCAATTTGATTTGTCCAGTTAATATGATAGTTAAAATCCCCCATAATTATAGCTGTTCCCTTATTACATGCCCCGACTATTTCCTGATTAATACTTCTTCCAGCAGAGTTGCAACTCTTAGGAGGCCTATATACTACGCCAACTAATGTTTTTTTTCCCCTTATTATTCCTTATCTCTCCCCAAACTGTTTCATTGTCCTGATCCTTTGTCCCAATATCATTTCTCTGTATTACAGTGATTCCTTCCTTTATTAACATAGCCACCCCACCTCCCCTTCCTTCCTGCCTGTCCTTCCTGATTGTTAAATACCCTGGCATATTTAATTCCCAGTCGTTGTCACCCTGCAGCCATGTTTCTGTAATGGCCACAAGATCTTATCCATACGTAGTTATTTGTGCCGTTAACTCGTCCATTTTGTTGCAAATGCTACGTGCATTCAGATAAAGAACTTTCAAATCTGTTTTGTGACACTTAGTTCCTGCTTTTTCCTTTTTTAACACTTTACCTTTTACTCCATACCTTCTGTCCCTTCCTGTTACGCTTTCCTCTGTCTCCCTGCTCAGGATCCCAACCCCATGCCACTTTAGTTTAAACCCTCCCCAACAGCACGAGCAAACACTCCCCCTAGTACAGCGGCAGCGGTCCCGGCCCTGCCCAGGTGCAGACCATCCGGTTTGTACTGGTCCCACCTCCCCCAGAACCGTTTCCAGTGTCCCAGGAATTTGAATCCCTCCCCCTTGCACCATTCCTCCAGCCACGTATTCATTTGAAATATCCTCCTATTTCTACTCTGACTAGCACGTAGCACTGGCAGCAATCCTGAGATTACTACCTTTGAGGTCCTACTTTTTAATTTCCGTCCTAACTCCCTATATTCTGCTTTTAGGACCGTGTTCCCTTTTTTACCGATATCGTTGGTGCCTATGTGCACCACAACAGCTGGCTTTTCGCCCTCCCCCTCCAAAATGTTCTGTAGCTGCTCCGAGATGTCCTTGATCCTTGCACCAGGGAGGCAACACACCATCCTGGAGTCTCGGTTGCGGCCGCAGAAACGCCTGTCTATTCCCCTTACAATTGAGTCCCCTATCACTATAGCTCTTCCATTCTTTTTCCTCTCAGCCTGTGCAGCAGATCCACCCATGGTGCCAGGAAGTTGGCTGCTGCTGCCCTCCCCTGATAAGTCATCCCCCACAACAGTATCCAAAGTGGTGTATCTGTTTGAGAGGGGGATGGCCACAGGGGACCCCTGCACTACCTGCCTGCACCTCTTACTCTGCCTGGTGGTCACCCATTCACTTCCTGCCTGTACACCCTTTACCTGCGGTGTGACCAACTCGCTAAACGTGCTATCCACGTGGTTCTCAGCATCGCGAATGCACCTGTATGTATCCATCCGCAGCTCCAGTGCCGCAATGCGGTCTGTCAGTAGCTGCAGCTGGACACACTTCCCGCACACATGGTCGTCAGGGGCTCAGAAAGTGTCCCTGATTTCCCACATAGAGCAGGAGGAGCATGCCACGGGGCCGAGCTGTCCTGCCATGACTTACCCTTTAATTGATTTAAATTAAATTAAAATTAAATGGATCCCACCAATCACACTGGAATTAAGTGATATACTCAAGGGCCCCTGCTTAACAGTCGTCCCCGCTATACAAAGAGACCGGAGTCCGAGCCTGCATGCAGCAAGACCTGGACAACATCCAGGCTTGGGCTCATAAGTGGCAAGTAACATTCGCGCCAGATAAGTGCCAGGCAATGACCATCTCCAACAAGAGAGAGTCTAACCACCTCCCCTTGACATTCAACGGCATTACCATCACCGAATCCCCCACCATCAACATCCTGGGGGTCACCATTGACCAGAAACTTAACTGGACCAGCCATATAAATACTGTGGCTACGAGAGCAGGTCAGAGGCTGGGTATTCTGCGGCGAGTGACTCACCTCCTGACTCCCCAAAGCCTTTCCACCATCTACAAGGCACAAGTCAGGAGTGTGATAGAATACTCTCCACTTGCCTGGATGAGTGCAGCTCCAACAACACTCAAGAAGCTCGACACCATCCAAGATAAAGCAGCCCGCTTGATTGGCACCCCATCCACCACCCTAAACATTCACTCCCTTCACCACCGGCGCACTGTGGCTGCAGTGTGCACCATCCACAGGATGCACTGCAGCAACTCGCCAAGGCTTCTTCGACAGCACCTCCCAAACCCGCGACCTCTACCACCTAGAAGGACAAGGGCAGCAGGCGCATGGGAACAACACCACCTGCACATTCCCCTCCAAGTCACACACCATCCTGACTTGGAAATATATCGCCGTTCCTTCATTGTCGCTGGGTCAAAATCCTGGAACTCCCTTCCTAACAGCACTGTGGGAGAACCTTCACCACACGGACTGCAGAGGTTCAAGAAGGCGGCTCACCACCACCTTCTCGAGGGCAATTAGGGATGGGCAATAAATGCCGGCCTCGCCAGCGACGCCCACATCCCGTGAACGAATAAAAAAAATAATAAATAAATAACCACAAAATATAAGTTTAGAAAGATTGAGAAAGAAATTACTCACCAACCAATCAATCACTTACCTGCTTTTTGTTGACGTCACACTCCGAATACTTTTTGCTTCCCTCTCCCGGAACCTGGATTTGTCGCCCCCTCGGGGCTCACCTTTAGTACGGCCGCTCGTCGTCTCTGTTTCCCCGCAGGTCCGCCGCCTCTCCCGCCTCGCCGCTCTAGGCCTCGCTCGCCCCCTCGGGGCTCACCTTTAGTACGGCCGCTCGCCGCCTCTGTTTCCCCGTAGGTCTGCCGCCTCTCCCGCCTCGCCGCTCTGGGACAAACAGCCCTGCCTGTTTCCTCACACTTGCGCTGTCCGTTGATTGTTGGAGGGGTGGGAGGAGATACTGGATGGCTTGGATGTGGTGTGGTGTCGTCCTGAGAAACAGAAACCTCATTTGTTGCTAATCCTGTTATGCACCCATGGCTGGACGCTCCCTCTGCATGTTCACTGACCTGCATGGGTGCAGGCTTGAGGGCAACATTGAGACTAATGTAGCCCTGCGTCATGGTTCTTTACATCTGATGCAACAGCATGTTGAAGCCCGTCAAGAGAGCCTGTTGTTCATTTGAGTGCAAGGCCTCCACTGCAGCAGTCTAAGCATTGAGTCATAGAGTTAGAGTTACACAGCACGGATAGAGGCCCTTCGGCCCATCGTGTCCGCGCCGGCCATCAAGCCCTGTCTACTCTAATCCCATATTCCAGCATTTGGTCCGTAGCCTTGTATGCTATGGCATTTCAAGTGCTCATCCAAATGCTTCTTGAATGTTGTGAGGGTTCCTGCCTCCACAACCCTTTCAGGCAGTGAGTTCCAGACTCCAACCACCCTCTGGGTGAAAAAGTTCTTTCTCAAATCCCCTCTAAACCTCCCGCCTTTTATCTTGAATCTATGTCCCCTTGTTATAGAACCCTCAATGAGTGGTAGACTGCAGTGCCAATAAGCTTTCCTGCACCATTTTATAGATGAGGCTGCTGGACCCATCCATGATCATCAACAGATCTTGCTTTAGACAGCCTCGAATGACTCCATAAGTTGATCATAGCCAGATAGCACGCCCTTTGAGGCACAAATCTCTAGGCTCTGTAGCTCTGGTTAGCAGTTACTTGCTTCTCCTCTGCCACCACTACTTGCTTCTCTTCACTCATCTTTAATGATTCAACAGGTGCTCAATTCCTTAATCTTCCGACCTAAATTCCGCTCGGTGGATAAAACCCTGCTGGTGCGTACAAAGGTGGAGTGAAGTGAGTGAACGACACAGACTCATGCGATGTGCTTGTTTCTTCAGGGCACAGCTTTAAGGATGTAAGTGAGACAAGAATTCTGAGCTCACGTTGCAGCTGGAAAGTGTAAGGATAGCATTCTCATCCTCACTCGCTGGGCCCTCCACCTCTTCCATATATGAGCAACACAGGGGACACAAAGGGAATACCCTTCTGCTTCCGGAATCTGAAATGTATAATTTTTAAAAAAAATACGTAAGTACTATATTTTTGTCAAGTACAAGGTTTCATCCAAACGGAAAAATCATAAATAACAGATGGTTGCAGATTGGCCAGCCCACATTAATGGATTGGACAATCGGGCGGGGTGTATAAGGGCTAACTGACTCGCAACCGTTTAGTTTTCTGCCGGTGCCCAAAGTGAAAATTACCCCCACAGTCTTCCAATAGTGATCTATTATGTATATCAGGTTATTATTCCACAATATTGAACACTGTATATTGAAAGAGATCATTTTTTTCTATGATTTAATTGAAGCATCTCCGTTCTCAGTGCATAAATCCTGCATCCACAGCACAATTTAAGATAAAAGTAACTTTCTTTTTCATGTCAGTTTACTATTAAATGACAGTTGTTTCAGGTCTCCCACGTTACACATTGTTCAGTGAGAGAGCCCACAGGTAAACTTTTACTGGCCTTGAACCTCTTGTAGGGAGAGGCGTGAGAACGATGCAGGCTGAACCAGTCTCTCCTTTGGCAAAAGGCCTCCTCCCTTCTCACTGGCCCAGCTAATGTCAGGAATATACCAAGTGAAGAGGATGGATGTCACCTTCCTCCTACTATTCTATAGTGGTACAATGGGCACAGGTTAAAAACAATGATTAATATTTAGCTTCTTACAGCAAGTACTCTAATGCATATTCAAATAATTTCCAGCAGGCTTAGGATTCATTTAATTCTGATTAAGATAGCTACCTTTTTACCAGTAGTAGGATACTAGAGTACAAAGACAGGTAAACAAGGTACTTGTTGCATTAGCAGAGGGCAGTGCAAGTCGAAAGAGTTAACATTGTATAAGGCACCCGTTTGATCTCATTAAGAGCACTGCACGTGGCATTTGTAACTTAATTATTGAAAGGATATTACTGCCTTTGAGAAGATGCTTTACCACATGAAGGATATTGTCGCCTTTGAAATAATGCAATCTTATGTAAAAATTAAGCGACAAAAATTTGGTCCAGAAATGGACTAGAAGTCATCGGGGTCGATTTTCCAGTGACGTAGCGGGTGCGTTGGTGGGGGGGGCGGGGTCTCTGAAAATCAGGGAAATCCCGACCAGGTTCGGAACCCGGCTCCAACCCACAGACTTCCGGGTTCCCCACTGACGTGTCTGGGTGCCCGCACGCCTCCCGAATGCGGAAGTCCCACCGGCAATTAAAGCCGGCGGGATGATAGTTAAGAGACTTATGTAGATACTTGAAGTACTTGAAGTACTTAATTTTGTCCACATTAAGGCAGGAGTCCGATGTTGAAACACCCTCAGAGTGTTTCCTGTGCTGTGGGAAACACTCCATGTTCTACCAGACGTGTTTCAGCCGGCAGCCAATGGGACATTCAAATGCTTGTTTGACAGATGGGGAGAAAAGGTGAGTTCTTGCTGCAGGGCACTCAGTTCTTTCACACAAACCTTTGGCTGCAAGATCTTTGTGTTTTCACTGAAAATTCTTACTTTCCACTCACAATTCTTCTGTTCACACATATCTAATCACTTTGCGGACCCCCTCAAACTCACACCGTCAGGATGGGGGGGGCGCCATGGCTGCATTCACCACTACATCCGAGGACGAGCAACATCTCCAGCCTCGCCAGGCACAGCGTCCACCTCCGCCACGTGGAGCTCCACAACACAGTGCTGCACCACAGGCACCTGCACAAGAGCAGAGAGGGCAACAACAGAGAGAGCGATGTCGCAGGAGGCACTACCCTCGCCACAGGGTTTACAGACCGAGGCTCAGCTTCCTGGACCTCTCTGAGGAGCAGTGCATACGGAGGCTCAGAGTCAGTCACCAGGTAGTCGCGGACATCTGCAGCCTCCTTCATGCCGAGCTGCTCCCGGCTGGGCCCGAGCAGCATCTTCTTACCTGTCGCTGTCAAAGTCACCACTGCCCTCAACTGCTTCTCCTCCGGATCATTCCAGGGTGTCATCGGAGACATCACCGGGGTCTCTCAGTCATCTGCACACAAAGTGCATAAGGCAGGTCACCGACGACTTGTTTCACAGAGCCTCGCAGTATGTCAATTTCCCCATGGACGACTTCATCCAGACGGAGAGGGCAGTGGGATTCCACTCTGTGGCTGGCTTCCCATGCGTGCAGGGTGCAATCAATTGCAACCATATAGCAATATGAGCACCTCCACACGAGCCAGGGCTGCTCATCAACAGAAAGGGCTATCACTCCATCAACACTCAATTCGTTTGTGACCACCACAAAAGATTCCTTCACGTGGGCACCAGATTCCTTCACCCTGAGGGAATCCAATATCCCGCCCCTCTTCCACGCACTGAACACCCTTAAGGGCTGGCTCCTCGGGGACAAGGGATACACCCTGCACCCGTGGCTCATGACACCTCTGAGGAACCCCATCACTGAGCAACAGCGTCAATATAACGACAGCCACATCGCTACCAGGTCTACAATTGAGCATAACATAGGGCGGCTCAAGATGCGATTTAGGTGCTTTGATCATTCTGGGGGAGCGCTTCAATACGCACCAGACAGAGTGGGACGCATTATAGTTGTGCATGGCACAACAGAGAGGGGTGCCGCTTGAGAACGCCCCATCTACATCTGCCATCAACATAGAGGAGGAGGAGGAGGAGGAACACATGGGCAGAGCAGCGGCTCACCTGGCGGCTCGTGAGACCAGGGAGTCACTGATATGTGAACGGTTCTCCTAACATCAGAAAGTGCAAAGAGTCCAGTGGTCACACCACCTAGAAAGAGCAGCGCCCACCCCTCCCTGCACATACACTCACTGTAAAGTGACCCAATGGGTGGCAGCAAGTGTCGCCGTTCATGGTGAACCACAGGAAAGGGCCCCTTCACAAAAGTCAGTCAAGGATGGGCAAGAAGTGGCAGTAGCGATGACAATCATAACATTTAATGTCACTTCAACAAAAACCAAATATAAATGAAAAACGTGACAGTCTGTCAGACACCCTTGTGCATCCCCTTCGTGACCACAAAACCTTAGCCTTTTCCTTCCGACTACTCCTAGGTGGTGCATCCCCTGTGGCTGCAGCAGAGGTAGTGGCAGGTTGCTCTTGTCCATGCCCTAACCAATTAGATGCTTTGGGCCTACGCCCTCTGGGTTTCGGTGCCCGTGAGGGCCCCTCCAAAGACTGCTCCACCTGCACCTGTGCAGGGGCAGACTCGACCACCTGGAGAGGAGGCAGCATTGCGGGTACTGGTTGAGAGGGGGCAATGGTGAGACGTGGGAGTGCTTTGAGTGGCGTCCTCAATTCCATGTCCCCTTTCGCCATCATCCCTCCCCTGGGCTAAGGTCACACCACTCCTACCACTCTGCTGGAGAACAGTTTGGAGGACATGTGTGAAGCCTTGTAAGGCCAGTACCAGAGTATCTACCTGCCTGTTTAAGGCGGCAGAATGTTATTCACTGTGAGTCCGAACGGCTGTTGTCAGGGTCTGAATGGACTCATTTGTGAGCTGTGCTTGAAGCTCAATGGAGGCTAGCCTTCTCTCCATCGCAGACATTCCCGCACTTACCTGTGACACTATCTCAGAGAGTTGCTCATGTCCCTGTGACATTATCTCAGAGATTCCCTCCTGTACCTGTGCTTCCATTCCACTCATGCAGGAGTTGGACTCCTCCATCCTCTGCGCTTATTGTGGAGAGTGCGCGTGGCACCTGTTCCAGCACCTCGCAAATGTGCTGCTGCCCCTCGATCATTCTCCTTTTATAAAGGATGGCCCCCGGGGTTCAGCATCTGCGTCCAGCTGAGCAGAGCCTGGAGAGGAGTGCTCCCACCAGTGCGGACTCTCCACAGCTGCCCCTGCCACCAGTGTCTGCTCGTGCTCACATGTGTGGTGACTCACCAGGTGCCAATCCAACTAACTGAGTACTGGGATCCACCGAGGTGTGAGTATCTGCGCTGGTGGATGGCTCGCTCAGATGTGACGGTTCGAGCTCAGAGGCCAGCAAGTCCTCTGAGGAATCGTCCTCTGCCGTCACAGTGGTCGCTGAAGGCCCTGTAAGAGAACAGAAGGCAATATTAAGCATGATCGCAGATGTGTCATGTTGCGATGAGCATACTGAGGTGCAGAAGATGGCAAGGCATGTTAACATCAATTCATATTGTGCGTGACGAATGTTAAAGTTGTGTCCCCAGACGTTTGTTGGGTGCCAGTTTCGCCGTCCCCGAGGGACAGGCACTCGAGGGTGCGGCTGAGCTCCAGCGCCTCCTGCTCTGGGTTTGTGAGGACCACTATTTGTTGTGACCCCCCTCCAGCCCTCGCCCTCTCCCGTGCATTTTGCGCTCTTTTCTCCTAGAAGGGGACAAAGAACTGACGTGTGAATGAGTGAGGGTGAAGTGGCCAATCGATGAATGCATTGCTTTGGGTGAGGCTGACCATGAAAGAGGTGCATCAGAGGGTGAGTATCAGACAGAGACATCACATTGGATAAGGATTGGGGTGAGTGGTAGTGGTGGGATGATTAATGGGGAGGTGAGGAAGTGCTCAGGAAGTAAAGGTAAGTTGAGGGTGAGCCTTAAGTGGGTGTGGGGAGTGATGTGAAAGAATGGTCTTGGCAGTGCAGAATGAGTTGGGGGGTGGGGGCGGTGTTGTGGAATATGGAATGTAGGAGAATTTTGGCTGACCCAGTTAGGTCATTGAAACGCTTCCTACACTGGACCCAGGTGCGGGAGACGTTGCTGCTGCTGGTGACCTCCTCTGCCACCTCGAGCCAGGCCTTCTTGGTGGCAGAGGCCGGCCACTTCCTCCCGTCCGCCAGGTAAAACACATCCCTCCTCATCCTCACCCCATCCAATAGCACCTGGAGTGAGGCATCTTTGAATCTTGGAGCAGCCTTGCCCCTGTGCTGCTCCATTGTGGCCTTTTGCTCCAGCAAAAGCCTTTGGAGCAATGGCCCTTTAAATAGGGCTCCTCCAGCTGACAGCCTGCGATGCGGGTGCGCAGTCCGCCCGCTGCGCAGCTTTCGGACGGCAAACCCGGAAGCCACGTTAAGTGGCTCCAATTGAATTGCGATCACGTGGGATCCACGGCCAATCACCGCCCCCCCCACTGCTGCCAGCCCGCCTCATCTCTAATATCGGGGCCATCATCTCTGGGTGAAATTTTTTGTTGTTTAATCCCAAGTGATTATGTCACATTTCTCCGCAGGATTCCATCAAGTTACTGAGAAATTAAGCAGGCATTGTTGCCGCATCAAAAATAAGCAAAGCAGCCAACTAGATATCGAAAAGTAGAGGCGACCGGTCGAAGCAAACATTTGGAGTCATTTTGAGTAGTCAGGGGTTAAAATTCAGAAATAATTGTTTCCCTCATATCTGCCAATATCCTTGATGCATTAGTTTGCTTACAGAAAGATATTTTCCAGTCCATTACCTTTGTATTACATTTTTATACAAATTACCAGTAGATTCAACCAGTTTAACCCCCCCTCCCCTTCATTGATCCAAGTGTGCCTGTGAGCACCTTATTTGTAAATTCTTATAGATCCAGGCTACATCTGTATTATTCGATCAGGACAGGGTCACATACCTCACTTAGAATCAAATGCACTTCAAGCATGGATAATTGGAATATCTCCAAATTACAACAAAGAGCCAGAAGATTATCAATATTGTCTGGGACAGCAACTATCAGACATGCTTAGATTTATTTCATTGATTGCAAACTAAAATTGCTGAAACGCTGTCTTCAATTGTTTCGCTATCTGAAAAAAAAGAACCAAGCTACTAAGTAAACTGTTTTAGAAAGATGTGCATGTAACATATACCTGACAATAAACAACATAAAAATAACTGTCTTGTTATAAAATGACCTTTCACATGCTATGGAACTGTTATGAATGAATATAATTTTCTTTTTGCAAATATCAGGTTTGACTTTTCTGAGTAAACCTCAGAATTAATGAATTTATGAGTTAAAGCCAAATTCTAATAAAAATGTATATTAAGTCAGTACATCATTTTCTAAAGGAGGTTTTAATGTGGCAGGCTCAAAGAAGCTTTTATTCCCATAGGGGACGCCAGTTTTGTGGACACCAGGCAGACCTGTGCAGTAAGTGTAGCAGTCAGGAAGGTCAGTAATCCTTCCTAGCACAGGGTGTGTCTTTCCCCATACCTGCATGTTGAGTTTATTCTACTGCTGATATGAAAAGTACTTTCAGAAATATTGACATACTTTCAAGGGAATGTTATGGTGTCAGCCATAGCGTTCTCACCTCTATGTCAGATAAGTCATGGGTTCAGGTCCCCACTCCAGAGACTTGAGCATATAATCTAGGTTGACACTTCAATGCAGAACTGAGGGAGTTCTGCACTGTCAGAGATGCTGTTCTTCTGATGAGATGGCCATGGCACTATTTGAAGAAGAACCAGAGAGTGCTCCCGGTGCACTGGACAAAATTGAACCCCTCAGCCAGTGCCACGTGAACAGATTATCCAGTCACTTATCACATCGCCATTTGTGGGACCTTGCTGTGAGCAAATATGGCTGCTGCATTTGCTTAAATTACAACCATGATTTCAATTCAAAATTACTTCATTGGCTGTGAAGTACTTTGAGGTGCCTTGAGGATGTGAAATGTGCTACATAAAAGCCAATTCTTTCTTTCTTAGAAAACAAGAGGCTTAGTGAATAAGAGAGAAGATGGAGAGAGGCAGTATCGCATGACATGCACACAGATCAGAAAATTTACTGTTTAATCTGGATTGAGCTAACCTTATTTTCTGTTTATTTGAAATGTGACTCAGTACTCAGAATGGCTCACATCTATCAAGAAAAAGCTTCACCTACAGGAGAGGTAGCTGCATGCCTTATAAGAGCATTTAGATTAGTGCTCAGAAAGGTAAGGACAGGTGACAAATTGTAACGGGACTTTGGATTCGACCGTGGAAGTTTGAGCTCAAGTGCTGTACACTTGATAGGCCTTGTTTCCTCGCTAAGCTATCTTGATATCTTAGTTGTAATTATTTATTCACTTTGAATAAGTGAAACTTTGCCTGTGAGCATATTGTCTTACTGTCATCAAACCAGCTCACCTAAAACTAGCTAGTTAACAGCAGGATAACCTTTATTGCATTTTTGGATATTTTCCCACAAATACTTTTCTTCCTTACTCTTATGTAGTATTGGCTTTGGCTTGGCACTAACAAAGAGCTACTCTTTTGAGGGTTCTGAACACACCTCTGGGTCAGTTGTTTAACTGAAACATTATCCATCCCCCAACAAAATAGCAAAAATATTCTCTCAATATTCTCATATGCACGTATCATTTTAATCATTTATTCACAGTTGACTGGCGGCAATTAGTGATTTCAGAGTTGGAGAGGTGGTTTTATTATGCATAATGACACTAATTTAGATGGAGGTATTCTACTGATATTAACACAGCATATAATCAAAATATCACTTTAGGCAAGTAGTAGAGAGGCAGTAGTAGAGGCGGGTACAATTTTGTCTTTTAAAAAGCATTTGGACAGTTACATGGGTAAGATGCGTATAGAGGGATATGGGCCAAGTGCAGGCAATTGGGACTAGCTTAGTGGTATAAACTGGGCGACATGGACATGTTGGGCCGAAGGGCCTGTTTCCATGTTGTAAACTTCTATGATTCTATGATTCTATGATAAGTACAGAGTGATCATGTGTCCAATACAGAGGAAAATTGACAGATTTATTTTAAAAATATGTATCATAATGGTTAAAGGTAACCCATTTACAGGCCTTAATGTGAATATTGCTTGGCTCATTCTACATACTTTATTTATTGTATTAAATATTCTTTTTACCCTTATATAAGTTTCTAACAAATATTTCTTAGCATCTGCACAACTGCTGCCTCCACAATTATTCAGATTTTAAATATGGAAATCTAAGACAGATATTTCAGGATGGAATTGACATAGGAAATTTAGAATAATGCATTCATTGTAATTTAATTAGTAAATACAAATGTTTTGACATCACTGTGCAAAATTATTTATGGGTAATATGAACATTCTAAAGTATAAAGAACGTCTCAATTTTACTTATTCTTTCAGCCTACTAATCAATTATAACATTAAATCACCAAAGCTGAATATTCATATTATAATTATTGTCTCTTGAGAAAAGTAATTTTTCCATTCAGCTGTTCCATGAGCTGCCATTTTGCTCTAATCTGATAGTAATTAAATCAATATATTTATATGTGACAGCTACAGTTATAATTTGGGCTGGAAAATATCCCAGTTCAGATGTAACCTTTATTGTATCACCAAAAGGAGCAAATGGTACAGTTCAAATATGTGTCAACATGTCTGTATATTTTCCCTTTTTTGTACCGAGTTATTTACTTGTTTTATTTGCAATAAACTGGTCGGTATCAATATTATTAATAATAACAACTATGATGATACTTAAGCTAATACACATTCTGACCTGGAGTTCAGAATTAGAATCACAGAATCATAGAATGATTACAGCACAGAAAGAGGCCATTCAGCCCATCGAGCCCAGGCCGGCTTTTTGCAAGAGCAATCCAGTTGGTTCCATTCCCCCGCTCTTTCAATGTTAATTTTTAGTCCTGTCTCCACCCTTCACATGCAAGCGTGCTTGAGTTTTGCATATTTGGCCTTTAACGAGGTCTTAACAATCCTGATTTACCTGAGGAAGGAGGAAGTCTCCAAAAGCTTGTAGATTTCAAATAAAATCGTTGGACTATAACTTGGTGTTGTAAAATTGTTTACAACAATCCTGAACAAAGGATTTTTTTCTAATAATTTCTGTTAACCTTTTTTAGGGTAGGAGCATGACTCAGAGAAGCAGTACAAATAGATAAACAATCCGTTAGTATTTCCTGCTAATGTTACCTCTGTTTCCAACATCTATTTTTCGACTTACAATTAACACATAGAGGAAAATAAATGTTAGGATCCTTAGCAGAGTGGACAGAGAAACCTAGGGGTGTAGAAAAATAGGCCCAAGTTTTTAACTCCGGGCCAGTTTTTGGTGGATGTGTTTTAGTGTCAGTTCACAATTCACCCACTACAACAAAAAAACAGGTCCGAGGTATTTTAACTCCCGGGCCTCATTATAATCTCACCAGCAGACTTCCCACCCAATTCACTGACCCACCAGGAAACCCAACCACATCCGGAGCACTATTTCTGGCAGGTCAACCAGAGGCCGATTCAAAGCGGGAAAGCATCTCCTAGAGCAAGGTTTCACTCCCTTCTCGAAGATTTCGCTGTTGGAGTAGTGGAGCAAGAAACTGAGTCGGCATGAGTCTCGGACAAGCCCCCAGGTTCTCTGAGGCCTCTCCGGAGGTGTTGCTGGAAGAGGTCAGGATGTTCTTTTTCCAGTCAGTGCAAGGAGGAACCCGAAAAACCAATCCCACCAGCCGTGGAGAGAGATTTCTGAGGTTGTCAGCTCAAAGAGCATCATCCCCAGGACTTGGATCCAGTGTAGGAAGCAGTCCAATGATCTCACAGGAGTAGCAAGGGTCAGTACAGCTCTTCATTTCTCAACAACAAATGGCAAAAGTCCTTCCCCGTCCCCACCACTCTCAGCAATTCCATCCCTTCCATCATATCCTCTACAACCCAGCACAATGACACACTATTCCACTTCTCATTCTCATTGCAAACACACACTCACCTCATCCTTGCTCCTATCACAGCACCTACTAGTAGCATTCTTTTCTCATTTAGTAGCCTTTGCACAATGACTATCTTCTCTCATGGCTCCTTCCTCATTTCACACTCCACTAGGGTGTGATGTCAGCCTTGGCTCAGTGGTAGCACTCTCACCTCTGATTGACGAAGGCTGTGGATTCAAGTCTCATTCCGGAGACTTGATGAAACGCCTAAGACCCTGACTGCCCTCCCAAATGGATGTAAAAGATCCTTTGGCACTATTTCAAAGAAAAGCAGAGGTGTCCTGGCCAATATTCATCCCTCAACCAACATCAGTGAAACAGATTATCTGGTCATTATCTCATTGCTGTTTGTGGGACCTTGCTGTGCACAAATTGACTGCCCTGTTACCTATATGGCAACAGTGACCACACTTCAAAAGTACTTCATTGGCAGTAAAGTGTTTTGGGATATCTTTAGGTCATGAAAGGTGTTATTTAAAGGCAAGGTTTTCCTTTCTTTCTTTCTTTCTTTCACACACCTGCTTTCAATTCAATGCCTGCTGGTCCGGATTACCTCTTGCTTCTTCTCCCTCACAACAAACAGAAGCCCCACATATTTGCACTCTCCTTTGTATAACACACTGACTATCTCTTCCCTCTCTGCAGGACAAGACAGCGCACAACACTAGGGAGAGGAGTAGGACCGAAAGGGGACCACCCAACCCATGATGCTGTTGGAGCTGGAGCATCAAGTGCTCAACATCAGTGACCTTGCAAGAGCTGTCAGGAAAGGATAGTTCGAGGCTGAGGTTTTCTGTGAACAGGATCTCTAACTGTTACTTGTACCCCTTTATGAACCTCTGAAAAACGCAGTTACCCAGCTTGATTACATCAAATTACATAGTGATGCTACTGTCCAGCCTCTTAGTACCGTTGTAACTCTTGTCCCTTTTCTCTTTCCTCTAGGTCCTTCTCAACAGCCGTAGGCCCCCCCGAAGAAGACACTTCAGAGGAGGAGAATCCTTCTGAGGAGGCACGGTCATGCACTCCATCATTCTCAAGCACTAGCGCAAAGGTTGACAGCCTGGCTGGGTTAGAGAGTGAGGTAGCGGGGTCTTCACATGGTAAAACACCCAGCACTAGGGAGCAACATCAGATACTGGTGGCAGGGATAGCCCAGGAAACAGCTTGCCGGAGGGCGAGGTCCTCTCCCAACTCTGCTGGGGAGGATGGAGATGAGGACTTCAGGGGCCCGGCAATGAGAAGAAAACTCACCAAAGCAGTTATACGAGATAGTGGAGGGCCTGCCTCGGATTTTCACCAGCATGGCTGAAAGTATGGGGGACTCCACTTCCAGCTTGGGTGGTAGCATCTCGCATGGCATCAGCACTCTGCAGTCCACCTTGGAGCGTATGGCCACCTCCAGGGAAATGCAGCCTTTGCATTTTTGATGGAATCTCCAACGGCTGCCATCCAGAATCTGGACTCAAACCTGTGCTCCATCTTGGAGAGGCAGATGTTCACCTGGGACAGACTGATGGAGCAAATGGATAGGGGTTGCAAGGCGTCACTCATCTTCTACTCTCCCTCAAATGAGTGGATGAACTCAGCCCCATCCCTATGGGAGTGGCACAGGCGCAGAGAGAGCATCAAGAGTTGCTGTCTCTCAGGACGTCAGCATATTTGCTTCCTTCACATCCCCTCAACCAATATCAACCATGATGCCAGGAAGCCAGCTGGGCCAGGCTGTCTCAGCAGCAGTTGAAGTGCTTCAGGCTACAGCCGGGACCTCAAAGACTCTCAAGCACCTAGGAGTTATTCGCCACAAGCATCTCAAAGGTCCCCACATGAGCAACGGCAGCATTCCACCAGTGTAGAAATGCATAAAGAAACACTTGACCATATTAATGTAGCAATGCATGAACAGAACTTGACCATATTAATGTAGCAATGCATGAAGGGATATTTGACCATATTAACTCTTTGTTGGCTCACATAATGGGGTAGCTACAGCACACACACAGGAAGGCACAATTGTGTAATTACGTTTAAGCCTTGGTATGTTGATAATTAAGTCAGCTGAGCAGGTGCTTAGTGCCGTCTGCCCCCCCCCCCCCTAGCAGATAAGGGTATTGCTGACTACAAAAAATATAATGAGAATACAGTTTCTTGAATCAGCCCTACTGATAACCAGGACAGGAATGTGGGGAGGGTGAGCTTGAGACTGACTTCAGCCCTACTGATAACCAGGACAAGAATGTGGGGAGGATGAGAATGCTCGGGCCTACGAGGCCTACGTGCCAAGATAATAAAGAGCTATGGACGTTCAGAGGGGGCAGGCTCACTACTTGATTGACCAACTACCTGAGCCAATAAAGAATGTATGTATACGCCCATATTCTGTAGCAGATGGGCGTTCTTGTTGAACTGCGTAAAGATGAGCTGTTTCACTGACTCGAAGAAGCTGCGCCTTCAACCTTTGCTTGAAAGTGCTCTTCCCTTGTATACAAGTCAATTAAAAGTAAAACTTTTCTCTTTGTAATACTGGTCTGGGTGTTAGTGCATTGGTATAGTGTTAAGTTTCGACACCAGCTCTGCTGAAGCCATTTCGGGGAGCACCTCATAGGAGGAGTAGAGTTAGTTAACCTTTTAAGAAAAGCACTATGGGTTGAGAACTTCGGTGACAAAAGAATTCACCACCATATTGTGTTTGGAAATAAAAAACACACCTTTATTACATTGCAACTTTGGTCTACAATGAGCAGCCCCCCCTTCACCTACTGTCTCTAACAGGCCCACCTGCTGCTTGTCCTGGTTCATCAGGCTGCTGTTGCTGCTGCTCCTCTCCCTTTAACTGTGCGTCCATCCAAAGGAGTGAAGCAATAACAGCACCCATGATGAGTAGTGAGGGTGGGTAAGGGGGAAAAAGAAGCAAACTGGAAGTTTAGAACTGGCTTGGGAATGCAATACTCAGAATGGCAGACAAATCCGAATCACCTGAGCGCCTGTAGGTGAGTGCCCCTTTAAATTCAGCTTCCAGTTACGTCAGTCAGTTTGTGAAGCCAATAGAATCATAGAACCATACAGCACAGAAGGAGGCCATTTGGCCCATCGTCCCTGTGAAAGCTCTTTGAATGTTTTACTATTTTGCTGCCAAGTTTTACTCAGCGGGTTTGCCGTTGGGTGGGAGTTTTGATCCGCCCAGTTAAAATCGTGTCAGGGTTCAGATGACGTAATCGGACCTCTATTTGCAGTTACTCGTTAAGCACTTGCCTCTTTCCGGTGGTTGCGTTTGTGACCTGAGTCAGCTCCCCAGTAAGAATGGCAGTAAGTGAATTGTCCCGGTTTTAACGGGCTCATCTGCCCCAACATTGAAATCGGGGCCTATAGACCTATAAAAGATGGGAGTGCAGGTAGAAAAGGCCATTAAAAAACAAATGAGATTCTGGTTTTTACGCAAAGGGGCACCAAATATAAAAGCAAGGAATATTTGTTGAATTTCTGCAAGATATTGTTTAGGCCACAGTTGGGATATTGTGTGTAGTTTAATGTACCCATTCTGAGGAAGGGTAATAGAGCCATGGAAAGGGTACAGTGAAAATAACCCATTGTTTGGTCAAATAAGTTATTATTCAGCACTTGAGAATGGAACCCAAGCAATAAAAATTAATGTCAGAATTCATGATGACTGGTTGCAAAGAGATTTGCCCATGTTGCGTGTACACTACTTTTGTGCAGTTTTTACTCATTTATTAACTACCACCTTCTCGAGGGCAATTAGGGATGGGCAATAAATGGTAGCTGGATGTGACAAATACACAAGTGTCATTATACAGGACTTTGAAACTTCCAAGTCAACTGCGTTCACTGCTGTCAACTAGTCTATTATTGGTGTATTTTTTGATGACAGCCCTACCTTGAAGATTGAATTGAGTCCTACAGCCTCGATGAAAAGATTATAAATCATAGGTGCTGTCGGGTTTCATAGGTAGCATTTCATACCTTTCGCAGAGAGTAGTATCACTAAAGTGCTAAAGGTACTTTGATGCATAAAGACTTTAAAAGGATTTTTATGGAATGGATTTGGAGACATGATGCACAGTCACTGAGTTAGAATGTTTCCACCTGTTATTATTATCCACTATCCCCAAGATGTTAATGAGGATAAGCTTTTCTAATGTTCCATCAATGCATGGGCCCTTCCTCACAGGGTGGCTGCTCATTTTGATTAATTTTTAGTCACCAAAGATTGGCCTTGCTGTGTTGCAAATGCAATCCATTCAATCTTTGTAATTTTGGCATTCAGTTGGTTGAAAAACTGGCCTTTGCATCTGTATTTTGGCAAACCACAAGTCAACGGGGGTGAAATTCAAGTTCAGCAGTGGCGCAAATCAGGAGGAGGCAGATCGCCTGCCGTTGTCCACACCGCCCGGTTTTCTTTTCTGTTAAAGTCTTGACTCTGATGAAAATCAATTTCAGCTTGGTGAGAAATGAGGCTTTTAAAACATGTGCATCTAGGACTGCTTATATTCACACAACAAAGAGAAAAGTGAGCTAGACAGGCTGGCTATTAGTGAGCTGAGACAAGGACATTTTTTAAAAAATTGCACATATATTCACAGTGACTTGCTTTTATATTCTTAAGGGTTTCAGTAAATCTTGATGTGCAGCACTTTCCCTTGGCTGAGTACATTAGGTTTTATACAGTCTGCAGTAGGAACTTTACCACCTTCAGTCACATGCACAAACACACGAATAACACATGATTCACTCCAAAATCAATATGTAACTAACTTGTAACATGTGCTTGCTACCTAACTGTATTAACGCAATGGTAATTGCATTCATACCTGTAGGTGAACACTGTAACATTTGATGCTAAATCCTGGTACAGAAAATTAACATGAGTGAGTGCTGAATCCAATCTCAATGCAAATTATGATAAATTTAAATTTTGGTGCAATTAAAACCATTTGGATGAAGATGTACCTCTCGCTTTTGAAAACCAAAAATGTCATTGGTTATACATTTGTTTCTATTTAATGGTAATCCATTGGCTGTCCATCCAGTGAACTGACTGACAGACTTTGGATATACATTGGATTTCTCCAATGGTCTATTGCCTTTTAAATGCCGGCCTTGCCAGCGACGCCCACATCCCATGAATGAATAAACAAAAAAGGCTGAGCCCAAAGTCCACACATACACACTTCCAACAAGGATCACTGGACCGTGATCAGGAATGTCAACTCTGGCCGCTTTTGCCCTCATAAAACAACGGGCAATGAGGCCAATAGTACAACTCCAATAGCTGCCCCAGCACAGAGCAGAGATTGAACCTGGCAAATTGTGCTGTCTGTATGGCCCAGCTACTGACTGGTTAAAGTGGTTGAGCCACTGGGGACAGTTTTATGAGCCAACAAGAATAGACACGGGAGAGTTCTCATTTGCATTATTCATTAATCACCTTCAATTATCAGATTCCTTTAGGATGTTGGGATCCCATTTTTTTTACTTTTAGCTTGGTGTTGCCCAAGAGTTTGCAAAAGTGAAACAAAATTGAGTTTCACACAAATCTACTTTTATACATAATCTAATATACCTCACGTGGGGATGGTAAAGCTCACAACATCAAACTCTATATTGGCTTCTACAGATTCAGTGTTATCACTTTTCCACTTCTTATTTGGATGGTACTCTCTTGCATCCCCACTTTCCCTTTTACAGTTAAAGGATGGACAAATTAACTTTGAACAGGTCCTGGACACCTCATTGAAACATATAAAATTCTGACAGGGCTAGACAGACTGGATGCAGGGAGGATGTTTCCCCTGGCTGGGGGGTCCAGAACAAGGGGGGTCACAGTCTCAGGATACGGGGTAGGACATTTAGGACTGAGATGAGGAGAAATTTCTTCACTCAGAGGGTGGTGAACCTGTGGAATTCTCCACCACAGGAGGCTGTAGAGGCCAAGTCACTGAATATATTTAAGAAAGAGCTAAATAGATTTCTAGACACAAAAGGCATCAAGGGGTACGGGGAGAGAGCAGGAATATGGGATTGTGATAGAGGATCGGCCATGATCATATTGAATGGTGGAGCAGTCTCTAAGGGTCGAATGGCCTACTCCTGCTCCTATTTTCTACGTTTCTATGTTAGACATTGGCTGCATTCTGGGAGCAGGAGCAGTTCTTGGTAGAATTTACTCTCAACCAAGTTACAGCTGTTCCCACACTAACATCCAGTTTCCTACCTCATTCCTCAATCAAGGCAGGTTCCCTGCAGGGTATCCGGTAGTTTGCTCGATGATGTTTCTTGCGGTGGGATGGCTCTCATTGGAGGCCAGCTCTGAAGCTGTGCTCGGGTTCCTGACAGGAGTCATGAGCCATATCCGGAAGGGATGCCTGCGGAGAAGCCCGATCCAATTTAGCGGGGGGCGCACCTCCGACATGAAATGAGTGTGTGCTTCCTACACGCCATATTGGAGGCTTATACACCCATTTAGCCTCCAAAAACGGGCAAGGCATGATAGAATTTCTAGGCCACTAGCTTTGGGAAATCCTTCAATGAATTTGTATTATCCATAAGACTTGCCAATAAATTAGATAACTGAGTCGAGGGACGCACACAATTACTGCAGCTTCCCAAAGCCGGGCATAAGTTCCTCTCGACTAGTTCAATGACAAAGAAACTAAAAATCTCCATTTTCCTGAATTCAATCTCACATTAATCTCTTTCACTCTAGCAAACACAGTTTGTAAATCTTATGCATAGGATCAATATTTTAGTGCTGCTAACAGCACATTACCCAAATAAACAATCAAAACCAAATGGTTCTTCACCTGTCACTATTTGATTTGGCAGCTCATGAAATGTGGCAGAAACTTTTCAAAGACAGAAAACCTATGACACAAAATTGATAAAACTTCGATGTCTGAATTAAAACATTTTTTCTCTTGTGGATTAATTGTACCTCCCACCAGCTCAATTGTTTATTGTTGTAATAAATTCTTTACTCAAGTCGACTTTCAATATTAGGCTCAGCATCCAAAAACAGGAGAATATTGATCCACACTCAGATACACGGCAGAAGCTGAAGGCAGACTTGTTAAATATATCTTCCAAGCAGATTTTACCAACTGGGAGATCTGTCACGGCAAGTCTCCGTGAGACTGTGTGTACCCAAACAAATATGAACATCTCCTCCCAGACCAAGGTCATTATCAATCTATTTATTGTCCAGGGAAGTAGTTTGGATTGAAAGCACATCTGTCTATCCATCCCATCCCCATCACCACCCAGATTTTCTGTTTTAAATTAACTTCACTGGTTCTACACATTCTTATCCAAAATTCTGGAATGATTTTGCGTCATTTTTCCTAATTGATCACTGAATACATCAACATTTCTCACTGGTATGCACTTGTCAATTAGTGAGGTTGGGATTGTATGTTGAAATGACTTTGAGAAGCAAGAGGATGAGCGTGTATGTATCCATTGATGTACCTATTTGCTGCTTCCCCGTTGAAAAATGCAAACTGTGGAGAGTTTAAGGTCATCAAAATGATATCCTGTGAGTCCAGTGGATAGATTGATACTGCTTGCTGCGATTAAATCTGTTTCTAGTAACATGGAGTGAGATAAATTGGGTAAAATTGATACACACTGTTTTCACTTCTTTGCATAACAGTAGATGGGCACCTCTCCTGCTGATTGCACATATGTCTGTTTAAGCTACACCAGGTCCATTACATTCTACTATTTTTATTCCAGTTCTGTGACCGTGGCTAATAGCTATTTGTATTGAATTGACATTTTTTTATCCATGAGAATATTAATCCTGTATTCACAAATGTTCAAACGAAAGAGAAATGATCCTTATTTATTCCAAATTGAAGATAATTCAGAATTTCATATCTATCTCCGTTAAACGAGCAGGATGTAACAAGTCTTTATAATTTTTGTCTATATTTATACCTGCAGTAACAATGGCCTCGAATTTCTTGGATCGCATTTACGCAGGAATTAAGCCAAAATTTACGCCAGTATCTGCATCGATCTTATCGATGGGAACTTACTCGGAAATTTCCTGTGAAGCTCATTAGCCTACGCTGCAACATGAAAACTGACGTAAAAGCACAAATGCAGTGCCACCAATTGCTGCCCATTTGTGCTGCAAATTTATTATCTATTTTTGAAATGGTGTCGTTCCCTCAGAAAATAAAGACTTAATATGTGTGTGTCTGTGTTGCTGTTTAGTGGACCTTTCTTTGTAAAATTAGGGAACTTGCGTGTGTGGAGGCTGAAATAGAACAGTCTGATACTCCACAGCAGCAATGCTGCATCATTTAGTGTTCTGACAAGAACCACCAAAACTTGCACAAGGAGGACAAGGATGTGTGAATCTCAGTTAAATCTGGGTTTGAATTCACCCGGTTAGAAATGGTTTACGACCCTAACCAACACCGCGCCTAACCAAGAGGCTCACCCGAAATTGGGCCTCGAGCCTCACATCAATAATTTGGATGAGCTGCCGATGCCTGTTGTACCCCCTGAGGCAGCTCGCTCATTTCAAAAGGATCATTTACGGGACCTAACACCTGTTTTAGGGGGCCGCCAGGGACATCTGAAAAATTACCCGACCCAATATGGGTTGGATGTCTTTCAGGCATCCTTGGGGAGTTGTCCTCAAAAAAATTGGAACTTCTTACACCCATTTTCGACCTGGAAACAAGGACATTTTGCCACCAGTACTACAGGAAAGGAACTACTTTCTGGTTTAGCTTCTCATTTCCACCTGAAGCTGAAAAGGCAGCTCTCCATTGCCAAGTCCAGTAACAAAGATTAATTTGCTCACCTTCAGTACGGAGTGAATTTGGGCAGCGTCCAGCAATAGTGTCAAAAAGCTACAGTTAACATATTAAAGTCTGAAATATTCAGAATGACCTTCTGAGGTTAATTTCCCCACCAGACGTAGTTTTCCTTTTCAGTGATATTGCCCAGGAAATTCCTCGGAGCTGCTCCCGCTCCGCCAACATTGCTTCACCGGAAGTGCGGCGGAAACCCCATTTACGCACGGGATTTCCGCTGCACTTCTGGCGAAGTAATTTCGGCAGAGCGGGGAACAGATCGAGGAATTTCCCGGCCATTGTGATGCTGTGCTGGTCATTTCACTCTGTCAGCACCTTCTGCCGTGGTTCCTCACTCTCAGAGTCTCTTGTCTCCGCTGCTCCTTTTCCTATTCCTGGGAAGGCCATTCCAGGTGCTTAGGCTTTCTGAATGCGTGATTGTTGGGGGGAGGGCTCTGAAAAATTTGAGGTGCACTGAGACTGACAGCACTTTGGTTACGTGTAGTGCAGGTCTCAGTAAGAAAGATTTTTAAAAATTGCCAAGAAAATTGCTATCAAACTTCATGGCGGTGGGAAGTCAGTGGGTAGGTGGATTTAGCTATGAGAAAAGATTGGATAGGCTGGGGTTGTTTTCTTTGGAACAAAGAAGGCTGAGGGAAGATTTAATTGAGGTATATAAAATTATGATGGGACTAGATAAAGTGGATAGGAAGGACCTATTTCTCTTAGCAGAGGGGTCAGTGACCATGGAGCATAGATTTAAAGTGATTGGTAGAAGGATTAGAGGGGAGCTGAGGAGAATTTTTTTCACCCAGAGGGTGATGGGGGTCTGGAACTCACTGCCTGAAAGGGTGGAAGAGGCAGAAACCCTCAACTCATTTAAAAAGTACTCGGATGTGCACCTGAAGTGCCGTAACCTACAGGACTACGGACCAAGTGCTGGAAAGTTGGATTAAGCTGGGTAGCTCTCTTTTGTCCGGCACAGACACGATGGGCTGAATGGCCTCCTTCTGTGCAGTAACTTTCTATGATTCTATGATTTGCGTAAAGGGAAACCGACAGCAAGATGAGCGCATTTCAATCTGCAATTGTATCTTGATTGCGGTCAACTATCTTTGCTTTCAGGTATCGGGTCTCCAAATTGCGCAGTGGGCCTACTGTGCACCCAAATGACGTGATTTAAAGCCCACTATTTAAAGGGCCAGTCCAAGAATGGATTTTGAAGAAGGAGAAATGGAGTCCAGGCAAGCAAAGGCTGGCCCTAGATTTAATGATGCCGCCCTGGATGTACTGCTGGCTGCAGTGAGATCCAGGAGGGAGGTAATGTTTCCAATGGATGGCAGGAAGAAACTTGGCTCTGTAACCAAAAATGCTTGGTTGGAGGTGGCAGAAGAGGTGAGCAGCAGGAGGACGGTGCCCAGGTCTTGCGTTTGCAGGATACATTTTATAACCTAACCAGGTCAGGAAAAGTGAGTACATTTGCTGATTCACCCACATCCTGCGTTGTTCAACACCCACCCCTCTCCCAACCCATTAGTCTGTGTTGGCACGTCTACCCCTTCACAAAACTTTTCACACCCACTTAAATGTCAGCAGCATCAACCATCCTTCACTTTCTATGCACTCCCTAAACTGCCTATTTATTCGCCCACCACTGCCATGCACCCCAATCCTGGTGCAAGGGTATCTCTCTGATAGTCACCCTCTGATGCTTCTGTTTCATTGTCAGCCTCACCCAAAACAGTGCATTCATAGGGTGAATACAACTGAAGGTGTTCAGTCACTCATAGGTTTGTTCTTTCCCCCCTTGGAGGAGAAAAGAGCACAAAACGAGAGTGAGAGGAGCAGAACTGGAGGTGGCCCACCACATGTTGGAGGTGACAGATGTGGAGGAGGAGGCCATGGAAATAAATCAGACCGTCGCATTCCTTTCTATCGAAGATGGAGAGACTGGCAACCCGCAGATGGCTTGTGGCAGAACTTTAACATCGGCAAGTGATCGAGGAAGTGCATGCTTAGTGATGTTTCATTGTAAAACTGGTGTAAATCAGTTACAAGCGGATGTCCTCGGGAAAAAAGGATGCAACATCTCTCTTTCATCATGCCGAAATTTTCCAGGAAATTTCCAGGTTTAAGTTTTAAATCAGTTATATTACTGCAATCAAAATCATTGCACATTTTACCCGAAGTCTCCATTCCTTTCTGCGGCTGGACATTTCTATCTCTTTAAGCGAGATGACTTGAAATTCACCTACTTTAAAGTTTCCCAAATTTGTATGAAGCTTTAATACAAATTCTTTAACTGTCACTTTCAAAGTCCTGAATTTCTTTCTGGCCAGTTCATATTTTACATCTCCATACACTTGCAATTGCCACATGGTCCAAAATCCCCTACTTTAATTCAGGCAATCTGCTGAAACTGTGATCTATTTTGTTCACAGGGATAATCTGAATCATTGATTCAGCTCAGGGGTTCTGGATCTGCTAGTATACTTCCCCTTGTGCATCATTTATCCTCCACTAGTCAAAGATCGTCTGACTCCATATAGCACTCTTACTCGGAAATATTACCAATGGGTCAGATAGGCAGACATCGATCTCCCACAGATCTCCCTTGTAGACCTATTATCCATGCTTTAGTTTATTAACCAGCATTAGCACCTCCTCAATAATGTGGACGATAACGGATTGATATTGTGTAGTATCACCTGTGCAATATAATTCTCATAGATCCAACTTATTTCAAGAAACCCAATCATTGTCTAAACTGTCTATCTCTTTAATTTATCAAGTTATAAAATAGGAAAGTGATTGAACATATATTGTGTGAACCACGATCTTCAGCCACGAGCTCCAAAAGTCAGTTTAATCTGATGGAGCAGCAGAGTCTGTTATTCGTCTTGTGTTCATGTGTTTCCCTGGATCATCATTCCCAAGTGCTAAAAGTCACAGGGCTCGATTTTAAAAGTAAAAAACAGGTGGGTTAGGGGCGAGGGGGGGGGAGTATTGAAAATTGCCACCATTTCAGACCCGCCCCCAACCCACCTCCAACCCCCCCCCCCATTTCCGGTTTTCATGGGGGGCGGCAAGAGGGGCATCTATTTTTAACTAATTCCCCATTTCAACCCCAGGGGGGCCGGGATTCCCGGGCCTTCTGTTTTACGCCCCGTGAAAGGAGGCGAGAAGGCCCGAGACTAACAGGTCGGTGCCTAGAAAGGCACAGCTTGTGGGCCCGGAGGAGCAGGAGTGCTTCCCCCTGGCCCAACAAGCCCACCTGCACTGACCCCCTCCCCACCCCGATCGCGGACTCCACCCAATAGGGATACTCCCCCCCACCAATTGCAGATCCCCGACCCCCCCCCCCCCCAATCCAACCCTGATCATCCCCCTCCGACCCCGACCCTGATCCTCCAACCCCGATCCGCCGACCCTGATCCCCCAACCCTTATCCTCTGACACCGATCCTCTGACCCCGACCCCTGACCCGATCCTCCGACCCCGACCCCGATCCTTTGACCCCGATCCCCTGACCCCCGACCCCGATCCCCTGACTATCCCCTTCAATGATCGCGGACTCCCGCGATGACCCCCGATCCTGACCCCCGTGACTGACCCCGATCCCATCCCCATGTCTCGCAACCCCCATGCCCACCTATGCCCACCCGTGCCTACCTATGCCCGCCTATGTCCATCGCCCACCTAAGCCCCTTACCCACATGTGCCCCTTACCCACATGTACCCCTTGCCCACGCACCACGCATGCCCCCCGTCCCCCCCTCCCCTCCACCCACCCCCACCTCCATGCAAACAAAGACTTACCTTCAGACTTACCTGCAGACGTCCTCTCCCTGGCTGGTCTCCCGTCCGACTGAGACCAGCCTGTCAATCAGCCGGTCAGTCGGACGGAAAACTGACAAAAAAAAAAGACATCATTACGTCAAAATCGTAAGAACGTCCAGGAAACCCGCACTAATGGGTTTCTCGACCTCAAATTGACCCCCCCCGCCTCCTTCTTGGCTGCGTTTCAAAACTGAGCCCAAGGTGCTGGCATATCTGTATGGCACACTATTGTGATGCCAACATGAATGGCTCCATATGGAATCTGCCCTGCTTTGATAATTCAGGTTAAGGAGATTACTGTGTTGGACAGGATATCTTACACTTGCAACACCTGGCCTTATCTCAGGCCTGCAGTGTTCATGGATCGTGGGTGCTTTGTATTTTAATTTTGCTGCACTTGCAAATTCAGTACTTATGGTGTCATCTTTTATTTGGTGCTATTTTTGAATGGATTACCTGCTCATCCACTAAAGTGCCTTCATAAACTTCAGAGTCCTTGATTCCTCTTGTTTAATTTACAGTTCAGTTACTTTTCCCCTCACCGGTTCTTTGCAATCATCTCTAGTACTTTACTATTTATAGTAACGAGCTGTGTTTATTCTTTGATGTAGGCATTTCTACTTTAGGGAATGCTGCATTGTTGGAGGAGCTGTCCTTTGGATGAAATATTAAACCGAGGCCCAGTCTGCCCTCTCAGATGGGCGTAAAAGATCCCAAGGCACTATTCAAAGAAGAGCAGGCTAATTCTCCTGGTATCCTGGCCAACATTTATCCTTTAGTTAACCTCAAAAGCAGATTATCTGGTCACTTTTTTCATTGCTGTTTGTGGGACCTTGCTTTGCACAAATTGGCTGCTGCATTTTTTACATTACAACAATGACTACATTTCTAAAGTACTTCACTGGCTGTAAAACACTTTGGGATGTCCTGAGGCTATGAAAAATGCTTTATAAATGCAAGTTCTTTCCCTTGAAATTCTGAACAGTCTATACATAATACTGATGTTCACTGCCAGAAAATTCTAACAGCTGAAGTTCTATCCTTTTTTCTTGTAGTCCACATTAATTTCCTTCATTGTAGCTTTAAATTCAATCTATAGTTTCACGACAATTTAACCTTCAAATTATACTTGAGCCACAATACTCAACTTTTTGTAATTCTTAAGTCCTTTGAGGATATAACGTACAGGGTGGATAAAGGGGAACCAGTGGACATAGTGTATTTAGACTTCCAGAAGGCATTCGACAAGGTGCCACATAAAAGATTATTACTTAAGATAAAAAATCACGGGATTGGGGGTAACATTCTGGCATGGGTGGAGGATTGGTTATCGAACAGGAAGCAGAGAGTTGGGATAAATGGTTCATTTTCGGACTGGCAACCAGTAACCAGTGGTGTTCCACAGGGGTCGGTGCTGGGTCCCCAACTCTTTACAATCTATATTAACGATTTGGAGGAGGGGACCGAGTGCAACATATCAAAATTTGCAGATGATACAAAGATGGGAGGGAAAGTAGAGAGTGAGGAGGACATAAAAAACCTGCAAGGGGATATAGACAGGCTGGGTGAGTGGGCGGAGATTTGGCAGATGCAATATAATATTGGAAAATGTGAGGTTATGCACTTTGGCAGGAAAAATCAGAGAGCAAGTTATTTTCTTAATGGCGAGAGACTGGAAAGTACTGCAGTACAAAGGGATCTGGGGGTCCTAGTGCAAGAAAATCAAAAAGTTGGTATGCAGGTGCAGCAGGTGATCAAGAAAGCCAACGGAATGTTGGCTTTTATTGCTAGGGGGATAGAATATAAAAACAGGGAGGTATTGCTGCAGTTATATAAGGTATTGGTGAGACCGCACCTGGAATACTGCATACAGTTTTGGTCTCCATACTTAAGAAAATACATACTTGCTCTCGAGGCAGTACAAAGAAGGTTCACTCAGTTAATCCCGGGGATGAGGGGGCGGACATATGAGGAGAGGTTGAGTAGATTGGGACTCTACTCATTGGAGTTCAGAAGAATGAGAAGCGATCTTATTGAAACATATAAGATTGTGAAGGGGCTTGATCGGGTGGATGCAGTAAGGATGTTCCCAAAGATTGGTGAAACTAGAACGAGGGGGCATAATCTTAGAATAAGGGGCTGCTCTTTCAAAACTGAGATGAGGAGAAACTTCTTCACTCAGAGGGTAGTAGGTCTGTGGAATTTGCTGCCCCAGGAAGCTGTGGAAGCTACATCATTAGATAAATTTAAAACAGAAATAGACAGTTTTCTAGAAGTAAAGGGAATTAGGGGTTATGGGGAGCGGGCAGGAAATTGGACATGAAGCTGAGTTCGGATCGGTCAATGCCCTGTGGGTGGCGCAGAGGGCCCAGGGGCTGTGTGGCCGGGTCCTGCTCCTACTTCTTGTGTTCTTTAGATTTGTGGTTGGGATCAGATCAGCCATGATCTTATTGAATGGTGGAGCAGGCTCGAGGGGCCGATTGGCCTACTCCTGCTCCAATTTCTTATGTTCTTATGTACTCGATGATTCCCAGTTCCGTTGTAGTTGTGTATCTGTTTTAAAAAGGACACAAGAATCCTCTGCATGATCTTTAGCTGTTTATTAACGTAGCTACAGCAAATGTTTCACTGAGTCTTTCATTCATCAGCACATTTTCCCCTGTCGTGTAACTATCCTAAGCTAGCCCTACAGTTCCTCAGGACCCTTTTTGACTATCGATCCATTGAAAGAGCCGACAAACGCTTGTTTAATATGTAATGAAAAGATCTTAAAGTTAAAAAATACTCTGAGGATCCTTTGGGATAAATTTTTGTCGTCACCGAATGGGCAATAATCTGGCAGAGTGGATTGCCCACCGGTTATAGAGGCCAATAAAAATCAGGTGGCTTCTATAATGGGCGGGCGATCAGCTCTGCCAGATTACCGCCCATCCAGTGAAGATGAAAAATTTCCCTTTTATTAATATTAACTTGTTAAATGAATATTTCCTTTGCATTCTTGAAATTACTCCATCTGCTCAATCAGTAAACGCATTGGCATTTAGCATTTTTCTTGATTCATTTTTAAAGAAAGAGCTTGCATTCATTTAGCACCTTTCACATCCTCAGGATGCTGCCAAGGCGCTTCACAACCAATGAAGTATATTTGAAGTGTATTCACTGTTGTAATGTAGGCAAATGTGGCAGCCAACTTGTGCACAGTGAAGTCCCACAAACAGACATAGGCCCCTTCCTTTTGATAAAATTCCTCAATATGTTAGAGTTAATGCTTGTACAAATGGAGTGTTAATGCTGAGTGATTTTTTTGTGTGCGAATTGACAGCGTTAATGCAATTGCAGTGCTTCTTCATGGCATTACTGGCCAGTTTTAGCTTGTATTTTCTCGTTAAAAGCAAGTAAGGGTTATTTATTGAAAATTGCTTGGACTTTCACTTCCCTCACATTGCAGATATATCACACCTGATAAAATCTGCGGTTAGAGCCACAGACTGAGCTGGCAATATGCAGAAAGGCAGTACAGAAATTGCAGGAATTATCAAACTCTTTGATTATCAGCATGGGTATACACTCATCAATGAGTGGGAGTAAGAAGAACAGGAGAAGGTTTCCAGGACGGTCAAAGGATACACGTAATGCATCCATAGGACCCTTGGTACGTCAGGTGCTGTGGAAGAGTGAGTTACTAGCAATTTAAGTACAGGCTCGGCCTGCACTGGATTTGTCTCAGTAAGAAGGCTATCAATGAAACACGCAAGTTTTTTTTTATTCGTTCATGGGATGTGGGCGTCGTTGGTGAGGCCGGCATTTATTGCCCATCCCTAATTGCCCTTGAGAAGGTGGTGGTGAGCCGCCTTCATTGGTCAGAGTTATGCACACAATCTGGATTTTACTGAATACATGAATTCCTTTGAGCACCTACACACATTGCCCTGCCATACATGGATAAAAAGAATATCACATGAAAATTACACATATAAATGCCCACTTCTTAGGGAGCTCTCATCAACTCCTACACCCTCAGTTATCCCTGTCTGCATGACCTCTTCCAAAAGGAAGGAAAGGTATCAGATTAGCTAAGTAGGAGAACATACCGATGTTCTCCTACTTGGCTAATCTGATACCATGCAGCAAACTGTGGTTCAGGACATCTGAACACCACTCCCAGTAGCCGAGCTGAGAATTACACTGAGGCACTTCGGTGAGCCAGAAGACACATTGTGCAGATATTTGGCATACTGAGACAATGCTTCGGACATTTGGACCACTCACTCACTGAGCGAACATTACAACAAATCCCATCTTGCAAAAATCATTCCCAAGATTGCATCAAAAAGTCAGTGAAAAAACATTAATATTCATTTAATGCATTGGAAATTTGACACTGATCTTACGCAGAGTGTTCCACTTGTGTGTCCTGACTTTCCACTCGTAAGAATATACACATTTTTTTTGAAAAAATTAAATGACCATCAATACCAAAAAATTTGCACTTTCATAATTAATCTCAACCCACTTACTTGCCTTCTCATTTTATCCCTCAATCCCTTCTTTCTCCAGAAACATATCTAAGGGATAATTTTACAAACTTGCACCCTTGGCGTGGGGCCTCACCCATGGGATCCCACATTGGGAATTCAGGCACACACACCTGAATTCTCCCGATATGTGTTCCCAATGGACATCGCTCCCATGTGTTCCTCTCATCCCTTTTTTCCTTCTCTTAGCAATTATTTAAAGTGGGATTCTCAGTGGTATACCCATTCTGCGAAGGGGTATATAACACCAAAGTGGACTTGCAATGTCCCTTGTCCTACAAAATTCATCAGAAATAAAAGAAATCCAGATAAATCACTCGCCAACACTTGAAGAAACATAATTTGAACATCACCTACATGTTGCTTGCTGCCCCTTTAACTGACTGTCTAGGTTAATGTGAAATCTGGCCACTTTGAATTACGCCCAGTGAGAAAGAAAGACTCCAGGGGAAGGACGTACCATCCGTGGCTAACTAAGGGAGTTAAAGATCGTATCAAATTGAAAGAAAAAGCATACATTTCTGTGAAGATTAGTGGCAGGTCAGAAGATTGGTCAGAATATAAAAAACAGCAAAGAATGACTAAAAGAATAATAATGAGGGAGAAATTAGAGTATGAGAGAAAGCTAGCTGGAAATATAAAAACAGATAGCAAGAGTTTCTACAGGTATTTAAAAAGGAAAAGAGTAAGTAAAGTGAGTGTTGGTCCTCCAGAGAGTGAGTCTGGGGAATTAATAATGGAGAATAAGGAAATGGAGGATGAATTGAACAGATATTTTGTGTCCGTCTTCACTGTAGAAGATAGAAATAACATGCGAGAAATAATTGTGAATCAAGAGGTGAAAGGGAGGGAGGAACTTAAAACATTTACAATCACCAGGGAAAGGGTGCTCAAAAAATTATTAGAACTAAAAGCTGACAAGTCCCCAGGTCCTGACGGACTTCATCCCAGGGTCTTAAAAGAAGTGGCTGCAGAGATAGTAAATGTATTGGTATTAATTTTCCAAAATTCCCTAGGTTCTGGAAGGGTCCCAACAGATTGGAAAATAGCGAATGTAACTCCTCTATTCAAGAAAGGAGGGAGACAGAAAGCAGAAAACTACAGGCCAGTTAGCTTAACATCTGTCATAGGGAAAATGCTAGAATCTATTACTAAGGAGGTTATAGCAGGGCACTTGGAAAATCTCCATGCAATCAGGCAGAGTCAACATAGCTTTGTGAAAGGGAAATCATGTTTGACTAATTTATTAGAGTTCTTTGAGGAACTGGATAAAGGGGATCCTGTGGATGTGGATTTCCAGAAGGCATTTGACAAGGTGCCACATCAAAGGCTACTACACAAAATAAGAGCTCATGATGCAAGGGGCAACATATTAGCATGGATAAAGGATTGGTTAGCAAACAGGAAACAGAGAGTAGGCCTCAATGGGTCATTTTCAGGTTGGCAAGATGTAATGAGCAGAGTGCCACAGGGATCAGTGCTTGGGCCTCAACTATTTACAATCTGTATCAATGACTTGGATGAAGGGACCAAATGTATGGTTGCTAAATTTGCAGATAACACAAAGGTAGGTAGGACAGTAAGTTGTGAAGAGGACATAAGGTGTCTGCAAAGGGATAGTTTAAGTGAGTGGGCAAAAATTTGGCAGATGGAATATAATGTGTGAAAATGTGAACTTGTCCACTTTGGCAGGAGGAATAGAAAAGCAGTATATTATTTAAATGGAGAGAGATTGCAGAACTCTGAGGTACAGAGGGATCTGGGTGTCCTAGTACATGAATCACAAAAGGTTAGTATGCAGGTACAGCAAGTGATTAGGAAGGCAAATGGAATGTTGTCATTTATTGCAAGGGGAATGGAATATAAAAGTAGAGATGTTTTGCTACAGTTGTACAGGGCATTGGTGAGACCACATCTAGAATGCTGTGTACAGTTTTCGTCTCCTTCTTTAAGAAAGGACATAATTGCTTTGGAGGTGATACAGAGAAGGTTTATTCGACTGATTCCTGGGATGAGGGGGTTATCTTATGAGTAAAGGTTGGACAAGTTGGGCCTGTATACACTGGAGTTTAGAAGAATGAGAGGTGATCTTATTGAAACATATAAGATCCTGAGGGGACAAGAAGGGGTAGATGCTGAGAGGATGTTTCCGCTATTGGGAGAGACTAGAACTAGGGGCCACAGTTTAAAAATAAGGGGTCTCCCATTTAAGACGGGGTTGAGGAGAAATTTTTTCTCTCAGAGGGTCGTGAGTCTGTGGAACTCCCTTCCCCAGAGAGCGGTGGAGGCAGGGTCATTGGATATTTTTAAGGCTGAGTTAGGTAGATTCCTGATTAACAAGGCAGTCAAAGGTTATAGTAGGCAGACGGGAAAGTAGGGTTGAGGTCACAATCAGATCAGCCATGATCTTATCAAATGGCAGAGCAGACTCGAGGGGCCAAATGGCCTACTCCTGCTCTTAATTCGTATGTTCGTATTTATATGGGTATGAATAGGGGATGGCGTGATGGCCAGAAAATGACATGGAAGACGTAATTTTTTCACTTTCATATCTGTTTCAGGCAAGAGCTTCCTGTGATACCCCACTGACCTGCTAGGAATGCATGGCATGCATAAAATGCTGCATCTTCCCTCCACCCTTTTTATCCACACCATGCGCCCATGACTGTGTCAATAACAACAGAGGAAAGCGTGTCAGGAAGGGACAGAAGGTATGGAGTAAAAGGTAAAGTGTTAAAAAAGGAAAAAGCAGGAACTAAGTGTCACAAAACATATTTGAAAGTTCTTTATCTGAATGCACGTAGCATTCGTAACAAAATGGACGAGTTAACGGCACAAATAACTACGTATGGGTATGATCTTGTGGCCATTACAGAAACATGGCTGCAGGGTGACAACGACTGGGAATTAAATATGCCAGGGTGTTTAACAATCAGAAAGGACAGGCAGGAAGAAAGGGGAGGTGGGGTGGCTATGTTAATAAAGGAAGGAATCACTGTAATACAGAGAAATGATATTGGGACAAAGGATCAGGATAATGAAACAGTTTGGGTAGAGATAAGGAATAATAAGGGGAAAAAAACACGAGTGGGCATAATATATAGGCCTCCTAAGAGTTGCAACTCTGCTGGAAGAAGTATTAATCAGGAAACAGTCGGGGCATGTAATAAGGGAACAGTTATAATTATGGGGGATTTTAACTATCATATTAACTGGACAAATCAAATTGGGCAGGGCAGCCTTGAGGAAGAGTTTATTGAGTGTATTAGGGATGGATTTCTTGAGCAGTATGTAACTGATCCTACAAGGGGACCTGGTCCTGTGTAATGAGCCAAGATTATTAATAATGTCCTAGTTAGGGATCCCCTTGGAATGAGTGACCATAACATGGTTACATTCCATCTCCAATTAGAGGGTGAGAAGGTTGGTTCTCAAACAAGCGTACTGAGCTTGAATAAAGGAGACTATGATGGTATGACAGCGGAATTGATTAAAGTGGACTGGGAAAATAGATTAAAGGGTAAGACGGTACATGAGCAGTGGTGTTCATTCAAGGAGTTATTTTACAACTTTCAAAAAAAATATATTCCACTGAGGAAAAAAGGGTGTAAAAGAAATGACAGCCATCTGTGGATAAGTAAAGAAATTAAGGATAGTATCCGACTAAAAACAAGGACATATAAGGTAGCCAAACTTAGTGGGAGGATAGAAGATTGGGAAGTCTTCAAAAGACAGCAAAAAGTAACCAAAGGATTGATTAAGAAAGGGAAGATAGATTATGAAAATAAATTAGCAAAAAATATAAAAACAGATAGCAAGAGTTTCTACAGTTATATAAAAAAGAAAAAGGGTGGCTAAGGCAAACGTAGGTCCCTTAGAGGATGAGACCGGGAAATTAATGGTGGGAAACATGGAGATGGCAAAAATACTGAACAAATATTTTGTTTCAGTCTTTACGGTAGAGGACACTAAGAATATCCCAACACTGGACAAACACGGGGCTCTGGGGGGGAGGAGCTTAATACGATTAAAATCACTAAGGAATTGGTACTCAGTAAATTAATGGGACTCAAGGCAGATAAATCCCCTGGACCTGATGGCTTACATCCTAGGGTCTTGAGGGAAGTGGCAGTAGGGATTGTGGATGCTTTTGTAATAATTTTCCAAAATTCTCTCGACTCGGCAAAGGTCCCGGCAGATTGGAAAACTGCTAAAGTAACACCCTTATTTAAAAAGGGCAGTCGTCAGAAGGCTGGGAATTATAGACCAGTTAGCCTAACATCTGTGGTGGGTAAAATTTTGGAGTGTATTATTAAGGAGACAGTAGCGGAACATTTGGATAAACATAATTTAATAGGACAAAGTCAGCATGGCTTTATGAAGGGGAAGTCATGTCTGACAAATTTGCTTGAGATCTTTGAGGACATAATGTACAGGGTGGATAAAGGGGAACCAGTGGACGTAGTGTATTTAGACTTCCAGAAGGCATTCGACAAGGTGCCACATAAAAGATTATTGCTCAAGATAAAGAATCACTGGGTGGGGGTAATATTCTGGCATGGGTGGAGGATTGGTTATCTAACAGGAAGCAGAGAGTTGGGATAAATGGTTCATTTTCGGACTGGCAACCAGTAACCAGTGGTGTTCCACAGGGGTCGGTGCTGGGTCCCCAACTCTTTACAATCTATATTAACGATTTGGAGGAGGGGACTGAGTGTAATATATCAAAGTTTGCAGATGATACAAAGATGGGAGGGAAAGTAGAGAGTGAGGAGGACATAAAAAACCTACAAAGGGATATAGACAGGCTGGGTGAGTGGGCGGAGATTTGGCAGATGCAATACAATATTGGAAAATGTGAGGTTATGCACTTTGGCAGGAAAAATCAGAGAGCAAGTTATTATCTTAATGGCGAGAAACTGGAAAGTACTGCAGTACAAAGGGATCTGGGGGTCCTACTGCAAGAAAATCAAAAAGTTAGTATGCAGGTGCAGCAGGTGATCAAGAAGGCCAACAGAATGTTGGCTTTTATTGCTAGGGGGATAGAATATAAAAACAGGGAGGTATTGCTGCAGTTATATAAGGTATTGGTGAGACCGCACCTGGAATACTGCATACAGTTTTGGTCTCCATACTTAAGAAAATACATACTTGCTCTCGAGGCAGTACAAAGAAGGTTCACTTGGTTAATCCCGGGGATGAGGGGGAGGACATATGAGGAGAGGTTGAGTAGTTTGGGACTCTACTCATTGGAGTTCAGAAGAATGAGAGGCGATCTTATTGAAACATATAAGATTGTGAAGGGGCTTGATCGGGTGGATGCGATAAGGATGTTCCCAAGGATGGGTGAAACTAGAACTAGGGGGCATAATCTTAGAATAAGGGGCTGCTCTTTCAAAACTGAGATGAGGAGAAACTTCTTCACTCAGAGGGTAGTAGGTCTGTGGAATTTGCTGCCCCAGGAAGTTGTGGAAGCTGCATCATTAAATAAATTTAAAACAGAAATAGACAGTTTTCTAGAAGTAAAGGGAATTAGGGGTTATGGAGAGCAGGCTGGAAATTGGACATGAATTTAGATTTGAGGTTATGATCAGATCAGCCATGATTTTATTGAATGGCAGAGCAGGCTCAAGGGGCCGATTGGCCGACTCCTGCTCATATTTCTTATGTTCTTATGTAACATGAAATCTGGCCCCTAATGAGTCTGATAAACACCACCAAATTGGCAAAAATGATGGAGGGGAAAAATTTACTGATGTGTTCATGGCAGAGACCAATGCAAAGGTCATCAAAGCTGAGGCCTCTTTCATAACTCTGCTGGCAGTGCACATTTTGCCCTTCGCTTGTGGAGAACTCTTTCAGAAGCATATAATTAAGTATTGCACAGAATGTAGAAGATGACCTGTGGAGCAATAAAAGCAGCCTTCATTAGATGGGATGTTTTGGGACTGAAATATCAGAATGATGCAACAACTGCTTGTCACAACTTGCATGTACCTTGACCAGAGCACTAAAATAGATACTGAAAAGCTGCTGGCCATCTTGATCAGCTATTTTTATCAGCACCTGTGAAAAGAAAAAGTAATTTCATTTTTGAATATGCCACAAAGGGTCTGAAATCACGCTGTGCGATTTTAATTTGACCATTAACATGAAAATGTTTCATCTTCTATTTTAACAAAAGTATGAGGTAATTTATTTTAAATAGGTTAACCTCTTCATTAAAACAGTGTAAAGAAAAATTTCATTCGCGTTTTCATTACCAATGTCGAATAGCGTGATTTCAACTAGAGTTTTAGAGAATAAAAAGAACTCAGGTCACACAGCAGAACTTGGTTGCATGTTCATCAGACAATGCTATTGCAATGGCTGAGAGAAACAATTCTATCTTGTACAGATTGAAGGAAATAAATTCCACACGTAATCATGACAATTTGCTGCTTTTTTGTCATCAGTGGATATATGCTTAAAATTCGGAGTTGAAGCTTTATAGGTGCCTTTGGAAGACCTAATTTTAAACATTTATTGCCACTTTGCTTCACGTTCTTAACAGCTACATAAACCTCGTTAATTTGCCCTGTTTGTTGATGTGGAAACTCTAAAGGTAATAAAATATTCTTTAACAGATGGCTGAGCCTTTGAGGAGTGCTGAAGAGAATGTTATCATATTTTATGACTTGTAAATCTGGCAGTGTCAAAATGGTCCTAATTTCTGAGTGCCTTTGAATCCACGGGGTCAGATTATTATTCCTGCTTTATCACTATTCGTCGGAGTTTTCATAAAAATATAACTTGCAGCCAGAAAGCAAGGATAGTCAACTCATGATGTGTGTGAAAGAATGGAAATATTCACTAGCTGAGCCTTTAAGCTGCTGGGTATTTGCTGACACCTCCATTCTGTGCAATGCTGACAGTACCCCACCAGCTAAAGAGATCCATATTGGTTGTGGTCTCCAAAAATATATAACACAGCACGGGAGTCACATTGCTGGAACAACCATCGGCAAAAAGCTTGTTTAAAACATTTGAACAGATTTGCTAAGCTGTGCTTTCAAAAATGGTAAGCAAATAACCTTTAAGGATGTGGTCTTCCGCCTGGAATCTGCGAATTCAAGGAAGAAAGCGGACAAAGTAAACGATGAGTTCTTGGTTTATCAGTTTTCTGTTTACGAAATGGTCATTGCTGAAAGTACTATTTTCCACTATGCAGGACCAAAGCTCTTTCACAACTGAAGACATCCAAAGGGATGATAATATTTAGAATCATTGACATTTATAACACAGATCAAGGCCCTTTTTGGGGTGCTAGTGCCAGTGTTAGTATTTTGGAAGGCCAATCCAATACTAATCCCGCTGACCCCCTTTCTCCTCATAGGTCTGTAACTTTCCCCGTTTCAAATATTAACATCAGTTTCATTTAAAAGATGCAATGGTCTCTGCTTCAATCAGTCCCTGTTGCAAAATATTCCATGCTCCAACAACCCTTTACACAACATAATTTCTTTTAACCGCTTTTTTTACTGTCTTGGTGACAATTCTAAGTTGATGACCCCCTTCCCACTGACTCCTCAGCCAGAGGAAGTAGCCTTTCCCTATTCACTCTATCAAAACCCTTTGGCCCAGAATTTGCTGAAGCAATAAGGACTTGTGAACGACGCACACCGTTATTAATGAGCAAATCGGCCAGCGACTTGTGAAATGGGTCCTCCCGATCCACTCTATCCAGTCCCGTCATAATTTTATACACCTCAATTAAATCTCCCCTCAGCCTCCTTTGTTCCAAAGAAAATAACCCCAGCCTATCCAATCTTTCTCATAGCTAAAACTCTCCAGCCCCGGCAACATCCTCGTAAATCCCCTCGATATTCTTTCTAGTGCAATCACATCTTTCCTGTAATGTGGTGATCAGAACTGAATGCAGTACTCAAACTGTGGCCTAACCAATGTTTTATACAGTTCTACCATAACCTCCCTGCTCTTATATTCTATGCCTCGGCTAATAAAGGAAAGTATTCCGTATGCATCTTTAACCACCTTATCCACCAGTTCAGGGATCTGTGGACATGCATTCCAAGGTCCCTTTGTTCCTCTACACCTCTCAGTATCCTCCCATGTATTGTGTACTCCCTTGACTTGTTTGCCCTCCCCATCATAAGGTCAGAAATGGGGATGTTCGCTGAAGATTGCACAGTGTTCAGTTCCATTCGCAACCCCTCAAATAATGAAGCAGTCCGAGCCCGCATGCAGCAAGACCTGGACAACATCCAGGCTTGGGCTGATAAGTGGCAAGTAACATTCGCGCCAGATAAGTGCCAGGCAATGACCATCTCCAACAAGAGAGAGTCTAACCACCTCCCCTTGACATTCAACGGCATGACCATCGCCGAATCCCCCACCATCAACATCCTGGCGGTCACCTTTGACCAGAAACTTAACTGAACCAGCCATGTAAATACTGTGGCTACAAGAGCAGGTCAGAGGCTGGGTATTCTGTGGTGAGTGACTCACCTCCTGACTCCCCAAAGCCTTTCCACCATCTACAAGGCACAAGTCAGGAGTGTGATGGAATACTCTCCACTTGCCTGGATGAGTGCAGCTCCAACAACACTCAAGAAGCTCGACACCATCCAAGATAAAGCAGCTTGCTTGATTGGCACCCCATCCATCACCCTAAACATTCACTCCCTTCACCCCCGGCGCACTGTGGCTGCAGTGTGCACCATCCACAGGATGCACTGCAGCAACTCGCCAAGGCTTCTTCGACAGCACCTCCCAAACCCGCGACCTCTACCACCTAGAAGGACAAGAGCAGCAGGCACATGGGAACAACACCACCTGCACGTTCCCCTCCAAGTCACACACCATCCCGACTTGGAAATATATCGCCGTTCCTTCATTGTCGCTGGGTCAAAATCCTGGAACTCCCTTCCTAACAGCACTGTGGGAGAACCTTCACAACACGGACTGCAGCGGTTCAAGAAGGCGGCTCACCACCACCTTCTCAAGGATAATTAGGGATGGGCAATAAACGCCGGCCTCGCCAGCGACACCCACATCCCATAAACAAATAAAAAAAATGCATTACCTCACACCTCTCTGGATTGAATTCTATTTGCCACTTATCTGCCCACCTGTCCAGTCCATTGATTACACCTTTCCTGCTCGCTGTCAACCACACGGCCAATTTTTGTATCATCTGAAAACTTCTTGATCAAACCCCCCACATTCAAGTCCAAATCATTAATATATACCACAAATAGACTATGCCCCCTAGTTCTAGACTCTCTAGCCAGGGGAAACAATCTCCCAGCATCAACCCTGTCAAGCCCTCTCATAATCTTATATGTTTCAATGAGATCACTTCTCATTATTCTAAACTCCAGAAAATATAGGTCCATTCTACTCAACCTCTCTTCATAGGAAAACCCTCTCATCCAGGGAATTAATCTAGTGAACCTTTGTTGCACCGCCTCTAAGGCAAGTATAGCCTTCCTTAGATAAAGAGAGCAAAACTGTATGCAGTACTCCAGGTGAGGTCTCATTAAAGCCCTGTACAATTTTTTTTTATATTCATTCATGGGATGTGGGCGTTGCTGGCGAGGCTGGCATTTATTGCCCATCCCTAATTGCCCTTGAGAAGGTGGTCGTGAGCCGCCTTCTTGACCCGCTGCAGTCCGTGTGGTGACGGTTCTCCCACAGTGCTGTTAGGAAGGGAGTTCCAGGATTTTGACCCAGCGACGATGAAGGAACGGCGATAGATTTCCAAGTCGGGATGGTGTGTGACTTGGAGGGGAATGTGCAGGTGGTGTTGTTTCCATGTGCCTGCTGCTCTTGTCCTTCTAGGTGGTAGAGGTCGTGGGTTTGGGAGGTGCTGTCGAAGAAGCCTTGGCGAGTTGCTGCAGTGCATCCTGTGGATGGTACACACTGCAGCCACAGTGCGCCGGTGGTGAAGGGAGTGAATGTTTAGGGTGGTGGATGGGGTGCCAATCAAGCGGGTTGCTTTATCTTGGATGGTGTCGAGCTTCTTGAGTGTTGTTGGAGCTGCACTCATCCAAGCAAGTGGAGGGTATTCCATCACACTCCTGACTTGTGCCTTGTAGATGGTGGAAAGGCTTTGGGGAGTCAGGAGGTGAGTCACTCGCCACAGAATACCCAGCCTCTGACCTGCTCTCGTAGCCACAGTATTTATATGGCTGGTCCAGTTAAGTTTCTGGTCAATGGTGACCCCCAGGATGTTGATGGTGGGGGATTCAGCGATGGTAATGCCGTTGAATGTCAAGGGGAGGTGGTTAGACTCTCTCTTACTGGAGATGGTCATTGCCTGGCACTTATCTGGCGTGAATGTTACTTGCCACTTATGAGCCCAAGCCTGGATGTTGTCCAGGTCTTGCTGCATGCGGGCTCGGACTGCTTGAAGTAAGACTTCCTTACTCTTGTACTCCAACCCCCTTGCAATAAAGGTCAACATGCCATTTGTTTTCCTAGTTGTCTGCTGTACCTGCATACCACCTTTTTATGTTTCCTGTACGAGGACACCTAAGTCTCTCTGTACACCAACATTTAATAGTTTCTCACCATTTAAAAGATGTTCTGTTTTACTATTCATCCTACCAAAGTGAATAACCTCACATTTCCCCACATTATACTCCATCTGCCACCTTCTTGCCCACTCACTTAATCTGTCTATATCCCTTTGCAGACTCTTTGGGCTCGATTTTAGGGTCGGGTTTCCTACGGGTTTCCAGCGGGGGGGCCCCGAAAATCCCGATATGCGGTCACGTGACCGGATCGCGCCGCGATCCCGACCACTTCCGGGTTCCCCGATGACGTGCGGGGCTGCGTGCGTGGCACCCGCTGGTGGGAATCCCGCAGGCAATTAAAGCCAGCGGGGTTCCACTTGAGAGTACTTACCTTGCTTGTTGAGGTCAGTTAATGAGCTGAATCAGCTGTCAAAAGAGGAAGTGTGGGATTTTACCTGCATCGCAGACTGTTTCACACACTGGGGGAAACAGTCCCTCCTCAACCAGGCGTGTTGCAGCCAGCAGCCTGTGGCAGGTGCCAAGGTGCACTCCACGGGGGAGAGCCCTCACCCACGCAGGAGGCCACCGCGTCACATAGGGCAACCCCTGCCCCCCACCACCCCCCGCCAAGCCAGAGGACAGACCGACACGAAACCGCAGCCCCAGTCCGAGGAACCACCCACCTACACTGCACAACCCCTCAGACCAACACCTGCCAGATGGGTGGTGCGTGGACACCCTCGGAGGACGAAGAGCATGACCAGCCCCAGCAGCCTCGCAGTCCACGCCGTCCGCCGCAGAGACGTGGATCCCCCCAACACGTGTTGTTGCACGCCCACCTGCACAGCAGGAGGGAGGGCTACCGCAGAGAGAGACGCATCGCAGAGGGCACTACCCTCGCCACAGGGTCCACAGACCGAGGTGCAGCTCCCCGGACCTCTCCGAGCAGCAGTGCACACGGAGGCGCAGATTCGCTCGACATGTAGTCGTGGAGATCTGCAGGCTCTTTCATGCCGAGCAGCTCCTGGCTGGCCCCAGCACCAACTGCTTACCTGTCGCTGTCAAAGTCAACACTGCCCTCCACAACTTCTCCTCCGCATCCTTCCAGGGTGCAGCCGGCTACACCGCCGATGTCTCTCAGTCGTCTGCGCGGAAGAGCCCTGCAAATACACCTGCACCTACTCTGCAGTAACACGATGGGTGGCATCAGTGGTGGGTCCTCATAGTGATACCCAGGAGCGGGCATTATTGGACACAATGGACAGGATTCGCGGAGACATGGCAGTGGTGGTGCCAATATAATGTGTGCTGTTTGTTGCTCTGAAATTCAATATAGGTAACACCCATGGCAAACCCTCCGACACCCTTGTGCACCCCCTTCATGCTCACGACACGTTTGCCTTACGCTGCCTACTGCACATATGTGATGCATGCCCTGTGGCTGCAGCACAGGTGGTGGCAGGTTGAGTGAGGCTGGCCGTGAGGGAGATGCACGAGAGGGTGAGTATGGGATGGAGCAATGAGATTGTATGAGGATTGGGTCGCGTGGTAGTGGTAGGATGAGTACTGGCGAGGTGAGTAGGTGGAGGTAAGATGAGGATGGGGTTTGAGTGGGTATGAGGGGTGATGTGACAGAGTAGTGTTGGCGGTGCCGAAGGAGATGTGGGGTTGGGGCAGTGTTGTGGCAGACGGAGTGTAGGGGAAAGACTTTGTGTTCTCACTGTGGCTGACCTACTGCGGTCATTGCAGCGCCTCCTGCACTGTATGCAGGTGGGCGATATGTTGGTTGCGCAGGTGACCCCCTCTGCCACCTCGAGCCAGGCCTTCTTGGTGGCAGAGGCAGGCCGCTTCCTCCCGCCCGCCGGGTGGAAGATCTCTGTCTTCGCCCTCCTCCTCACCCCATCTGATGATACCTGGGGTGAGGCATCATTAAACTGGGAGCAGCCTTCCCCCTGGGCTGCTCCATGCTGTAATTTGTTCCATTGGTTGCAGCATCTGTCAGTGGAGGACTGCCCCTTTAAATAGAGAGCCTCCAGCTGACAGATCGTACTGCGCATGCGCAGCCCGACCGACGCGCAGACCAGCAGCCCAGAGCCCGGAGGAGCAGGTAATTGATTCCTATTAGTGTGTTGCCTGCTACGATCGCGCGGGCAACCCACTAATTTCAACGGGCGCGGAGGCCACGCACCCGAAACCCAACCCGCAGGAAACCCGCAGGCCTGCTAAAATCAGGCCCTCTGTGTCCTCCTCACAGCTTTGTATCATCAGCAAACTTGGATGCATTACACTCGGTCCCTTCATCTAAGTCATTAATATAGATTGTAAATAGCTGAGGCCTCAGCACCGATCCTCGCGGCACCCCACTAGTTACAGCCTGCCAACCTGAGAATTACCTGTTTATCCATTCTCGCTGTTTTCTATCCTTTAACCAATCCTCTATCCATGCTAATATATTATCCCCAACCCCATGAGCCCTTACTTTGTGTCACAACCTTTTATGTGGCACCTTATTGAATGCCTTTTGTAAATCCAAATAGTCTACATCCATTGGTTCTCCTTTATCTACCCTGCTAGTTACATCCTCTAAAAACTCTAATAAATTTGACAATCACGATGTCCCTTTCATAAAACAATGTTGACTCTGCCTAATCTGTCTAATATTATGATTTTCTAAGCAATTTGTTACCACTTCCTTAATAATGGGTCCCAGCATTTTTCTGACGACCGATGTCAGGCTAACTGGCCTGTAGTTCCCTGTTTTCTCTCTCCCTCCCTTCTTAAATAGCGGGGTTACATTTGCTACTTTCCAATCCACTGGGACTGTTCTAGAATCTAGAGAATTTTGGAAGATCACAACCAATGCATCCACTATCTCTGCAGCCTCCTCTTTCAGAACCCTCGGATGTATGTCATCAGGTCCAGGCGATTTGTTGGCTTTTAGTCCCATTAATTTGTCCTGTACTTTTTCTCTACTGATATTAATTGCTTTAAGTTCCTCACTCTCATTAGCCCCTTGGTTCCCCACTATTTCTGGTATGTTTTTTGTGTCTTCTATTGTGAAAGCAGATACAAAATATTTTTTTAACGCATCTGCCATTTCCTGATTCCCCATTATAATTTCTCCTGTCTCAGCCTCTAAGGGACCAACGTTTACTTTTGCTACTCTCTTCCTTTTTACATACCTGTACAAGCTCTTACAATCCGTTTTTATATTTCTTGCTAGTTTACTTTCAAATTCTATTTTCTCCCTTTTTATCAACTTTTTGGCCGCCCTTTGTTGGTTTCTAAAACTCTCTCAATCCCAGGCTTATTACACTTCTTGGCAACATTATAGGCCTCTTCTTTTAATCTAATACTCTCCTTAACTTTAGTTGGTCAAGGCTGGCTCACTCTTCCCATGGAATTTTTATTTCTCAATAGAATGTATATATGTTGAGACTATTGAAATATTTCTTTAAAGGTTTGCCATTGCTTTTCAACTGTCAAACCCTTTAATTTAATTTCCCAATCTACCTTAGCCAACTCGCCCCTCATACCTATGTAATTGGCTTTAGTTAAGTTTGAGGCTAGTTTCTGACTTAAGTACGTTACTTTCATACTCAATGTGAAATTCTATTATTATGATCACTCTTCCCCAGAAGTTCTTTTACTGTGCGATTACTAATTAACCCTATCTCATTAAACAAAACAAGATCTAAAATAGCCTGTTCCCTGGTTGGTTCCATGATGTATTGCTCTAGGAAACTGTCTCGAATGCATTCCATGAACTCGTCTTCCAAACTACCTTTGCCAATTTGATTTGCCCAGTCTATATGCAAATGAAAGTCTCCCATGATGACTGCATTACCTTTGTTATAAGCTCCTATTATTTCATGATTAATACTCTGTCCAACGGTATTGCTACTATTAGGGGGCCTATAAACTACTCCCACCAGTGTTTCCTGCCCCTTGTTATTTCTTATTTCCACCCATACTGATTCTACTTCCTGATCTTCCGAGCCAAGATCCTTTCTCACCACTGTCTTTATGTCATCCTTTATTATCAGGGCTACATCCCTTCCTTTTCCATTCTCCCCGTCTTTTCTAAACGTTAGGTACCCTGGAACATTTATTTCCTAACCTTGGTCATTTTGCAACTATGTCTCTCTAATGGCTATTAGTTCAAACCCATTTATCTCTATTTGTGCAATTAATTCATCTACCTTGTTACGAATGGTCCATGCATTCAGATAAGGAACCTTTGACTTTGACTTTTTTCCTGCTTTGACCTTACTTGTCGCACTATTATTGGTAAACTCTCTGACCCTTCCTACCACGCTCTGCTTATCTTTACCCAAATCGCTACACTGTTCTATTGTCTTAACTTTTCTCAGTGGATTTCTAAATTTCCCCTCACCTGACCCCTCTCCCCCTTTTTAGTTTAAAGCCCTATCTACAGCCCTAGTTATTCAATTTGCCAGGACGCTGGTCCCAGCCCGGTTTAAATGGAGCCCATCCCATCATCCTTCCTTTGTTTATTTCTCAATCCATAAATCTCATTGGTTAAGGAGATAAACTGTATGTCCCGTTGTTCATCAAGGTCCCAGATGTCCTGTTGCCCTCGCTGCATCGTTATCAACTCGCACTTCCAGCAACTTTGTGAGCAAAACATTTTTGAGCTGAAGGGTGCAAGAACAAGCCTAACTCTGAGGGCATGCCGTGAGATGCCCCACTCCAGCAAAATCCAAGCCTTTATAATTTTAAAAATCCTCTATTAAATTTCCTCTTCGGCTTCACTGTTTCAACGGAAATAGTCCCAGTATTTCAAGTCTAGGTTCTCATCACTTCCATCACCCTGGTGAATCTATGTTGTATGTTTCTGTGGCTTTAATGTCCTTTCTATAAGGAGGCACCCAAAACCACACACAATACGCTAATTGTGGCCTAACCAGTGTTTTGTACAAAGTTATCATTTCTTATTTATTTGTACTGTATGCCGCCATTTATAAAATGCAAATGCTATGGCCTTTTTATGGCTTTATTGACTGCACTCGCTATTTCAGGGATGCATTTGAATTCCTAGAACCCTCTGTTCATCTGCACCCTACAACATCCTTCCACTGAGTGTATACTCCCATTCCTTGTTTCTTCTTCTCAAAATGTGTTACCTTGCACTTATCCACATTAATTTGTATTTTCCACTAGTCTGCCCATTCCGCTAGCCTGCCTATGTCTTCCTGAAGTCACTTGCAGTCCACTTTGATGTATTCAACCCCCTGCACCACATCAGCAAATTTTGAGATTGTGCTCCCTACACCACTTCCAATCCTCCTTCAACCACCATTTCCCCTAACTCTTTGTTTTCTATCTGGAAGCCAACTTTCTAAACATGCTACAAAATTTCCATTTATGCCATCAGCCTGAATTTTTATAATAAACCTCTTGGGAGACATTTTATCAACTGTCTTCTGAAAATCCATATACACTACAACTATTGTATTCGCTTTAACTATCCAATTTGTCACTTCAAAAAACACTATTACATTTATTAAACGTGATTTGCTTTTAAGAAATCAGTGCTTGAATACCCAATACTTGTATAAATGCTCACCAATTCTGTCTTGATTGATGGACTCATGCTAACTACCTTTCCTTGGCTCATTCAAACAATGAAACAAAAAGTACTTTCGGCATGGTACGAACACTGAAAACTGAACTAAAACAAGCTGTGAATATCAAAACTCTTTCTTGGGCATAACAATGAAAAACAATTGTAAGGGATTTTGAAATGCAACAAACAAAGGAAAGACCAAAAGTAGGCTCTTGCAGTTATGAATAAAGGGCATGCTGCCAAGAAACACTTTAAGAATGACTCTAAGGTGTATGTTTATGCAGTCTTTCTAGCAGTTCATTTAAGAAATTAACTTACTTCACTAAATCTTCATTTTGCTTCTAAATATTACAGTTTAAGAATATTGCATTGCAATTTCATATTAAAGACATAACAAAGTGTTAAATACTAAGTCTAACATTTACATTTTACATATTAGGATACATGATCAGATTAAAAGTACAATAAGGAGAAAATTAGAGCACAAGGTAACCATAGCAATGCATTAAACTAATTGTAAGAACATAAATAAATAAATAAATAAATACCATTATTTCTATATTAATGGCACTATGTCCAGCATAATTAAGTGGTTTTGAATTTAGAAATTTGTCCTTGATTTTTAGGGCCAGTCCCCCTGATTTTCAAGTTTGCAGGTGAGAGATATACAGGGAGGGCAAAAATTCAGTTCTGAGATGGCTTTTTAAGGAACAACCAAAAATAACTACATTTCTATAAAATTAGAAACTGGCCATTGGACGCATCAGATCCGTGCTGGCTATTTTCTCCACATGAACCACCTCATCTAATTCCACTCTCCTATTCACTCCTCATACTCTTTAACATTCCTCTTTTTCAAGCGGCTATCAAATCATCTTTAAAAGGTGCTTCAAAAAAGGTGAAGGATTCCACATTCTTCCCACCCTCTAACCTTCAATTGAATTCCTTCTTGTGATTCTCTTAAATTTGTGCCTTCTCGGCACGGTCTTGCTGACCAGTAGAAACAATCTGCCGCTATTTACCTCGATGTGGAGATGCCGGTGATGGACTGGGGTTGACAATTTTACAACACCAAGCTTTAGTCCAACAATTTTACTTGAAATTCACAAGCTTTCGGAGGCTTCCTCCTTCCTGAGGAAGGAGGAAGCCTCCGAAAGCTTGTGAATTTCAAATAAAATTGTTGGACTATAACTTGGTGCTGTAAAATTGTTTACAACTATTTACCTCATCATTAGGCTAACTGGCTTGCAGTACTGAGGCTAGCTAATTATTAGCGTAGAATTTTCAACTGGCAATATTGGTAGACCCAGCGGGATTCAGGCCAGCGAAGAACAGGAAATTAAGTGGCCATGGTTCCTACCCAAGTCCCGCTAAAAACTCGCCAGTTTCAATTTTGCACTCGGGCTGTATGCCTGTGTTATTCAGACACACTTCTTTAAAGCATAGGCTCATTTAGCTAGAATGTAGCATGCTCATGAAGAGCTCTAGATGGCTGGCAAAACAGCCCAATCTTTGCTGGAGTATTTTGTACATTCATTAATGGGACGCAGGCTTTTTTAGTTACAATGTTCACCATATATTTTGCCTATATTTTTCAATGTTATTTAAATAAACATTTCCTGGGTTTTCCCAGATCAGACCACGCAGGAGAAACTTCTGTTAAGGGACAAGTAGCCAAATCATTGTTGCCGATATCACAGAGAAACCAACAGCAGAGAAATACTTCCCAATGCTCAGTGCGACAGAAAGATCTTTAAAGAAGGTGGGATCAGTCAAGTGGATGCCAGAATACCAAAATTCATTCCACTGCAAGGTGCACCAAGGTATCTAACTGGAAACTGTTCTCTTTGGCAAGTCACTAACTTTAATACTGGTACTTGTTGGCAAATCGCTGTCTTTCACTCTGAAACTGGTACAAGATGAAAGAAAGCATTTCTTGCCACCTAAATCTGCAGCAGTAGACAAAAGCTCTCTGGACAATGTGGAGATAATTTAAACACAATTAATTCTCCTCCAAGAGCATAGTGTATGTGTGCTCAGTGTGTTTTACCTCAGTGCCTCCCTTTGGTGATAACGTATGCTCTACGTGTTGGAGTTCCTGCTCTCGCGTTCTTTCTAGATATTCTCCCAGTGACAGGGGTAAACAAAGTGGCCAGCAGGTGAGTATCATCTGAAAGCCTCTTGGGATCGAGGCGGCCTTTTGTTTCCACGTCTTGGGCCATGAGATGTCCCAGCAACAGCCTCCACCACATCTGCTGTGGAGGTGGCTGCCTGGCTTTACCGCTTTCTGCCACTCCTTCTGTCATGGGGCTTCACTCTGAGAGGCAGCAGCCTCATCTGTGCCGACAATGGCCATGCCTCTGCATGGGGTTGCCAACTCTGGTTGGATGTAGTCCTGGAGGTTTTGTCACATGACCTTTCACCTCCAATCGCCCAGGCCAGTCAAACAGCCTTTTTTTTTCCAACTCCAACATATTATCATAACTAATAAACAAAAGTGCTCCAAGAAAATTAAAAAGAAAACACACAATTTCTGTTAATGCCCCTATGATTTTTCTCCCGAGTTGCTCGCAGCACTGTCCGGGAGATAAATATTTAATTCCTGGAGACGCCAGGACAATCCTGGAGGGTTGGCAACACTACCTTTGGTGCTGGGCCCTGCCTCAGCATGCTCAGTGATCTGCCTGAAAGCATCGTTAATCCCAAGACCTCTGTAGTGGTGGTCTGAACATTAATGAGAGATATTAGACTGGGTCTAGATGTCTGTCACCAGTGTTCTGCAATGCCAGCAAAGAATTCCCCTCCTCTGCTGCACTTCAATTATTTGCAGCTCTACAAATGCATCAGGAAATCTGGGAACTCTTGTATACCTCTGTGCCATTGTTCAAATACTTTGTTAATTGCAGAGAAATTTCACCACCAAAGTGCTGTCCTCTGTAATCTGTTGCTACACATCTTTTAATCTTCTATCGATAGTCAAAATCTTTTCCCAAAGGTAGGGGAGTCTATAACGAGGGGGCATAGATTTAAGGTGAGAGGGGAGAGATACAAAAGGGTCCAGAGGGGCAATTTTTTCACTCAAAGGGTGGTGAGTGTCTGGAACGAGCTGCCAGAGGCAGTAGTAGAGGCGGGTACAATTTTGTCTTTTAAAAAGCATTTGGACAGTTACATGGGTAAGATGGGTATAGAGGGATATGGGCCAAGTGCAGGCAATTGGGACTAGCTTGGTGGTATAAACTGGGCGACATGGACATGTTGGGCCGAAGGGCCTGTTTCCATGTTGTAACTTCTATGACTTCTATGATTCTAATCCCTGCCCTCAAGCAGTGATCTCCTGCTGTAGCACTCCGCATATGTAACGAGGTCTGATCCTGGAAGATTTGGTGGGATCAGACCTGTGTTATTGCAGTAGGTTTGAATCCTGCTATACTTTGCTTTTAGTGCTGTACTGTTCTGTGATGCTCCAAGAAAATATGTACTATTGTAGGACTAAAGCAAGTCGGCATCATGTTATGGATTAAATCTTGAGGGATTAGGGAGCAGAGCATAACCTAATTGTTCGTTACCACTTCGCAACTTTCAACCATACGGACAACATATGAATGAACAAATTCAGCTCCATATCATCTTAGTACAATATAACTGTACAGTAGCAGAGTGCAGGTTCAATAATTTTTTTTTCATTTCTCGTCTGTGACGGCTGGAATCATTTGATAATTAGAAACTCCTAAAGGTTTGACTCAACATCCTTAGAAAAATATTCATTCGCTGCTATCCTATTTGTTATAATAATTCACACACCAATAGACTTTTAAAAGGTTAGACTGGAAATTAGGCATTTAAGTGACAGAATGCAAATAAATTAGCATTTAGCTTTGTGAAATAAACACGAGTCTAAGCAGTAGGATGTCTCGAGGTGGCAGCTTGTATAAAACAAGCACAATAATGAACTGTGTTAAAAGTTATGCATGCAAACAACATGACCTATGATTAAACAGCAGGAACCGAAGGGGAACATTTCATAAAACTAAATGCATTAATCATGGATATTTATTTTCCATATTTTTTTTAATAAGCTGCCGTTTTATTTAAATGGTTGTACTCTGGTAAAGAAATGGGTGAGCAACTAAAAACCAAACCAATCCTACTGAATAGGAAACAATGACACTTGAAATGTGTTTGAATGATATTTTGGTGGGACTGTTTAGATTTGTAGGTTATTGCTGTGGATTTGAATATTATGTCATGTTATGGTTGAAATGACTTCCTTCAAAACGGAGGAAAAAAATTGGAATGAATCAGGGGGCCAAGATTTGAAAAATGGTAAAGTGCCTTTTTTTTTTGCCGAGTTTAATGAACCACTAATGAATTGCAAAAATGCACGTTCGTGAAAGGTGTGATTCTTGAGAATGTGTTTTTGTTAACAGCAAGAAATGAAAATACCAACCAATCATGGTCCACCTGTAATAATTATCCTTTAACATTTCCCAAGCAGCTAATGAGCTACTTAACTGATATAAATGTTGAACAGTCAATTCACTCAGCTGTGAGGGATGTAATCCGAGTCGAAAATGGTTCAGTGGCAACTACCCACAATGCACTGCAGGTGCTCAGGTCTGTCGTGTCAGTCAGCTAATGATGGCATGAAGTGCAGCATAGTTAAATATGTTAATTTTTGACTATGATAGCAGTTTCGACATAGCAGCCTGATCAATTTATTTTGATATGCTGCATTTTCTTTTTAACTTAGATTTTTTTTTTAAGTTGCATAATTTATTTTTTAGCAAAATAAAAGTGCAATATAAAAACGCCATGGGAGGATGGAATTCTTGTGTGCTTTGTGCATGCAGCTCATAAACATATTTGTTACAAATGCCTTTATGATTTTGTTATGCATAGTACACAGAGGAAATCTTCCCCGCAGATGTATTTTGTTTAACCCATGCTGGTAACTTTAAGACACGAAAGCGCGGTTACAGATTATATTTCAGAACTCCTAAACGTTTGACTCAAGAAAAATACTCATTCACTGTTATCCTACTTGTTAAATGGTGTTTTTTGACTGTGCTTTTTGTATCTATAAGGGCTGATTCGGGCACACACATTGAGGAACTGCACTTACACAGAGTGCTGCTCAGGAAATCACAGCCCCACAGGCCCTGATTTTCTATCTATTAATTTAAATAGATGGACAATTAAGGCTTATGATTTCCCAAGCAGATTTTATTTTCAATTACCATTTCTTGAATGAAGTCCTTAGTTTTGGCATATTGCACTGTTAACTTTCGAGTGCCCCACATTGTGATCAGTTTATTCTAACGCTAGTTTGACTGGAGGTCCATTTACTGGAAATGTTCACAAGCCTGGAGTCTGGAGTTCAAGTGAGCCTCCAGTCTAGTGGGAGAAATGGCACTTCCCGTTGTGCACAAGGTGCCAGAGGTAGGTGTACACTACTGTGTTGTGATGATATGAAGGTACAGTGGGAGATGGGCATCTGTGATGGTTGTGCTTTGCTTCTTCTTTATCAAACTTGTGGTTCTAAAGGAATCAACTGTCACCTTTGCATCTATATTTGTATCGTTATACCAGCTCCTCAATGAACATGGATGAAGACTGAACAGTCCAGAAATTTATAAACAGTAAAATCAAAAACATAGGTTCTGTTATTTAATAGAGATTTATTTTCTGCCCAATCCCCTCCCTCACTGCCGCTCACCTCTCCCATTTATTTCTGTGTTTCTGGTATGGAAGCTCCAATAACCTTGGATACCAATACTGTGGAACAGACGAGCAGATTAACAGGGCCCTGTCTGTTCCACAATGTTATAGCAAATAGGTTTGAACAGCACCAGGAAATGAAGAGGACAGATTTTATTTTAAGTTTAAAAGAAATAAATGAAGAGCAAGTGATGTTATTTACCCACGGGGTTACCTATCCATTGAACTAAAGAGAAAATACTGTGGATTTGTTTTTTTCCATCGACAGTGATTTGTTAACAAAATGTTGGTTCAGTATCCATCAATGGATGTGTCTATGATCAAATCACCAATCACATCAGCATCCACATCTGCTGTACGGGCCTGGCAAAATTACGATCATGTCACTTTAGCAGGAACAAAGATCATGAATCCAGAATCATTCATAAGCGTGAGTGTGTATAGGTGAAGCCCAAGAAATGTGTCACAGCTAAAAGTTGCTGTGCTTTCCGACTGTCCTCCACTTGGCCATGTTATATTCCAGCTCCAGCATCATGTTAACTCCAATTCCAGCCACGCCTCACTCCAGAGACTTGAGCACATAATCTAGGCTGACACTTCAGTGCAGTACTGAGGGAATGCTACGCTGTCAGAGGTGCCATCCTTTCAATGAGACATAAAGCCAAGGCAGACGTAAAAGATTACATGGCACTATTCAAAGAACAACAGGGGAATTCTCCCAATGACCTGGCCATTATTTATCCCTCAACCAAATCACTAATCAGTTATCTCATTGCTGTTTGTGGGACCTTGCTGTGCACAAATTTACTGCCGCGTTTCCCTACATTAAAACAGTGACTACACTACAGAAGCACTTTATCGGCTGTAAAGTGCTTTCGGGTCCTGAGCTCATGAAAGGTGTTACCATAAATGCAAGTTCTTTCTTTTGTGGAAACATTGGCCCAGAATTTGCTGCCAAAGTAACAGCGAGTTTGATGGCACTCACCATTATTAATATATAAATCATCCAGCAACTTATGGTGAGGGAGAGATACCCCGGGAATTGCAAATAGCCACAAGTTGCTGGATGATTTGTGCTGTTCTGCCGTTAGCCTCACAAAAACAACAGCTCGCCCTCACCTCCCCATGAGTTTGGTGAAGTTGCTGCATTTGCACATTAATTGCCCATTAAACTCGCCACAGAAAGTTAGGGCTATTACATAATAGCGTAAGTACCTTTTTAATGAGGAGATTTACGTTCCTGCAATGCCAATCAACCTCTCCAGCACAGAGAGGTACCAACTTAAACTGTGGAGTCTCTTTCAACTGGTTGTAAATTGTTCTTAGAGATTTTTAAAACTTAAAATTGAAAATCTTCTAATTTTTTTTTTACTTTTCCTTTCTGTTTCTTTTTTCTCTCTCTCTTAATCCAATCTTTCTTTCCCTCTCTTTATTTCTTTCTCTGTACCTGATTTGACTATAATTCACCCTCCTTCTCCGTCGTTCCTCTGTTTCTTTCTCAATTCTTAAATTTTGTCGGTTAAGGTGATGGACTATTGGTCTCGCCATTCACCAAGGTCCAGGACGCCCTGTTGACCTTGCTGTGCCATTATCAGCTCGCACTTCCAGTAACTTACAGGGCAAAAGATTTTCAAGTTGAAGGGTGAGGGAAAAAGTCTAACTAACAGGGCACACCATGAGATGCCCCGCTCCAGCAAATTCTGGGCCATTGTCATTGCAGCTGTAGGTAGCGCACTGCAGCCTGCGCCACTTGCCTTGTCTAACTTCACTGTTATTGGGATTTCAGGGCAGATTGGATGAAATTTCAGCAACTATTTTAGCAATTCTGAAAATAGTCAATGACCTGAATGCAGTGAAAATCAATTCTAAAAACACAATAAAATCAATGACAAGCTAAAGAGATATGTGAGCTGAATCTGTCATTGTTCTGTATAATGTAACTGTTGAGTGTGTCTGATAGACTTATATTGTAATAATTTCAATGCGGTTAACATTAGTCAAAAAGGACATCAACATAAATATGACCAAGAAACTGAAAATAAACCTTATTGGCGTTTCAACCAAAAAGCTATTCTTTCTGTTAAAGGGGAAGGAAAGTGGAAGGCTGTACTTCCCATTCAAATGCTCCCCTATATTATAGAAGAAGTTAATAGTTTGAGCATTTTTTTTGGACAATTTAGTAAAACCTTCAAGCTTCATAGAGCCTTGTGTTGGGTCTCCTTCGTTGCCGCATCCTCCAGTGACATCATTGTTGGATTGGCTCAATAGAAAAGAATGGGGCTCTGACTTTGCAACAACCTAAGAGCCATCCCATAGTCTGGGAAACCATACTACAGGCTGGAAAAATCTTAACGTCAAAAAAAAACTGCTGTTATTTTCTCCTATAAAATAGGGGTAATTTAAACAAAAAGTACAGTCAGATTTTTTTCTTCTTTAATTAAAATGTATTTGAACTTGTAACTGGGACAAATAAAAATGTTGCAAGTGTTTACATAGTATATAAAATTAAGACAATTTTTGAATTGAAGTGCATTAATGTCCCTGACTTATAAGCTGAATAAATTGCATTCAGAATTTAGGTACCTGAGGATAAAGCCCTAAGCTACGGATTTGAAATCTGTTTATACTAGAGACTCCTCAAAGTAAATTCAATCAGTAAAGGTAGCGATGCAGAATAAATAGTTCAGAGGCTGACGGACTGAATCGACTTGTCACTGGACAATTGCAGTCTGATTACTTGCCAAAAAAGCCTGTCCAGAAAGATTTTTAAAAGTGATTTCATTTAATCAGTGTGAGTTCTGTCATTTTTTTAAATGCAATCACATACAAATTAACACCTTGGAGTTGCAAGGCAAATTTAGTTGCCTTATGCTAAAAAAAAGTGCTGGACAAAGTGTCAAAAATCAACATTTTGAAGGGGTGGAGAAGAGACATACTGAGAAGAACAATTTTTCCACACCAAGTGCTCACATTCCCATTCAGAAATGTCTAAACAGGCGCCAGGGTCAAAGATGTCACTGAGTGGCTGCAGAACATTCTGAAGGGGGAGGGTGAACAGCCAGAGGTTGTGGTCCACATCTGTACCAACGACATAGGTAGAAAGAGGAATGAGGTCCTGCAGCCAGATTTTAGGGAGCTAGGAGAAAGGACCTCAATGGTAGTAACCTCTGGATTACTCCCGGTGCCATGTGCTAGTGAGTATAGAAATAGGAGGATAGAGCAGATGAATGCATGGCTGGGGGGATGGTGTAGGAGGGAGGGCTTTAGATCCCTGGAGCATTGGGATCAGTACAAGCCGGACGGGTTGCACCTCAACAGAGCTGGGACCAATGTCCTCGCGGGGAGGGTTTAAACTCATTTGGCAGGGGGATGGGCACCAGGATGCAGCATTAGAAAGGAGAAACAAGGTGCACAGAGGAATGGGAGAGACAGATACAACTAGAGTAAGAAATAGTACAGTATTAAGTGGGGTCAGACTAAGGGAGAATACGAGGAGGTCTACAATAGGCTTACAGTGCATGTGTGTAAACACACGAAGCGTGGTAAATAAGGTTGGTGAGCTGCAGATGCAAATAGTCACATGGGAATATGATGTAGTGGCGATAACAGAGACCTGGCTCAAAAAAGGGCAGGATTGGGTACTAAATATTCCTGGATACAAGGTGTTCAGGAAAGATAGCGAAGGAAAGAAAGGAGGTGGGGGGGGGTGGAGTGCGGGTGGCAGTATTGATTAAGTATTGATTATTACAGTGCTGGAGAGAGACGATGCCCTGGAGGGGACAAGGATAGAATCTATTTGGTTGGAGTTAAAAAACAATAGAGGTGACATTACAATAGTGGGTGTATTCGACAGGCCATCAACTAGTAGGAAGGATATAGAGGAGCAAATTTGCAAGGAAATTATAGAGAAGTGCAAGAACCATAGAGTAGTGATAATGGGGGACTTCAACTACCCTAATATAGACTGGGATAGTAATAGTGTGAACGGTAAAGAAGAGGAAGAATTTCTGAAGTGTGTTCAGGAGAACTTTCTTGATCGGTATGTTTCTGGCCCAATGAGGAATGAGGCATTGCTGGATCTGGTTCTGGGGAATGAGGTGGGTCAAGTGGAGCAAGTGTCAGTGGGGGAACATTTAGGGAACAATGATCATAGTATCATCAGGTTTAGATTAGTTATGGAAAAGGACAAGGAGCAACCTAGAGTAAAAATACACAATTGGAGGAGGGCCAATTTCAGTGGGTTGAGAACGGATCTGGCCCGGGTAAATTAGAATCAACGATTGGCAGCCAAAACTGTAATCGATTAATGGGTGGCTTTTAAGGAAGAGATGATTTGGGTACAGTCTAGATACATTCCCATGAGGAGGAAAGGTAGGGCAACTAAAGCCAGAGCTCCCTGGATGTTGAAAGAGATAGAAAGTAAGATGAAGCAGTAAAAGGGGGTGTATGACAGATGTCAGGTTGTTAACACAAGTGAGAACCAGGCTGAATATAGAAAGTTCAGAGGGGAAGGAAAAAAGGAAATAAGAGGGGCAAAGAGAGAGTATGAGAATATATTGGCAACTAACATAAAAGAGAATCCAAAAGTCTTCCATAGGCATATAAACAGTAAACGAGTAGTAAGAGGAGGGGTGGAGCTAATTAGGGACAAAAAGGAGATCTACTCATGGAGACAGAGGGCATGGCTGAGGTACTAAATGAGTATTTTGCGCCTGTCTTTACCAAGGAAAAAGATACGGCCAAAGCCACTGTAAAAGAAGAGGTAGTTGAGATATTGTATGGGATAAAAATTGATAAAAAGGAGGTACTAGAAAGGCTGGCTGTACTTAAAATAGTTATAAACAATTTTACAACACCAAGTTATAGTCCAGCAATTTTATTTTAAATTCACAAGCTTTCGGAGGCTACCTCCTTCGTCAGGTGAATGATGTGGAAATGAAATCCTCGAAATTTCATTTCGAGGATTTCATTTCCACATCGTTCACCTGAGGAAGGAGGTAGCCTCCGAAAGCTTGTGAATTTAAAATAAAATTGCTGGACTATAACTTGGTGTTGTAAAATTGTTTACAATTGTCAACCCCAGTCCATCACCGGCATCTCCACATCATTAAAATAGTTAAGTTACCAGGTCCAGAAGGGATACATCCTAGGTTGCTGAGGGAAGTAAGGGTGGAAATTGCGGAGGTACTGGCCATAATCTTCCAATTCTCCTTGGACACAGGGGTGGTGCCGGAGGGCTGGAGCATTGCAATTGTTACACTCTTATTCAAAAAAGGGTGTAAGGATAAACCCAGCAACTACAGGCCAGTCAGTTTAACCTCGGTGGTGGGGAAGCTTTTAGAAACGATAATCCGGGACAAAATTAATAGTCACTTGGGCAAGTGTAGATTAGTAGGGATAGCAAGCACGGATTTGTTAAAGACAAATTGTGTTTGGCTAACTTGATTGAGTTTTTTGGTGAGGAACAGAAAGGGTTGATGAGGGCAATGCAGTTGATGTTTTGGTAATGGACTTTTTTTAAATTTGTTCATGGGATGTGGCCGGCATTTATTGCCCATCCCTAATTGCCCTTGAGAAGGTGGTGGTGAGCCGCCTTCTTGAACCGCTACAGTCTGTCTGGTGAAGGTTCTCCCACAGTGCTGTTAGGTAGAGAGTTCCAGGATTTTGACCCAGCGACGATGGTTGGACTCTCTCTTAAAAAGAGAAAAAGGCATTTGATAAAGTGCCACATAATAGGCTTGTCAATAAATTTAAAGCCGACGGAATAAAAGGGGCAGTGGCAGTACGGATACGAAATTGGCTAAGTAACAGGAAACAGAGAGTTGTGGTGAACGGTTGTTTTTCGGACTGGAGGGAGGGGTACAGTGGTGTTCCCCAGGGGTGGTACTGGGACCACTGCTTTTCTTGATATATATTAATGACTTGACTTGGGTGTACAGGGCACAATTTCAAAATTTGCAGATGACACAAAACATGGAAGGGCAGCAAACAGTGAGGAGGATAGTGATAGACTTTAAGAGGATATAGACAGGCTGGTGGAATGGGTGGACACATGGCAGATGAAATTTTACACTGGGAAGTGTAAAGTGATACATTTTGGTAGGAAGAATGAGGAAAGGTAGAATAAACTAAAGGGTACAACTCTAAAGGGGGTGCTGGAACAGAGAGACCTGGGGATATATGTATACAGGTGGTTGAAGGTGGCAGGACAGATTGAGAAAGTGGTTAAGAAAGCATACGAGTTCCTGGGCTTTATAAATAGAGGCATAGAGTACAAAAACGAGGATGTAATGTTAAACCTTTATAAAACACTGGTTCGGCCACAATTGGAGTATTGTGTTTAATTCTGGGCACCGCACTTTAGGAAGGATGTGAAGGCCTTAGAGACAGTTCAGAAGAGATTAATAGAATGATTCCAGGGATGAGGGACCTCAGTTACGTGGATAGACTGGAGAAGCTGGGTTTTTTTTAGAGCAGAGAAGGTTGAGAGGAGATTTGATAGAGGTGTTCAAAATCATGATGGGTCTAAACAAAGTAAGTAAAGAAAAACTGTTCCCACTGGTGGAATTATCGCGAACCAGAGGACACAGGTTTAAGGTGATTGGCAAAAGAACCAAAGGTGACATGAGGAAAAACTAGGGTAGGTGAGGGTAGTGCATTTGATGTAGTCTACATGGATTTTAGCAAGGCTTTTAACAAGGTCCCACATGGTAGACTGGTCAAAAAAGTACAAGCCCATGGGATCCAAGGGAAAGTGGCAAGTTGGATCCAGAATTGGCTCAGTGGCAGGAAGCAAAGGGTAATGGTCGACGGGTGTTTTTGTGACTGAAAGACTGTTCCCAGTGGGGACCCGCAGGGCTCAGTACGAGGTCCCTTGCTTTTTGTGGTATATTTTAATAATGTGGACTTAAATGTTGGGGGCATGATTAAGAAGTTTGCAGATGCTACAAAAATTGGTCTTGTGGTTGATAGTGAGGAGGAAAGCTGTAGACTGCAGGAAGATATCAATGGACTGGTCAGGTGGGCAGAAAAGTGGCAAATGGAATTTAATCCAGAGAAACCTGAGGTAATATTTTTGGGGAGGGCAAACAAGGCAAGGGAATACATAATAAATGGGAGGATACTGAGAGGTGTAGAGGAATTGATGGACCTTGGAGTGCATGTCCACAGATCCCTGAAGGTAGCAGGACAGGTAGATAAGGTGGTTAAGAAGGCATATGGAATACTTTCCTTTATTAGCCGAGGCATAGAATATAAGAGCAGGGAGGTTACGCTGGAACTGTATAAAACACTAGTTAGGCCCCAGCTTGAGTACTGCGTACAGTTCTGTTCACCACATTACAGGAAGGATGTAATTGCACTAAAGAGGGTACAGAGGAGATTTATGAGGATGTTGCCAGAATTGGAGAATTTTAGCTATAAGGAGGTTGTTTTCCTTGGAACAAAGGAGGCTGAGGGGTGATTTAATTGAGGTGTATAAAATTATGATGGGACTAGACAGTGTAGATAGGAAGGACCTATTTCCCTTAGCAGAGAGGTCAATAAGCAGGGTGCATAGATTTAAAGTGATTGGTAGAAGGATTAGACGGGTGCTGAGGGGAATTGTTTTCACCAGAGGGTGGTGGGGGTCTGGAACTCACTGCTTGAAAGGGTGGTAGAGGCAGAAACCCTCAACTCAATTAAAAAGTACCGGGATGTGCACCTGAAGTGCCGTAACCTACAAGACTACAGACCAAGTGCCAGAAAGTGGGATTAGGCTGGGTGGCTCACTTTCGGTTGGCGCGGACACGATGGGCCGAATGGCCTCCTTCTGTGCCGTAAATTTTCCATGATTCTATAATTCTATGACACTTGCTCCACTTGACCCACTTCGTTCCCTAGAACCAGATCCAGCAATGATTCTTTCCTCATTAGGCTGAAAACATTGTGATCAAGAAAGTTCTCCTGAACACACTTCAAAAAATCCTCTCCCTCTTTGCCCTTAGCACAATCACTATCCCAGTCTATATTAGGGTAGTTGAAGTCCCCCATTATCACTACTCTATAGTTCTTGCACCTCTCTGAAATTTCCTTCCAAATTTGTCCCTCTATATCCTTCCCACTAATTGGTGGACTATAGAATACACCCAATAGTTTAATGGTGCCTCTATTGTTCTTTAACTCAAAACAAATAGATTCTGTCTTTGACCCCTCCAGAACATCCTCTCTCTCCAGCACTGCTATAGTCTCCTTAATCAATACTGCCACCTTTTTTTCCTTCCCTATCTTTCTTGAACACCTTGTATCCAGGAATACTTAGTACCCAATCCTGCCCTTTTTATGAGCCAGGTCTCCGTTATTGCCACGACATCATACTCCCATGTGACTATTTGCGCCTGCAGCTCACCGACCTTATTTACCACTCTTCATGCGTTTACACACATGCACGCTGAACCTATTTTAGACTTTCTCGTATTCTCTCTTAATCTGATCTCACCTAATAACTATTTCTTACTCTAGTGCTACCTGTCTGTCCCAAACCTTTGTGCGCCTTGTTTCTCTTTTCTAGTGCGACATCCTGGTGCCCATCCCTCTGCCAAATTAGTTTAAACCCTCCCCCATTCATTACCTTATTTCCATCATGCTTTTCTAATATGATTCAATTTTGCTGTTTATTATACTCAGACCCCTCGTTGAGTCTCCAAGCTGAGCTGATGCTGTGGTCCTATTCTATTGATTACACTTGCCCGAATGGCTTGCTTGGATCACATGATCAACATCAGCCTTGGTCTCCCAACCGTCATCTAAGCTTCATGGTTGATAGGCATTGCTAACACCAATAGCAGCTCTGACTAGGCTCAAACACCGCTGCTTATTACCTTTTTTTTCTGTTCCTCACTGTCTTCCTTTTCCAAGGCCCATTCCCTGCCAATTATTTCTGTTTCCTGCACTTTTTTTTCCTCAGTTCCCCTTTATTGCCCACGTTTTTTTTTTCCTTTTCTTTTTAAAACCTTTTACTCTGAACGCCCGTTGTCTACTGCTGATATCCATAATTTCTTCCTGATGCTAGACTCTGGCCCTGGCCAGTCCTTCTTGCGTCCTGAAGTGTAAATAGAGACAAAAGATAAAAAGAGAGAAGATGGAGAAATGAATTGGGCCTTTAAAATCGAGTATGCCCCCATACTATTTTAATTCTTTTCATTAAATCCATATGCAAATAGGAATCTTGATTTTTGAAAGAACCTTCTTTTTATTAAAGGGCACAACATCTGAAATTGCTCCATGACATGTAACATTTCTGAGAATTCTTCTATAGTGGAATTGTGCGCCTGGTCAATCAGGCAATATTAAAACTATATTCAAGTTATGCGTTCCAGCACAGTAAGAAGCCAAATGCTGGGTTTACACAATAAACTTGCAATGCCAACAGCACATAGTGAGAAACATATGCAAAACTGCCAACAATGGAAAAATAATGGGTCTTCTTCTTCCCTCAAACCAAAACAAATGAATATACTCTATCTCCCTTCTGGGTGAGAAGCTAATTTCTTATCTCCTCCACAAGAAACAGTATGTTCTGAAATTTTGAGTTCAGTAGCCATGCAGAGCAGCAGGATTCATCACCTTGCTACATTATTCTCAATGGCAATGAGAATGGTTTCACACGCACATTCAAGATTTGAAATAAATGAGCTGTTATGCCCATTTCCCTTGAATAATCAGCTGTCCTGAACTCTTGTACAATGGTACGAGATGATTGTTAATACTGGCAAGTTTCATACCACGTTGTGTTTCATACTCAAACCCTCAACTCAGTTCTTCTCGAGCAATATTTTTAATACTTTCACATCCCACTTGCTCGGTTTGAAAGAAAGGCATGGGGCTCGATTTTAAAACGGAACTGCGGGTGCGTTGGGGGCGGTGGGGGGGGGGGAAGAAAATCACGATTACCAGGAGCGGGCAGAAATCCGGCTTCACGCCTAAGTCATCTGGGTGTGCGCGCCATTCCTGAACCCGGAAGTCCCGTCGACAATTAAAGCCGGCGGGATGATATTTAAACAAACAATTCAAGTACTTGAAGTACTTGAAATGTACATGAATATAATTCTACGCTGCCTCAGTGTGTTTACAAACTTTTCGGACCCCCTCAAACTGACACCATCAGGAAGGGGAGCGCGATGGCTGCATTCACCAGTACATCCGAGGAGGAGGAACATCACCATCCTCGCCAGGCACAGCGTGCACTTCCACCACTTGGAGCTCCACAACACAGTGCTGCGCCAGAGGGGATCAACAGAGGGAGCGACGTCGCAGGAGGCACTACCCTCGTCAGAGGGTCTACAGGCCGAGGCCCAGCTTCCTGGACCTCTCTGAGGAGCAGTGCATATGGAGTCTGAGAGCGAGGTGCCAGGTGGTCGCAGACATCTGCAGCCTCCTTCATGCTGAGCTGCTCCCGGCTGGGCCTGGCAGCATCTCATTACCCATCGCAGTTAAAGTGACCATTGCCCTCAACTTCTTCTCCTCCAGATCATTCCAGGGTGCCACCAGGGACATCGCCGGGGTCTCTCAGTCTACTGCCCACAAGCACATAAGACAGGCCACTGATGGCTTGTTTCGCAGGGCCTCGTAATGCGTCAACTTCCCCATGGGCAACCTCAGCCAGACAGAGAGGGCAATGGGATTTCACTCTGTGGCTGGCTTCCCACGTGGACAAGGTGCAATCAATTGCACCCATATAGCAATCCAAGCACCTCCACGCGAGCCAGGACTGTTCATCAACAGAAAGGGTTATCGCTCCATCAACACTCAGCTTGTTTGCCGCAAAAGATTTCTTCACGTGTGCACCAGATTCCCTGGCAGCTGCCACGATTCCTTCATCCTGAGGGAATCCAACATCCCACGCACTGAAAACCCTTAAGGGCTGGCTCCTCGGGGACAAGGGATACCCCCTGCACATGTGGCTTATGACACCTCTGAGGAACCCCATCAGCGAGGAACAGCGTCAATATAATGACAGCCACATCGCCACCAGGTTTGTAATTAAATATGTGATTGGACTGCTGAAGATGCGATTTTGGTGCCTCGATCGTTCTGGGGGAGTGCTTCAATACGCACCAGACAGAATGGGTTGAAGTATAGTAGTGTGTTGTGTCCTGCACAACGTGGGGCAACAGAGAGGGGTACTAGTTGATGAGGCCCCATCTCCTCATCCACTATCCACATCTGCAATCCACATTGAGAAGGAGCAGGAGGAGGAGGAGGAGGAGAAGGAGGAGGACGAACCCATGAGCAGAGCAGCGGCTCACCTGGCTGCTCGTGAGACCAGGGAGTCACTGATATGTGAACGGTTCTCATAAGATCAGAAAGTGTGAAGAGTCCAGTCCTCACACTACCTGGAAAGACCAGCGCCAACACCAGCAACACCCACCCCCGCACAAAACAGTCCTGCAACTACACATACACCCACTGTAAAGTGACCCACTAGGTGGCATCGAGTGTCGCTGTTCATGGTGAAGCTCATGAAAGGGCCTGATTACAAAAGCCAGCCAAGAATGAGCAAGACGTGGCAGTAGTGGTGAGAATGATAACATTTAATGTGACTTTAACAAAAAACAAATATAAATGAAAAACATGACAGTCTGTCAGACCCCCTTGTGCATCCCCTCCGTGATCACAAAACCTTTGCCTTCCTCTTCCTACCGCTTCTACGTGGTGCATCCCCTGTGGCTGCAGCAGAGGTAGTGGCAGGTTGCTCATGTTCATGCCCTGACTGCTTAGATGCTTTTGGCCTATGCCTGCTGGGTTTTGATGACCGTGAGGGCCCCTCCAAAGAACTGTGCAGGGGCTGACTTGGCTACCTGGAGAGGAGGCAGCATTGCGGGCACTGGTTGAGAGGGGGGCAACGGATGAGACGTGGGAGTGTTTTGAGTGGCGTCCCCACTTCCATGTCCCCTTTTGCCATCATCCCTCTCCTAGGCCAGGCCCACATCACTCCTACCACGCTGCTGGAAAATAGTTTGGAGGACATGTATGATGCCTTGGAAGCCCAGTTGTAAAGTTTCTGTCTGCCTATTTAAGGCGGCAGAATGTTGTTCAACCTGAGTCCAAATGGCCATTGTCAGGGCCTGAATGGACTCATTTGTGAGCCATGCTTGAAGCTCAAAGGAGGCTAGCCTTCCCTCCATCGCAGACATTCCCGCACTTACCTGCGACACTATCTCAGACATTTCCGCAGTTACCTGCGACACAATCTCAGACATTTCAGTAATTGCGTGCGACACTATCTCAGACAGTTGCTCACGTCCCTGTGACACTATCGCAGAGATCCCCTCCTGTACCTGTGCCACTATTCCACTAAAGCAGGAGTTGGACTCCTCCATCCTCCGTGCTATTGTGCGGAGTGCGCGTCGCACCTGTTCCAGTACCTCGCAAATGTGCTGCTGCCCCTCGATCATTCTCCTTTTAAAGGATAGCCCCAGGGGTTCAACATCTGCGTCCAGCTGAGCAGAGCTTGGAGAGGATTGCGCCCACCGATGCGGACTCTCCACAGCTGCCCCTGCCACCAGTGTCTGCTCGTGCTCACATGTGTGTGGTAACTCACCAGGTGCCAATCCAACTAACTGAGGACTAGGAGCCACGGAACTGTGTGCATCTGCATTAGGTTTAGGGTCAGGGTTAGGGATGACTCACAAAGATGTGATGGTGCACCTTCAGAGGCCGGCAAGTCCTCTGAGGAATCGCCCTCTGCAGTCACTGCGGTCATTGAAGGGCGTGTAAGAGAACAGAAGGCAATATTAAGCATGATCACAGATGTGTCATGTTGCGATGAGCATACTGAGGTGTTCAACATGCCAATAATTGTTAACATCAATTCATGTTGTGTGTGATGAATATTAAAGTTGTGTCACCAGGCGTTTGTAGTGTGCCTTCGACGGACAGGCACTCGAGGGTGCGGCTGATCTCCTGGGCCTCTTCCTCCGCCTCTGTGAAGACCACTATTTGTTGTGACCCCTCTCCAGCCCTCGCCCTCTCGTGGGCATTTTGCATTCTTTTCTAGAAGGGGAGAAAGTACAGACGTGTGAGTGAGTGATGGTGACGTGGCCAACCGATGAATGCATTGTTTTGAGTGAGGCTGACCGTGAAAGAGGTGCATCAGAGGGTGAGTATCAGACAGAGACATCACATTGGACCAGGATTGGGATGAGTGGTAGTGGGGTCACTAATGGGGAGATGAGGCAGTGCTCAGGGTGAGGAATGATGTGATGTGGTCTTGGCAGTGCGGAATTAGTTGGGGGAGGAATGGGGTTGATGTGCACCACGGAATGTAGGAGAATCAGTAAGTGTACTCACTTTGACTGACCCAGTTAGGTCATTGAAGCGCTTCCTACACTGGACCCAGGTGCGGGAGATGTTGCTGCTGCTGGTGGCCTCCTCTGCCAACCTCGAGCCAGGCCTTCCTGGTGGCAGAGGCAGGGCGCTTCCTGCTGTCGGCCGGGTAAAATAATCCCCTCCTCCTCCTCACCCTGGCCAGGAGCAGCTGATGTGAGGCATCGCTGAACCTTGGAGCTGCCTTGCCCCTGTGCCGTTCCATTGGGTCTTCTCGCTCTTTGCTCGAGTAAAATCCATTGGACAATGGCCCTCTAAATCCAGACTCTCCAGCTAACAGCCTGTCATGCTGTAGTCCGCCCGCTGCGCAGTTTTCGGACGGCAAACCCGGAAACAAGGTGAAGAGGCACCAACTCAGTCGCATGGGGAACGGTAAGTTATTATTAGTCGGGTTTGCCGCGGGCCCATTGACCCCCCCCCCCACCACCCCCGCTGCCATCCCACCGCCCTTTAAAAATCGAGCCCATGGTATCTGGTCCATATGAAAACCTTTCAGAATTTAAGACCGCATTTTGTGTGTGACATTGTAAGAGATAAAACAGTGCATTTAAAATTAAGATTAAATCTTGCTGTCAGTTTTTCTTTCATCAGAAAATTTGAATTTATTTAGTGAATAATTTTTAAAATAAATGGATTATTAATTTTTTTTAAAATAGTGCACATAGGAGTGTTAGCACACATTAACCAGTGTGGGGAAAATAGCACCTGGGGGAATTTCAATCCCTTTATGTTTTGATGTATTAAATTTAATGGAACTTGTATAACTGACTAGTTTTTTGTTCCAGCCCATTGTCTTGTGGCACAGATTAAGGATGCTCCTTAGGATAAGAATTGTATCTGGCACTGCATGTAACAACATTGATAATGTACTCATGAGGATTTTCACTGTTCGGTATTCCCAGTGAACCCATAAAAATGTTCTATTAGTCACATTCAATGTTGCTGCACAGCAGCCAGATGAAATCTAAACTGCTTTGTGTCGCAGAATGTAAATCCTGGTGTGCCATCCGAAAAAGAACTGCATCACATTTTATAAAAGGTACCTTTATGTCTCCTCATTAACTCTCTCTGTTCTCATTGACTCCAGTGTCACCCGCAAGTTAAGGCTCAGGCAGCCCATGGCCATTGTGGTAGACTGGCAGCAATAAAGGGGAAGCAACAGATTCAGAACAAGATGTGTGGTGAGCGCAGCGCCAAAGACTCCTGCCATCACCGATGACTCCTTGGATGTGTTGCTGCTGGAAATTCTATGAAAGGGGGTGACCCTTCGTGGTGTTAAAGGGCACCCACCTGTCAAAGCCCAGGTATGGATGGAGGTTGCTGAACAAGTGAATAAAATCTCCTAGGTCTGTCATATCTGGGGGGCAAATGAGGAAGAAGTTCAGTGACATCAGGAGAAATACTAAGGTAAGTCTAAACACCTTTGCACACATGTGTATTGTTCCTTCACACAAGGCCAATGTAAATTTTCAACTGGTGCAACCTCATGCAGTGAAGGTGCAAAGTAAGCACAGAGCGCTGACCCCCTTTTTTTGCAGCACTCCTTCATTCAACAGCAGCTGACATGATGCATTAAACATCTTATGATCTTACCTGTCTTTGAAGCCGCTGTCTGGGGAGTGCATTATAAATCTTACTGCTTGTCTCTTGCATCAGATTCTTCCCAAGATAAAGAACCCAGAGAAAGCGGCACCTTGGCCCTGGGCACTTTACAGCACATTGCGTCCAACACTCCCCATGCCCCCAGCACCGGCGTAGATGCTAACACCCATAAAATGCAACTGGTTAGTTTGAGGAAGGGTCACTGGGAAGACCGATGTACCAGATTGTGGCCAGGTTATTGTAACTGTACCTCAGCATGAATCACTACCACAGGTGAGGACAGAAAATTAGAGAGCAAAATAAAAGATAAACAAAGGGGTAGAATATCCATGGGGGTGCCTCGATATTCCACCGTAACTTTGGTTTAAGATTGGCAGAATCCCTGGAGAAATGGTATAAACAGCTGTTAATACAGTTTCTCCAGGGTTTCTGCTGATAAGACCATAAGAGATAGGAGCAGGAGTAGGCCATTCGGCCCCTCGAGCCTGCTCCGCCATTCAATGAGATCATGGCTGATCTGATTTTTACCTCAACTCCACTTTCCTGCCTTTTCCCCATATCCTTTGACTCCCTTGCTGATCAAAAATTTGTCTAACTCAGCCTTGAATGTATTCAATGACTCAGCCTCCACAGCTTTTTGGGGTAAAGAATTCCAAAGATTCATGACCCTCTGGGAGAAGAAATTCCTCCTCATTTCCGTCTTAAACAGGCGACCCCTTATTCTGAGACTATGCCCCCTGGTTTTAGATTCCCCCATGAGGGGTAACATCCTCTCAGCATCTACCCTATCGAGTCCCCTCAGAATCTTGTATGTTTCAATAAGATCTCCTCTCATTCTTCTAAATTCCAATGAGTATAGACCCGACCTGCTCTACCAAGGTTATAGCAGCAGATCAGAAGAACCCCACGCAAATTCCAAGCAAATGTTTCTATTTAATTATCTCTATTATATCCAAAAAAAAACACTTTTCTGGCTTGTTATTTACCATGTTGTTGCGTTTTGTGTGGTCAAAAAAGAGCAAATGCATCAAAATGGAATCAGGAACACGCATTACCAGGAAAATGCTGCCGACATGTCAGTAAGAACTTGGAGAATATCATACTAAATTATCATGTTTTTTTGCCTGGAAGAGGCTTGCTATATCAGACTAATTAATTGAACAGCAGTATTGTTATGCTGAATTTCCTTGCATACCCACAAAGATTCAAATCTATAATAGCATAAGCTTTGAAAAAAGAAAAGGTTAATTAGTCTATTAAACTCCTCCATCTTCAAATTAAATAGGGCTTCATGCATCATTACAGGTTGTAGAAACAATAAAATCAAGTTTCATGTCATGCAAATGTAATCTTTTCAGACGTAGTTTATTCCTGAGTTTTCCTTCTGTAACCCCGGTGAAGTTGGAGTGTATATCTCATGTAGTCACCCACTAAATAAATTAAAACTTTCTTGTTTTCCCACAAATCACAGGATTGCTGAAAGGTGCTGGAATCTGTCCGCCAGTCACAGAATGATCGAATGTTCCATAATTGTTAGCTTTTGCAATATCTAAACGACAGAATGTAATTTATACAAGCACACAGCACCTGTTGGGATGAATTAATTTGTTATTATTCTTCAACATGGTGTAAAATTTATTACATAGTAGGAACATAGGAACATAGGAACAGGAGTCGGCCATTCAGCCCCTCGTGCCTGCTCCGCCATTTGATAAGATCATGGCTGATCTGTGATCTAACTCCATATACCTGCCTTTGGCCCATATCCCTTAATACCTTTGGTTGCCAAAAAGCTATCCATCTCAGATTTAAATTTAGCAATTGAGCCAGTATCAATTGCCGTTTGCGAAAGAGAGTTCCAAACTTCTACCACCCTTTGTGTGTAGAAATGTTTTCTAATCTCGCTCCTGAAAGGTCTGGCTCTAATTTTTAGACTGTGCCCCCTACTCCTAAAATCCCCAACCAGCGGAAATAGTTTCTCTCTATCCACCCTTTCTGTTCCCCTTAATATCTTATAAACTTCGATCAGATCACCCCTTAACCTTCGAAACTCTAGAGAATACAACCCCAATTTGTGTAATCTCTCCTCGTAACTTAACCCTTGAATATTTGCTTTAACCAATCATCTTAACACATACACGAGCATTAATGGAATTAATCAATGCCTGAGCCAATAATTGATATGAGCCTATTAAGATTGTCCATTACCAGCAGATTTTAGTGCACAGCAGTTACAACTACTTTTTCTCAGCTTAGTTACTGCCACAGATTTGTCATGTTACAGCACTTTATAGTAGTAGTACTACATTTATGATCCTTTGCAGAGTCAAGTCGAAATGTTCTTTCAATAGAATAACCAATGATGAATGGTACAATATATTGTACCAAATAAGTTAAATACTTAAGGGTTAGCCACGCTGTCAAGAAATGTCCAACTGTATAATCTTTAAGTTTTTGCTGTTCAAAATTTAACAGGGAAATTTAATCAAAATGTCACTCCCACAAGAACTATCTGTCATTGGATTTAACTGCAATCATTATTAATTCTAACCTTTTCCAATCCAAAGCAGTCAGAGCTGGTTCTAAAGTATTTGCCAATAGTAGAAGTTCTTTAAAAATAAGTGTGGCTTCTTATAAAATGGACCTGGCCTAAGCCCTTCTTGGGAATACTGCCATGGCAACCAAAATATTTGCTTTAACCAATCATCTTAACGCATACACTAGCATTAATGGAATTAATCAATGCCTGCAAAAACATTCTTTTTATGTAAATGTTTTAATTAACAGAGTGCAAACAATCGAGGAAATTCACATGTACCGAAGTTTTGGCAAAAAACTAGCATAAATTTCCTTGGAACAAAAAATGAGGCCACACCACTCTTGCTCCATAGTTAAGCTGAAACATTCCAGAAAATTCTGGACCTTTGTATTCTGTGAGTTGGAAACAGCTATAATAATTGTTTACCATATTACTCTCTAATAACTTTTGCTCTGCGATATCCAGTACAACATACGGGGGGGGGGGGGGGGTGGGGAGGAGAGAAATTTGCTCAGTCACGAAATGAGACGGCAATATAATTGTGTTCTTTGAGGTTTCCTGTGGTCGGTATTTCTACTTATTTTATTTGTTCAAAAAGAATGCGTTGGCCATTTTGCTAGAAATGCTGATCTTATAACACGTTTACCTAGCAACCAGAACAATTCTTCCCCTGTGTCTTCAACTCCTTACATTGAATTAATTAAAAGTTGATATTGCAAATTCAAAGGAACAAGAAATGCAGAGTCTCATCTTACTGAGGTGTGAGTTTCTCCTGACTATATTAGCTGGGAGAAGTTTGTTTTAATATAATATTTACAAATCAATGAAGACAGTGGGGAATGATGGAGTACCATTTTTATCCTACTTGTGAAAAAGAATGCATGGCTCATCATTGATAAAACTACATAAGAACATAAGAAATAGGAGCAAGAGTAGGCCAATCGGCCCCTCGAGCCTGCTCCGTCAATAAGATCCTGGATGATCTGATCCTAACATCAAATCTAAATTCATGTCCAATTTCCTGCCCGCTCCCCGTAACCCCTAATTCCCTTCACTTCTAGGAAACTGTCTAATTCTGCTCTGAATTTATTCAATGATGTAGCTTCCACAGCTTCCTGGGGCAGCAAATTCCACAGACCTACTACCCTCTGAGTGAAGAAGTTTCTCCTCATCTCAGTTTTAAAAGAGCAGCCCCTTATTCTAAGATTATGTCCCCTAGTTCTAGTTTCACCCAACCTTGGAAACATCCTCACTGCATCAACCCGATCAAGCCCCTTCACAATCTTATATGTTTCAATAAGATCGCCTCTCATTCTTCTGAATTCCAATGAGTAGAGTCCCAATCTACTCAACCTCTCCTCATATGTCCGCCCCTTCATCCCCGGGATTAACCGAGTGAACCTTCTTTGTACAGCCTCGAGAGCAAGTATGTCTTTTCTTAAGTATGGACACCAAAACTGTATGCAATATTCCAGGTGCGGTCTCACCAATACCTTATATAACTGCAGCAATACCTCCCTGTTTTTATATTCTATCCCCCTAGCAATAAAAGCCAACATTCCATTGGCCTTCTTGATCACCTGCTGCACCTGCATACTAACTTTTTGATTTTCTTGCACTAGGACCCCCAGATCCCTTTGTACTGCAGTACTTTCCAGTTTCTCGCCATTAAGATAATAACTTGCTCTCTGATTTTTCCTGCCAAAGTGGATAACCTCACATTTTCCAATATTGTATTGCATCTGCCAAATCTCCGCCCACTCACCCAGCCTGTCTATATCCCCTTGTAGGTTTTTTATGTCCTCCTCACTCTCTACTTTCCCTCCCATCTTTGTATCATCTGCAAACTTTGATATGTTACACTCGGTCCCCTCCTCCAAATCGTTAATATAGATTGTAAAGAGCTGGGGACCCAGCACCGACCCCTGCGGAACACCACTGGCCACTGGTTGCCAGTCCGAGAATGAACCATCTATCCCAACTCTCTGCTTCCTGTTAGATAACCAATCCTCCACCCATGCCAGAATATTACCCCCAATCCAGTGATTCTTTATCTTGAGCAATAATCTTTTATGTGGCACCTTGTCGAATGCCTTCTGGAAGTCTAAATACACTACGTCCACTGGTTCCCCTTTATCCACCCTGTACGTTATGTCCTCAAAGAACTCAAGCAAATTTGTCAGACATGACTTCCCCTTCATAAAGCCATGCTGACTTTGTCCTATTAAATTATGTTTATCTAAATGTTCCGCTACTGTCTCCTTAATAATAGACTCCAAAATTTTACCCACCACAGATGTTAGGCTCTACAAGTGAGTACTGAAGACTTCTGCCATCGTTTCTTGCATTTTTTTTTATATTTATGAGATAAATAAAACTATAATACCAAATTAAACCAGTGTTTTATCTTTATAAAACACTGGTTCGGCCACAACTAGAGTATTGTGTTCAGTTCTGGACAGCACACTTCAGGAAAGATGTGAAGGCCTTAGAAAGAGTGCAGAAGAGATTTATTAGATTCCAGGGATGAGATACTTGTGTTATTTGGATAGACTGGAGAAGCTGGGGTTGTTCTCCTTGGAACAGAGATGGATGCGAGGAGATTTGATAGAGGTATTCAAAATCATGATGGGTCTAGACAGAGTAGATATAGAGAAACTGTTCCCATTGGTGGAATGGTCAAGGACCAGAGGACATAGATTTAAGATGATTGGCAAAAGAACCAAAGGTGACATGAGGAAAATCTGTTTTACACAGCGAGTGGTTAGGATCTGGAATGCACTGCCTGAGGGGGTGGTGGAGGCAGATTCAATCATGGCCTTCATAAGTATGTGAAAGGAGAAAAATTGCAAGGCTACGGGGAAAGGGCGGGGGAATGGGACCAGCTGGATTGCTCTTGCATAGACCCGGCGCAGACTCGATGGGCCGAATGGCCTCCTTTCATGTTGTAACCTTTCTATGCTTCTATGATTCCATGATTCTATTCCAATTTTTTCTACCTCATCTGATCTATTTATTTGCCACTATTCTGCACCAGCTCTGGGGATGTCACCATAGATACAAAATCAAGCTAACAGTTCAGCACTCTTCCTCAAGGATTGTGGAGTGCAATGGGTAGCACTCTGCAGTCATCCCTGTCATTTTATCAAATAATCTAATTCTACTATATTCAGCTCTATTCCTGGTTATTAAAATATGTTCTTACTCTTTGATCTATCACTGTCTAATACTAGGAATGTTGTGCAAAGAGCTCATTCACAAATTGTTGTCTTCACACTTTGTGATTCTTCATGATGCATTAACATTGGTGTTGTAAATGTAGGCAACACTTACACTTTGATTTGTCCAGACGTACTTCGGAGAGGATCTCTTCAATTTCCTGATGGGGAGGTTTGCTAGTGCTGTGGGGGAGGCTTTAAACTAATTTGGCAGGGGGTGGGCACCAGGATGCAGCATTGGAAAGGAGAAACAAGGTGCACAAAGGATTGGGAGAGACAGATAGCACTGGAGTAAGAAATAGTACAGTATTAGGTGGGATCAGACCAAGAGAGAATACAAGAAAGTCTAAGGTAGGTTTAGAGGGCATGTTGTGGCGATAACAGAGACCTAGCTGAAAAAAGGGAAGGAATGGGTATTAAATTTTTCCGGATGCAAGTTGTTCAGGAAAAATAGGGAAGGGAAAAAAGGTGGACGGGTGGCAGTATTGATTAAGGAGAATATTGCAGTGCTGGAGAGAGAGGATGTCCCTGAGGGGTCAGGGACAGAATCTATTTGGTTAGAGTTAAGAAACAATAGAGGCGTCATTACATTATTGGGTCAATTTTATAGGCCACCAACTAGTGGGAAGGATATAGAATTTTAAATTTGCAGGGAAATTACAGGAAGGGGCAAGAACTATAGGGTAGTGATAACAGGGGACTTCAATTCTCCTAATATAGACTGGGATGGTAATAGTGTAAAGGGCAAAGAGGGGGAGGAATTTCTGAAGTGTGTTCAGGAGAACTTTCTTGATCAGTATGTTTCCGGCCCAACGAGGAAGGAGACATTGCTGGATCTGGTTCTGGGGAATGAGGTGGGTCAAGTGGAGCAAGTGTCAGTGGGAGAATATTTAGGGAATACCGATCATAGTATCATAAGGTTTAGATTAGTTATGGAAAAGGACAAGGAGCGATCTAGAGTAAAAATATTTAATTGGAGGAAGGCCGATTTCAGTGGGTTGAGAATGGATCTGGCCCGGGTAAATTGGATCAAAGATTGGCAGGCAAAACTGTAAGCGAGCAAAGGGCAGCCTTTAAGAGGAGATGGTTCAGGTACAGGCTAGGTACATTCCCACGAGGGGGAAAGGTAGGGCAACTAAAGCCAGAGCTCCCTGGATGACGAAAGAGATAGAGAGTAAGATGAACCAGAAAAAGGGGGCGTATGACAGATGTCAGGTTGATAATACAAGTGAGAATCAGGCTGAATATAGAAAGTTCAGAGGAGAAGTGAAAAAGGAAATAATGGAGGCAAAGAGAGAGTATGAGAATAGACTGGCCGGCTAGCATAAAAGGGAATCCAAAGGTCTACTATAGGCATATAAATAGTAAATGGATAGTAAGAGGAGGGGTGAGGCTGATTAGGGATCAAAAAGGAGATCTATGCATGGAGTCAGAGGGCAAGGCTGAGGTATTAAATGAGTACTTTGTATTGGTCTTTACCATGGACAAAGATGCTGCCAAAGTTACAGTAAAAGTGGAGGTAGTTGAGATACTGGATGGGATAAAAATTGATAAAAAGGAGGTACTAGAAAGGCTAGCTGTACTTAAAGTAAATAAATCACCCGGTCCGGATGGGATGCATCCTAAGTTCTGAGGGAAGTAAGGGGGGAAATTGCAGTTGTGCTGGCCATAGTCTTCCAATCCTCCTTCGATATGGGGGTAGAACCAGTCAGTTGCAAATGTTACACGCTTGTTCAACTACAGGCCAGCCAGTTTAACCTCGGTGGTGGGGAAGCTTTTAGAAACGATAATTCGGGACAAAATTAATGGTCACTTGGACAAGTGTGGATTAATTAAGGAAAGCCAGCATGGATTTGTTAAAGGCTTAACTAACTTGATTGAGTTTTTTGATAAGGTAACAGAGAAGGTTGAGGAGGGCAATGTGGTTGATGTTTATATGGACTTTCAAAAAACGTTTGATAAAGTGCCACATAATAGGCTTGTCAGCAAAATTGAAGCCCATAGAATAAAAGGGGCAGTGGCAGCATGGATATAAAATTGGCTAAGTGACAGGAAACAGAGTGGTGGTGGTGAACGGTTGTTTTTCGGACTGGAGGAAGGTGTTCCCCAGGGGTCGGTGCTGGGACCACTGCTTTCCTTGATCTATATTAATGACTTGGACTTGGGTGTACAGGGCACAATTTCAAAATTTGCAGATGACACAAAACTTGAAAGTGTTGTAAAAAGTGAGGAGGATAGTAATAGACTTCAAGAGGACATAGACAGGCTCGTGGAATGGGCAGAAACATGGCAGATGAAATTTAAAGCAGAGAAGTGCGAAGTGATACATTTTGGCAGGAAGAATGAGGAGAGGCAAAATAAATTAAATGGTACAATTCTAAAGCGGGTGCAGGAACAGAGACATCTGGGGGCATATGTGCATAAACCTTTGAAGGTGGCAGGACAGGTTGAGAAAGTGGTAAAAAAAGCGTACGGGATCCTGGGCTTTTAGCATAAAAGCAAGGAAGTTATGTTGAACCTTTATAAAACACTGGTTCGGCCACAACTGGAGTATTGGGTCCAATTCTGGGCACTGCACTTTAGGAAGACGTGAAGGCCTTCGAGAGGGTGCAGAAAAGATTTACTAGAATGGTTCCAGGGATGAGTGATTTCAGTTACGTGGATAGATTGGAGAAGCTGGGGTTGTTCGCCTTAGAGCAGAGAAGGTTGAGAGGAGATTTGATAGAAGTGTTCAAAATCATGAAGGGTTTAGATGTAGTAAATAAAGAGAAACTGTTCCCAATGGCAGAAGGGTCAAGAACCAAAGGGTACAGATTTAAGGTGATTGGCAAAAGAATCAAAGGAGACTTGAGGAAAAACATTTTTACACAGCGAGTAGTTATGATCTGGAATGTGCTGCCTGAAAGGGTGGTGGAAGCAGGTTCAATCATGGCTTTCAAAAAGGAATTGGTAAATACTTGAAGGGAAAAAATTTGTACGGCTACGGGGAAAGAGTGGGGGAATGGGACTAACTGGATTGCTCTTACAAAGAGCCGGTAAGTGCTCGATGGGCCAAATGGTCTCTTTCTGTGCTGTAACAATTCTATGATTCTATGATTCTAATTCACCTTTTCATCCTTTGCAGGAATTATGGCAATCAATTTTTTTGCAGCGTGACCTTGTAATCTGATTTCATGGTAATTTGTGTAATTGAGTTTAGCTTTTCTTTTATGTCAATTGGCACTATAATTGCTTTCCCTCCGGCATGGGAAAATGATGGGACTGTTCTCCTTTCTAGATTAGCGGGCATAAGCTATCCGTCTGCCAATTCTACCCATACACTGTGCAACTGTAGCTTAGGATATTTGATCTCAACTGTCAAAGACATTTGCTCTCAACTGTCAAAGACATTTGCTCCAAGCTAAATTTTAACACTGATACATCAGATTAAGCTTTCCTAGAGTCATAACTTATCCTCTTTTCTGAGGTATCCTTCTATTAGATGTTTAGGATCTCAGAACAGAAGGAAACAAGCTGTTCAATGAATTGTAGTCTCTCACATTGAACATGCTTCAGTGTTATTTCCTGTTATGTTGACATGTTGCTACCTTGGCAGCATAATATCCTTCTATCCATCAAGGTATACATTTCACATTATCCGTTCCTGTCGATGGATTGCCATTACCCACAGTGCTTCCACCTGTTCTTAAAAATGAATAATCCTTTGTTACAAATGAGAGAATATAATGACAAACCCAGTGGTAAACAAACTGTGGGGCACTCCTACTGTCGGGGTGATTGGCCTGTCCAGGTAGGCTGCAACAAAGACAGGTCCAAAGTAGAGAGGACACTTTATGAAGCCTGAATGATGGTCATCACAGTATTGCAAAGGTTCCTGCTGGTTCACAGGAGTCCATGACAGTCAATGCAGGCTTTATTTTTGTTCTTCGCTGTCGATTTCTGCCACTTCCGATGACCTGCTGGTCACGTTGCCCATTCCTTCGTCTCCAGTCCCACTCCTGCTTTCCACCGAGCTCTCACTGGTCCTGCTTCCACTTCTGTTTCTTCCCTGCAGGAAACAGGGAAAAGTTGTTGCAGAAACAAACAGGAGAAAAAGGTCAAAAAGGAAGAGTATGATAAGGGAAGGAAATTAAGGTAAAGTGAAAAGAGGAAAAGGAGGAGACAGAGAAACTGAGACAGGGAAACAAGTAAAGGAGGGGTTTCAGTTTTAATCATGTTTCTTGATTTTGAATATTAGTCTTATTTTAATTATGGGATACATTTATGCTCCCAGCACAGAGCTACGTGCAACAGAGTTCATTTCATAAATTCATGTATTGACATATCTGATTTGCAGCCCACAACTTTTTCCATTGATTTTTAATGGACAATAATCACACCGGGTGCACTAACCTCTGTACCTGAATTCTCAATGCGCATCCCCATCGTGCAAAGTTCTCTGCCGGGAGAGCCAAATCATGACATTTACTCCATCGTCTTCAACACCAGCAGCAGCTTACATTTCGGCAGCAGTCCTCACATCCAGAGAGATGCTTCAAAGTGCTTTGTAAGGTTGTGGACAAAGAGAGTAGCAGGGAGAAGAAAAGGACAGGGAAGCACAGCTGAAGAGAAAGGTCTTGAGGAGGGCTTTGAAAGCAAGGATGCGGGTGACAAGGTGGATGTTCTAGAAGAAAGCTGCCAATGGTGGAACTGAGGAAGTGGGAAATGACTAGTAAATTGGTGTCAAGGGAGCTGAGGGTGCACTCAGGAACACATGGCTGAAATAAATCACTGATGGAATATGGGATGAGGCCAAGGAAGGATTTGAAGGCCAGGTTGGGTTTCTTTAAATCAATTTTCTGGGGACAGGGAGCCATTGGAGCTTAGCAAAGACAGGCCTGAGGGGTTTTGGGTAGATTAGGACATCGGCCACAGAATTCTGAATGAATTGTAGCTTGTGGAGGGTGGAAGCAGGGAGATTAGCAAGGAGAGATAAAAAAAATGTCATCCCAATCTTAGTCTAGTCTTTTGTTCCTAAATTTTAATCAAACTTTAGTTTTAGTCTTGTAAAATGTTAAGCAAAAAATTTAGTTTTTTTTTGTTTTTATATTTTTACTCTGATAATTTTAGGATTTTTTTTTTTAAAAGTGGCATAATTGTTATTTCACTTTTCACATCACTCGTGAAGCCACAAGAAATGTTGATAAATAATGAGGTGCTGATTGAATGACAACTAAAACTTTATTCATCTGTTTCCATCACCTGTTGTAGAAGCTGTGACTCACCGACTAATGCTTCAATCCCAAGAATAATTTTAGTTGTCGTCTCATCTCTTTATTTTGAAGTTTAGTCTTATTTTAGTTATAGTCCTCATAAGAATCTTAGGCTCTGGGCTAAAAGTAGCCGAAATGCATCAGTCTCACTTTCGTCTCTTTGCTATTTTATATTTTAAATGCATTAACGACTACTGAACAGCGGACAGAGATTTCAGGCCAATACATTAATTTTTTGACTGCTGCTATCCCGTAGTAGACGTTTAGGGCCATAGTTTTAGCTTTTCTCTTTGATGACAAAAATATATTAATTTTCATCAATGTCGATTCTTGTCTTCAATTTTAATCGACGATAACAACACTAACCAAGAACCAAACCATATTAGTCATTACTCTCTTACCTTCCTGATACCGGATTTGTCATTGGGCATGTAATTACCCTTTTGCTTTGGTTCATGGAGTCGAGAGGATTGTAAGGATTCCTTATACTATCTACCTCTGAGTTCATATTTTCTTTTTAAGTGCTTAATACCGAAGCAGCTTTGAAAGGTCTGTGTTTCTGAGCATCTTTTGAAGGCTGATGAATGTTTATGATGGTGGATTCCAGTGAGAGGCAGAAGGAATCAGAAGGCTGAGGCTAAGCTCCAAAACAGACAGAAAAATTGCAGCTCTAGTTGGGAAGCCAGCAACCACTAGGTGAAGATTGAAATACATTTTTCTCTTGAAAAGTCTTGCAAGACTTTTTTTTTTACATACAGGGAAGTATTTTTACAAGAATACAGGAGGGTAAGTCCATTGAAGGGCATTATGAATAGTTCCTCTAATATGACCATATAGATAGAGAATAAATGGTTAACAAAAATATGAGTAAAGAAGTGATAATGTTCAAAAATAGTTTGATCTTTTTTATCCAAATGAAAGGGCATTAAAGTTGTCAGTTTTTTCCATCTTTCTTTAATATTTGAAAATATGTATTTCTCCGTGTCTTGACAGTTTATAGAAACTACTGTGGAGGAGGAGAGACATTTCAGGTGATGTGGGGAATAAGATATATGGCCCACTATCCAATTATCACTTCTGTTTGGAATGGAGAGCTGAGCCCCGATGAGGGCGCAGGAGTAGAGGTTGGTGGTTTTGGAGGGAGGACATTGGCGGGGAGTGATTTGCACTGAAGTATTGAAAGGAGTGCCTTTTTGCACAAAACAGCGTGTGCTGCAGCAAGAAATTTGCATTGTGTGGTGGTGTACTGTATGGCTGTAGATCATTGGAAATCACTGGAAAAGGCCCCATTTATAACAGCTGCATTAGAATAGAGCAGGCATGATTTCAATACAATCATGTTAACCAGTGCACAAGAAAATAGCGCACAGAGAAAATTAAATCCACTCAAGTCAGGTCCAGACTCAGAAGTCCATAGGTTATAAGTGGATATAGAATCATAGAATGATACAGCACAGAAGGAGACCATTCAGCCCATCATGCCTGTGCCAGCTCTGTGAAAGAGCTATCCAATTAGTCCCACTCCCCTGCTCTTTCCCCATAGCCCTACACAGTTTTCCTTTTCATGTATTTATCCAATTCCCTTATCAAAGTTATTATTGAATCTGCTTCCATCACCCTTTGAGGCAGTGAATTCCAGATCATAACAACTCGCTGCATAAAAAAATTCTCCTCATTTCCCCACTGGATCTTTTGGCAATTATCTTAAATCTGTGTCCTCTATTTACCAACACCCCCCCCCCCCGCCAGTGAAAACAGTTTCTCCTTATTTACTCTTAAAACCCTTCATAATTTTGAACACCTCTATTAAATCTCCCCTTAACCTTCTCTGCTCTAAGGAGAACAATCCCAGCTTCTCTACTCTCTCCACATAACTGAAAGTCCTCATCCCCGGTATCATTCTAGTAAATCTCTTCTGCACCCTCACTAAGGCCTTGACATCGTTCCTAAAGTGTGGTGCCCAGAATTGGATACAATACTCTAGCTGAGGCCTAACCAGTGATTTATGAAGGATTCGCATAATTTCCAGATGCCACAGTTCGGTCTTTTGTAAACTGTACAGAATTTGAGGATTTTACTTTTTCTTTCTCACTATAACTGTTGTTGATCCCCAGGACTATAGCTCTTTCTTAATGCCTGTTATGTGGCACATTCCTTAATGTGTTCTGTAAAACCCTGGAAGATCAATGGAGAAATATGTCCATGTTTGAGGGGAATGGCATATTTTGTCGTTGACGATAGAAATATCAGGAAAATCTGCATTTTCTTTCAGAAATCTGTTTGCTTTGATGGTTCTTGAGCCTACCATATTATTTCTAGAGTAGTTTCTACATGTACAAGTGAGTCTGCAATTTACCTGGCCTCCAGTGACCTTTAAGAATATAGCCGTTCTGAGTTCTTTTCCAGTCTCTCTTTCAGATTTTCAGAACACTCTTTCTGACTTTTATTGTCTCTGTTATGTGTTTCAACATCATCATCAGTTTTAGCTATTTGTCTCTGAAGAGGCAGAATATAATTTTGTTATTCAAATCTAACACATCGTAGGGTAGATTTTCTGGGCTTGTGCCTCGGTGTACTGGATAAATATGGGAAATACGGGGAAATTCAACTGGAGAGGAGTGCATGCCAGGAAAGGAGCTCCGCTGTTTTTCCGTCCATGGGGAGGCTCCCTTATGGATGAGCATTCCTCCCCACTCAATTTTTATGTATTCTCTACACCCAGGGGATCCAGTATGCCCCGACCCAGGTTTAGAATAATCTACCTATATATATATCTGTCAGATATGCTCCTTCTTCTTAATTAAGATAACACACTCCCCTTTTTTTTAATTTTGATGCTGCAAAGGGATACCCTTTGATCATTTGCAACACATTTTCCTGCTGACTAATCAAGCTAATCTCTTCATTCATTATTTCTAAATGAAGTGGGTGTAATGTCTTGAGGGCACAGGATGAACCAGCCAGTTATTAACACATCAAAGGTCACCACTGGCCTTTTATATTTTCTTCTTCATCTGTTTGTGTAATTACAGCCCGAGTCAACGTGAAATTCTTTCTCAGGTTCACAAAATTGCCAGTCATTGTAGACGCCCATCACTAGATCCTCCTTTAGAATTATATCTGCATTCATACAAGCATATGCTTCTCAATTTTGAGGCAGCTCTCCCTATAAATCGTAATGAATAGGAGAGAAGGGCAACGATATTGTAAAGTTCATGAGTTATAAAGAAGATTAACTCAAAGCTATGGTTTTGAAAGAAGGTGGTTAGGTGAGAATCTCACTCAAGTGTATAAAATTGTTTAGATGAAGTAAATTAGGAAAGTAGGTCTAAAGAACACAAATAGAAGTTAGTGGAAAGTGAAATTAAAAGAGATATATCTCAAGAAGAACTTCTTTACTCAAAGAATGATAAATATCTGGAATAATCTGCCAGACAAAAACATTAAGGTTTTCTCAAGATACAATTGGATGTTGTGATGGAAAAGTTAGGACACTGGAGGGATGAGCTTCAATGGGATGACTTATTATATGTATCCCTTACCCTTTCCTATATCCTTATGTTATCATTGCCCCTAAGAGTTATTGCTACAATCAAAGACCTGTCAGATTTGTGACCAAAATTCACCGGCCTTGAAATTGGTTAGCGCAGGGAACAATCCCCGCATCGGAATGGGTAGGCCCAAGGCCCAACCGATATTGGGCCTCAGGCCTCATTTGCATAAGGCTGGCAAGATGCAAACACCTGCTGGCTGCTCTCTCCGACAAAAAGACAACTTCAGTCTCGGGCCTCTGTCTTGTCGGCAGCAGCCCGCAGGTAGGTCTTGGAAAAGAGGGGAAGCTGCTGGCAGAGCAGGGGAGGCAGCGATCAGGAAGGAGAAGGAAGCATCGACCGGGGGAGAGGGTCGGAGGTGGTGATCGCAGTGGTTGACAGAAGCCCCTGGTATCATGTGGAGCTGGGAGGAGCAATCCTGAACCTCTCCGCTCCACATTGAGGTAAGTTTTTTTTTTAAATTCCGTTTTGGTGGCGGCCTGCAGCAGTCCCTTTAAGGACCAATGGTTAGGCCACACGTAGACTTGGTTTTCCTGAACACAGCCGGTATGAGGTCCCCTATTTACATATGCAAAGAGCCTAATGCCTGGTTCAGGTGTGGGCCCTAGCTGCCTTTTTTGATGCCTATACTAATGTGGTGGAGTTCCAGCTCAGAATGCGCATGCATGCCCCACCTGCCATATTGGATGCTTTTGTGCCCATTTTAGACTACATTGTTACTAACGACCTGCACCAATTATCTGGATATCATTCCGTTTAAATGTTTTAAAATCTTTAATCTCTCTCCCCACTTCCAGATCTCCATCAGTGATGCTTAAGCCAAATGAATGTAGTAGGGTAGATTAATCTCTATCCTGTGCCAGGGAAATCAGAATTCCCAGGTGCAGAGAAGAGGAAAGTAAGCGGAGACATATTGGGCTGTATTTTGCTGTGAAAATAACAGTGAGGCTAACAGCACTCACTGTTATTTATGCACAAATTGAAGAGAAACTTCCAGCGAGCGAGCGCACACACACGCAGTTAAATGCAGAAATCGGGAAGTTGTTGTCCGAGATGCACTGCCTCTCCATAAACTGCACGGAAATGGCATCTCGCCATCTAGCTCCCCATTCAAGGCGTGAAGTTCCTGTACAGATGTCGTAGATACGGACAAAACTCGCCACAAAAAGTTAGGGCTTGTCCATTCCATTCTAAATACCCTTTTAACGGCGTGGTAAGTCTTAATTACTGCCAAGCAACCTCTCTGGCACTGAAAATTAATGTTTACAAGTGCGGAGTCTCATTCCTTCAGTTTTTAATAATTGTTGGAGGTTAAAAAATAATTGAAATACATTGTTTTTTAGTTTTTCTTTCTGTCTCTTTTACCTCTCTCTTCATTCAATCTTTCTTTCCCTCTCTTTATTTCGCTTTCTGTACCTGATTTGAGATTGAATTCACTATTCTAACTTATCTTCCTGGTTCAGACTCTGTGCTTCTCATTAACAATTCTTCAATCTGATTGATTTTGGGGATACACAGTTGCTTGCCCTGTTCACACAGCTCCCAGATGCCCTGTAGAGGGTGCTGTGCTGTTTGGATGTTTGGCTGACAGCAACTTGCCGTGCAAAACCCCATAAAAAGCCTACGGGCAAGTGCAAGTCTAAGAAAAGGCTGTGCCATTCGTTCGCTGCCCATTACGTCAGGTCTCTGCACCCACTGCCCTGCCCTGGGATTTCCTGGGTCTTCCCAATGGGTGGAACGGGACCTGTACCTGTAGAAAGTGCAGGCCCAGTGTTGCTATGATAAGTGGCTGCTTCTGGTCTCCTGCCTCAGTCTTCCTTTTAGTTCGCACATTCGGCACCGCAGCAGAGGGCCTCAGTGCAAAGCTGGTGTAAGGGTCTGCCTCTGGATCCCACAGACCAGAGGATCCCAGAACAGGCTGAAGGCCACAAGGATAGATTTAAATTTTTTGGGGGTAATACCCAAGAGGACGATCGGAAAACTTAGGACCTTCTGACTGCTGCTCTCCAGCACCAGTCAGGAAAATCTACCCTCTTGGTTCCTGAGCTGCTGGAACAATACAAACATCAGGCTGAAGAAGCCAATTGGAAATGGGTAAATTTCACTTGAATTACCTGCTGGGGGTCAGGAGAATCTATTCAAAGCTTTTCCTCAGAAGATTAATTGGATTGGCTACAATTAACGGGGGAGAAACTCGAGTAGCGCAGGGTACTGGCACCAAGTGTGTGGTTCGAATCAAACGTGCACCTGCAGACATAAGCCCGAGGCCCTTATCTGCATGAAGCCAGTGAGCCGTGGATGCCAATCAGATGTCCTGATGCAGCTCGCCGGTCGGGGGGCCTTATGAATTTCGTCTGGCTCCGACGCTGAGCTGGTCCACAGGCTGGTTCTCGGAGTGGGGGGGGGGGGAAGCGAACGACAGTGCAGCGAGCCCGGGACGGCAGAGGCCCGCAGAGATAGTTCCCCTTGTTTATAATCTAACCATGGTCTCTGTCAGTCACTGCGATGGATCCAGTCAAGCCTCAACTTTCTCCAGTTTGGGAATATGCCATATTTTTATACTGGACGCAGAAGAGAGATCCATTCTGAATCATCAAGAATAACTCAGGATGTAAGAATGTTAGAGTTCCATAGGGTAGAGTCCAGAAGCAGGAACTCTGGCTAATTTCCCTCTCACTAACCCAAGGGCATGAGGCAAACTGTACCATACTTACCACAGCCTAGTTGAAACCAGCTAACTCAGCATATGAGGGCAGCCAATCTAGAACTGCCCTGATCTGTTAGGCTCAGATACTAACCTCTCAAACTTTGAATCTTACAACTTTACAGCAAAGAAGGAGGCCATCTCGCCCATCATGTCTGGTTCTCCAAAAAAATATGCCCAATTAGTCCCATTCTCCTGTTCTTTCCCTACATCCTTTTAAATTTTACTTCTTCAACTTTCCATTTTAAAAGTTATTATGGATTCTGCTTGCACCATTGTTTCTGGTAGGACATTCCACAGACCTCTGCACAAAAATATTTCTCTTAATCTTTCCTTTCATTCTTTGGTGATGATCTTTAATTTATGGCCTTTAGATCTGGAGTCACAGACCAGTAGTCGTGGATCTTTCTTATTTATCAATCTCTACTTATCAAACCTTTCATAATTGTGAACACCTTTATCCTCTTTAACTTCTCTGTTCTTGCTGAGCCACTGAAGCAGTAAGGGTTTTTGATGAATACTTTCTAAAAGTCAAGATAATTATCAACTGTACTACATTCACATACTAAGTTGGTAAGAAGCTGAAAACCGTCTTGCAAAGATCATAAGGATGGCTTTTTTTTTTCATAAAGGCAGCTTGGCTTTCATTTATCATCATCACTCTCAGTAGAAGCTCCTGGATTGCTTCCTTCAAACTAACCTCTATTTTTTCTGGCTGTCCAGCTAACTGAATTCCCAGGGTCATGACTGTGTTCTTGAAAATGGGAATTACATTAATTAATCTGTAATCTTCTTGGCGCTCTCCTGTTTCAGTGGACTATGTACGATTTCAGCCATATTTGCTGGCACTTGTACAGATAAGTGCCAGGAAGATAACAGAGTTAATGCTTTTCATCCCTCTGTACACACAAAAGAAAACAAATGCAGCAACATTTCTGATGCTCATCAATACCTATTTTTTTTAACTTTTAGAGTGAGTCGGCAAAAGATTTAAGTGAGTGGATAAAACTCTGGTAGATGTAGTTCAACGGGGGGAAGTGCCAGGTATTCCACTTTGGACCTAAGAAAGATAGATCAGAACGGTGAGAAGCCGGGAACTGTGGAGGAGCAGAGTGATTTAGGCGCCCATGAACAGAAATCACTAAAAGCTAGTGGACAGGTACAAAAAATAATTTAAAAGGCTATAGGAATGTTGGCCTTTATCTCAAGGGGGCTGGATTACAAAGGGATGGAAGTTACGTTACAGTTATACAAAGCTTTGGTTAGACCCTATTTAAAGGACTGTGTTCCGTTCTGGGCACCGCACCTTAGGAAGGATATTTTGGCCTTGGAGGGGGTGCAGCACCGATTCATCAGAATGATACCAGGCTAAAAGCGTTAAATTATGAGGACAGGTTGCACAGACCACATGGAAGATTAAGGGGCGATCTAATTGAGATGTTTTAGATGATTAAAGGGTAGATAGAGGGAAACTATTTGCTCTGGTGGGGGAGTCCAGAACAAGGGGGCATAACCCTAAAATTAGAGTTAAGCCATTCAGGGGTGATGTCAGGAAGAACTTCTTCACACAAAGGGGAGTGGAAATCTGGAACTCTCTCCCTCAAAAAGCTGTTGAGGCTGGGGGGGTCAATTGAAAATGTCAAAACGGAGATTGATAGATTTTTGTTAGGCAAGGGTATTAAGGGTTACAGAACCAAGGCGGGTAGGAGGAGTTAAGATGCAGATCAGCCATGATCTAATTGAATGGGGGAACAGGGTCAAGGAGTTGAAAGTCCTACTCCTATGTTCCAATGTTCCTATGTTCCTGGAATCCAAAGCTAAGCATTTCATTCATGGTGATAGGGTAGAGGGTTTAAATAATAGATCTGATTTTTTTTCAATTATGTAGTACTCTCTTTTTACAGAATGTGAAGTATGCAGATGCGACATGTGTATTTTGTTTCAGAGAGCCAAGTGCAGAATTGTGCCAACTGCTGCCGGGGCACCTGTAGCTATTGTGCTCCAGAGGGATGGCACTGCCAGCGGCAGTAATGGCATCTGTGCCCTCAAACTCTTTTCCCCCATTTCCATCCAGGCAAGCTGCACAACTGTCCTGTGCTTTGGTGCTTTGAAAAATGATATTGGGAGGTTGGGTGCATCTTCGACAAACCCCATCCTGTCTTTTCCTGATGCCTACTACACACACACTCTATTCAGGGTTGCTTGATGGTGATTAATAATGGTTATGCTGATTCACTTTCTCCCTAGCTCAGGAATGCTAAGGGCAAACTTAGTTCCTTAGTTAGATCAGTTAACTCACCTTAGACCAGGGTTACACTCTGGAACATTCTTTGTTTGTGTATCCCAGTTCAAATACTTGAAGGGGGAAAATTTGCAGGGCTATGGGGAAAGAGCAGTGGAGTGGGACTAATTGGATAGCTCTTTGAAAGAGCCGGCACAGGCACGATGGACCGAATGGCCTCCTTCCGTGCTGCATCGTTCTATGATTATATTCTATGATCTTAATGCTGACCTGACTAAATCCATTTAAACTAGATTTAAGTGAGGTTTTGGTTGTTAAGAGCAGATTAGCAAGCTGCGAAGTTACAAAAATCCAGCTTCACTTTCTTCCCTTCCTGTTCCCCCTGATTTTTTACTATCCACAGATTCTCTCAGCTGAGAAGATAAGAAAGTCAGGCCTGCAGGTGTCCTCATCACTGCTGTCAATAGCCCTCAGTGACTGGCTGACAAGAAGTGTACTTAAATGGGTAAGACTTGTCAGTTTTCCCTCCACAGACTTTGAAGCTAGTAAATAATAATATCTGTGCGTAATCATCAAATGGAATATTTGTGTTGAGATCATGGCATATTTGGTGCAATCATGTGCAAACCCATTTGCTATTCCTTGAAGCCTGACATTGAGTAGAAGAAGATGTCACCTTAAGGCTTTATACTTTCCATTTACATTGTACAAGTAACGATATAGAAAAATGTTTGGATTTTTTCTGTTGCAATGGGAGGATTTTAAGTCCCGGGCGGAAAGTCGTTGGGGCCCACGTCTGAGGTCTGCAGCGGGAGGTCCGTCTGGGGTCTGCAGTGGGAGACCTGTCCCAGGGCTGCAATGGGAGACCTGTCCGGGGGCTGTAATGGGAGGGCCGATCCATTTTAACGGCCAGGCACCATTAACATTCCGCTGCCAACCACCCACCCCAAATGGGCATCCAGAGTCAGCTCTCCGCCTTTGGGCCTGCAAAGATCGGACAGCCCAGAGATTGCCAGCTAGCAGTCAGGTAAGCCGCGGGAGGATTTTGCAGGTCAGAAGGGGGCGGCCTGGAGCATCAGCGGCCCAAGCATTCTTTGTGGGGCCCGGAGGAGCACTCCAACTGCTCCTAATCCTAGAGAGATATGTTTCAAACTTACCTGACGGGTGTTGGACAGGTTTTACTGAGTGGAGCACCTGCTCAGTCAGCTGTTAAAATTACATAGGGATCCTAATGACATCATAGGACCCAAATTTACATTTATTGTAATGAGGATCCAGACTGTGTCCAAATAATGGTGGCACCATAGATTTCCATTAAAAGAAGGTGTCATGACCTCTACCAAAGGATCAGGCATTCTTGTGCATTAATGAAGTGGAACTCCTATTTCATAGAATCATAGAAAAGTTATGGCAGGGAAAGAGGCCATTCGGCCCATCCAGTCCGTGCCGGCTCTATGCAAGAGCAATCCAGCTAGTCCCATTCCCCCGCCCTATCCCCGTAGCCCTGCAATTTTTTTTTTCCTTTCAAGTGCTTATCCAGTTCCCTTTTGAAGGCCACGATTGAATCTGCCTCCACCACCCCCTCGGGCAGTGCATTCCAGATCCTAACCACTCGCTGTGTAAAAAAGTTTTTCCTCATGTCACCTTTGGTTCTTTTGCCAATCATCTTAAGTCTATGTCCTCTGGTCCTTGACCCTTCCACCAATGGGAACAGTTTCTCTCGATCTACTCTGTCTAGACCCATCATGATTTTGAATACCTCTATCAAATCTCCTCACAACCTTCTCTATTTGCCCATGAAGACTGTGGGATTGTGGGTAGTGGCCCATATGAGAATATATGTGCCATCAATAATGCCCTGCAATTTGGGGAAACATGCAACATGGAGAAGGTACAGTACTCCAAGTGTGGTCTAACCAAGGTTCGATACAAGTTTAATATAACTTCTCTACTTTTCAATTCTATCCCTTTAAAAATGAACCCCAATGCTTTGTTTGCTTTTTTATGGGCTTATTAACCTGCATTGCTACTTTTAGTAGTTTGTGTAACTGTATCTGTATCTCAGATCCCTCTCCTCCTCTATCCCATTTTGACTCTCATTATCCAAGCAGTATGTGGCACCCTTGTTCTTCATTCCAAAATGTAATACCTCACACTTATCTATATTGAAATTCATTTGCCAATTACACGGCCATTCTGCAAGTTTACTAACGTCTTCCTGTATTTTGTTGCAGTCCTCCTCATTCTTAACTATACCTCCCAACTTGGAGTCATCCACAAATTTTGACATTGTACTTCTGAATCCCGAGGCCAAATCGTTTATGTACATGGTGAACAACAGTGGTCACTGAAAGCAAACGTGCAGGTGCAGCAAGCAGTTAGGAAGGCAAATGGTATGTTGGCCTTCATTGCAAGAGGATTTGAGTACAGGAGCAAAGGATGTCTTACTGCACTTATACAGGGCTTGGGTGAGACCACACCTGGAGTATTGTGTGCAGTTTTGGTCCCCTTACCTAAGAAAGGATATACTTGCCATAGAGGGAGTGCAGCGAAGGTTCACCAGACTGATTCCTGGGATGGCAGGGCTGTCGTATGAGGAGAGATTGGGTCGACTCGGCCTGTATTCACTCGAGTTTAGAAGAATGAGAGGGGATGTCATTGAAACGTATAAAATTCTGACAGGACTAGACAGACTGGATGCAGGGAGGGTGTTTCCCCTGGCTGGGGGGGTCCAGAACAAGGGGGTCACAGTCTCAGGATATAGGGTAGGATATTTAGGACTGAGATGAGGAGAAATTTCTTCACTCAGGGGATGGTGAACCTGTGGAATTCTCTACCACAGGAGGCCATGAAGGCCAAGTCACTGAATATATTTAAGAAGGAGCTAGATAGATTTCTAGATACAAAAGGCATCAAGGGGTATGGGGAGAGCGCGGGAATATGGGATTGAGATAGAGGATCAGCCATGATCATGTTGAATGGTGGAGCAGGCTCGAAGGGCCGAATGGCCTACTCCTGCTCCTATTTTCTATGTTTCTATGTCTCAGCACTGATCCTTGTGGAACACCACTTCCCTCCTTATGCCATTTTGAGTAACTACCTTTAACCTCTACTCTCTGTTTTCCGTTTTGTTCCCAGCTTGCTATCCATTCTGCTACTTGTCCCCTGACTCCACATTCTCTGACCTTAGCCATGAGTCTACAATGCAGTACCTTTTCAAAGGTCTTTTGAAAATCCAATTATATTACATCTACTACACTACCCTTGTCTACACTTTCTGTTACTTCTTCAAAGAATTCAATAAGGGTGGTCAAGCATGACTTTCCCTTTTGAAATCCATGCTGACTATCCTTTATTATATTTTCAGTTTCTAGTTTTCTATTACATCTTTGAGTAAGGATTCCATTATCTTCACTATCACCGATGTTAAGCTAATTTGATCTATAGTTTCCCGGACTGGTTCTATCTCCCTTTTTAAATATAGGAATCACGTTAGCTGTCCACCAGTCCTCTGGCACTATTCCCTTTTCTAATGAATTTTCACATCTATGTAATACTGCCTCTGCTATCTCTTCCCTAACTTCTTTATTCGTGAATGCAATCCATTCGGACCAGGGGTTTTATCCTCTCTAAGTTTGAATAGTTTATCAATTATCTCCCCACTTTCTATCTTAAATGTCTTTACATCTTTTTTGATCTCTTCTTCTAGTGTCATGACCACCATATTAGTCTCCCTGGTAAATACTGAGGCAAAGTAATTATTTAATGTTTCTGCCATTTCGCCGTTATACCTGTGAGTTTATCATGTGTATCCCTTAGTGGCCCTATCACTATCCTGATTTTTCTTTTGTTATTTATGTATCTGTGGAATACTTTTTATATTCCTTGATAATTTAATTTTGTAGTTTCTCTTTGCCTTCCTAATTGTTTTTTTAACTTCTTTCCTGACCTTTTTGTGATCCCTTTTGTTCCCTCTCCTTTGTTGTCTATGTACTTAGTGTATTTCTTTTTCTTTAGTTTCAATTTTGCCCTTATTTCTTCATTCATCTATGGTGTATCATTATTGGCTCGTTTGTTCTTGCTTTTTATTGGGATATATTTCTCCTTGACTCTACTGATCACCGTTTTAAATGTTTCCCACTGCCGTTCTATTTCTTTGTTTATCAGTAAATTTTTCCAGTTCATTTTCCCTAGTTCCATTCCCAACCCCTGAAAATCAGCTTTTTTTCCAATTTATTACTTTGGTCTTTGTCCTATTTATGTCGTTCTCAATTTTTATCTTAAACCTTATTGCGTTGTGATCACCATTGCCTAGATGTTCCCCCATGCCTGCTTCTCTTAACTGTTCTGGTTCATTTCCTATTACTAGATCCAGCAGTGCGCCCTTTCTTGTTGGGCTTTTTACACACTGGATAAGAAAGGAGCCCCACACACATTGTAAAAACTCAATTCCCTGTACCCTTTTACCTACCTCTTCTTGCCAGTTTATTTGGGAGTAATTAAAATCGTCCATGATTATTATTCTATGTCCTTTACTTATTTCATATATTTGCTTACATATTTCTTCCTCCACCTCCTTTCCACTATTAGGTGGTCTGTAATATATCTCTATTAGCTTAATCGATCCCTTCTCTTTTATTTCAATCCATATGGATTCTGTTTCTATCCATCTGTTAGTTATGCCCCTTTATTCTGCTTCCATTATGTTATCTCCAATTAGTACGGCTACTCCAACCCCTGCCCTTTTCCTTCCCTATCCTTTCTGATTATGTTACAGCCTGCAATATTTAGTTGCCAGTCCTGTTCTTTATGTAGCCATGTTTCAGTTATTCCTACTATATCTGGTTCCTCACTACGGATTATTGCCTCCAGTTCCCCTATTTTATTTTGGACGCTGTGTACATTGCTGTACACGCAGTTTCATTCATCTTTAATAGTTGTTCCTTTTTCTTTATTTTTAACAGTCCTTTTGTACTTCTGTTTTCTAACTGTATTTGTTCCTTGGCCATTTATGTTGTCTTTATTCCTTACCCTGGTCTGACCTTTACACTCATCGCCGTTTCTTTTATCTTTAAGCTTTTGTTATTGCTACCAGGTCTCTCCCCCATCTGGTTGGTTCAAAGCCTCTCTTTTGCCTTCCATGACGCTGATCGATCTATCCCCTCTGTGAACATCGCTCCTCCAGGTTCTACCTCACTGGCACTGCTCTCTCGTGGTTTCATTACTACCTGCCACATTTATTTGCCTTCAGTGACTTCTTCTCTCATGCTCGTGAGGTCACCTCTGGTATATCCCGGGATTCCAACCTTGGCTCTATCTTCTTTATCATTTACTCCTCATCTGGAAACACGAGTTCAGCTTTCGCATATACTCCACTCACACTAGTTCTATATTTCTGCCTCCTCCATCGGCCCCAGGGCTATAGTTACTCTCTCCAACTGCCTATTTGATATTAAGATCTGATGAGCCAAAACTTCATCCAACTAAATATAACTAATACTGACAATATCTTCTTCCACAAACACCCACACTCTTCCATCAACCTCCCAAGATGCCAACTCAGGCAAAGCCCAGAGGTGCAGAAACCTTGATATCCTCCTTGGCCCCGAGCTTTACTTCCTCCCCAACATCCGATCCATCGCCTGTCTTTCAACTCTCCGAACCTACCTCTCGTCCTCTGGGGCCGAAAGCCCAATTGCGTGCCTTTATTACCTTGAGGCTGGCACTCCGCAACTCTCTCTTTGATAGTTTCCTGCTTCCAACAAAGACCCAATAAGCCGCACCTCACATTCTTGCCATCAGTAAGACCCGCATCCCAATCACCCCTTTCTTACCAAGCTCCACTGGCTTTCATGCTCCAAGAATTAACTTCAAAGTCCTTGTCTGAACCTTCAATTCCTTCCATGCCTCGCCCCAAACTCCCCCAGCCACTTGTCCCTGTACACGCTCTTTGATCCTCAGACACCAGCCTACTCCGTGTTCCTCGTTCCTTCCACTCCGCCATCACTCGCTGTTCTATTAGCCAATGTGCCTCTGCCCTCTGGGGTTCCCTTCCTCAGCTTCTCTGCCTTGTTACCTCCCTCTCTGCCTTCAAAGACCCTTCTCTTCAACTGTGCCTTCAATGCTTCCTAACTCCTCTTTTCCCTTTCTCCCTCCTACTCAGTGTCCACTCATTGCTCACCTTCCTGTAATTTCTCTGAGGTGCTTCTCTATATGCGAGAAATGCTATAGAAATGTAAATTATTGTTGTTGGTTGGGATTTAGATTTGAATCTGATGGACTGAAATCCTTTCCTTTCTTATACCCATAAAGCTCCCAGTTACTACTGAGACCACCAGACAAAACAGCCAAAATTCTGCACTAATTAGCACTTGGCTTTCTGTCAGAGAGGCCACATGGCTAGTGTGGGAAGTGAAAAGTATAATGTAATATATATTAGATTGGGTAGCACAGTAGGAAAGCACACTATCCTTTCACTCCTTTGACCTGGGCTTGATTCCAGCCCAAATCGATGGGATGAAAGAGTCCTCTGTCTGTTGGCTGCAAGGTTCCCAAGTAATACAAGTACAGGCAGTTTTGGCCCAGCTCCTATTGAAAGTAAGCCCACAGCACAAAACTGCCACTGATTGACAGTAAATGACACACACCAGGCATGCTCCACTCAGTTTTTCCAGTTCCTACTGTGGCCTAACTAGCGATCCTTAAAGGACCTTTTCTTTTTAACTTACCTAAATGTGGAGCCAAGAGAAGCAGGAATGCTCCTTCCGGTTCCACTACAATACTGTGGGCAGCTGCCAGCAGGTGCCCAACCCTCTCTTATTCGCCTACCAGGACTTACCTGAGGGCTGCTGCCCAAATTGGGCCAGAAGAAACCGACAAAGGTGGTGATGAGCCGTTTTCTTGAACCGCTGCAGTCCGTGTGGTGAAGGTTCTCCCACAGTGCTGTGAGGAAGGGAGTTCCAGGATTTTGACCCAGCGACGATGAAGGAACGGCGATATATTTCCAAGTCGGGATGGTGTGTGACTTGGAGGGGAACGTGCAGGTGGTGTTGTTCCCATGTGCCTGCTGCCCTTGTCCTTCTAGATGGTTGAGGTCGCGGGTTTGGGAGGTGCTGTCGAAGAAGTCTTGGTGAGTTGCTGCAGTGCATCCTGTGGATGGTGCACACTGCAGCCACTGTGCGCCGGTGGTGAAGGGAGTGAATGTTTAGGGTGGTGGATGGGGTGCCAATCAAGCGGGCTGCTTTGTCCTGGATGGTGTCGAGCTTCTTGAGTATTGTTGGAGCTGCACTCATCCAGGCAAGTGGAGAGTATTCCATCACACTCCTGACTTGTGCCCTGTAGATGGTGGAAAGGCTTTGGGGAGTCAGGAGGTGAGTCACTCGCCGCAGAATACCCAACCTCTGACCTGCTCTTGTAGCCACAGTATTTATGTGGCTGGTCCAGTTAAGTTTCTGGTCAATGGTGACCCCCAGGATGTTGATGGTGAGGGATTCGGCGATGTTAATGCTGTTGAATGCCTAGGGGAGGTGGTTAGACAAAAGTACGAAAAAGAATATCTGCTATTTGCTGTTCGTTTCTTCTGACCTTTGGGAGGAATCAAAGGTTTACAAAGAATCTACAAAGATAGTTTCTCAGGAACAGAAAACCTTTCATCGATCACTGGATCTGCTTAAGAACATGTAGTCTTTAATTGACCTTAGGATGTGTCTACATATCAATTTGAACTTGTGGTCTTAATGGCAAAAAACTGTTACACACACCTACATTTTAGCAGCAGAACGACACATTGTACAGTTGAATCTTAGCAGCAGAATAATACATTGTGCATCACTTGGTATTATGCTCATATCTTTATGAAACAGCCCAGGCTCTGACTCACTGCAAGTAATGAAATGGTACGTTCACTAGTATTGTCAAAAGAAATTGGGGTGCACAGTTTTTCATGCGTTTACTCAGAATAAGTCACATGCTATCCTTAAGGCTGGCAGGGAAAATTGTCTAACGTTTTGATAAGAGAATCGCTATGCAGTTACTTGCCTTAAAATGTTACTCTAAAAATGAGGTGGAGATGCCGGTGATGGACTGGGGTGTACAAATGTAAGGAATCTTACAACACCAGGTTATAGTCCAACAGTTTTATTTGAAAATCACAAGCTTTCGGAGGCTTTCTCCTTCGTCAGGTGAGTGTCGGATTCCTTGTAAATTACCGCATATATAGTCACAGAACCGCACCCATGAGGACGGCCTCAACCGGGATCTTGGGTTCATGTCGCGTTACACGTAACCCCACCAGCGAAAAAAAAGTTATCTGTTTTTAATACAATTGGTCATTCTCTCTCTCTCTCTTCCTTTCAGATGTTTCTCTCTCTCTCTCCCTCCCTGTCTTTGGTTCTGGCCATTTGTATATTCAGTAGTCTGGTATCTAATGTTTTTCTGTCTGAACACTATTCAATTCCTTTGATTGTCTTGATAACGGGCAGTTGGAAAGATTATCTGTAATCACCAGGCATTGTTCTGTGACTATATATGTGGTAATTTTCAAGGAATCCGACACTCACCTGACGAAGGAGAAAGCCTCCGAAAGCTTGTGATTTTCAAATAAAACTGCTGGACTATAACCTGGTGTTGTAAGATTCCTTAAAATTCTAAAAATGAGGAATGTTCAAACTGCTTTGAGGCTGGATTTTGTTCACCTGGTTGCTATGGGTCCTGAATTATGTCAGTAGGATCAAGATATATGTATCAAACTCATAAGGGCTGATTTCCTCATCAGGCACTCCTGGTGAAGAACAGTGCTCAGAGGGAGTGCTGGTCAAGAAATTGCAGGCCACGGCCTCTGATATTTCATCCATTTAAATTAATTTACATTTAGCCCAAGGGTGTCTTAATCCATTTAAAGTAAATGGACTAACACACCCGCTAACATGGCGGCAAGTGGAATATCTGCCAAATATTCCTGTCCCTCGGCATAAATTCAGGGCCGTAGGCTGTTAGAATGTTACTAAAACTACAGTCTACTGTGTGTGCAACTAGTTTCTGTTGGAAATTAATTTATAATTAATTTCCAGCGGTGTGCCTCAGGGATCGGTGCTGGGTCCGCTGTTATTTGTTATTTATATTAATGATTTGGATGAGAATTTAGGAGGCATGGTTAGTAAGTTTGCAGATGACACCAAGATTGGTGGCATTGTGGACAGTGAAGAAGGTTATCTAGGATTGCAACGGGATCTTGATAAATTGGGCCAGTGGGCCGATGAATGGCAGATGGAGTTTAATTTAGATAAATGTGAGGTGATGCATTTTGGTAGATCGAATCGGGCCAGGACCTACTCCGTTAATGGTAGGGCGTTGGGGAGAGTTATAGAACAAAGAGATCTAGGAGTACAGATTCATAGCTCCTTGAAAGTGCAGTCACAGGTGGATAGGGTGGTGAAGAAGGCATTCAGCATGCTTGGTTTCATTGGTCAGAACATTGAATGCAGGAGTTGGGATGTCTTGTTGAAGTTGTACAGGGCATTGGTGAGGCCACACTTGGAGTACTGTGTACAGTTCTGGTCACCCTATTATAGAAAGGATATTATTAAACTAGAAAGAGTGCAGAAAAGATTTACTAGGATGCTACCGGGACTTGATGGTTTGACTTACAGGGAGAGGTTAGACAGACTGGGACTTTATTCCCTGGAGAGTAGGAGGTTAAGGGGTGATCTTATAGAAGTCTATAAAATAATGAGGGGCATCGATAAGGTCGATAGTCAAAATCTTTTCCCAAAGGTAGGGGAGTCTATAACGAGGGGGCACAGATTTAAGGTGAGAGGGGAGAGATACAAAAGGATCCAGAGGGGCAATTTTTTCACTCAAAGGGTGGTGAGTGTCTGGAACGAGCTGCCAGAGGCAGTAGTAGAGGCGGGTACAATTTTGTCTTTTAAAAAGCATTTGGACAGTTACATGGGGAAGATGGGTATCGAGGGATATGGGCCAAGTGCAGGCAATTGGGACTAGCTTAGTGGTATAAACTGGGCGACATGGACATGTTGGGCCGAAGGGCCTGTTTCCATGTTGTAACTTCTATGATTCTATGATTCTATGATTCTATATGAGGCTGGAGACTGCTGTTGGAGATGATAATGGATGAATGTCTATTCCAGTATGACATTCCTCTATCTGCTAATTTAATTGAGACATTATCCATTTAAATTGAACTCTTAAAAATAATGGACAGAGAAATATCCCACAAAGGCATTAAGCCTTCATCTACTATTATCTGCAAGAGTAATTTCTAGACAATGGCATTTTGTTTTTTTTTAAATATGGTTATGTGCTTTGCTTTATAAGATTGCTATGTCAACACTGAGCAGCACCTCCGCTGATGAAAAGGTCCAACACTGATGGTGGGCTTTTTGTAATTCTGTTCAGGAAATAAAATACTTTAAGTTAGAAAATTTATGATAGATCCCTTTTCTTTTATATTTTTCAATAAAGTTCAATTTCTTTATCAATTGAATACAATACACCATTTTATATTCTAAAAACCTACTTCTGTGTCGCATAAGCTTCGCAAGAAAATATAAAAGAACAGCTAAGAGTCGAGAGGAAAAGAAAGAAAGAAAGAGAGACTTGCATTTACCGTGGATAGACCACCCTTGGAGAACTGTGCACAATTCTGGTCTCCATAATATAAAAAGGATATAGAGGCATTGGAGAAGATACAAAAAAGATTCACAAGGACGATACAAGAACTGAGAGGATATACCTATCAGGAAAGGCTGAACAGGCTGGGGATCTTTTCTCTCGAAAAGTGAAGGCTGAGGAGTGACCTAATAGAGGTCTTTACGATTATTAAAGGGTTTAGAGGCAATGGGCATGATTTTAACTGGGAGCCGGAAACGCAGCCGGTCCCTAGATATTCACGTGGGGAACCCGGAAGCCAAATGAGTGCATCGCATTCTGCGATCGCAACTCAATGGAAGGTGAGTATTGGTGCTTCTGGGTTTCCCATGGACCAGGCCAGCCAGGAGGAGGGAGGGAGAGATCGTGGGCCCTGGAACAAATGGGAGGGGGGGGGTGGAGGTGGGGAGACGTGGATGACTTCAGGCGAGGGGGAGTCCAGAAACGTGATTGGGGAATCCAGCATCGGTTGGGATGGGGAATCCAGCACCAGGGATCGGGAGGGGGGGGAGGGGGGTCCAGCATCGGGGGTGGGGGAGGACTTCAGCCTCGGCGGCGGGGGTGGGGGGAGTTCAGCAATGGAGGGGGAGTTTAGCAACGGCGGGGGGTGGGGGCAGCCGATCGCAGGGGTCCTGTTGGCCAGGTGAGCTTGTTGGGCCTGGATGAAACACTCCTGATCCTCCTCCTGGCCCACAAGCAGTGCAATAAAGACACCCACCTCATGGACCCGGCCCTTCCCACCTGCTTTCACCTGACGTGAATTGGAAGCGATGGGAAACCCGTACAGGTAAGGTTAAATTCATTTTACTTTTCCAACACGCAGAAAATTAGGAACCTCAACTATTTCAATGAGGTACATTGCCCCTTTAAGAATCAGCCCACCGGCTTTAAGTGGGGGTGGGACTCCTGGGTGTCTGTTGTGCGCACATCCAAACACGCCTGGGTCAAACTCAGAAGTGGGCGCGTTGGAGCCGGGATGCGGTCCTTCTCCAAAAAGCTATTATTTTAACCTCCCACTCGCCCCCAACCCACCCGTACTTGGGGGTTAAAATTACCCCCAATATTTTCACTTGTGGGGGGAGTCCAATACTAGAGGTCATAAATACACGATAGTCGCTAATAAATCCAATAAGGAATTCAGGAGAAACTACTTTACCCAAAGAGTGGTAAGAATGTGGAACTCGCTACCACAAGGGAGTAGTTCAGACAAATAGCATAGATGCATTTAAAAGGAAGCTCGATAAACACATGAGGGAGAAAGGAATAGAAGGGTATCCTGATAGGGTTAGACGAAAAAGGGTGGGAGGAGGCTCATGTGGAACATGAATGCCAGCATAGACCAGTTGGGCCGAATGGCCTGTTTCTGTGCTGTAACTCAATGTAATTCAATGTAACATGGTGCCTTTCACCACCACAGGACGTCCAAAAAGCACTTTACAGCCAATGGAGTACTTTTTGAAATCTAGTCACTGTTGTCATGTAGGAAATGCAACTTTACACAAGATGGGAGAACATCAGCTTTTCTGCAGCCACCATCACTGTTGCTCCATAATCAATTTGCCAGAGGTGTAATTGAATGGACCAAGGTGGATAATGGCATTCCTCTGCTCTCCCATGATACAATGTGATTCCAATCTTTAATTTAAAAAAATGTCAGAGGTGTGATCTTTTATATACCTGTCAGTTTGACATCTGTGTTGTGAAAATATTGGAGTTTATTGTATAGGAAGCAATTTACGAACATCAAGTTGAGAGTACCGCTATGAGTTCATGAATGGAGGTTATACCTAATGGATTTTTGGAAATTCGTTCAGGACAATATTGACTTTAAGTGAGCATTTGATAGAGACTCTCACTGGAGAGTTATTTATTTAGGGGTCAGCCTTGTCTTAATGGTAGCAACCTGGCCTCTGAGTCAGAAGGTTCAAGCCCTACTCCAGAGACTTGAGCACATAATCTAAGCTAACACTTAGTGCAGTACTGAGGGAGTCCTGCACTGTCTTTTGGATGAGCCGTTAAAGTAATGCCGTCTGCCCTATCAGGTGGACGTAAATGATCCCATGGCACTATTTCGAAGGAGAGCAGGGGAGTTCTTCCAGCGTCCTGGCCAACATTTATCCCTCAACCAACATCACTAAAACAGATTATATTTTGCTGTGCGCAAATTGGCTACGGTATTTCCTACGTTACAACAGTGACCACACTTCAGAAAAGTACCTCATTGGCTGTAAAGTGCTTTGGGACATCCTGAGGTTGTGAAAGGTGCTATATAAATGTGATTTCTTTCCTTCTTCTTTCTTGTACCCACTCCACTCTACATGCGGCCAAAAACTGACCACCCCTAGTACAACTACATCTAGTACTCCTGGATTTGAAAATCGCACACCCCAACCCACTACCTCCACACTCCAACAGTGCCATCCCACACCCACTACCTACTAATCTACACCCCAGGACAGCCCTCCCATTTGTCCAACACCCTGGAACCCACCCCAATACTCTCACACCTCAAGCTCTCAATATAACCACATCCCACAACCCCTCTACAGTGGTCCCATATCGTAAACCATCGCTAATAATCTTGAGTCCCACAATTGCACTCCCACTTCTCTAACATCCAAGTGTCCCCTTCCCACCACGATCGCCTCCTGCGACCCACGCTCTCACTCCTGCCAGACCATGCAACATGCCTCGCACTACTTGTATATCCTGAGATGCCCACACACAAGCCTCCTGTAAGCCATAAGCCTCTCCTCCACTTCTCACATCTATAAAAGCCCCCCCAAACTATTAAACACCCTGAGACACACCCAACATTCTTACACCCTGGGACTCCTCTCCGGAGTGCCTGGTTTGCGGCCCCGTTCACTTAAATTGAATGGAAATTCAAGCTGTGCGGGCCTGCAATTTCCCAAATTAGCCCTACGATTTGCTAATAGAAAATGTATTTTTCTGAATGTCTTTCCTCGTTGCAAAGTGATCTTTAAGCTTTTTGTTTCTCCAAACAAAAAACAAACTGGAATCCAAATTTGTAAATTTTTCGGGTCAACATTTTGTCATCAATTGAAAAATATTCTAATTGATGCAACTTGCTAGTTGATGATTTCGCTGTCCAGCTGTAGTGCATAAAGGAAAAAAAAGGGGAGGACATTCTGGAATCGTTTTTGAGCAATGAAATCTATCAACCCTGTTGGTGTCAAGGTCCAGGAACCCACCCCGTTTTGCCACTTCCCAGGACCACCCCACCATGTTACCAACGCTCAGGACCACCATCCCTCAGTGAAGTTAAATCTGATGACCTTCTCCTTCCCGGTGCTGCTAAATGCCAGTTACCTGTGTATTATCAATTTGGTACATGTTGCCTGACATCTTGCTGTGTATCCTCGGCTTTAAGAAAGCTAGGATATAAAATTGAGTGCTTATCTATATTTTACACACACACACGTGTGTTTTTTACACTCAATTTGATACCCTATACTATAAAGGAACATATAAAAATCAAATATTTGCCTCTGTGAAGTGCTTTGGGATGCTTTCTTCTACATTATAGGGGCTATATAAATGTAGGTGTTACTGAATTGACAGTTTTCATGGAAAAATGGACAGAAACGTGGAACTCGATCCTCAAAATATTGGTAGACAAATATGGGCCCCGATATTTACTGGGAGGAGGGGAGGGTATGGTGGAGCATTTAATAAAAACACAATTTGACACCATCCAATCACTATGGGCACGTCAGGGACAGCGGGGCAAACAAAATCGTGTTTTTGAAGAGTGGGCAGAAATCCCGGCTCCCACCCGCCGAGGAACGCACACGACCCAGGGTCATCTGGGTGTGCGCGCCGTTCCTGAGCCAGTGGGACGATACTTAAAGTAGCAATTCAACTATTTAAAGTAGTTAAAAAAAAAACATAAATGCAATTAACTGTGAAGGCAAGCGATTTCAACGCTGCCTCAACGTGTTTCCCGTGCTGTGTGAAACACGCCTTGGGAAAGTCGGCAGGTTTCAGCCGTCAGCCATTTGGACATTTAAATCCCTGTTTGACAGATGGGGATAAAAGGTGAGTTATTGCAGCAGGGCACTCAGTTCTCTCAGACAAACCTTTGGCTGGGAGATCCTTGTGTTTGGACTGAAAATTCTTGGTTTCCACTCAGAATTGTTCTGTTTACACATACCAACTTTTCAGATCCTCTCAAACTGACACCATCAGGATGGGGGGGCGCGATGGCTGCATTCACCAGTACATCCGAGGACGAGGAACATCACCATCCTCGCCAGGCACGGCGTCCACTTCCACCACCTGTAGCTCCACAACACAGTGCTGCGCCACAGGCACCTGAACAAGAGCACAGAGGGGAACAACAGAGAGAGCGACATCGCAGGAGGCACTACCCTCGTCACAGGGTCTACAGACCGAGGCTCAGCTTCCTGAGGAACAGTGCATACGGAGGCTCAGAGTCAGTCGCCAGGTGGTCGCAGACATCTGCAGCCTCCTTCATGCCGAGCTGCTCCCGGCTGGGCCTGGCGGCATCTCATTACCCGTCGCTGCTATTATGACCACTGCCCTCAACTTCTTCGCCTCCGGATCATTCCAGGGTGCCACTGAGGACATCGCCGGGGTCTCTCAGTCGTCTGCACACAAGTGCATAAGACAGGTCACCGACAGCTTGTTTCGCAGGGCCTCGCAATACGTCAACTTCCCCATGGACGACCTCAGCCAGACGGAGAGGGCAGTGGGATTCCACACACTGGCTGGCTTCCCACGGGTACAGGGTGCAATCGATTGCACCCCATATAGCAATCCAAGCACCTCCACACAAGCCAGGAATGTTCATCAACAGAGAGGGATATCACTCCATCAACGTTCAGCTTGTTTGTGACCACCACAAAAGGTTTCTTCACCTGTGTGCCAGATTCCCTGGCAGCTGCCACGATTCATTCATTCTGAGAAAATCCAACATCCCGGATCTCTTCCACGCACCAAAAAGCCTTAAGGGCTGGCTCTTCATGGACAAGGGATACCCTCTGCACACATTACTGAGGAACCATATCAGCGAGCAACAGCCTCGATACAATGACAGCCACATCGCCACCAGGTCTGTAATTAAACATGAGATAGGACTGCTGAAGATGTGATTTTGGTGCCTCGATCTTGTGAGTGTGCGTGGCACCTGTTCCAGTACCTCGCAAATGTGCTGCTATCCCTCGATCATTCTCCTTTTAAAGGATGGCCCCTGGGGTTCAGCATCTGCATCCAGCTGAGCAGAGCCTGGAGAGGAGTGCTCCCACCGACACGGACTCTCCACAGCTGCCCCTGCCACCAGTGTCTGCTCGTGCTCACCTGTGTGGTAACTCACCAGGCGCCAACTCAACTAACTGACTACTAGGACCCACCGAGGTGTGAGTATCTGCGCTGGTGGATGGCTCGCTCAGATGTGACGGTGCACCGTCAGAGGCTGGGAGCTCCTCTGAGGAATCGCCCTCTCCGGTCACTGCAGTCGTTGAAGGGCCTGTGGAGAACAGAAGGCAATATTAAGCATCATCACTGAGGTGTTCAACATGGTAATCATTGTTAACATCAATTCATGTTGTGTGTGATGAATGTTAAAGTTGTGTCACCAGACGTTTGTGGGGTGCCAGTCTCGGCATCACCGACGGACAGGCACTCGAAGGTGCGGCTGATCTCCAGGACCTCCTTCTCTGCATTTGTGAGGGCGGTGATGTGCAACATGGAATGTTGGAGAATCAGTAAGTGTATTCACTTTTGCTGACCTCGTTAGGTCATTGAAACGCTTCCTGCACTGGATCCAGGTGTGGGAGATATTGCTCCTGCTGGTGACCTCCTCTGCCACCTCGAGCCAGGCCTTCTTGATGGCAGAGGCAGGGCGCTTCCTCCTGTCGGCCGGGTAAAATAATACCTCCACAGCCCGGCCAGCAGCACCTGAAATGAGGCATCGCTGAATCTCGGAGCAGCCTTGCCCCTGTGCTGCTCCATTGGGTCTTCTTGCTCTTTGCTCCAGCAAAATCCATTGGAGCAATGGCCCTTTAAACCTAGACGCACCAGCTGACAGCCCGTGATGCGGGTGCGCAGTCCGCCCGCTGCGCAGCTTTCGGACGGCAAACCCAGAAACAAGATTAAGTCGCGATCGCATGGGGAACAGTAAATTTTTATTATTCGTGTTTGCCGCGCGGCCGTTGACCTCCCCACTGCCTTCCCTCCGCCCTTTTAAAATCGCGCCCTATGTATCAGTGGCCTTGATAATAATACATTGAGCATTGCATGATATAACACTGCTATTCTTATAAATATCAAAGAGGATTCCCTAATATTATTACAAAAACTGTAAGATTGTGTGCAATCTTGTCTGTCATCATCACATTTCATGTGTCACATTTGGCATTCCATTTTTTGAATGGTACCGTCTAAATACTGAGTAAAACCTACCAAAGGCAGTGGAAATTGAATCAATCAAATCGTGTAGAATTCTTTCTGAGAAACCTTCCATCTGTTATTTCTCTTTCTTACAAACTTAAGAGCTCAAAACAGAAGGGGTCAATTTCACCTTTCCTGCTCGGGCGGGAAACAGCCAGAGCGTATCGCCCACCCATTGAAATGAATGGGAGCGAAAATCAGAGGCGGGGCTCTCCAACGGGCAGGTGATTACCTCACCAGTTTACCGAAAGGACGGCCAGAAGTCGGCCCTGAGTTTTCTTTGTCATTTTCACCTGGCTGTCGCCCTGTTCCCACCGAAAACAAGGGCGGCAGAGAAACAAAACATCGGCCCACATTGTTTAAAGGGATCTACAGTAGGGCTGGTCATCAAGGTATGTATCCTCAGGAAAGGCACACTAATGGTAGAATAGCAAATATGATTACGCAATGCTGGGTCTTCATTAAACAAAGAGCAGCAGGAAAATTATGATCTGGAATGCGCTGCCTGAAAGGGCGGTGGAAGCAGATTCAATAGTAACTTTCAAAAGGGAATTGGATAAATACTTGAAGAGGAGAAATTTGCAGGGCTATGGGGAAAGAGCAGGGCACTGGGACTAATTGGATAGCTCTTTTAAAGAGCCGGCACAGGCACAATGGGCCGAATGGCCTCCTTCTGTGCCATACGATTCTATGATTCTAACCAATAATTTAAAAAATGCTTCTGTAATAGTGCCCAAGTGCTGTGGAATCTCCTTTATGTCACAGGTTTGAGCCATAGCACTTAAAGAACAACACAAAACACAACCATGGCAAGCACAAGCTTATACACGTTCAGTTGCTTTTAAAGTCACAGTTTGTAACTTTGCTTCTGACCGCTGTACCTTCCCAGTGACGAAGGTATATACAAGGCCAGTAAGCAAAATATACACTTGCTGGCTTGTATGTATAAGCTGAACCAGTCAGCCCTCTGTCTTTCCAGAGAGGCCACCTCTTTAGATGGGTTTATGGGCCCCTGGAAGCAGCAGCGCTGCCAAAGCTATCGTACGACACTGTTGAGTTACCGTTGCCAGCAGCACTGTGGTAAATGCAGCATTAGTCGCCAAACTTGTGAAAAAAGGGGGCACTGGGAAGAATTTGGAAGGAAGCCCAGAAACGTCTTAAATCAATGAGGCATGTAAACAGGCTATCTCCGTTCAACTTGACAAAGAAAGGGGCCAGTGGGCAATCCGATCCCAATCTCTGAACTCATAAAGAGAAACAGGAGTGGATGTGGAGTGGTACATTGCACTGAACCAGGAAAAGTGAACTGGGGAACATAATTATAAGCTGAGGATATCTTGAATTAAACATAATTTAAGGAACAAGAGGGATGATCCCATGGTCAGGCATTCACACCGGGGAGCAGAGTGGGAGATTGTGGGCACACAGCCTAAAGATCTGTGAACTTGCAAAATACACTGCTGCGTAGATCAGTCATTGGGGTTGTGGTTTGAAGGATTAAAATAAGGAAATAGATAGATTACAGGCTGGACAGGGTCATCAGTCAATAGAGTGTTTTACTACAAATGGCTACTGAGGCAGAAAATGTAACATAGTTTAAAAAGGGAATTTGCTAAGTATTTGAAAAGTAAGAAGATGAAAAGGATAGAGAGAAATGGAATAGCTCCTGTGGAAGAGGTAGCATCAGAACAAACACGACGGCCTGAATACCCTCCACCTGCGATATACTCTCTATGATTGTAGGAGCTTGGCACTGCAAACTATAGGAGAAATGGTCTCATTAGGTTCTGTACATAAACTTAAATGAGGGAACAAAATTGCTTGGTTGAATGGTTTCTTCTCATTCCTACCTTATGTTCTAGGGACACCGAGGTGGTAACTTGCCATGATACAACCTGTTACCACCAGATATAAAATAGTAATTTTAGTGACAGGGAGGAATGATTTCCTCTGTGCACTAAAAACAATAGACAGATGATATTTTTACACGTAGCACACTAAGAAAACCTCCCCCCTTGATTAGTTTTTGTTGTGTTATCGAAACACCACATTTTTTGTCAAGGCTTCAATACGGAGGCGATGGATGAACTAAAACTACCAGTTATTAGGGGCTTACCTGAGTTAGCCAAACTGTCATTTTCTGTGCCTCTAAAGCACTTACTGATTGAGCACTATGGGATAAATGTTCAGAGAATTTGCTACTATTGAGAAGTCTCACTTGACAGATGCGCAGATCAGAAAACCAGGTAATTAAAGAGCAGAAGATCAGGAGTACTGCAAATCAGGTGCTATGACCTCCACGCTCTTGTTCTCCAATCAACACTCCTCTTGAGCAAGACCCGTCCCACATCTTCAGCATGAAGGTAGCATTATGGTGTCCAATGTGGGAAGTACTTCACTACGTTGTGTCATTTATATCCAAGTTGTCTAACAACACTAAACACTTCTCAGAGTGCAATATTGGGCCAGAATTTGCTGTCAAGATAACGGTGAGGCTAAAGGCATTTGCCGTTATTTATGTGCAAATGGTACAGCAACTTCAGGAGAGGGGCAGATGTGTGGTTAAACGCGAATATCCAAAACTTGCTGTCCGAGTTGCGCCGCTCTCCGGTTAGCTTCGTGAAAACAGCATCTCGCTGTCTGCATTGAATGGCGTGAAGTTGCTGTGTTTGCGTGCTAGATACAAACTAAACTTACCACAGAGGGTTAATCTTGTAATTTCAAGTTTAAGTGCCATTTTAACGATGTGATAAGCATTTATTACTGCCAATCAACCTCTCTGGCCCTGAAAATTAACTATTACAAGTGCGGAGTCTCATTCCTTCAGGTGTTAATTGTTGTTGGAAATTTTAAAAATGTAAAATTTTAAAGTTTAAATTTATTTTTTACTTTTCCTTGCTGTCTCTTTTCTCTCTCTCTTAATCCAATCTTTCTTTCCCTCTCTTTATTTTTCTTTCTGTACCTGATTTGACATTGAATTGACCCACTCTAATTTACACTTCCTTCTCGGACCTTGCGCTGTTTATTTCACAACCCATCAATCACAGTTGTTTGCCCTGTTCACTCAGGTCCCAGATGTCCTGGGCTCGAATTTAGCAGGCCTGCGGGTTCCCAGCGGGTGGTCCTCCGGGAGCGTCGAAAACGCGAACGGCGAAATTAGTGGGTTGCCCACGCAATCGTAGCAGGCAATCCACTAATAGGATCCAATTACCTGCTCCTCCGGGGTCCACGGCGCTGGTCTGCGCGTCGGGCGGGCTGCGCATGCGCAGTACGATCTGTCAGCTGGAGGCTCTCTAGTTAAAGGGGCAGTCCTCCACTGACAGATGCTGCAACCAATGGGACAAATTGCAGCATGGAGCAGCCCAGGGGGAAGGCTGCTCCCAGTTTAATGATGCCTCACCCCAGGTATCATCAGATGGGGTGAGGAGGAGGGGGAGGACACAGATCTTCCCCCCGGCGGGCGGGAGGAAGCGGCCTGCCTCTGCCACCAAGAAGGCCTGGCTCGAGGTGGCAGAGGGGGTCACCTGCGCCACCAACATATGGCCCACCTGCATACAGTGCAGGAGGCGCTGCAATGACCGCAGTAGGTCAGCCGCAGTGAGAACACGAAGTCTTTCCCCTACACTCCGTCTGCCACAACACTGCCCCCACCCCAAATCTCCTTCGGCACCGCCAACACTATTCTGTCACATCACCCTTCATGCCCACTCACACCCCATCCTCATCTTACCTCCACCTACTCACCTCGCCAGTACTCATCCTGCCACTAACATGCGACCCAATCCTCATACAATCTCATGGCTCCATCCCATACTCACCCTCTCGTGCATCTCCCTCACGGCCAGCCTCACTCAACCTGCCACCACCTGTGCTGCAGCCACAGGGCATGCATCACATATGTGCAGTAGGCAGGGTAAGGCAAACGTCTCGTCAGCATGAAGGGGGTGCACAAGGGTGTCTGAGGGTTTGTCATGGGTGTTACCCATGTTGAATTTCAGAGCCACAAACAGCACACATTATATTGACACCACCACTGCCATGTCTCCGCGAATCCTGTCCATTGTGTCCAATAATGCCCGCTCCTGGGTATCACTATGTGGACCCACCACTGATGCCACCCATCGTGTTACTGCAGAGTAGGTGCAGGTGTATTTGCAGGGCTCGTCCGCGCAGACGACTGAGAGACATCGGCGGTGTAGCCGGCTGCACCCTGGAAGGATGCGGAGGAGAAGGTGTGGAGGACAGTGGTGACTTTGCCAGCGACAGGTAAGCAGTTGGTGCTGGGGCCAGCCAGGAGCAGCTTGGCATGAAAGAGGCTGCAGATCTCCACGACTACATGTCGAGCGAATCTGCGCCTCCCTGTGCACTGCTGCTCGGAGATTTCCGGGGAGCTGCGCCTCGGTCTGTGGACCCTGTGGCGAGGGTAGTGCCCTCTGCGACGCGTCTCTCTCTGCGGTAGCCCTCCCTCCTGCTGTGCAGGTGGGCGTGCAACCACACCGTGTTGGGGGGATCCACGTCTCTGCGGCGGACGGCGTGGACTGCGAGGCTGCTGGTGCTGGTCATGCTCTTCGTCCTCCGAGGGTGTCCACACACCACCCAACTGGCAGGTGTTGGTCTGAGGGGTTGTGCAGGGTAGGTGTGTGGGTCCTCGGACTGGGGCTGCGGTTTCGTGTCGGTCTGTCCTCTGGCTTGGCGGGGGGTGGTGGGGGGCAGGGGTTGCCCTATGTGACGCGGTGGCCTCCTGCGTGGGTGAGGGCTCTCCCCCGTGGAGCGCACCTTGGCACCTGCCACAGGCTGCTGGCTGCAACACGCCTGGTTGGAGGGAGACTGTTTCCCCCAGTGTGGGAAACTGACTGCCTTGAACGTAAAATCCCACACTTCCTCTTTTGACAGCTGCTTCAGCTCATTAACTGACCACAACGAGCAAGTTAAGTGCTCTCAAGTGGAACCCCGCTGGCTTTAATTGCCTGCGGGATTCCCACCAGCGTGGCTTTCGCGCGTAGCCCCGCACGTCAGCGCGGTACCCGGAAGTGGCCGGGATTTCGTCCGAATCCGGTCACGTGATCGGAGATCGGGATTTTCGGGGCCCCCCCGCTGGAAACCCGCAGGTAACCCGACCCTAAAATCGAGCCCCCTGTCTCCCTCGCTGTAACGTCATCAGCTCGCACTTCCAGCAACTCGCCACGCAAAAAATTTAACAGCCTAAATGTGAAAGGGCAAGTGTAACCAACGGCAAACATCGTTAGATGCCCTGCCACTGCAAATTATGGCCCATTATGAATGAACACATTGATGCACTTGTATGAAATTCCTCTGTCCGCTATTTTAGCAAAGGCTATAAACAGGAATAAAAGGATTTTAATCTTAATACGCCAACACATCCACACCAGTATTGCACAATGGGGGCAATTTCCGCTTTGGGAGGTGGCGAAAAACTGGCAGTAGCCAATCGGCCACTTGTTATACTAAATATTAAAGTCAACGGGAGGAAAATCGGACAGCTTGTATAATGGGTGGCCAATCTGCTACCGCCCAAAGGTAAAATTGGCTCCAATGTGATTAGAACCACAAAACCTCAAAGTTCATTGAGAATATTAATGTTTCAAAATTCTGTAAATATCCTGCAATGCTTCTACAAATTGTGTGATCCATGTCGGGGAAAAATAAAAGTGTGATCCTGCATTTCTACTTGGATGTTTTGTTTAATGTCAGATTCTTAATTCTTAAGCAGGTTTCTTTACCTATCTAATAAAAAATTCTGCACACCACCACTGCACAGCATCACATACAGCGGAATTTTTATATGTGATGGGAATTCAAAGACTGATTTTTAATAAAGTATTGACCTCTAGTGCTGTCGCTGAATTTTTTTAAACCGGTTTAACCCAGTGAAATTATTTCTTCTTTTTTCATTGAATGTCATATTTTACCATAGGACATAGTTTTAATAGTCCTTTTTACAACTCTCTTGACACAGCCATGTAAAATTGGTTCAATTTAGTTTTTTTCGTGGAAAGTTAAATGAATTGTGACAATATAATAAGGCTTAGTAATAAAAAGCAAAAGGTCAAAGTTTATAAACCTAAAATTTCAGATCAATTTGCGAATTTGTGACCTTGGCAGTCTCTGTGCATGACACATTAAAAGCTAAAATGTACATGTTCATTTTATTCAGTCAGTGAAATTGATTCCGTGTAAAAAATCTAATCTATTTCTGCAAAGTAATTTTAATTTCCATTGAAATTAATGATTTCAATCCAATATTCAGAAATCTATTAACGCAAAACCTGAACTGTGCATGAAATTCCCAAAGCAGATGTACTTTCTGTCCTTCAAATTGCTGATGCTAAACCATGCTGAACATCAGCAGAATTTTTAAATTAGCCATTTTTTTTTATTTTTCTAAAATAGATATAAATCTTGGTCAGTTATTTTATACTGCTGAGCTTTAGGTGGAAGATTTTTTTTAAATTAAAGCTTTGAATTGATTTTTTTTTTGTTGGGGTTTTGTTGGACTGAGGTTGGGGTGAAGGTTTTCGATAGATGAATGTATTTTTGTGCAGATTAAAATGAACTATCACTGCCCTGCATCATAACAGTGCTGTGTACGATTCACAGTTTTAAGTATGAAGCAGCTCTGCTCTCCATCATATAGAATAGATTTAAAGAAATTATCATACTGCTAGAACATGTTTAATATATTTGAAATCACAATGCAATCGATGACTTAACTGGGTTCACAATGATCACACTTGCCAGGTTTCTGACTTAAAGTTGTTTTAAGCTTATTTAAGTCCAAAGAAAGATCATGGGGGAAAAAAAAATCACACTGGATTAGATGGAGCTGCAAAGTCTTCCCCACTGAGAATTGTGTCAGCTTTATATTACAGACTCTTCCTGGCTGATTCAAGAACTGAGCTTTACAAAATTTCTGAGAACAATCTCAAAGCCCCTATAATCCTTTTGAGGACAATGATGATGAACTACAGAGCTTGGAAGCGTGAAATATAAAATGAAAGATCATAATTAAAACATTAAGCACAAATTATATGTCAGACAACACAAATTATAAAATTGTAAAACATAATAATATGAATAAAGTCCTACCACACAAAATAGTAGATCCATATGAAACAATGGAAGGCACTTTACAACACAAATTATGCTATGCCTCTCAAAACTGTTAAATTGGATGACAAAACTAGTGAACTGCTTCACTGTTGCTTCCTCTAGGTGGCTTCTATCTCTTGCATATCTCTTCCAATCTTTTCTGCATATCTTTTCATATTCCCAGTCCCCTTTGCTGAGAAACATATCAAGTTGTGCATTGCATCTGTTTATACTGTTTAATGACCTTCCTTGGTAACTTATTCCATGAGTTTATTATCTTTCAGCCACTGAGAGGCAACCTTATAGAAGTACTGTATATAAACTATTTAATGGTATGGAAAAGGTAGATCCAGAAATCACTTCAAACTAAACTGTGAGAGTAGCATAAGAGAAAACAGATTCAAACTAGAAAAAAGACAAATTTAGGGCCAATGTCAGATAATTCTTCTCCACACAAAGAGTGACCATGAGGTTAAGGTCAATTTTATTAATTTGTATTCCCCAAGTGGATTGCCTGCTGGGAATACATATTGTGAATTTGTTGGGGCGCTCCCCGTAATTGGGGTTAAAATCAACTGAAAAGAGACATGCATTTTTTGTGAAATGGCTTTAGTTCTGTTCTTCATATGTCCTTTGTTCCAGTAATATTGCTTTTACAGTAACCAGCTGCTTTTAAATGCTTAAATGCAGCAGTACAAATTTGCAATTTTAACTTTCTGTTGGTAAAACTATCCCATGTATGGGTATGTGTTCATTGTAATTCATTAAAGTTAATGACAGAAAGCCATGGGAAACTGAAGTAAGAATAACTGGCCTATAATTTCTTGTCTTATTCCCTTACCATATTAGGCCTCCCATGCAATTTTCCCTTACATGAAATTTTGGAAAATTATAGTTTCAAACTTCACTATTTCTTCCCTGGCTTCCTCAGAATCCTCAGAAGTAAACCATCAGGTCACTGTTATTTGTCTATCTTAAGATAAATAACTGCTTTAATACCATTTCTCTTTGAATGGTAACCTCCTCTATTTGTTCTAAACCCAGCCTCAATATCCACCTATTCTGTGAAAACTGATGCAAAGTACTTATTTAATATCTTTGCTGTTCCCTCACTCTCCACTACAAGCTTACCTCCTTTATCTCTTAGTGGCTCTACCCCTACCTTGACAATCCTCTTACAAATGCACCCATGGAAAGCCTTTTTATTGCCCTTTCCGCTAATTTTCTCTCATAATCCCTCTTCCTTTTCCAATCTCCTTTTTAATAGCTTTCTTATGCTCTACAGAGGTAAGTTTGACATTGGGTGACAATGTAAAATGGGACGTATCGATTCATTGAAGTCAATGCAAATGAAAACGGGAGAGATGTATAACAGGCGGCTGAATCAGTTTTGTCCGATTTATACTATCACCCAAAATTTAAATGACACCTTTTCTATTTTTCCTGAGTTTCTTTTTTATAATGTGCCATGTAAGCACTAAAAGCTTTTTCTCTACGTTTCAAATTTGATCTTACTTTCTTTGATACCGCCCCTTTTATTCCCTTAATTTATAGCCTTTTGATCTCTTGCTTAAATGTTTCTCATTGCTTATTTATGGTTCTATCTGCCAATTTTTCCTTCCATTTAATCTGAGTAAGGTTATTTTTATCTTCCTAAAATTTGCTTCTATCCAGCAAAGTATCCTTTGTATCAACTTTTCTTTTTCCTTTTTCTATTCTCACATTGAATCAATAACTATCTCGAGGTCATTATTTTCTCTACCAATAGATCACTGAAGCCATTTTGTATTTAATGCCACAACAACTGTGACAGTGACACAATGATATCTCATATGTTGACAATGAGACCAATTATGCCAACAGCATATAATTTATTTTATTATATAACCTGAGAATTTGATCAATTTGAGAAAGTAATCTTTTTTTAAAAATATTCTGAGAGTCGAAACATTAAATAAATTATATGTGTAGATTTCACCTCACTGCATCAATCCCTTTCAGGCAGTGATTTCTGTAATAGCAGCTTGATAATCTAACAACCTTAAACACAATTAGCTGGTACTACAAATCTCCTCAGGCAGGTTTGCCTTTCACTGTGGGTAGAAAATTTACTTTTCTGTACATTAAACCCTTCGAGCAAATACCCTGTAGCGTTGCTCATGGTGAGTCAGCGATGTGGGAGGAAAGGACTGCTACAGGTTGGTGTTGGAGTCTGGGAAGCAGCAGATAGAGGGGACAACAGCTTGGAAGAGAATGATAGAAAGCTGGGCCTGGGAGTAATCAAGGCCTGAGGAGAACTTCGAAGGTGGCTTGACTCTGGCAGCATTCACTGAGGGAAAGGGCAATGGGAGTACTTGAGGGGAGGTACTGGTGTGTTGGAATACTCAGGGGGACAGAAGCAAGTAGGCAGCTCAGGATGCACTCGGAAAGGTGGCGGGTGAGCTGGGTTCGAAAGCACTAGAAGCAGGCTGGCAGATAGGATGGCCAACTGGAAAGCTCTTGAGGCAGGGAATAAAATAAAACTCAGGTGGGAAAGTTGGTCAAGCAGCCTGCGAGGCACTTGGGGCAGGTGATTCAGAAAGCACTCAGACCAGGTAAGCAAGTAGTTTGAGAAGCACTCAGCGCAAACAGGCGGGAGATCTTGCAGGCCAACCTGCCTTACGTGGAGTCATTCTTGGCATGTCTTCACATCCTGCCCGAGTAGGTCAATAACCCAGACCCCCCCCACAACTTCATCGCCCTCAGGTCATTCCTGCCTGGATCCTTCCCCTGCTGTGGTTTTCTCCTCAGCTGTTGCGATAATGAGCTATCTTACTCAACTTGCCACCTCTGAAAAGGTGCAGAAGGACACAGATGAGAACAGCTGGCTTAGGAATAACTCCAGGTGGGCCCGACCAAGAAAAACTTCAGACTCTCGGCTTGGAAATGGTAATTCAAAAATAAATTGAGCAATTTTCTGCTCATATTCATTCCTGTTTGATGCTTATTCGCTGAATCAAACAGTATTAGATTCACTCACATTTAGTGTATCAAATAGTTGATTGGTGCTTTATCAGATAATTCTTCATTTCAGTCAACCATTGAGTTTTGCCCGACAGATGTGTGACTCCCAGCGACGTGATAATATCCCGAAGTGCGCTTCTTTTGAACTGTGATATTTTAAAGGTATGACATGATGCATCTTTTAATGAAACAACTCTGGGCAGAAAAAATGGGATTAAATTCTGAGTAAATAAACATATATTCTATCATTTGAAAGTTATTTTAAAAAACCGGTGATCTACTAAGAAGGAAATTAATTTATATGGTAGGAGATAACTTTCAAAGTTATTTTAAGCCATAAAAATCATTGCTGGAGGGAAATAAAAGTAGTGAACACAGCACATCACGCACAGCCTTCCTTGCGCCCTGTCTGCAAGGCCTCTGGCGAACACCATTTATAAGTAAAGCTTTTGGTTAACACGAAATTCCTCAGTTCTAGAACATGAGAACAAAAGAAACAGGAGCAGGAGTAGGCGATGCGGCCCCTCGAGCCTGCTCCACCATTCAATCAGATCTTGGCTGATCTTCGACCTCAACTCCTCTTTCCCGCCCGATCCCCATAAGGCACAAAAACCCAACAGGAAAAGTGGTCCCACCATGGCTAACGAGAGAAATTAAAGATCGTATTAAATCGAAGAAAGAGGCATATAGAGTTACCGGAAAAAGCAGTAAGCCTGAGGATTGGGAGCATTTTAGAATTCAGCAAAGGAGGACCAAAAAAATTGATAAAGAAAGGGAAAATAGAATATGAGAGTAAACTGGCGAGAAACATAAAAACGGTCTGTAGAAGCTTCTAGAGGTATGTAAAGAGGAAAAAACTGGGCAAGGCAAATGTGGGTCCCTTACAGACAGAGACGGGAGAATTTATAATGGGGAATAAGGAAATGGCAGAGAAATTAAACAAATACTTTGGGGTCGATTTTAGCACCCGCGATCGGGTGCGTTCCTGGCGGGGGGGCCACGAAAATCGGGGATTCCCGGGGCGGGTCGGGAGCCCGGCTCCAACCCACCCACGTCCGGGTTTCCCACAGACGCGCTGACATGCGCGCGCAGCCCCCGCATGTGGGACTCCCGCCGGCAATTAAAGCCAGCGGGGTGCCACTTAAGGTATTTATTTTGGTATTTCAGGTCATTTACAGACCTGATTAACGAGATATTTTAGGAGGGGTGGGATTTTACAAACAACTGGGACTGTTTCCCGTACTGGGGGAAACACTCCCAGTTCAAATGGACGTGTTGCAGCCATCAGCCTGTGGCAGCTGCAAAGGTCCATTTGACAGGTGGGGCGGGAGAGACACTCACTCATTGCAGGAGGCCACTCTGTCACTTGGGACAAAGTTTGGCCTCCACCACCCTCCTCCTAACAATAAAATTCACCAACTTGCACACTTGCCCCGGGGTCCAGAGACATGTACCTACCTTGCGGACCCCCTCAGATGTACATCTTCCGGATGGGGGCCGCCGTAGCTGCAGTCATGACCTCCTCGGAGGGCGAACAGCATCACCAGCCTCACCAGCCTCGCCGGCCACGCCGTCCACCTCTGACACGTGGAGCTCCACAAAACAGTGCTGTGACACATCCACCTGCACAGCAGGAAGGAGGGCAACGGCAGAGAGAGAGATGCATCGCAGAGGGCACTACCCTCACCACAGGGTCACAGGGTTCACAGACCGAGGCTCAGCTTCCTGGACCTCTCTGAGCAGCCGTGCACACGGAGGCTCAGAGTCACTCCACATGTAGCCGTGGACATCTGCAGCCTCCTTCATGCCGAGCTGCTCCCGGCTGGCCCGAGCACCATCTTCTTACCTGTCGTTGTCAAGGTCACCACTGCCCTCAACAACTTCTCCTCCGCATCCTTCCAGGGTGCCACCGGGGACATCGCCGACGTCTCTCAGTCGTCTGCACAAAAGAGCCCTGCAAATACACCTACACCCACTCTGCCCAATAGCCCCCCCGCCGCGAACCCGCAGCCCTGGTAACATTGACCCCAAAGTACCTTAAGTACCTCAATGGGGTACATTTGGTTCTTTAACTATCATAAGAACATAAGAAATTGGAGCACGAGTAGGCCAATCGGCCCCTCGAGCCTGCTCCGCCATTCAATAAGATCATGGCTGATCTGATCCCAACCACAAATCTAAAGAACACAAGAAGTAGGAGCAGAACCCGGCCACACAGCCCCTGGGCCCTCTGCGCCACCCACAGGGCATTGACCGATCCGAACTCAGCTTCATGTCCAATTTCCTGCCCGCTCCCCATAACCCCTAATTCCCTTTACTTCTAGAAAACTGTCTATTTCTGTTTTAAATTTATTTAATGATGTAGCTTCCACAGCTTCCTGGGGCAGCAAATTCCACAGACCTACCACCCTCTGAGTGAAGAAGTTTCTCCTCATCTCAGTTTTGAAAGAGCAGCCCCTTATTCTAAGATTATGCCCCCTAGTTCTAGTTTCACCCATCTTTGGGAACATCCTTACTGCATCCACCCGATCAAGCCCCTTCACAATCTTATATGTTTCAATAAGATCGCCTTTCATTCTTCTGAATTCCAATGAGTAGAGTCCCAATCTACTCAACCTCTCCTCATATGTCCGCCCCTTCATCCCCGGGATTAACCGAGTGAACCTTCTTTGTACAGCCTCGAGAGCAAGTATGTCTTTTCTTAAGTATGGAGACCAAAACTGTATGCAGTATTCCAGGTGCGGTCTCACCAATACCCTATATAACTGCAGCAATACCTCCCTGTTTTTATATTCTATTCCCCTAGCAATAAAAGCCAACATTCCGTTGGCTTTCTTGATCACCTGCTGCACCTGCATACTAACTTTTTGATTTTCTTGCACTAGGACCCCCAGATCCCTTTGTACTGCAGTACTTTCCAGTCTCTCGCCATTAAGAAAATAACTTGCTCTCTGATTTTTCCTGCCAAAGTGCATAACCTCACATTTTCCAATATTATATTGCATCTGCCAAATCTCCGCCCACTCACCCAGCCTGTCTATATCCCCTTGCAGGTTTTTTATGTCCTCCTCACTCTCTACTTTCCCTCCCATCTTTGTATCATCTGCAAATTTTGATATGTTGCACTCGGTCCCCTCCTCCAAATCGTTAATATAGATTGTAAAGAGTTAGGGACCCAGCACCGACCCCTGTGGAACACCACTGGTTACTGGTTGCCAGTCCGAAAATGAACCATTTATCCCAACTCTCTGCTTCCTGTTCGATAACCAGTCCTCCACCCATGCCAGAATATTACCCCCAATCCCGTGATTTTTTATCTTAAGTAATAATCTTTTATGTGGCACCTTGTCGAATGCCTTCAGGAAGTCTAAATACACTATGTCCACTGGTTCCCCTTTATCTACCCTGTACGTTATATCCTCAAAGAACTCAAGCAAATTTGTCAGACATGACTTCCCCTTCATAAAGCCATGCTGACTTTGTCCTATTAAATTATGCTTATCTAAATGTTCCGTTACTGTCTCCTTAATAATAGACTCCAAAATTTTACCCACTGCTTTAATTGCCGACGGGAATTCCACATTCGGGAAGTGCGTGCCCATACAGGCGCGTCTGTGGGAAACCCGGAAGTCGGCGGGTTGGGGCCGGCTTCCTCACCTGCTCGAGATTTTCCCGATTTTCGCAGCCCCCCTGCCCCCAACGCACCTGCAATTTCATTTGAAAATCGAGGCCAAAGAGTCTACAAAGGGATATAGACAGATTAAGTGAGTGGACAAGAAGGTGGCAGATGGAGTATAATGTGAGGGTAGGAAAAATAGAATATTTTTTAAATGATGACAAACCTCGCCAGTACTCATCCTGCCACTACCACTCAACCCAATCCTCATACAATCTCATGGCTCTATCTCATACTCACCCTCTCGTGCATCTCTTTCACGGTCAGCCTCACTCAACCTGCCACTACCTGTGCTGCAGCCACAGGGCATGCATCACATATGTGCAGTAGGCAGCGTAAGGCAAACGTGTCATGAGCATGAAGGGGATGCACAAGAGTGTTTGAGGGTTTGTCATGGTTTTTACTTATATTGAATTTCTGACCAACTCACATTACATATTATATTGGCACCACTACTGTCACGTCTTTGCGAATCTTATCTGGTTTGTGCAATAATGCCCTTTCCTGAGGATCACAATGAAGACCCACAACTGACGACACCCATTGTGTCACTGCAGAGTGGGGTAGGTGTATTTGCAGGGCTCTTTTGTGCAGACGTCGGCGATGTCCCCGGTGGCACCCTGGAAGGATGCGGAGGAGAAGTTGTTGAGGGCAGTGGTGACTTTGACAGCGACAGGTAAGAAGATGGTGCTCGGGCCAGCCAGGAGCAGCTCGGCATGAAGGAGGCTGAAGATGTCCACGACTACATGTCGAGTGACTCTGAGCCTCCGTGTGCACTGCTGCTCAGAGAGGTCCAGGAAGCTGAGCCTCGGTCTGTGGACCCTGTGGCGAGGGTAGTGCCCTCTGCGACGCATCTCTCTCTGCGGTTGCCCTCCCTCCTGCTGTGCAGGTGGATGTGTCACAGCACTCTGTTGTGGAGCTCCACGTGTCAGAGGTGGACGGCGTGGATGGCGAGGCTGGTGAGGCTGGTGATGCTGTTCGCCCTCCGAGGAGGTCATGACTGCAGCTACGGCGGCCCCCATCCGCAAGATGTACATCCGAGGGGGTCCGCAAGGTAGGTACATGTCTCCGGACCCCGGGGTAAGTGTGCAAGTTGGTGAATTTTCTTGTCAGGAGGAGGGTGGTGGAGGCCAAACTTTGTCCCAAGTGACAGAGTGGCCTCCTGCAAATGGACCTTTGCAGCTGCCACAGGCTGATGGCTGCAACACGTCCATTTCAACTAGGAGTGTTTCCCCCAGTGTGGGAAACAGTCCCAGTTGTCTCGAAAATCCCACCCCCTTCTCACATAATCCCTTAATCAGGTCAGTTAATGACCTGAAATAGCACAATAAATACTTTTAAGTGGCATCCTGCTGGCTTTAATTGCCTGCGGGATTCCCACCAGCGGGGGCTGCGCGCGCACGCTGGCGCGTCAGTGGGGAACCCGGAAGTGGGTGGGTTGGAGCCGGGCTCCGGTCCCGCTCCGGGATTCCCCGATTTTCGGAGTCCCCCCGCCAGGAGCGCACCCGATAGCGGGTGCTAAAATGAAGTCCTTTATTTCTGACATAGTAGATAGTTAAACCGATTTTAAACTTACCCGGGCGGCTTTCCCACAGCTTCCGATTCACTCCTGATGAAACCAGGTATGAAGGGCTGGATCAGGCAAAAATAAACAAAATAAATTAAATAAAAAATCATTGCACAAAGTTAAAAAACAAAATAAACCTAACCTTTCCACTGATGTCACCTGCATCACCTCCCCCACTCTGATGTACGATGTCCCAATCTCTGATGTCCCCCTCTCCCCCCACTGTCCACCGCTCCCATGTCCCTCTCAGCCCGCGATGCCTCCCTGTCCAATATCCCTTTCAGCCCCCGAAGTCTCCCTCTCCAATGTCCCTCTCAGCCCCATCCCCAATCTCCCCCCGATCTCCCCCCACGATCTCCCCCTCTCCCTCCCCGATCTTCCCCTCCCCGCGATCCCCCCCTCTCCTCCCCGATCTTCCCTTTGCCACCCGATCTCCCTCTCTCGCCCCCGATCTCCCCCTCTCCCTCCCTGATCTCCCCCTCTCCACCCCAATCTCCCCCTTTACCCCCGATCTACCCCTCTCCCCCGATCTCCCCCTCACCCCCCGATCTCCCCCTCTCCCCCCGATCTGCCCCTCTCCCCCGATCTCCCCCTCTCTCCCCGATCTCCCCCTCTCCCCCCGATCTCCCCCTCTCCCCCCGATCACCCCTCTTCCCCAACCCCGAGCTTCAGCACCCTCTACTCCCTGTTCCAGTGCCAGATGACGTCTTGCTCTCTCTCTTTCTCTCCCCCCCCCCCAGCTCCTGTCAATCAGGCTGGCTGCTGGGCACGAAACTCGGAAATAACTTTAATCACCATCAATTACATCACAAACGCGTCGGAAAAGGTACGTTTTTTTTATTCAGGTTTGCTACGCACACCATTACACCCCCCTCCCCCCCACTGCCATCCCTCCACCATTTCAAAATTGAGCCCTTTGTTTCCTCCTCACAGCTTACTTTCCCACCTAGCTTTGTATCGTCAGCAAATTTGGATACATTACACTCGGTCCCTTCATCTAAGTCATTAATATAGATTGTAAATAGCTGAGGCCCAAGCACTGATCCTTGTGGCACCCCACTAGTTACAGCCTGCCAACCTGAGAATAATCCCTACTCTCTATCCAATCCTCTATCTATGTTAATATGTTACCCCCAACCCCATGAGTCCTTAACTTGTGTAACAACCTTTTGTGTGGCACCTTATCGAATGCCTTTTGAAAATCAAAATTTACTACATCCACTGGTTCCCCTTTATCTACCCTGCTAGTTACATCCTCAAAAAACTCTAATAAATTTGTCAAACACAATTTCCCTGTCATAAAACCACGTTGACTCTGCCTAATCATATTATGATTTTCTGAAGTGCCCTGTTACCACTTCCTTAATAATAGACTCTAACATTTTCCTGACGACCGATGTCAGGCTAACTGGCCTGTAATTCCTTGTTTTCTCTCTCCTTCCCTTCTTGAATAGGGAATCCCTTCTCTACTTTTGTCAGTTAAGGAATGATTAATTGATCTTTGTGATGAATATTAAGTATTTTCCTCAGCAAGAACAAAGCAATTTGATGGCACACAGGAGCAGAAACATCACATAATTAAGGCACCATGTAGAAAACTGTAAGATCCATTTGTGTGTTGGTGGGATAAAGATCTGTCAATTTTAGCATCTTCTTGTGCGGTTTATGAGCAGAAGACAGCGTCTTCGTGAATTTTCCATGACTACTAAGCAGAATAAGTATTAATGGAATAGAAATAAAAAAGAATCCACATATTGAAAGATGTGAGCATTGTTTATTAATGCATATGTAGTTAATGCCAGCAAGATCTCAGTTACATTCTATACCATCTGTTTGGGAATGGGATTGAAGATTATAGGAATAAGAATCAAAAGAGATAATCAAATACTCTATGAAACACAATAATTTGTGTGCTGCTGAGATCAAGGGAATGTTGTCTGTGGAAAGCAACCAACCAATCGTGAAGTTATGTGGATGGATAGATATTCTGGAGCTCTACTTGATCACTGTACAAAATATATGATTGAGATTATTAGCACCAGCTAACCAAATTCTGAGGATTTTAATTTAAAAGAATGAAAGACAGACTTGCATTTATGACCTCAGGATGTCCCAAAGCGCTTTACAGCCAATAAAGTGCTTTTGAAGTCTTGTCACTGTTGTAATGGAGGAAACGTGGCAGCCAATTTGCGCACAGCAAGCTCCCACAAAAGCAATGAAATAAATGACCAGATCTTCTGTTTTTGGTAGTATTGGTTGAGGGATAAATGTTGGCCAAGACACTGGTGAGAACTCCCCTGCTCTTCTTTGAAAAGTGCTGTGGGATCTTTTACATTCACCTGAGAGGGCAGATGGGGGTCTCAGTTTAACATTTCATCCAAAAGACAACACCACCCCTTCAATACTACAATGGAGTGGAAGCCTAGATTATATGCTCTAGTCTCTGGAGTGGGACTTGAACACACAACTTTCTTATCCAGAGGCAAGAAGTGCTACCATTGAAGCCACAGCTAAAAAGAGGTGATTTTGCATAACATATTAGGAAGCTGACACTTTTGGGTTTTAAGCAATGGGCAACCATCAACTGAGACAGGCTAGCATTAAAGAACTCCACAAATGCACAAATGCCAAGACACAAGATGCACACGCACACACTGCCAGTGGGAAGTGTGCAGGATGCCATCTTGGTAAAGGGGTTTGCGCGTGTGCATCTAACGACCGCCGGCAGCATGAAGAGCAGGCAGGCAGCCACTGCTGTATTTATAAATACATTAAGAGCAAGAGGATATCTATGGAAAGGGTAGGATCTATTAGAGACCTAAAAGGTGAACTATGTGTGGAGGCGGAAGATATGGGTATGGTTCTTAATGAATACTTTGCATCTGTCTTCACAAAGGAGAGGGATGCTGCAGAGATTGTAGTTAAGGAGAAGGAGTGTGAAATATTGGATGGGATAAACATAGTGAGAAAGGAAGTATTAAAGGGTTTAGCATCTTTGAAAGTAGATAAATCACCAGGGCCGGATGAAATGTATCCCAGGCTGTTAAAAGAAGCAAGGAAGGAAAGAGGCTCTGACCATCATTTTCCAATCCTCACTGGAGACAAGCGTAGTGCCGGAGGATTGGAGGACTGCTAACGTTGTACCGTTGTTTAAAAAGGGAGCAAGGGATAGACCGAGTAATTATAGGCCAGTCAGTCTAACCTCGGTGGTGGGCAAATTATTGGAATCAATTCTGAGGGCCAGCATAAATCGTCATTTAGAAAGGTACAGGTTAATCAAGGACAGTCAGCATGGATTTGTTAAGGGAAGGTCGTGTCTGACTAACTTGATTGAAATTTTTGAGGAAGTAACAAGGAGTGTCGATGAGGGTAGTGCAATTGGTGTAGTCTACATGGATTTTAGCAAGGATTTTGACAAGGTCCCACATGGCAGACTGGTCAAAAAAGTACAAGCCCATGGGATCCAAAGGAGAGTGGCAAGTTGGATCCAAAATTGGCTCAGTGACAGGAAGCAAAGGGTAATGGTCGACGAGTGTTTTTATGATTGGAAGGCTGTTTCCAGTGGGGTTCCGCAGGGCTCAGTACTAGGTCCTTTGGTTTTTGTGATTATATATTAATGATTTGGACTTAAATGTAGGGGCCATGATTAAGAAGTTTGCAGATGAAACAAAAATTGGCCGTGTGGTTGATAGTGAGGGGGAAAGCTGTAGACTGCAGGATGATGTCAATGAACTGGTCGGGTGGGCAGAAAAGTGGCAAATGGAATTTAATCCAGAGAAGTGTGAGGTAATGCATTTGGGGAGGGCAAACAAGGCAAGGGAGTACACAATTAATGGGAGGTACTGAAAAGTGCAAAGGAAGTGAGGGACCTCGGAGTGCATGTCCACAGATCCCTGAAGGTAGCAGGACAGGTAGATAAGGTGGTTAAGAAGGCATATGGAATACTTTCCTTTATTAGCGGAGGCATAGAATATAAGAGCAGGGAGGTTATGCTGGAACTGTATAAAACACTGGTTAGGCCACAGCTTGAGAACTGTATACAGTTCTGGTCACCACATTACAGGAAAGATGTGATTGCACGAGAGAGGGTACAGAGGAGATTTATGAGGATGTTGCCAGGACTGGAGAATTTCAGCGATGAGGAAAGATTGGATAGGCTGGGGTTGTTCTCTTTCGAACAGAGGAGTCTGAGGGCAGATTTAATTGAGGTGTACAAAATTATGAGGTGCCGAGATAGAGTGGATAGGGAGGACCTATTTCTCTTAGCGGAGGGATCAATAACCCGGGGGCATAGATTTAAAGTGATTGGTAGAAGGATTAGAGAGGGGAGCTGAGGAGACATTTTTTCACCCAGAAGGAGGTGGGGATCTGGAACTCTGTGCCCTCAACTCATTTAAAAAGTACCTGGAAGTGCCATGACCTACAAGGCTACGGACCAAGTGCCAGAAAGTGGGATTAGGCTGGGTGGCTCATTTTCGGCCGGCGCGGACACGGTGGGCCGAATGGCCTCCTTCTGTGCTGTAAATTTTCGATGAATCTATGATTCTTTGGGACTCCACACTCCAGCCAACGCCTGTCTTAACCTGAACAACCGAACACGAGGTTAAACGACATGAAGGACCCCCTCCACCAATGCTATTTAAGGGGATCATGAAGAACTTACAGGTTAGTTGCTGGATTATTTCTTCTGGCTGCTGGTCCAATTGTACGTATTTTTGGAGGTTTCCTCTACTTGGATAAAGTTTAAGGGAGTACTCGACAGGGAGTGGTCTAGCTGGTCTTGCAATCCTTTTTCTGTCATTTAAAATATTGTGCTGAAAAAGTTGCTTCCAGACATGGGTGGCCCGGTAGGGCTTGTTCTGGTAAGTGAACATGTCTGGGAGAATGAAGAGAGGCCACGCAGAGCTGGACAAGCTGGTAGAAGAGGAAGGAGGAGGAAGAGGAGCAGGGCACTCAGCAGGAGACCATATCCAGGAGGGTCTTCAGGGAGCAATACTCTTAGGAACATAGGAACAGGAGTAGGCCATTCAGCCCCTCGTGCCTGCTCTGCCATTTGATAAGATCATGGCTGATCTGTGATCTAACTCCATATACCTGCCTTTGGCCCATATCCCTTAATACCTTTGGTTGCCAAAAAGCTATCTATCTCAGATTTAAATTTAGCAATTGAGCTAGTACCAATTGCCGTTTGCGGAAGAGAGTTCCAAACTTCTACCACACTATGTGTGTAGAAATGTTTTCTAATCTCACTCCTGAAAGGTCTGGCTCCAATTTTTAGACTGTGCCCCCTACTCCTAGAATCCCCAACCAGCGGAAATAGTTTCTCTCTATCCACCCTATCTGTTCCCCTTAATATCTTATAAACTTCGATCAGATCACCCCTTAACCTTCGAAACTCTAAAGAATACAACCCCAATTTGTGTAATCTCTCTTCGTAACTTAACCCTTGAAGTCCGGGTATCATTCTAGTAAACCTACGCTGCACTCCCTCCAAGGCCAATATGTCCTTCCGAAGGTGCGGTGCCCAGAACTGCTCACAGTACTCCAGGTGCGGTCTAACCAGGGTTTTGTATAGCTGCAGCATAACTTCTGCCCCCTTGTACTATAGCCCTCTAGATATAAAGGCCAGCATTCCATTTGCCTTCTTGATTAATTCTGCACCTGTTCATGACATTTCAATGATCCATGTACCTGAACCCTTAAGTCCCTTTGGGCATCCATTGTTTTTAACTTATTACCATTTGGAAAGTACCCTGTTCTATCTTTTTTTGATCCAAAGTGGATGACCTCACATTTGTCTACATTGAATTCCATTTGCTACAGTTTTGCCCATTCACCTAATCTATAAATATCCCTTTGTAATTTTATGTTTTCATCTGCATTGCTTACAATCTTTGTGTCATCGGCAAACTTAGATATGAGACTTTCTATGCCTTCATCTAAGTCGTTAATAAATATTGTGAATAATTGAGGCCCCAAGACAGATCCCTGCGGGACTCCACTAGTCACATCCTGCCAATGTGAGTACCTACCCATTATCCCTACTCTCTGTCGCCTTTCGCTCAGCCAACTTCCTAACCAAGTCCATACTTTTCCCTCGATTCCATGGGCTTCTATCTTAGCTAACAGTCTCTTATGTGGGACTTTATCAAATGCCTTCTGTCAACTACTTTAGTCACCTCTTCAAAAAATTCAATCAGGTTTGTCAGGCACAACCTACCTTTCACAAATCCATGCTGGCTCTCTCTGATTAACTGAAAATTCTACAGGTGTTCAGTCACCCTCTCCCTCACAGAAGCCAGTCTTTAGCCAATTCGATTCACTCCACATGATATCAAGAAACTGCTGAGTGCACTGGATACAGCAAAGGCTATGGGCCCCAACAACATCCCAGCTGTAGTGCTGAAGACTTGTGCTCCAGAACTAGCTGCGCCTCTAGCCAAGCTGTTCCAGTACAGCTACAACACCGGCATCTACCCGACAATGTGGAAAATTGTCCAGATATGTCCTGTCCACAAAAAGCAGGACAAATCCAATCCGTTCAACTACCGCCCCATCAGTCTACTCTCAATGATCAGAAAAGTGATGGAAGGTGTCGTCGACAGTGCTATCAAGCGGCACTTACTCACCAATAACCTGCTCACCGATGCTCAGTTTGTGCTCCGCCAGGACTACTCGGCTCCAGACCTCATTACAGCCTTGGCCCAAACGTGGACAAAAGAGCTGAATTCCAGAGGTGAGGTGAGAGTGACTGCCCTCGACATCAAGGCAGCATTTGACCGAGTGTGGCACCAAGGAGCCCTAGTAAAATTGAAGTCAATGGGAATCAGGGGGAAAACTCTCCAGTGGCTGGAGTCATACCTAGCACAAAGGAAGATGATAGTGGTTGTTGGAGGCCAATCATCTCAGCCCCAGGGCATTGCTGCAGGAGTTCCTCAGGGCAGTGTCCTAGGCCCAACCATCTTCAGCTGCTTCATTAATGACCTTTCCTCCATCATAAGGTCAGAAATGGGGATGTTCGCTGATGATTGCACAGTGTTCAGTTCCATTCGCAACCCTCAAATAATGAAGCAGTCCGAGCCCGAATGCAGCAAGACCTGGACAACATCCAGGCTTGGGCTCATAAGTGGCAAGTAACATTTGTGTCAGAAAAGTGCCAGAAAATGACCATCTCCAACAAGAGAGAGTCTAACCACCTCCCCTTGACATTCAACGGCATTACCATCGCTGAATCCCCCACCATCAACATCCTATGGGTCACCATTGACCAGAAACTTAACTGGACCAGCCATATAAATACTGTGGCTACAGGAGCAGGTCGGAGGCTGGGTATTCTGCGTCGAGTGACTCACCTCCTGACTCCCCAAAGCCTTTCCACCATCTACAAGGCACAAGTCAGGAGTGTGATGGAATACTCTCCACTTGCTTGGATGAGTGCAGCTCCAACAACACTCAAGAAGCTCGACACCATCCAGGACAAAGCAGCCCACATGATTGGCACCCCATCCACCACCCTAAACATTCACTCCCTTCACCACTGGTGCACAGTGGCTGCAGTGTGCACCATCCACAGGATGCACTGCAGCAACTCGCCAAGGCTTCTTCGACAGCACCTCCCAAACCCGCGACCTCTACCACCTAGAAGGACAAGGGCAGCAGGCACATGGGAACAACACCACCTGCACGTTCCCCTCCAAGTCACACACCATCTCAACTTGGAAATATATCGCCGTTCCTTCATCGTCGCAGGGTCAAAACCCTGGAACTCCCTTCCTAACAGCACTGTGGGAGAACCGTCACCACACGGACTGCAGTGGTTCAAGAAGACGGCTCACCACCACCTTCTCAAGGGCAATTAGGGATGGGCAATAAATGCTGGCCTCACCAGCGACGCCCACATTCCATGAACGAATAATAAAAATGTTAGGCTAATTGGTCTATAATTCCCTGGGTTCCCTCTCACTCCTTTCTTAAAAAGCGGAGTGATATGTGCAATTTTCCAATCTAGAGGGACAGTTCCTGAATCTAGAGAGCTTTGAAAGATTATAGTTAGGGCATCTGCAATGTGCTCATCTACTTCCTTTAAAACCCTGGGATGGAAACAATCCTGGGGATTTGTCACTCTTTAGTGCTATTATTTTCTTCATTACTATTGTTTTACTTATGTTAATTTTATTGAGTCCCTGTCCCCGATTCAGTATTAATTTTCTTGGGATTTCCGGCATGTTATCCTCTTTTTCTGCTGTAAATACTGACGCAAAGTAATTGTTCAACATGTCAGCCATTTCCCCATTGTCAATGAAAATATCCCCACTTTCAGTTCACCTCTTACCTCAACTTCAGCGATGATCAGTGTATCAGATGTCTTCGGTTCACTAAAGAGGTTGTGACTGAAATTTGTCAACTGCTGCAGTCACTGCTGCAGCCACAACTTCAGCCTCAACGCAGAGCAAGGACAGCATTGCCTGCAGCTGTCAAGGTGACTGTGGCTCTTCATTTTTACAGCTCTGGCTCCTTTCAGGCTGCTGCTGGAGATATAAGCAACATCTCGCAGTTTGTTTTGCACTGTAATGTAAGGGAGGTCACTGAGGCTCTCTATACAAGGAGAAGCACATTCACCTCATTCCCTCTTGCCAGAGGCAAGCAGGAAGAGCGAGCACGAGGTTTTGCACAGATTGCAGGCTTCCCCATGATGCAGGGTGCCATTGACTGCACGCACATTGCCTTGCATGCTCCTCATCTGAACATGATCATATTCATGAACAGAAAGGGATTCCACTCCCTCGTGTGCGACCACACGCAGCGCACATACAGGTCAATGCCCCTTATCCTGGCAGCAGTCATGATTCATTCATTCTGCTGCAGTCCTCTGTTCTTGAACCAGCATGGCAAATCAAAAGCTGGCTACTGGACGACATGGGTTATCCCCTCATGTCAAGGCTCATGCCTCTGGTCAGGAACCCCAGCACACGTGCACTGCAGGCCTACAACGAGAGCCATATTGCCACAAGGAGCGTTATAGAGCACACCATCAACATCCTCAAGCAATGCCTCCACTGCCTGGACCGCTCTGGAGGAGCCCTGAAGTACTCAACTGAGTGGGTATCAAGATTTGTCATAATATGCTGCATGCTGCACAACCTGGCAATTATGAGGGAACAGCCCTTGGCACCACCTGAGGAGCAGGAGCATGAAAAGGAGGCGGAGGAAATGCAACAGAAGTGGAGGAAGAGGAAGAGGAAGGGAGGCTATAACATAGATAGCTCCTTTCTGCCAGGGCTCTGCGTGATCAGATTATTAATGAGTGATACCAGTGACCTCAACTACACCTCCCCATTCACCAACACTAACATATTCCTTACCTTTCCTCTCTCACTGACCATCATGTCATCCTCTTTCTGACAAGTTTCTCCCTCAATTTACCGCGGAAATGAAAACCACCACCAGATGCTAATTCAAATACAAATTTATCAATTCAATCATTAAATAATACATATAAAATGAAATTATTCACCCTGGCGCATTCTCTTAGTGCCTGTCTTCTCTGTACCTTTAACTTTCCAAGTGCTCCTGCGAAGTGCTTCCCCAGTGGTTGCAGCATGGGTGGTGGAAGGCTGCTGACCTTCAGTTGAGGAGAGTGCAGATGGCCTTGGAGGACGACCTCGAGCAGCTCTGGGCCTAGAGACCCGGTTTCAGGCTGCACAACCTTGGCCTGGGCTGTAGCAGTCCGGACTGGCCGGCAGCAAGGGCACTGGCGGAGCGGCAGTGATAGGAGCAGGAATGCTGTCATTCTGAGTGAGGGCAGCAGGTTCATGTTCCATGGAGCCACTGCCACTCTCTGGGGGTGGCACCTCAGCAATCCTGGTGATCTGTTGGAGAACAGATTTCTGGACTGCTGTGACAACCTGGAAGCCCCTTTCACCAGTGCTACCCAGAGCTACAAAAGCAGCTGCCTGAGCTTCCAAGGCAGCAGTCTGAGTTCCCAATGCAGCAGTCAGAGCTTGGATGGATGCTGCGATGATAGTGCTGCAATGGGAACTGTGACGCTGCATCATGGTAGATTATAACTCGGAGATCAGGTTGGATAATGATAGTCATTTATACATTTATCTTCAACTATCTTTCCCTTTGAAACTTTTATTATACACAGTGTCTCCTTCCTTCAGCACCTGCCATTAATTTATGTTCTATATTGCTCAAACGTTGAGAAGTAATTTGTTAACTGAGATGTTATTTCTTGGTCAGTATGATTTTCGTAATGAATCCTCTCAGTTACAGCGTGAGTAAGTTTCCATCAGTTCACATAGTACAGTTGCTGTCTCACCTTTGTAACAAGGAAGATGGTCGGGGTTTTCAGGTCGTCCAATATAGTGAGGGGATGGATGGCCTGGAAAATCTATTTGTCCCTAGTGTTGAAAACCATGTTGTAATTCCCTTCATTTCTAAAAAAAACAACAGAAAGTGCTGGACAAAAGTTTGTCACACCCATTGGCAACTTGTCATAGTGTGGAGATGCCGGTGATGGACTGGGGTTGACAAATGTAAAGAATCTTACAACACCAGGTTATAGTCCAACGATTTTATTTGAAAATCACAAGCTTTCGGAGATTATCTCCTTCGTCAGGTGAGCATTAAATGTGAAACGTTCAAGGAGTCCCACACTCACCTGATGAAGGAGATAATCTCCGAAAGCTTGTGATTTTCAAATAAAATCGTTGGACTATAACCTGGTGTTGTAAGATTCTTTAAACTTGTCATAGTGCAGAGGGCATCAACAAATGCCAGAATGGTCTGTCACTCCATTCAACAGACACATTCAGAACAATTTTTTTGAAAGTAAAATTGACTTTACTCCATCAGCAAAGGTGATTTCTTGGCTCAAGCGTCACTTTTGCTTCAAAGGCGTCACATAACTAATCACAAAATGCAGCATTACTGAATTTAATTGGCTCTATCTTGTAAGGGGTTTCTTTTTTTACTGTTTCTCGGGCTTATAATAGGTCAGCCAGTTATGTTTTTCCTGAGCTGCCCTGCCTGCAGTGCGGTTGCGAATCGCTTACCCCTTCCTGATTCTGAGCTGAGGACTTATCGAGTGGTAACAAAGACAGACAAACAGACCAGTGGATTGGTACAAGGAAAACCAATGTTTATTAATAAGAAAACTAAAACTACAAGGTAAACAGTATAATACAGAAGATAAAGAAATCGCTATGGATGTAATACAGTCTTACACTTATCGGGTTGAAAGAAACGGACACATCGAGGGAAAATTCTAAAATCACAAGTTTAGCAATATCCCCTAACCCCCAACCTTACACTTATGCTAGGTTGTCTTGTGGCGGCCAGAAAATTAATGCTCACCGGTGAAACAGATGAAAAGGCCTGGCCCCTGTGCCTGCTGCTGCCGTCGACATGTGGTTGCGAGGTTTACTGAATGGCCTTCCTTCTTAGTTGCTAGCAGACAGACAGGATAGGGCCAAGAGGCGAAGAGAGAAGAGGAAGAGAGAGAGATACTGGGCAGCCCCAGTTATACCCTCTTGGTAACAGGTTTTTTTCATACCTCATCAGCTTGCTTCATTGTTTGATTTAAGCACGAAACGTAAGACAAAGGACCTAATTTCTGGCCCATTTACATTAATGGCCATTTCCTGTATCGATCTGTATGCTAACTGCTTTACCATTGTTCCGAATGTACCTTGATGGTTCACCTTTTGTCCTGCGATCACTTCCTGCTCGAATTTTGATGTGTTGGCCGGCCATGTTGATAGCTTGCCTCAGGGCTAGAATGCAACTGCATTGTTTAAAGAAACCTGTCTGAAACACGAAGCCTGCCGAGTTGTTGAGAATGCAATTTCAAATCTGCCGGTCCTCGGCCATGTGTCTGACTGCAGCCATTTTGAGAGACCTTGGATTTTTTAAAACAGTCACACCAGGGTTTCTTTAATAACTCCAATAAATCTTCGGGGTGGGGGGAACATGTGAAATTTTGCGAATCCCTTCACCCCCCCCTGTGGATACTTAAACTTGCTTGAAGTGTCCATGCAAGATGAGCAAAGATTTCTGACCGTCGCAAACAACCTTCCCCTTTATTTACCTATCCCTAATCCCTCGACACATACATTCCCTTACTTGGAGAGAACCCCAATGTATGGCAGGCATTCGGATAGAAAACAAGGTTGAATTACAACAATCCCAGCACGGAGGGGTCCAAATACCCCTGCACCACTTGGGATGAAACAGTATTTCGCATACTATACAACACAACAATGAACAATCTTTATTCAAAATAACATCAAAACGTAAACATTACTTTATTGAAAACAACAAACGGAAGGGACCATCTTTATTAAAATAATGAAACAGGCTGCCATCACTCGCAAGGGATGCGTCCCCAAACTCACACGGGTGTTTCGTCTACCCGAGCATACTGGTCCTTCCATACCCTTTGTGTTCTAACTACTACCTCGAGACCCCTATTCCTACACTGGACGCAAACCAGGTAGAGGACGATCCCGAGCTGACAGATTACTAGCACGTGTGATGCCAGACGAATCCAGGAGGGGACCTCTATATTCTCAAAGATGTCCCACCAGGGTGGGGTCGTAATACTCAGAATATCGGCCCCTATCTGGACAGTCTTCTGTTCCAGTGTGTAAAAGTGTTTTTGGGACACCCCTACTGCTTTTAATAATTTAACGAGGTGTTCTGGGAGAGGGGGGATCTGGTAGCCAAAGTGGGCTACATACTTTTGGAGGTTGGTGAAATTCTCTTTCACAGTGAGGTGAACAGTGGATGGTTCAGGGATGGGGACAATTCGTGTCTGTGCCACTTGAACTTCTGCCTCGGGTTTAAAGCAGAAACTGCTGTCACTCACCGCACACCAGCTGGTAGTGAGACGCTGCTGTGGTGATGCAATATGTCCCACCTCCTATATACGCCACCTGTGGGGGAACATGGCCTTGTGCCACGGCTTCCATGGTGCAGTTTATAGGCTTCGCGTCAGCAGCTCTGAACCCGCACTGCGGTTTTGAATAGGCGTTCAAGTGCTGGGGACACAGGATTATGTGTGATCCCCGGCTCTGGCACCCCGAGAGGTCAGTACCCGTCATACCATGCTCCCACTTTATGACGTAGGGCGGGACCGCTGTGAAATGAACGTGTGCACCCCCCTGAATGACACCAATGTTCTCCACCCTGTACACCGGCTTAAATTGCGTTTTTAAACCATTAATCTGGGTCTGCAGCTCAATGTCATCTCAGCTGTTGATGACAGGAGACCCCGTGTTAAAACCAGTCAAGACATCGTTAAAAACACCCCTTCTTTGTCTCCCAATCCCGTCCAAAAGCTCGTGGGTGTTTAGTCTGGTTCTGTCACCATCTGAAAAATCAAACTGATAAAATTTAACATCTGGCCGGGCCCCATACAGGCTGCCTGGCTCGGGTGAGGTGTGAGCGGGTCCCTCGACCTCGGCTCACGTAGACAATACTGGAACGGTTCCATCTTAAAATTACATTACGGTTCCACACCTTATAATAAACCTATACATCTTAACTTAAAACTACAAACTTAACTGCTAAAGTTATATACATCCGCCGCCTGTCTCCGAGCGGCCAGCTCAAATTCTGTCAGGACTGCTGCAGGCTGCTCCCTGCGGCGTGGCTGTACTGAGCTTTACTTCCGGTCCCTCACAGCCCGCGACTGCTCGCTGAGGACCTTTGTCTTTCGACTTAACTTTAGCACGGGAGGTAGCCCTTTTAAACTGGGGAGCCGGCGACCATGCCTTCCTCGGCTGGGGTGTCCGAGGGGACCTCCTAGGAAGTGCTGTTGGTGGGGCTACCCTGGCGAGCGGACCCTTGCTGTGGGTCGCAGTCCTCGCTGGCTGGGGGCTTTTCCCCTGTGGCTCCTCCCTTCCCAAGTCTGAGCTGGGGACAGGCAACCCTTCGCTGCCTGCTGCCGGTGGCTGAGAGTCTTCCTCTCCAGGTTCAAAACCTGGGTCGGGGACGGGGCTACCTGCCTCGGGCTCCTCCTCCTCCCCACCTGAGTCCCAGAAGAGAGGGGGATTGGTTTGGACAGGGGTCTGGGTGACTCCTCCCCTGATACATGCGACTGCCCCTGCAGGTGCTGCCTGTGAGCTGTGACCTGCTGGGAGCTGGGGATTTCTAACCTCGGGTTGGATCCCAGCTGCCTGCTTTTTCGCCTCCGATCTAAACAGCTTACATTGGTTTATATGAAACCATTTCGTCCGCCGGGGCAATTTTACAGCATAAACCATGGGGCTGGCTTTATCTACTATGCTGCAGGGTCCCATGTACAGTGGCTCCAAACTCCCCACTCGGGCGTAGTTCCTCACCATTACCTGGTCCCCTATCTCCCACTGATGACTTTTGTTAGGCTCGAGCAGCAATCGGTTATTCCGATACTGCTTCCCCAGACTACCTGCTGCCTGTTCGTAAATCTGCTTCAGGCGCTCGAGGAGTGTTCGGGCGAATTTATCCCGGTTTACCTCCCGAAGCCGCCCTTCTGTAAGAACTGGGGCTAGGACATGGGTGGGGGTTCTCATGACCCTACCGGTCATGAGCTCGTGCGGGGAATACCCCGTACTCTTTGACTGACTGGCCCGGATCCCCATGAGGACTAGAGGCAGGACCTCTGCCCATTTTCGGGGTGAGTCCGCTGTCTCCTTCCTCAGCCTTTCTTTGACGGTGCGGTTCATGCGTTCCACAATCCCTGAGGACTGTGGATTGTGGGCTACGTGCCACTTCCCCTGAATACCGAGCAGCATAAGTGTGTTCTGCATGACCTGGCCGGTGAAGTGGCTTCCCTGGCCGGACTCCACAAACTGGGGTAGTCCCCACCGCGAGAACACCTCCCGTACCAAGATCTTTGCAGTCCCTAATGCTGTGGCTTTTCTACAGGGGAAGGCCTCGACCCACTTGGAAAACACGTCCACCAGGACGAGGCAATATTTGTAGCCTCCCTGGGCGGTGGGTAGGGGCCCGATGTAGTCGATCTGGATCGACTGCCATGGTCCCTCTACCCTCCTAACGTGTCCCATGGGCACCTACCTTCTGTGGGGGTCGGGGTTATTTCCAGCGCACACCAGACAGCTGGCACAGAACTCGCGGACATCTTCCCGGAGACCTGGCCACCATCCTGCCTGTTCCACCCGCTGCCAGGTGGCCTCAGGCCCGGGGTGTCCTGCTCCCGGCCCTTCATGGGCCAGTTGAAGGAACTCCCTCCGGTGCTGCTGGGGTACTACCCACTGTCCTTCCTTGAACAGCATGCCCTCTCTTATGGAGAGGGCTGCCGCGCCGTAAGGGCCCTCTATCCTCCTACCCTCGCTCACTGCGCTAGTGACGGTTTTCAGGACAGGGTCCTGGGCTTGGACTGTTTTAAGATCCGGGGCTAATGCTACCCCTAAGCTCCTCTGGGTCCCACCCCTGCCTCTAACTGCCGCCACGGGCCCGGGCCCATAGGGGTCCCAGAAAATGCCGGTGCGGGCACCCTCCTTGGCCAGCGTGTCGGCTTGCCGGTTGCCCTGGCTGCGGGGTTCTGTGGAGGAGTGGGCCTTCACTTTGTGGATGAAGACCTCGCCTTCCTCCCCCACGGCTGCCAGGATTTTCTCCAGCAGGGGTTTTACTGTTAAGGGCCTCCCGTTGGCGGAGGTGTATCCGCGACGGGACCAGATTGCCAGGTATTCTGTGCACGAGTTGCAAGTGAACATACTGTCCGAGCAAATCGTGTATGGGGTGGGGAAGATTTCGGGGTGGGTAACCACGTACACCACCGCGGACAGTTCAGCCTGCTGGGCGCTCATGGTGCTGGGGAGTTTGATCGCCAAGGCAATGTTAGCCGATGGGTCATAGACTCCACATCCCGTGAGACGTTCACCAGCGGATACCATGCTGGAACCGTCTACATAGATCTCGCGGCCTGTGGGATGTATCCCGGCCCGTAGACCAATGTTCGCCTCCCACACCCCTTCTATGGAACACTGATGGGCTGTTCCAGGATATACCATGTTAGCCACGAGCTTTGGCTCGCAAAGGCCCCTCACCCTCGGATCCATCTGGGAAAGGAGGAGGGTCCAGCGCGCAGTGCGGGCACTGCTGACTGTCCCATCTTTGATCCTCCCGTCCAGAAGCATCTGGGTGGGCGTGTGATGTGTGAGGAGGGTGATAGGAGAGGTGCCTGTGAAGATCGAGGATCTTTTCACAGCCCAGTACGTGGCCAAAAGGTGCCGCTCGCAAATTGAGTAGCTCTTTTCCACGTCAGTGAGTACTCTGGAGGAGTAGACCACGGGTCTTAGCCTGCCGTGCCGTTCCTGGAGCAGCACAGCACTGAGATTATCCCCGCTGGCCGCTACCTCCAGAAAGAACTCTCTCCCTCCATCTATCGCTCCCAGGGCTGGTGCGGTCTGCAGGTCCCTCTTGAGCTGGACAAATGCTGCCTGGCACCCCTCATCCCAAGACCACTCCACTCCCTTGCGTAGGAGTTGGAGCAGAGGGGCTGCCGTGGCTGCATAATCCTCAATAAAATCTCTGCAGTAGCCTGTTAGCCCTAAGAATGACCTCACACCCCTCACAGTACTGGGGACCGGTAGCTCTTGGACCGCTTCCCTCCGAGCCTTCTCTATGGCTCGTTCCCCTGCGCGGACGGTCAGGCCCAGGAATTTCACCTCCTGCTGGCCGATCTGCGCTTTCCTAGGGTTCACTTTAAAACCTTTCCTCTGCAACAGCTCCAGCAATTCGGCCAGTAGCGGGCCATGCTCCCCGACTGAGTCGGTAAACAAGAGCAGGTCGTCTACATACTGCACCAATTGCCTGGGCTGGCTAAATTCCTTTAAACTACTCGCCATGCACTGGTGAAAGATGCTAGGGCTGTTATGAAAACCTTGCGGCAAACAGTTCCAAGTATACTGTTGCCCCTTAAAAGTAAAAGCGAACTTATACTGGTCTTCCCTCCTCAAGGGGATTGACCAAAACCCATTCGAAATATCCAGCACCGTGAACGTAGTCGCGGATGCTGGAGTGCTTCCGATGAGGTCGGCAACTGCTGCCACTGTGGGGGCACACCCGGGGATATTGCTGTTGAGCACCCGATAGTCCACCGTGGCTCTCCATGAATTGTCCGGTTTCTTGACCGGCCAAAGCGGAGAATTAACATGAGTGGCTATGGGCCTCAGCACTCCCTGCTGCACCAACGAGGATATGGCCATCTCCATATCGGGCTCTGCTTCTCTAGGAAAGTTATACTGCTTCTGGGGCCGGGCCATGGGGTCTCCGTCTACCCTGACCTCAAACCCGGTGACCCTCCCGCAGTCGTGTTTGTGCGTGGCGAACGCAGCCATGCGAGCCTGCACGACTGCTTTAAATTCCTCCGGGACACCCTCTACCATGAGCCCGAGGTCATAACCTCCTTTCGGCTTCACAGTACACAGGGTTCCCTTCCCTTCTTTTCCTGGGATAACTCCCACGCCATTCTCCTCACCCGTGTCGGCTCCCCAAAGGCAATGGTTGCGGAGATCCACGAGGATCCCGTGGCCCACGATGAAGTCGGCCCCTAGGATCCCCTTTCCTCCCTCCGCTTCCCACCTCGCCAGGACACACGTCCACTTGGTTTGGAGTGGGCCCAGGCGGACTGAGAGCGGCTTGGAGAATGCTCCCGCCTGTTCCTTACCGGTGAACCCCGATAGAACGTATGGAACTCCGCTAGACAGAGGTGAGGTGGTGGGATTAGCTGCGTGGATCACGGTGCATGATGCCCCCGTATCCAGCAGAAGAGTCCCTTCAACCTTCTCTACCTCCATCTGCACGAGCGGTCTTTTCTATCCATCATACCTGAGAGCACACAGGTAGACAGGCTGTGCGGGCTTTAGTCATAGCGGGGCATCGTCAGGGGGGGCTGAGGGAGCTACCACACCGGTAGTGGCTGCTATTCTTCCCTGGCTGGCCATAAAAGATCGCATGGCCTCAAAAAATGACTCCATGGCAGCGGGGGCAATTCCTGTCTCTGCCTCCCCCGTCGCTGCCTTTTGGGCTGGGGCGGTGGGATTCTTTCCCTTAGTATCCTTCCAGGGGTTTTTACAATCTTTGCGCCAGTGGCCGTTCTTCCCGCACCCAAAGCAGTTTAACTTAGCCTGGGCGGGACGATTCCCTTCCTGGTGCCATTCCCTTTTATGCTGGGCCCCTGGTTTAACCTCGTGGACTTTCCCCTTGGGTTGGGGCGTCTCGATACCCCTGATATTTTTAAATGCTATCGTGAGCTGGCGGATCACCGTTTCCTCGGTGGTCTGGGGGCTATGGGGGTCAAACCAGGCCGCAGCTCGTGTTCGAATTTGGGGCAGGCAGTTTGTCATGAGACAGCGGAGCCAGTGGGCCAATTGATCTCTGTTCAGGAGTGTCCGCCCTGGCATTCCCGGGCATGCGCTCCGGTAGACTGGCCACAGCCTGTCTGCGAAAGCCTGTGGGGACTCCCCAGGGAGCTGTACCGTTTTTCCCACCCGGGCGAACGGACTCCCATCATTTAGTCCCATGGCCTCCAATATCTCATCCCTTAACTCCTCGTAATCTTTCTGCCCCCCTTTGCACTCATCTGATAAGGTTTGGAGGAGGTCACCCCCCAGAGAAAACAGCAGCAATTTTGCTTGTTCTGCTTCATCGCAGTCATTAACGCACGCTGCCTGCTCTATCTCACGGAAGTGTAGAGAGGGGTCTCCCTCCACTGTAAGCTTAGGGATATGGCTAACCATGGCCCTGAGCTGTGGGGTGCCATGCGGCACTACAAACTGGTTCTGGATGGCCCCTAGGTCCTCGCCATCGGCGGGCGGGCCGTACCTCCGTTGTCGGAGGGGGTACACTGGTCCCGGTCCTGGTCTATCTACCAGGAATTGCTGGGTCTCCCCTAATGCTTCATCCTCCACCCCCCCTTGCTGCCAGACCTCCTGAAAACTCGGGGCTATGGGTGATGGCCGTGAAGCCTCTGGTTCCCTAACCAGTGTCGTTCTGGGAGCTGCCTGTGGGACTTCCCTGCTTGGGTTGCCGGTAAAATCCGACTGGCCCGCCTTCGGGCTAAGGAGGCATACCATGCCCTTCGCCCTCGCCAAGGCCATGCCCAAATGTTCTATTTCTTGCCTGCAGGGGCCATGATCTGCGTCCTCAAACCCCTGGGCGCAGGCCAGCTTATATGCTGCCTTTACCTCGCCTACTTTCTCCTCCTGCTCTTTTAATTCTTGCGTGAGGCTGTGGATCTTATCCATTAACCTAGCCTCACTGCCTCTCGCCTCTCTGACCTGGTATTCCAGTTGTTCCATTCTACCCCTAGTGCTACTTTTGAGCTCAGCGATCTGGTATTCCAGGCGCTCTACCTTTGCCTGGTGGTCCCTTGCCATCTGCGCCCTTTCTTGGCTTATTGCCTGGAGCGCTGCTACCCCTTGCTCTTCGGCTGCTGTCTTTTCCTGCAGCTCTAGGGTCAACTGTTTAATCTTGGCTGCTTGTACTGCTACAGCACGGTCTAGTACCAAGACCTGCTTTTTAAAACACAAGAGCCAGACCGCCTTCTCAATACCTTTCTTATACTGTTTACTTGCTGTCCACTGGATGGCTGCATCTATGGGACGCTCGGCCTTTAACATATCGCCCACCCACTTTTTCGCGATATTTACCTTGCCGCACACATAGGCAGACAACCTTATCTCCATTGCGGATTCCTCCTCCGCACCACTGTCTGCCTTGTTACACACTTTCGTCTCAGCTCCTACCTGGCTCGCCATTTCTGTAAGGGGTTTCTTTTTTACTGTTTCTCGGGCTTATAATAGGTCAGCCAGTTATGTTTTCCTGAGCTGCCCTGCCCGCAGTGCGGTTGCGAATCGCTTACCCCTTCCTGATTCTGAGCTGAGGACGTATCGAGTGGTAACAAAGACAGACAAACAGACCAGTGGATTGGTACAAGGAAAACCAATGTTTATTAATAAGAAAACTAAAACTACAAGGTAAACAGTATAATACAGAAGATAAAGAAATCGCTATGGATGTAATAGTCTTACACTTATCGGGTTGAAAGAAACGGACACATCGAGGGAAAATTCTAAAATCACAAGTTTAGCAATATCCCCTTTAACCCCCACCCTTACACTTATGCTAGGTTGTCTTGTGGCGGCCAGAAAATTAATGCTCACCGGTGAAAACAGATGAAAAGGCCTGGCCCCTGTGCCTGCTGTTGCCGTCGACATGTGGTTGCGAGATTTACTGAATGGCTTCCTTCTTAGTTGCTAGCAGACAGACAGGACAGGGCCAAGAGGCGAAGAGAGAAGAGGAAGAGAGAGATACTGGGCAGCCCCAGTTATACCCTCTTGGTAACAGGTTTTGTTCATACCTCATCAGCTTGCTTCATTGTTTGATTTAAGCACGAAACGTAAGACAAAGGACCTAATTTCTGGCCCATTTACATAATGGCCGTTTCCTGTATCGATCTGTTCGCTAATTGCTTTGCCATTGTTCCGAATGTACCTTGATGGTTCACCTTTTGTCCTGCGATCACTTCCTGCTCGAATTTTGATGTGTTGGCCGGCCATGTTGATAGCTTGCCTCAGGGCTAGAATGCAGCTGCATTGTTTAAAGAAACCTGTCTGAGACACGAAGCCTGCCGAGTTGTTGAGAATGCAATTTCAAATCTGCCGGTCCTCGGCCATGTGTCTGACTGCAGCCATTTTGAGAGACCTTGGATTTTTTAAAACAGTCACACCAGGGTTTCTTTAATAACTCCAATAAATCTTCGGGGTGGGGGGAACATGTGAAATTTTGCGAATCCCTTCAATCTGCCCCAATAACCAACTAAATTAAAAGTTGTTAGACCATTGGCATAAAGATTTATCATCATATTAAGCCTATGTTGGAAAATGTGAACTGGTGTTACTATCACCCAAATACAATTTTATGGCTAGACAGACAGTAACTGAATGACAGTAAATCAACACAAATATTATAGCTAGGCTAAATATTACCTCCAATGTGTTGAGTACTATGCTGGCTATTGCCTCCCAAAGCAGTCACTGAATATGAGTCTTTAACAATATCATATAGTAGATATAGGCCTTTAATTATTTTCATTTACCATAGAGGAGTTCAAAGCTAATTTCTCTCAAACAGCTATGAATTATCAATGTATAAATTTCCTGTGGCATTGTTCATGGGGAACATACAGTATTCTAATAACAGGAGTGTTATACCAAGTACTGCATGATTTGCTATCATTTATCAAAATATATGTTTTAATGGTACATTTAGTGCATACAAACATTACAATCCAGATGTCACAAAATAATTTTAAAATTGTCTTGCATCTCAGCTGCAGTCTGAATCTGGCTAGCATATCCTAATCTGCAACATTTTCTGACCAAACAATTCAACTGTGATTCACCTGAGCTTCTATTTGCCTCACAATTAGAATTTATGGCCCTGAAATTCGGTGAGGGTTCTCAGTTTCCTGCTGTAATTTTAGAGGGAGACTGGTGAAACATCTGGAGAAACAGGTGTTTGCAGCCGTTTCTTCAGAGGTTCTGTCGATCTTCCGCTGAAGTTGTAAGGAAAAGGCTAATCAGAATGTCCTAAAGTCTACATTATACTTCCGTGGGTCTCTCTTTATATTGTAGTAATTTTAACATTTAGCCCTCGCTTGTTAAGCAGGGAAGCATAAGTCAGTTTAAAGTAATGGCCAGTGAGCTGTTGAACCCAAGGCTGGCCCTACAGCAATGATCAGGTTCAGGATGAAGTAATGAGGGGATTAATTAAAGATGTGCCATTGCACACTGTTCTTACAGGGAAAACAGTTAGCTCTGTTAAAAGGAAAACAGCTGGGTATAAGAACATAAGAACATAAGAAATAGGAGCAGGAGTAGGCCAATCGGCCCCTCGAGCCTGCTCCGCCATTCAATAAGATCATGGCTAATCTGATCCTAACCTCAAATCTAAATTCATGTCCAATTTCCTGCCCGCTCCCCGTAACCCCTAATTCCCATCATCTTTTAAATTGGGATTTCTGTGGAATCAAGAGAGTGACTAGTTCGAATGATACTGAAATGAAGACAGACTTTTAATTAAAGGTTTCACTTAATAGAATAGCAATTATATCTAACATGAGCAAAACTATTGATAAGCTAAGTTATATCGATCTTATTCAGCCAATGAAAAAGGAGCTAGTTAGGTAAGAAATCTAGTTTACAGCGAGTTACATCGAAACTACAGCACAGAAACAGGCCATTCAGCCCAACTGGTCCATGCCAGTGTTTACGCTCGTCACGAGCCTCCTCCATCCCTACTTCATCTAACCCTATCAGGATACCCTTCGATTCCTTTCTCCCTCATGTGCTTATCTAGCTTCCCCTTAAACGTATCTATGCTATTTGCCTCAATTACTCCTTGTGGTAGCGAGTTCTACATTCTTACCACTCTTTGGGTAAAGAGGTTTCTCCTGAATTCCCTATTGGATTTATTAATATATTTATGACCTCTAGTTTTAGACTCCCCACAAGTGGAAACATTTTCTCTACGGCTACCCTATCAAACCCTTTCATTATCTTAAAGGCCCCTATCAGGTCACCCCTCAGCCTTCTCTTTTCTTAAGAAAAGACATACTTGCTCTCGAGGCAGTACAAAGAAGGTTCACTTGGTTAATCCCGGGGATGAGGGGGCGGACATATGAGGAGAGGTTGAGTAGATTGGGACTCTACTCATTGGAGTTCAGAAGAATGAGAGGCGATCTTATTGAAACATATAAGATTGTGAAGGGGCTTGATCGGGTGGATGCGGTAAGGATGTTCCCAAGGATGGGTGAAACTAGAACTAGGGGGCATAATCTTAGAATAAGGGGCTGCTCTTTCAAAACTGAGATGAGGAGAAACTTTTTCACTCAGAGGGTGGTAGGTCTGTGGAATTTGCTGCCCCAGGAAGCTGTGGAAGCTACATCATTGAATAAATTTAAAACAGAAATAGACAGTTTCCTAGAAGGAGTTAGGAGTTACGGGGAGCGGGCAGGAAATTGGACATGAATTTAGATTTGAGGTTAGGATCAGATCAGTCATGATCTTATTAAAGGGCCGATTGGCCTACTCCTGCTCCTATTTCTTATGTTCTTATGTTCTTAAAAAAGCCCCAGCCTGTTCAAGCTTTCGTGCTGAGACATTTATAACTGATTTTGGAGGTCTCCTAGACTTGTATATTATGACGCGGGGACAAAGCCTAATATTTAGTGCCAGGACGTGCAGGAGTGAAGTTAGGAAACGCTTCTACACGCAAAGGGTGGGAGACGTTTGGAACACTCATCTACAAACAGCAGTTGATGCTCGCTCACTTGTGAATGTTAAATCTGAGATTGATAGATTTCTGTGAACCAACGGTATTAAGGGATATGGGGGTATATGGAGTTAGGTCACAGGTCCACCATAATCTCACTGAATGGTGGAACAGGCTCGAGGGGCTAAATGCCACTGCCATTTGCTGCCTCTTTTTATGCGCCACCTTCTCCTGCAAGAAGGCGAGGCGTGTGCCTGGGTGATGTGCCAGTGTGTGTGGCCTGTGAGTTGTGGGTGGGCGGCTTGAAACAGTTGTAATGTGTAAGGGTGAGAGGAAGCATCTGATGGAAAGAGTTTGTCGGTATGTGGGTGCAGGCAACTGGACTAGCTTAGTGGTATAAACTGGGCGACATGGACATGTTGGGCCGAAGGGCCTGTTTCCATGTTGTAAACTTCTATGATTCTATGATGGGGAGTGTAGTGCGTGGTGCAGTTGGTAGGAGACGCCACTTGACATTTGACCTCACTTACCTTTAGTTCCCTGTCGAAGAAAAATTGGTTGACTTATTGTCTTTGACCCTTCCCAGGTCTCCCCATCAAGGTGGTTGGTTAAACAGCAGAATGAAGTGGGCACTTCTGATATGGCTGTACAGGTGGGGGCCATCGACCCCCGATTATGGCAATGATTCCATCCCAGTGATTTGTGACAGGATCTATGTCGACTGGTTATAAAAACAACACAGTCGTTCAAATCTGTTTGAATTTTGATTTTCAGCTGTTTCATTAGCAGCTTCTTTGGTTGTCCGAGCTGTTCATGAGCTGCATTATAACGAATGGAAATAATAGAGACAGTGAGAAATTAATTTTGTAGACGATGGTTCGTTTAGTGACATTTGGACCAATCAGAATTATTTGCATTCTTCAGACACATCAACATTTTTCTCATGCCCTACAAAAATGAGTTAATTAGTTAATTGGATGGCACTTTCAAAGAGACGGCACGGGCACAATGGACCGAATGGCCTCCTTCTGAGCTGTAAGCTTCTACGGCCCCGGTATATACGGGGATGAAGGGAGGGTGCAGGGGAGCCCGGAGCGGGTCTAAAACTTGGAGAGGCCGGGGTCGCGGAGGCCCTGCCGAATTTAACAGCAGGACCTCATTATAATTCTCTTCTTCCGTTTCCCGCCCGGCAGTCGGCCGTATTGGCCGGCGGGAAAACCAGGGTCAGGAGGTCGCGGCCGGTGACTGTTGAGGGCAGGCCTGGAAATGGCGAGAGAGAGAGAGAGAGATTGGGGCTTAGGATCGGTGCTTGGTGGGGGAGGGGGAGGGGGAGGGGGGTGAGAAGAGCCTGGCCATCGGGAGGGAGAGACTGGGGTTTGGTGAGGGCGGGGGGGGGAAGTCGCTGAATGCGGCAGCGAGGAGGGGCGGAAGGGAGACCGAAGGCTTCCTCGAGAGGCGGGGGGGGGGGAGAACACCTCCCGGTCCACAAGGAGTGCTATAAAAAGCACTAACCCGCTGGAGTCGGCAGTTCTCGTTTCCATTACATCGACAGGTTTCCCGAGCCCTGGGAAACCCGGCCGGCAGCTGCTAAATTTAAAACAGGCTCCCAATTGCACTGTTGGATCTCGAAACCCACCGCCGTAAAATGGCGGCAGGCGCGTTGGGGACGTGATCCCCAATTTTTAATTTTTAACACCCCCCCCTAACCCTCTCTTGCCCATCCTGGGGGCTTAATATTGAGGCCTACAATTATAAATGCCATGGGGTTTCTGCGATTCTTCCACTGAAGTTATGGTGTGGAGATGCCGGTGATGGACTGGGGTTAACAATTTTACAACACCAAGTTATAGTCCAACGATTTTATTTTTAATCCCACAAGCTTTCGGGGGCTTTCCCCTTCCTCTTGGAAAGCTTGTGGGATTGAAGTTATGGTGACAGAGGAGAGAACCACTGAGAAAATTTACCCCATTATATCAATTACATTCGCTCCATAAGTGACGTGTTAAGCACCGATATGTAAACTACTAACAATAAATACACAGACATTGGTACCAACACTTACACCGTCCATGCTTACCGCGGGCATCCCCATATAAGAACATAAGAACATAAGAAATGGGAGCTGGAGTAGGCCAATCGGCCCCTCGAGCCTGCTCCGCCATTCAATAAGATCATGGCTGATCTGATCCTAACCTCAAATCTAAATTCACGTCCAATTTCCTGCCCGCTCCCCGTAACCCCTAATTCCCTTTACTTCTAGGAAACTGTCGATTTCTGTTTTATATTTATTTAATGATGTAGCTTCCACAGCTTCCTGGGGCAGCAAATTCCACAGACCTACCACCCTCTGAGTGAAGAAGTTTCTCCTCATCTCAGTTTTGAAAGAGCAGCCCCTTATTCTAAGATTATGCCCCCTAGTTCTAGTTTCACCCATCCTTGGGAACATCCTTACCGCATCCACCCGATCAAGCCCCTTCACAATCTTATATGTTTCAATAAGATCGCCTCTCATTCTTCTGAACTCCAATGAGTAGAGTCCCAATCTACTCAACCTCTCCTCATATGTCCACCCCCTCATCCCCGGGATTAACCGAGTGAACCTTCTTTGTACTGCCTCGAGAGCAAGTATGTCTTTTCTTAAGTATGGATTATATAAGCTGTTCCCATCTCGTCATCATACTATATTTTGTATTTAAATCCATCCATGGATCATTCTGTGTTTGTATCTGGGACTGTTCTTTTTTTCCTGGGTCTCAGCGTTCGACAGGGTTGTAGAGTTCACTCATCAGCTGGAGGATGTAGGAGATGGCGGTTCCCCGGGTGTTGGAGGTTAACAGAGTGATCAGTTCTGGCGGGAGTTGGTCAAACACAGGGTAGCGCGTGCTCACTCTGGAGGGAATCTCACCTTCTGTGAGGGAAAGAAGCTCAAACAGACTGGAGTGGTGTGTGTGCCTGGCTATGAGAGCGAGTGTGTGCGGCCCGTTCACTGCTCTCAGTCCTCCATTAGCGAGGAAGGTCTTAGTCCTTGTAAAAGACGATACACTGTCCAATGCCCATCGCACGCTAATTGCATTAACACCAACGCGCCTGTTTTAAGCAGTGGGGACTGTGTTGCAAAGGCTGTGTTTGCGTAATTCAAAAAAGTTCAATTTATCGGCTTCTCAGTGTGTTTAATTTATTAAAATGAATTGTTATCCTGACATGCAAATACCACAGCGATATACGGGACAGCCATAAATAATTGAAGGAGTTGTGCTCAGTGATAGGCAGTGCAGAATTTTCATACAAGTGAATCAATAATTAAATTCACCGCGCAACAAAACTAACACTGGAGGAAAATTGCATAAAAAAGTGATTTATATTCTTCTTTTATCAAGAAGACAGGTTGTTGGAGAACATTGTTACACTCTAATCAATGCAGAATAGCAAAGAAACCAGGGCTCATGTCATTATTAGATGAGAGGACTCTGATATCTGTCTCAATCTCCATCCTGGAAAATTTGTTTTGTCTTTCTGACTAGTTTTTGTCGGTGACAAAGAGCCCCTTTGATTAAATCTGTACCTGGCATTGAATGTTTGGAATAAGATGCTTATTAAATAATTTGTGTAAAACTTTCAATATAATTGCAAATAATTCTCTGAATTATTCCACAGGTCTTTGCTACAGAAACAAAACAGATTATTCAATTTATTTCTTGTCTGAAATATTTCAGTTGCATTTAAATTTAAAATAATTCACAATAAATATTTCCTACACTCCTGGAGTTCTAGGAATAAATCGAGGGGGGTTACTAGCTACCATTTAAATCAAAGTAATAGGATGTTATGCTCCAACAGTGCCATGCGTAATAAGTGATCCGCAGAAAGTGAACCTGGAATTAGACTTTGGAGTCGTGTGCAAGTCCACGACTGGTTCATCTGCTATCCCAGGTGAAGGTAGGGTTGGAATGTGATATGCAGCACTCATAATGTAGAAGGCCAAAGGAGGAAAGGTATGTGTGTGGACAGGGTATGTGGGGGGAGAAAACCTGCAGTAATATTTTTATAATTCCAGCAATCAGCACCACCGAATCTCACCTATTCAATGTGCTTTCAATGGGAAGCACTGCTCAGCAAACCCAAATAAGGCCCTTTACAGGCACGCACAGCTACATGGCCTGTATAACTGTCTTGTGCTCAATTTACGGCTGCAGAGATCATATACTGCCTGACTTGCTGTTTTATTAGCTGTGGGCGCAGTGTACATTAAGCAGCAAAATGAAAGGATTACCCTCTAGATAGTTACAGAAGTCATCATTGCTCTCTAGGTCTCCTTCTACTTCTTCCAAATTCAAGATTAAATCCTCAGGGCAAATTCAAACTTAAAGACCCAGTGACCTCACCACAGCCATTCATGTTTTCAAGCTTAGATTCCTTCAGAAGGCACTCTTCCAGATACTACCCATTAAATGCTCCCCCTCGCTTTCACATAGCTTGTCCCTGTATCGTTCACAGTACTCCTTCACAGTAATGGCTCAACTAAATGAACTCTAGAGAGAATCATGAAAATCCCATCATAACAGAGCAGCTAAACAGCTCTTAAAATGTTTATTGGCCATTTGTTTTCTTCAGTTTGTTTTCCCACTTTCTTGGCCACTATTTCCATCTGTAGCATTTGTCGATTCTTCTCAATTCATACACGGACCGCAGCGGTTTCAAGAAGACGGCTCACCACCACCATCTCAAGGGCAATTAGGGATGGGCAATAAATGCCGGCCTCGCCAGCGACGCCCACATCCCATGAACAAATTTTTTTAAAACCCTCTTTTACAGCTGTGTACCTAGCCCTTCACAATAGGACGTTTACAGATACTTGTTCAACCATTTGCAAGTTAGGCACCCTCCATTGATATGCTGGCCGATTGTTTGGAGAGCCCAATAGCAGAAGTGTGGCTGTAAGGATAGCTTCTGGGCGACCAAGGCTACTCTCTTCAACCGAGACTCAATGGCACTGTTGCACTAACTACAGACAAAAACTGAGCACAGATACACTGAGACCCATACAACTACTCATGCATGATCCTGGTACAGTCAAGCCCACTTAAATGAATAACTGATAAAAGAATAAAACGCTTCAGAAAATAAAATCAACATACACAAATCCCTTTTCTATCATTTCCAATGATAGCTATCCCTGTTACATGAATAAAATGTTTAAATGAATTGCATAAATCTGGATTTATTCCTTATTGTGTTGTACTACACCGCTAAAGCTGATGTGTTAAGCCCTTTTTGCCAATTTAATGTGTGGAGCTCTTATTACAAGCATTTTTGTCTAAGTGTGAAAATCGCCTAGTAACCAAATCAATGATGTTTCAGGGTCTTTTCCGCCTCATCAGGCGCTGGGCCGCAAGCACTTTTGGCAATCAGTGTGAGATGTGACATGTGAAAACTGTCTCATCAGGTTTAAGGTTTGATGATCTGTTTTTTTAAAAATTGATTAGCTTCAATCCTGGGTTTCCCGAAGATCACAGTGGGCTTTCATTGCTCCGTGGCATTTCCGGGCATGTCGTCGTTGCCCCTGGAATTCTGACACATTGGGCTCGACTTTAAAAGGAAAAAACGGGTGGGTTAGGGGCAGGGGGGCATTGAAAATTGCCACCATTTCAGACCTGCCCTCAACCCATCCATTTCCGGTTTTCACCGGGGTGGGACGGGGAGCGGGCGACCAACCCGCACCCAGGAGGCGGGTCGGGCCTTCAAACCTTTCACGGAGGCTTCAGACCTCCATTTTTGTCGAATTCCCGATTTCAACCCCGGGGGGCCGGGATTCACGGCCCTCTGTTTTACGCCCCGTGAAAGGAGGCGAGAAGGCCCGAGACTGCAGGTAGGTGCCTAGAAAGGGGCAGCTTGTGGGCCCGGAGGAGCGGGAGTGCTTCCCCCAGGCCCAACAAGCCTACTTGCACCGACCACCACCCACCCCCCCAACCCCGATCGCGGGCCCCCGCCCCGATCGCAGACCCCCATCCCCGACCCCTACCCTCTGACCCCGACTCCGAAACCCCGACCCCGATACTTGACCTGCTTCTTGTGATGGTTCTGTAACGGATTCTGTTACGTGAATTGTTGCTGTGGCTGGCTGGTCCTACCCTTTTGCTGTCACATCGACTGGCATTTGCACAGGCATGCTGAATGGGCTGGATATGTTATTACCTGATGGACAGCAGTGTCATCCACTCCCCCAGTGTGTCTGCAGGTATGCATATGAGTAGACCTCTGGGTAGCAATGAATTCCTGTTTCAAGGTTGTCCCAACACAATCACCCAGCATATTGAGGCCATACATTAAGCCTTTGGGATTCTGCCAGTCTCGTGCCATAACTCTGACAGGACACCAGCAAATCCCCCATCCCTCCACAAAAAAGCAACAGTTCCCACTAGCCTGACTCAAATTGGGACCCAGTGTATCTGTGGAGCTGTACGCCAAGTGAATTGTGATATGCCAGCATCCACATGGGTGAATGTTGGCCCAACTAATGGGAGCCAGTGTAGGGAAGCAGCTCAGTCCCTCGAAGAAAGGGCGCATTTTATTTTTGTTAAAATTTTTCAGATTGATCCCCTTACACAGGGGGCCAAGAGAGTTGGGGATGGGATATCGGGGGCTGGGCATCTTCCCTCCCCGCCCCCGCCCACCGAATGTCAGACAAGTGCCAGATTATCCAGCTACATCCAGAGATGCACCCAGAGTGGCGCTTGTGCCTGTCAGCCCCACGCAAATGAGATGCCCTCCTTTTGACCCTACAAACTCTGGCCGGTCTGGGACAGCACCTTCAGGCCCTGGATTTAGATTTGAGCTCAGGGTCTTTATAGCAGCAGTTTGAGCATTCACAAGAAATACATACACTGCAATCAGAACATTCACAGACCTCAATGCTGTCAAAATTCTGACCTCACAGGCTCCGCTAATACCTCAACTCTGGCATACTTTCTCACCAATTCATTATGAGGCTCTTAGAAATACTTGCATGCACTGCTCGTCCTTTCACACTAGGTGCAATATAGGCTGCTCATTACACACTCTTGTTACCTCCAGGAGAGTAGCCGATTTATTACCCATTTTTAAGAAGGGCAGTCAGAGCTAATGCAGGTAATTAAAGACCTGATTTAAAATCTGTAGGAGGCAAACTTTTAGTGTCTAATTAAGGATGAAATTACCACATATCTAGATAAAGAGAAAGTAGTTAGAAGTAACCAACACGGACTTCAAAAGGAACAACTGTGCTTGATAAACCTCATAGAATTCTTTGAGGACGTAATAGATATGGGGAAAAAGCAGCGGATGTAGTATACATGGTCTTTAGGAAAGCCTTTGACAAGGTACCACATGGGAGATCACTAGAGAGGATTAAGGGGCATGGATTTAGGATAATAACAGCAAACTGGATAAAAAATTGATTTGAAGGGAGAAAACAGAGAGTAGGAGTTAAGATCAATCGGTTAGAAGTGTATTGTGGTAACCTCAAGGTGCTGTTCTGGACCACTTCTGTTCACTGCGTATATCAATGATTTGGTTCTAGGCCTAGAGGGAACAGTATCAAAATTCATAGGTGATATTAAAATAGCAGGTGTAGTTAATTCTTTAGAAGACTACAGGTGGCTGCAAAGGGATATTGATAAGAATGGGCTAAAAAGCAATAGGTGGAATTCAATGTCAGCATGTGGTGATGCATTTTGGTAACAAAATAACAGCAGTAATTATACTCAGAAGGGAAATAGTCTCAGTGCTGTAGAAGAGAAGAGAGATTTGGAGTATAAGTACACAGGACATTAAAGGCTGTATAAAGAGCAAATGGAATTCTAGGTTTTATCACAAGAGATATAGCATGTTACAGCCAAGAGGTAATAATGAGCTTATATAAAACTTTAATAAGAGCTCACTTAGAGTACTGTGTGCAGTATTGTGCCCTACACTATAGGAAGGAAGTTAAGGCTTCAGAGAGGGTACAACACAGATTCATGGGGAGGTGGCCTGGTACGAGGATATACAAATACAATTATAACAACCCAGGTTATGGGGCGATAATAATAGAAGTGTTTAAAAGTAGGAAAGGATAGGTAAGGGTACATAGAAGCCGACTGTTTCCAGTTGTTGAGGAGTCTAGAATGAAGGGCCCATGAATAGAGGGTTAAATGTAAGAGAATAAAAACAAAGAGCAAGAACAACTTCTTTACATAGAGAGCTGTGAGGCTGTGGAATTCACTTCCAGGGTTAGTGGTTAAGGCAGAAACTATGTCAGATTTCAAGATTAGATTGGATAGGTTGATGAAGGAAAAGGGGATGAAAGGATATGGGAACAGGATGAGTAAATGTGATTAGGACTATTTGCTCGAGTGAAGGCTAAACATGAACTGGTTGGCCCGAATGGCCTGATTCCGTGGTGTAACTTCGATGTCTTCCCTCACTCGCTTAGTAGCAGTTTTAAATTGATGACGCCTCACCACTCACTCCCAAACAAGACGAAATGGAGTTAGATTTTCAACTTTACCTGATGACTCAGGTTTCCTGGCGAGTGCTTAATTCCCAGATACAGTGAAGAGAAAATGGAGCAGAGATCCCTTGCATCAACATATCTGCCCTAGGATTCTCTGGGTTTCCCTGGACTGATGTCACTGGGTCTGTGCAACTCTAGGTGCAAGGCCCAGCATAAGGATTCTAATGAGGTGACAAGGGGCATTCCCATCACTTTGTACTGTGTTCACCCACGAGATGGCCAATTGACGGGGTGCTCCACAAAAGCTGGTTATGAGGCTTGTGTGGTACGTTCTGGTCTATGGCATTCCCGGAGGCAATCCGAGGACTGGAAGCCATGAGTTAATTGCATCTTCTTAACCCCAGAACAATCTTTGTGCATTGGAACTGAAGAGTCGCAGCCAAACAGCGCCTATGCTGGCTGCTTCTCTGCTAGAACTGCATCTCTACCTGGAGTATTGTGTCCAATTCTGGGCACCACACTTTAGGAAGGATGTCAAGGCCTTGGAGAGGATGCAGAGGAGATTTACTAGAATGGTACCTGGGATTGCTCTCCTTAGAGCAGAGAATGTAGAGGGGAGATTTAATAGAGGTGTTCAAAATTATGAAGGGTTTTGATAGAGTAAATGAGGAGAAACTGTTTCCACTGACAGGTGGGTCGATAACCAGAGGATACAGATTTAAGGTGCTTTGGTTCAGCTTCACAGTGATTGAAGAAGCACAAAAGCCCCTGATTTCCACTATTGTGTAGTTAGATATTGGGCAGTACAGGTATATCCCAAAACATAAGACACTCAGACTCATGGGTATGATTAACACCACTGTACCCAAGAGAATGTCTAAGGCAAAACCCTAAACTTGTGACAGGGCCCATGTGAGGCAATTTCAGAGACAACTGCCCGATAGTCATCTTATCATTGTTCCCATGACTACTGTGTGTCACTTTTGAGGGAGCACAGCCATTGGAGAATATAAACGTGTGGGTCACAGAAAGGACATTGCCATTTTGTAGCCAATAACAATTAGGTAAGTGGAAAGAATCAGTTCACGGAATCCTTTCCTTTTTGTTAGACATCCTGTAGTCCCATCTGTAAACTCTCAACGTACTAATTTTTGTGGAGCACAAACGTCGAGATGCATGAAATAAGTTTTAAAAATCACATGGAATCAGGTGAAGCAATGGCTAAATATTCTTACTTTTTTGACCTTTTCGGTGGTAAATGTCAATTTTCATTATTTGCAATATTTTATGCACTTTACAAGCAAAACGTGGTAGCCAAACATTTGGGTGGAAAAAGTGCTGCTCAAATTCAGTTGCTCTCTGTGTGCTCAGCCATGAATTGTATACGCATAAGGGCCAAAGGCTAGATGGTTGCTGAGTGTGATCAAAAATTGTCCAAACAGGACCTTTGCAAATAATCCCATTCTTTGCCAGCGTATTTAATCTCCTCAACACCGTCCAACATTAAAAAGTTAGCTTAGTGTCTGGAATACATTGTCACATTCCTCTGGTATTTGTCCTGGAACTTCTTAAGCAAGAGCTTCAATAATAATGATAAGAAATTACTTTTCCAGACTGCTTGATGTTGCTATTGCTGGAAGTCTGATGTGAGTTCAACTTGTTCTCAATCCTACAGTTTTGAAGATGCTAGTACAGGTTGTTCACAGTGAGGCTTGGTGAGACGACAGACCTTTACAACTTTGGATTTAACCCTTATTGCTGATTTGTGATTTACTGACAACCCACTTGAAATCTTCAGGCTTGCTCATGACAGCATGTGACCCCCCAAGTTAGAGAAGGTGGCTGACCCTTGAGCAGCAGCTGGGGACTGGGGGGGCACAGTGGATCAGAACCTCTGTGATCTGGGCTGGATCCACTGTAGAACGATGAAAAGAAAATCTCTCTTTACTACCGGTAGGGAAGCCAAATCAGTCTAATGGGTCACAGTCTAGTGATGAGGATCCTAAGTTGGGGGGTCCCTACAATTCTGTATATAAATGGCATTCAAATCCCTCTCGCTCTCCCTATCTGTAATCTCTTCCAGAACTCTGCGTTCCTCCAACTCTTGCCTCTTGCGCATCCCCCAATTCCTTCATCCCACCATTGGAGGCCGCACCTTCAACCATCGAGGCCCTAAGCTCTGGAATTCCCGCCCTAAACCTCTCCACTATTCTCTCCTCCTTTAAGACCCTTCTCAAAACCTACTCCTTTGACCAAGCTTTTAGTCACCTGCCTTAATATTTCCTTCTTTGGCTCAGTGTCAATATTTGTCTGATAACGCTCCTGTGAAGTGCCTTGATATGTTTTACCACATAAAGGCGCTTTATAAATGCAAGTTGTTGTCGTGCGTTAGCTATCTCATTCAAAGATTCCCCGCGAATTGCCGTCATGGAAAATTAAAATGATGTACAGGTGCAACAGAAAATATGACTGTAATGTGTAAAATTAACAGATAAGAAGGTGGATTGCTGAAGCAGGGTAAAATCAACTTTAACCGGCATCAGAATAATGTTCTAACTGAGCTGGTGGTGCACAAGAATGGAAAGTGTTCCATTCTCCTGTATTGGGGTGGTTCACCTGGAGCAGAGAATCCATTCAAACATTTCAAGTAAAATAAATAAAAATGTTAGCGGGATTAAGCAGAAAGGCCAATTTTCTCAGCACATGCTGTCGATGGGGATCCTCATCTGCCTGGCCGTGAATTCCCTTCCTTGAATTCAACCGGTGGAAAATTGCAGGCAGCGTGTCCCCGCCATTTCCCAGTATGTATGGCCGATGGGTGAAGGTCCCTGCTGGCAGCATGGACTACGAAACTGGGCCCTGACCTTCCTCATTTTGATGCAGCCTCCGCAATGTCATTGCAACCTCTCGTTCTTGCAAAGATCAAACTTGGTGCTGTGCACAAACTGAATTAGTTACGCGTTATCTGGTGACGTGTATGTAGCCAGAGCCGGATGAAGAATTCTTGGGGCCCGAAGAGCATTCGGGGCTCCTCCTAGCAGCTCCTCCACACAACCGCCCCCGCCCGACTCATTAAAACACAAACTTTGCCTCACCTCCTTTTGACAGTATTTTTAAATGCTGGTATATTTTGATTCAGCAGGTGCAATGCAGTTTTTTTGCATTATGGTGCATTTTACCAGGAATCCCATACTCGGCTGGAGCCCTGGGCACAGGCTCCCAAGGCCCATGTGTTAATCCACCCCACCAAACTGTGGGCCTGAAAACCTGTGGGCCAGGGATCTCAGCACACATGTTGAGATTGCACCCGCTGGTGATATCCCCTGCTAACCTTGCCAAAGGATGCGGGCGAAGGGAAGGTCACCTAATTTAAACGCCCCCAGTGAGCACCCATGTCACTAAGGCACATCTCAGCCTCCCACTTTCTTTAAATAATCGACAATCTGTCCCAGGGTGAGGGTGTCTCCCCAATGGAGAAAAGGTTCAAGTGACTCCAAAGGGGCCACATTTAAATCAATTAAAATAAAAACTTAACTTTTTTCTTATTGGATCTAGGCCATGATGCAGATCAGATGGGACCTGCATTTGCCAACTGACAGGCTGGTATGCTTCTCACTGGGCATACTGAATGCCAATCTTGTCCCAACCTCTGGTGGCCAGGGAACCAGGACTGTCTAACTCTGGGATTCCCCAACCCTGGCGTCTCCCGTTCCATGTTAATAATGGCGGGCGAGGATCTGCGCCAACTGAAAGCCACAATAAACTTGGGAGTTACAACAGGAGTTCACCGCAGGGGCTAAAAGTTTTCAGCCCCTACTTATTGAAACATTTATTTTCAAGAATGACTAAGGCAATCAAAATGAAAGATGGAAGTTATAGTGACATTGTGTAAGCTGAATCCGGCTGAGTTCCTTTCTCTACACAATTTCTGTGGTTTCGGTGGTTTAGTGGGTTGTTTGAGCTTTGGTGAAAGTTCAAACAGCTGCCATCCAGACTCTGAGCTCCAGCTTGCAGAGACTAGTGGACCGAATAGATAGGGACTTTCAAGGCATCACTCGTTCTGCAGTGAAATTTGCAGGGCTATGGGGAAAGAGCTGGGGTGTGGGACGAATTGGATAGCTGTTTCAAAGAGCCGGCACAGGCACGATGGGCCGAATGGCCTCCTTGTTTCTGATACTCTGATTCTGTAATTCTATCACATTTCGCACTTTGGTCTGCAGTGTCTATTCACAGCAGCTTCTGAGTATATCATTCATATGAAAGTTGACCGAATGGTTTCAATGTTCTTTAATGCAGCTTTAAGGGAATGGTGACGGGGGTAACAAGGACTGTCAATGTAGAGGGGCTTTGTGTATCTTTGGAGAGGAGGGGAATGAGCAAGTCACCAGAAGTGCTGTTCTATCAACTGATCCCTGGCCTCTCTGGCTGCAATGTGTGTTGTGCTCACCCTCCTTCTTCTGCTTCTCCCTCACCTTCATCCAATTGCTCCTCTTCAAGTGATGACTCTTCCTGTTGTTCTGCCTCCTCCAACTGGTAGTCCTCTCTGTATTACCATCTTGTGTAATAAGCAGCACACTATAATGATGTGACAGACTTTGGGCAGGATTTTAAAAGGGAAAAACCGGTGGGTTTGTGGCGGGGTGGGGGGGCAATCAAAATCGCTATTTTTGGGAGCGGGCAGACATCCCGGCTGGAACCCGCACATTTTTGAATGAGATTCAGGCAAATCTGTGTGCGTGGGCACAGCGTTCACCAGGAAGTCCCGCCCTCACTTAAATCCGGCGGGCCGATAATTAAAGGGGCAAATGTATCTCGTTGAGGTACTTAAGCAATTTATTTTTGTGTATTGGACACTCAAATAGAGGGCGTCTTTCCCACAGCTTCCGATTCGCGCCTGGTAAAACCAGGAACGGATCAATGAAAAATAGACTAAATTAAGTTACATTTCCCATTGTAAAAAAAGTAAATAAACATACCTTAAAAATGATGTTGCCTGGACCCCCAACCGCCAACCCTCTACTCTGATCTTCGTACCCCACTGTCTCCATCTCTATCCTAACTGCTGATGAGGTCTCTCTCTCTCTCTCTCCCTCCCTCCAGATGTGCAGCTCCTGTTGGCAGCCAGCCTGTCAATCAGGCTGGCTGCTGGGCACGAAACCCAGAAGAGGCTTTGATTGGCCTCATTAGGGCCGCGTTCTCCCTTCAGGGTTTCGTACCCGCAAATCACCCCCCCAAACTCTTCCCGCCGGCATATTAAAATCCTGCTCTTTCTGTGGGGCACATTGTAGCGAGCCCCCAGATCTATCCACGCACCTGAACCTTTGCTTCGATAGGCCAGTGCTGTAGTCAATATGTTCCTGGTAATCTCATGACACTGATTGTACCTGAACTGCTCAGGTGTGATATGGTTGCGGTGTAAAGGGGGTGCCCCTTGTCCCCTAGCAGCCATCCTCTTTTGTTCCTGAAAGTGACATAATGGGGAGGGGATAGATGACCGTCTCAGGATGAAGGCGTTGTGACAGCTGCCTGAGAAACTGGCACAGACTTGCACGATCCTCTGCAGTGATCACACACCAGCTGCACATTAATGGAGTGACAGCCCTTCCCACTGACAAAGCTGCTGGCTCGCCTTCTGGTGCCTTGATGTCTACATGAGCGCAGTCTATAACACCCTGGACATGAGGGAACACAGCCACTGCAGCAAATCCCAGCGCTCTCTCATTTTGAGTGTTGGAGTCCATGGGAAAGGTGATGTATTGGTTGGCCCTGGTAAATAGGGCATTGGCGACCTGCTTGATGCAGCTGTGCATTGCAGACCCTGAGATGTGGGGTGATGTCCCTTGTAACAGCCTGAAAGGAGCCTGAGGCAAAACAAGTAAGGGCAGTGGTGACATTGACAGCCGTTGGCAAAGCATGGCCACCTGGGCCAGCAGGTCCTGTTGCAGGATGCTGCATAGGTCAGTAACAACCTGCCTGGAGAAGCACAGCCAGAGATATCCAGGAAAGTGCCTTGGCCCATGAACACGGCAGAACTTCTACGACCAGCCCCCCCTCACCTGCTGACTTCCAACGTGCCCACTTGCTGCTTGTTCGTTTTGTTGAGGATGCTGCTGTTGCTCCTCTTCCTCCAGCTGTTTCTCCATCCAGCACAATGAAGCAAAAATAGCACCCATGATAAGCTGTGAGAGCTTAATTAGGATGAGCAAGGCACAAAGCAAGAGACAGAAGCACTCTCCAAGCTGAAAAATGCCTTGGAAATCCACTAAGCACAACAGCACACAGATCCTTGTGATCTGAGTACTTGTAGCTGAGTGTCCCTTCAAGTAACTTATAGTAAGACTATATATGCTGTGCCTATATGCATCTCTTCACTTCACCTGACGAAGGAGCAAAGCTCCGAAAGCTTGTGATTTCAAATAAAGCTGTTGGACTATAACCGGGTGTTGTGCGACTCCTTACATTTGTCCACCCCAGTCCATCACCGGCATCTCCACATCATGTCCCTTTAAGTAGTGCTTGTAGCCAATGAGTCAGTCATTGCCTAAAGCCAATGCCATGAGGTTCTCTAAGCAGTTGGCTGTTGGGCGGGACTTCTGACTCACCCAGTTAAAATTGCATCGGTAGCCCAAAGAAATCAGTTCATGACACCCGCCTGCTTCCAACAACCACCTCAAGCACGCAAATGAACTCCGGAGTTAAAATGGCGGCCAACGAGAATGGGATGGTAAATCAAAATGCTCGGTTTTGAAAGCCTTCCTGCCCCAATCTCCCCAGGCGGGGTGGGATAAAATCCACCCCAATTTATGTAAGTAATCCCCAACTGTACATGAGGTTGGAAAGTTACATGGTTGTCATTTCAGAATAAACTCTGTTATGCAGTGTATACTTTCAACGATTGTCACCTTTCACTTCATGTTGCATTACAAGCTTTCTGGCCAAAATCTTGTATACACAGTTTCCTCTAAGATTAAAAAAAAGTGCTGAATGGGGAGAAAGTTTGTAAACTTCATAAAGTTGAACCCATCAGAACACAATCATTGAAATTAAATGTAAGAGGGAGAATTCTTTCAGAAATCCCAAACGTAAAGTTCTGTTGAGAATTTTTTGGGAGCCTTTCCACACTGAGTAAGTGTGAGTGTAATTTAATCTTTCAGTCAAAGTGGGACTTCATTGCACCAGTATAGCCTATCATTATTTTTCATGTTCAGTTTGACTGACAGAAGCTAATAAATCAAAACAGCTGCAGGCAGAATGTATTTCCGATCACTCATACTCTGAAGTGCTGTAATGCTTAATAAAAGATTAGGATTTCCTTCAGCAAAGGTGAAAGTGTTACAATTTAACAAGGGAAAAGTGCACTTTTTCATTGTTATTATTACAAAAAGTTCTGGCCTGTTATTATGAAATGTTGAAGGACATCCAGAGGGATATCAACCAAAATTATTTAAAGTGGATATCTGGAGCTATAGGGGGTGAAATTGTGCCGTGTAGCGCCCGTGGTTTAGGTGCTACGCAGACACACAAGTCCCGAAAATGGGGTCCGAGATTTGCGTGCACACTTCCGAGGGGAAGGGCGCAGGACGCCATCTTAGTAAAGGGGTTTGCGTGCGCTCCAAGTGATCGCCGGCAACAAGCAGGGTAGGGAGATTATGACGCGAATCAGTGTGCAACGCTGATTTGAAGCCATTTTTGGAATGCCACACTCCAGTCTCAACCTTGCACGGCCGAACAGGACTTAAAGAGCACGCAGGACACCCCTCCACTGGCGCTATTTAAAGGGATGATGATGTACTTACAGGTTAGTTGCTGGATTATTTCTTCTGGCTGCTGGTGCAATTGTACATGTTTTTGGAGGTTTCCTCTACATGGATAAAGTTCCAATACTCTACAGGGAGTGGGCTGGGTGGTTTTGCTGTACTCTTTGTGTCATTTAAAATACTGTGCTGAAAAAAGTCGCTTCCAGATATGGGTGGCCTGGTAATGCTTCCTCTGGGAATTAAACATGACTGGGAGAATGAAGAGAGGCCATGCAGAGCAGGACAAGCTGCTAGAAGAGGGAGGAGGAGGAGGAGGAGCAGGGCACTCAGCAGGAGGCCATATCCAAGGAGGGTCTTCAGGGACCAATTCGCTTACCTCAACTTCAGCGACAACCAGTGTATCAGACATCTTCGGTTCACAAAAGCGGTCATGACTGAAATTTGTCAACTGCTGCAGCCACAACTGTAGCCTCAAAGCACGGCAAGGACAGCATTGCCTGTGGCTGTCAAGGTGACCGTGGCTCTTAATTTTTATGGCTCTGGCTCCTTTCAGGCTGCTTCTGGAGATATAAGCAACATTTCACAGTTTGCAGTGCACTGCATTATAAGTGAGGTCAGTGAGGCTCTCTATACAATGAGAAACACATTCCCTCTTGCAAGAAACAAAATGGAGGAATGAGCACAAGGTTTTGCTCGCATTGCAGGTTTCCCCATGGTGCAGGGTGCCATTGACTGCACGCACGTTGCCTTGCATGCTCCACGTCCCAACTCGGGCATATTCATGAACAGAAAGGGGTTCCGCTCCCTCAATGTGCAGCTGGTGTGCGACCACAGGCAGCGCATCATGCAGGTCAATGCCTGCTATCCTGCAGTCATGATTTGTTCATTCTGCAGCAGTCCTGTGCTCCACCTGTATTTCAGCCAGCACGGCAAGTCAAAGGCTGGGTACTGGGTGACAAGGGCTATCCCCTCATGACATGGCTCATGACTCCGGTCAGGAACCCACCCACCCGTGCTCAGCAGGCCTACAACGAGAGTCATTCTGCCACACGGAACATCATAGAGCCTCAAGCAACGCTTCTGCTGCCTGGACCGCTCTGGAGGAGCCCTGCAGTACTCAGCTGAGCAGGTATTAAGATTCTGCACAACCTGGCCATTATGAAGGAACAGCCCTTGCCACCGCCTATCAGGTGAGAAGTTGAGTAGCAGGAGCAAAAGGCATAGGAGGAGGAGGAGGAGGAGGAGGAGGAGGAAATGGAGGAGGGGGTGGAGGAAGGGGAAGGAGGGCTACAATGAATACAGGTCCTTTTTTGCCGGGGCTCTGCGTGATCAGATTATTAATGAGCAATACCAGGAATCTCAACGACACCTCCCCATTCACCAACAGTCCCACACTCCTTACCTTTCCTCTCTCACATGACCATCAAATCGTCCTCCTTATGATTACACATTGGTTCCTCCCTCAGCTCATCGCAGAAATAAAAACCACCACCAAATGCAAACTCAAATCCACATTTGCAAATTAACACATGAAATTATTCCAACAAAATGAGACTATTCACCCCTGTGCATTCCCTCAGTGCCTGTCGTTCGTTTGCCTTTACCTTTCCTAGTGCTCCTACGAGGTGCTTCCCCAGTGGCTGGAGCATGGGTGGTGGGAGGCTGCTGACCTTCAATTGAGGAGAGTGCAGGTGGCCTTGGAGAATGACCTCAAGCAGCTCTGGGCCTGGGGGCCCAGCTTCAGACTGCACCAACTTGGCCTGGGCTGCAGCAGTCTGACAGGCAACAGCAAGGGCACTGGTGGAGTGGCAGAGGTGGGAGCAGGAATGCTGTCATCCTGAGGGAGGACAGCAGGTTCGTCTTCCATGGAGCCACTGCCACTCTCGCGGGGCGGCGCCTCAGCAATTCTGGTGATCTGTTGGAGGACAGATTGCTGGACTGCTGTCATGCCCTAGAAGCCCCTTTCAACAGTGTTACCTAGAGCCACAATGGCAGCAGTCAGACCATTGATTGAAGCTGTTACATGGTCATCAGACGCTGCATCATGGTGGGTTCCACAGGTGCGCTGATGGAGGTGACCACCTGTTCCATGTTGGAACGGGTGGGCTCCAAGCTCTGCGCAAAGCCCTCTGCCAAGTTGGAGCTGGACTCCTCCATGCTCCTTGACATTGTGTGCCAGCTTTCTGGCCGGCTTTCCAGTGCACCAAGCATTTGGTTGTGTAGGCCCGTCAGCCTTCTTCTGTACCCTGGGCCATTGAACTCCTCATCTGAATCCTCTGCAGCAGAATTGGTGTGCGACCTCGCCCTATGGCGAACTGCCACCTGCAGTATCCGTTCCACCCCCCCCCCCCCCCCCCCGCCCTGGCTCCTGCGCACTGGTGCTCAGTGTCTCACCGTGTCCAGATCTCGCCTCTATCCTAGCCTCTAAAGTACACGCAGTATCAATGTCTGAGCTGGTGCCTGCGAGTGTAAGATCGAGTGGTGGTGTCTCTTCACCATCAATGTCTTTTCCTCTGCCTCCTCTGACTGGGGAAGGTTCCAGTTCTTGGGAATTTGAAATTGTTGGGTTGTGGTGAGGGGAGAGGAGAAAGTAAGAAGTGCGTGCTCACACCATCTGCAGCTTGTGAGTCGGAAAAGATTGTGGGATGAGGGAGAAGTGGGAAGAGAGAAGGAGGATTAGCTATGCAGAGACCCTCATCATCGATCTCTGCAGCGCTGCCAGTGCCCACGGTCTCTGCGATGCCCCTACCCATGATGGCCAGCACTGTCTCCTCCATGAGGGTAAAAATGTGTAGACGCCCTTGTTCCCCTTTAGTACCCTCTTGCTGCCTGTTATGCACCACCTGCTTCTTCAATAAAGAGGGAAGTGTGTCACCTGCAAGATGTTTGTATGATGTGGCTGTCATGGTTGAATAGCTGCCAGTGCATGTGAACGGTGATTTGTGGCTGTGAGGCTTGCAATAATGCTAAGTGTGTAAGGGTGAGATAAAGGCTATGATTTGAAGGGTTGAGTACTGATTGATATAGACTGTTGGTAGGTGGGTGATGGGGGTTGTAGTGAATTGAGCAGTGGATGATGCTTGTGGTGCAGTTAGTATAAAATGCCACTTGAAAGTTGAACTCACTCACCTTGACAACTCGTGTTAAATCATTGAACTTCTTCCTGCTCTACATCCATGTTCTTGGTGCTATGCTCCTGACATTTACAGCTTCCGTTCTTCCTCCGCCACTTCCTCCCACTGCCTCTCGAGCATATGTCTGGAGGGCCTGAGGATACAGGATGCCCCTCCTTCTCTCCACCTCTTGCACTAAGGCCTCCAGTGCATCATCAGAGAACCTTGGTGCATGCTCTCTCCCAGGTGCAGCCATTCTTCAAAGTATTGGAGCACTGAATCACTTCACAAACCTCCCGCCACTTCTTGCAGCCACAATGCACCTCCCCTTTAAGAGGCGCAGGCTGCCTTTAAGAAGCGCAAGCCACTCACGATACGTGCTGATACGTGCAGCCAACCAACAACAGGCAGCGCGAACGTAGCATGCTGTCTGCATCGCAGCGACCTGGGGCAGGTTAATCGAGTACTGCACTCCTTGTGGCCGTTTTCAGGGTTTATCCAATTTAACCCCCATAATATTTATCCATCGTAACATTAAAACTGCAGGATAACCCATGAGGTGGATGGTAGGCATTGTGATTATAGTGGCAGCTTAGACCCACTTAAGTTGTTACTAAAACAATAGCAAAATATTGCGCATGCGGGAAATCTGAAATAAAACCAGAAAATGCTGGAAACGCTCAGCAGGTCAGGCAGCATCTGTGGAAAGAGAAACCGAGTTAACGCTTCAGGTCGATGATCTTTCATCCAAACTAGAAGATGTTAGAAATGAGCAGCTTTTAAAGGGGAAAGGGGGGGGGCAGGAAAAGAGCAACAAATGTGAACAGGATAAGCTGTTACTAGATCAGAAATTTGAGTTTACTTTGAGCTTTGCAACTAATATGTTTCAGGAAGATTTGACAGCAAATTTCACACTAAATTCTTTTCAAACATCCAAAATCTATTTCAAAGATTGGAGTCTTGTCTTAATTGTGCCAGACCACTGAAGGTGGTTTTCAAATACAAGCTTTTTCCTACTAAGTCAAAAATTCTAGATAACATGGCTTTTGAAATTTTACAAGTCAGAGTACATTGGAATCATACTATAGTGATTGATGCAGCTAATAACCTCAATGATCACTGTAACTTTGGTCAATATATCAGAAGGTAATAATCCTTGGTGTGTACTACTGATCCCACAATCCTTGAGGCGTAACCATTGCAGTCACTGTTATTTTAATCAGCTGATTAAACAGCAGCTCAGCAGTGCAGGCAATGAAGCATTCGTAGGGTCCTTTACAATTAATGACTCAAGGACAATTAGCAGCCTGGTATTACTGTCAGGGAAACGATGCGAAGCTCATCAAGGGTCAGGGCTGAGGTTGGGGAAATGACAAGGAGCTCAACAAGAGTCCGGGGGGGTCGGGGCAATGGTGAGAAGCTAAGCATGGGTCAGGGTCGGAGGCTGGGTCTGGGGCAGCGGCAAGGAGCTCAACAAGCCGACAAGAAGGGCTCGCAGGAGTTCCAGAGGTCCCGGGGAACCGGAGGCAGAGGAGCTGTTTGTTCCACGAATTCAAGCTGTTTGGATTACAGTCAGAGCATGAACAGGTCGAGTCCGCCCTGTCAGTTTTGTCACTGAGAAGTTTGTAATGTGTTCATTTTAATTTGTGAAGGGAAATAGGGAAAAACCCGAATACTAAAGAAATGGTTTCTGCAAACAGCTGCTTGAAATGCCGGATATAGCTGATGCACTATTTTATACATTATTATTAAATGTAAGGGGTGCCTTTGTAATTGATGCTTATGGTAATGACAAATGGTCAGCGCCATTTGCCCCATATAGGCAGCTGTCCATGACAAGCAGGGACTGTGTAAGTGGTGGGGACTGTATCAGATAGATTGTGGTTTGGGAAAGCAGATTTTGATAATTATAAGCAAATCAATACAGTACATCAGGGTTCTACTGCATACGCATGCTGTAAAATCCTCAATGGCCTTTCCGTTTGGCAATTGAGGAAGCATGTATCATTACTTCTCAACAGAGCCAAGATTATAAAATCATTAATAAAGAGAACATGCTGGAAACACTCAGCAGGTCAGGCAGCATCTGTGGAGAGAGAGACAGTTAACGTTTCAGGTCGATAACCTTTAATCAGAACCATTCCAAAACCATTGACTGCTTTTAAGAGACACACTAAAAAAACATGGCAAGGGTTCGAAAATGACTAAGGTGGGCTACAGTGATGGTGTGCGAAGACTGAATGCATTGGGGAGGGAGAATTTCTGCTTATCAAGAAATTACGCACCGCAAAGCCTGTGATATTCCACCCATTAAAATTAAATGGGCAGAAATCCATAGGCTGGAGGATGGGCGGGCACAGTTTCCTGCTATGAGCTCTCAGTGTGCACTGGGAATGCTGAAGTGGAAAATCCCCCCTATTGTTCCATACTTTACTTCTGTGACTAACCCAGAAAACAGCCCTTGTATTCGTGTATCGATTACCTGTGGTGTTGATATCCAGAATGTAAATTTGCGAACAGGAATTGATCTGATGAGGGATTCATATTGTATCATATTGTACAGGTACAGTAGCATTGTGGTTATTATCTTACTGGACTAGTAATCCAAAGGCCTGGACTAATATTCCGGAGTCATGAGTTCAAATCCTGCCACAGCAGCTGGGCAATTTAAATTCAACTAATTAAATAAAATCTGGAATTAAAAAAACTAGTATCAGTAATGATGGCCATGAAACTACCGGATTGTCATAAAAACCCATCTGGTTCACTAATGTCCTTTAGGGAAGGAAACCTGCTGTCCTTACCCGGTCTGGCCTATATGTGACTCCAGACCCACAGCAATGTGGTTGATTCTTAATCATACGAACATACGAATTAAGAGCAGGAGTAGGCCATTCGGCCCCTCGAGCCTGCTCTGCCATTTGATAAGATCACGGCTGATCTGATTGTGACCTCAACCCTACTTTCCCGTCTACCTACTATAACCTTTGACTCCCTTGTTAATCAGGAATCTATCTAACTCAGCCTTAAAAATATTCAATGACCCTGCCTCCACCGCTCTCTGGGGAAGGGAGTTCCACAGACTCACGACCCTCTGAGAGAAAAAATTTCTCCTCATCTCTGTCTTAAATGTTTCCGTAAGAACCTCTCATTCTTCTAAACTCCAGTGTATACAGGCCCAACTTGTCCAACCTTTCCTCATAAGATAACCCCTCATCCCAGGAATCAGTCGAGTGAACCTTCTCTGATCCGCCTCCAACTCTGCGCTCCCCCAATTTTGGCCTCTTGCGCATCTCCGATTTTAATTGTTCCACCATTGACGGTCATGCCTAGGCCTTAAGGTCTGGAATTCCCTCCGTAAATCTCTCCACCTCTCTCTCCTCCTTTGACGCTCCTTAAAACCTACCTCTTTGATCAAGCTTTTGGTTACCTGTCCTAATATCTCCCTGTGTGACTCGGTGTCAAATTTTGTTTGGTAACACTCCTGTGAAGCATTTTGGGATGTTTTACTACGTTAAAGGCGCTATATAAATGCAAGTTGTTGTTGTTTTATAATTTGATAATCAGCAATATGATTTAAATGGTTGAGTACTGATTGAAAGAGATTGTTGGGAGGTGATGTGTGGTGAATTGAGCAGTGGATGAGGCTAGTAGTGCAGTTCATACGATATGCCAATTAGAACTTGAACTCGCTCACCTTGACAACTCATGTCAAATCCTTGAATTTCTTCCTGCTCTGCATCCATGTTCTTGGAGCTATGCTCCTGGCATTGGCCTCCTCTGCTACTTCCTCCCACTGCCTCTTGAGCATATGTCTGGAGGGTCTCCTCCCTCCCTGCGGATATATAGGATGCCCCTCCTTCTCTCCACCTCTTACATCACCAGAGAACCTTGGTGCACGTACTCTCCCAGGCGCAGTCATTCTTCAAAGTATCACAGCACAGATTCAGTTTTGACACGACTCCCACCACTTCTTGCAGCCACAATGCACCTCCCCTTTAAGAGGTGCCGGCTGCCTTTAAGAAGCGCAAGCCATTCGCTATATTGGGGCCCCCTGCTGATGTGTGCAGCCAATCAACACCGCAGGTAGCGCTGGCTGCACGCATCAGCAGGGGGCCCCAATATAGCGAGTGGCTTGTGCTTCTTAAAGCCAATTATCAGGTAGCGCTGGCTGCACGCAGCAATCATTTAAAACAGGCAGCACGAATGTAACGTACTGCCTGAACCGCAATGAATGGGCATGGGTTAATCACGTACTGTGATCCCAGTGCCCGTTTTCAGGGATTATCCAATTCAACCGCCTTAATGTTTAAGTTTAAGTATCACTAAAATTAACAATTAAAATTAAAACAATTCTTAGTGCATGATTTGCTGTCTAACGTGTTTGATGTTTTGGCAAGAAAGGGTTAATGAATTCACTCAATAGCTTGCAGGTATCCCAATTGAGGGTCGGTAAGGAAACTCAAATTCAATCCAAGCTGGGTTATTTAAGACAGTCCTGTAAGGCAAACTGCGGCATTATTCACTTCTGGACTTAAGTTGGTCGGTAAACTCCATACAGCTTATTACTGTCGAGTTAAGCGCAGGGGTTAAAGATTTATCTGGTTTCTTGACACATAACTGTCGGCATACTGAACCTAGTGTTCTTACAACTCCTCACTTGCAGATATCAGTTATCACTTTACTGAAACTGCCATTTTCAGAACTATCCCTTTTAATTCTCAGTCTGAGTCAATTGGTATTATCAATGCGCCTTTCATTTTGGGTTTTTGGATTTGTAAGCAGGCTCATAGCAGCAAAAAAAATCTGAATCTCTTTTGACAGGAGAAAGAAAAATATCCGACTAAAAAGAAAGCATTTATTGGCCAGGAAGATTTCATTGGATTACTGGCTTGGCGATTAATAAATCCTCACATTGCTATTGCACAGTCAGAGTCCAATGTGGTCATTGACTTTTAAACAGGGGATTGACCCCATGGGATGAAAAGCTAAAGCTAAGTAAGCAGTGGTAGATTATCTTGCATTTGGTCAATAGATTAGAATATGTAAGTGACAGTTGTCCGATAGCTCAGTGCTACAGTGCCAATATAATTATGCAGTTATTGCACTTTAAAGGAGCTTCACAGATTTTCTTATATTCTCAGTGGAACGTCAAATATTTTAATTCTACCACCAACAATCTGGCAGATCAGAGCACGTGGGAAAGTCCCGGAGAGAGGGAGTATCGAAATAATAACAGTGCTGAAACAGAGTGAAGAATCTGAAAGGTGACGTCATACTCTACGCAGAGGAAGGAGAGTGAGTTTGAGATACTCCGGCACAAAAAGGATGGGAGGAATATCTGGATAATTCACTCCAGAACACAGTCACAGGTTAGAGAGGTACAGGTACAGGAAGAGGAGTCGTGTCACTTACAGTCAGCAAGCTAAGGGGAACCGAGTGGAGGCAGGAAGGAGGAACCACAGAAACTGGTCCTGTCCATCAAGTACGATGCGTACTTGCTGACGGTAGGGATAAGAAAGAAGGCCGCGGGGAAGGATGGTCAGAATGCTAATGAGGTCTGGAGCCGAGTGGTCCTGGCGGAACCAAAACTGAGCATCGGTGAGCAGGTTATTGGTGAGTAAGTGCCGCTTGATAGCACTGTCGACGACACCTTCCATCACTTTGCTGATGATTGAGAGTAGACTGATGGGGCGGTAATTGGCCGGATTGGATTTGTCCTGCTTTTTGTGGACGGGACATACCTGGGCACCGTGGAGCATCAGATAGCCCAAAGGGTGAAATAGCAGAAAAGAAAGGATGTAGGGGATTCGACAATGAGGGGGATAAAGGGTTTCTTCTGCAGTCACAATTGAAAGTTCAAGAGGGTGAGTTGCCTAGCTGGGTGCCAGGGTAAGGGATATCTCAAATCGTCTGGAAAGGAACTTGGAAAGGGAGGGGGAAGATACAATTGTTGTGATCTATGTCAAAACCTCCGACATTGGAAAGAACAAGGAGGGGGTCCTGCTGAAGGACTATCAGGAACTAGGCATTAAATTGAAAAGCAGGGCCTTGAGAGTGGTAAAATACTACCCAAACCATTTGCTAATTGGGATAAACAGATCAGTAGGGTTTTGGTGCCATGAGGGCCCCTCCAAAGGGTACGGTAGCATAGTGGCTATGTAATCCAGAGGCCTGGACGAACAATCCGGAGTCATGAGTTCAAATCCTGCCATGGCAGCTGGGGAATTTAAATTCAATTAATTAAATAAAATCTGGAATTAAAATGCTATAATCAGTAATAGAGGCCATGAAACTACCGGATTGTCGTAAAAACACATCTGGTTCACTAATGTCCTTTAGGGAAGGAAACCTGCCGTCCTTACCCGGTCTGGCCTATATGTGACTCCAGACCCACAGCAATGTGGTTGATTCTAAATTGCCCTCTGAAATGGCCTAGCAAGCCACTCAGTTGTAAAATCTCGCTAAAAAAAGTCATAACAATAAAACTGGAGGGACCACTAGGCACCGGACACGACAAAGGCAAACCAAGCCCAGTCGAACCTGCAAAGTCCTCCTCACTAACATCTGGGGACTTGTGCCAAAATTGGGAGAGCTGTCCCACAGACTAGTCAAGCAACAGCCTGACATAGCCATACTCACAGAATCATACCTTTCAGCCAATGTCCCAGACTCTTCCATCACCATCCCTGGGTATGTCCTGTCCCACCGCAGGACTAGACCGACCAGAGGTGGCGGTACAGTGATATACAGTCAGGAGGGAGTGGCCTTGGGAGTCCACAACATTGACTCTGGACCCCATGAAATCTCATGGCATCAGGTCAAACATGGGCAAGGAAACCTCCTGCTGATTACCACCTACCACCCTCCCTCAGCTGATGAATCAGTCCTCCTCCATGTTGAGCACCGCTTGGAGGAAGCACTGAGGGTAGCAAGGGGCACAAAATGTACTCTGGGTGGGGGACTTCAACGTCCATCACCAAGAGTGGCTCGGTAGCACCACTACTTAACGAGCTGGCCGAGTCCTGAAGGACATAACAGCTAAACTGGACCTGCGGCAGGTGGTGAGCGAACCAACACGAGGAAAAAACATAATTGACCTCGTCCTCACCAATCCACCTGTCGCAAATGCATCTGTCCATGACAGTATTGGTAGGAGTGACCACCGCACAGTCCTCGTGGAGACGAAGTCCCGACTTCGCACTGAGGGCACCATCCAACGTGTTGTGTGGCACTACCACCGTGCTAACTGGGATAGATTCAGAACAGATCTAGCAGCTCAAAACTGGGCATCCATGAGGTGCTGTAGGCCATCAGCAGCAGCATAATTGTACTCCTGCACAATCTGTAACCTCATGGCCCGGCATAATCCTCACTCTACCATTACCAACAAGCCAGGGGATCAATCCTGGTTCAATGAAGAGTGTAGAAGAGCATGCCAGGAGCATCACCAGGCGTACCTAAAAATGAGGTGCCAACCTGGTGAAGCTACAAGTCAGGACTACATGCATGCCAAACAACGGATGCAACATGCTATGGACAGAGCTAAGCGATTCCACAACCAACGGATCAGATCAAAGCTCTGCAGTCCTGCCACATCCAGTCATGAATGGTGGTGGAAAATTAAACAACTAATGGGAGGAGGAGGCTCTGCAAACATCCCCATCCTCAATGATGGCGGAGTCCAGCACATGAGTGCAAAAGACAAGGCTGAAGCATTTGCAACCATCTTCAGCCAGAAGTGCCGAGTGGATGATCCATCTCGGCCTCCTCCCAATATCCCCATCGTCACAGAAGCCAGTCTTCAGCCAATTCAATTCAATCCACGTGATATCAAGAAACGGCTGAGTGCACTAGATACAGCAAAGGCTATGGGCCCCAACAACATCCCGGCTGTAGTGCTGAAGACTTGTGCTCCAGAACTAGCCGCGCCTCCAGCCAAGCTGTTCCAGTACAGCGACAACACTGGCATCTACCCGACAATGTGGAAAATTGCCCAGGTATGTCCTGTCCACAAAAAGCAGGACAAATCCAATCCGGCCAATTACCGCCCCATCAGCCGACTCTCAGTCATCAGCAAAGTGATGGAAGGTGTCATCGACAGTGCTATCAAGCGGCACTTACTCTCTAATAACCTGCTCACTGATGCTCAGTTTGGGTTCCGCCAGGACCACTCGGCTCCAGACCTGATTACAGCCTTGGTCCAAACATGGACAAAAGAGCTGAATTCCAGAGGTGAGGTGAGAGTGACTATCCTTGACATCAAGGCAGCATTTGACCGAGTGTGGCACCCAGGAGCCCTAGTAAAATTGAAGTCAATGGGAATCAGGGGAAAAACTCTTCAGTGGATGGGGTCATACCTAGCACAAAGGAAGATGGTAGTGGTTGTTGGAGGCCAATCATCTCAGCCCCAGGGCATTGCCGTAGGAGTTCCTCAGGGCAGTGTCCTAGGTCCAATCATTTTCAGCTGCTTCATCAATGACCTTCCCTCCATCATAAGGTCAGAAATGGGGATGTTCGCTGATGATTGCACAGTGCTCAGTTCCATTCACAACCCCTCAAATAATGAAGCAGTCCGAGCCCGCATGCAGCAAGACCTGGACAACATCCAGGCTTGGGCTCATAAGTGGCAAGTAACATTCGCGCCAGACAAGTGCCAGGCAATGACCATCTCCAACAAGAGAGAGTCAAACCACCTCCCCTTGACATTCAACGGCATTACCATCGCCAAATCCCCCACCATCAACATCCTATGGGTCACCATTGACCAGAAACTTAACTGGACCAGCCATATAAATACTGTGGCTACGAGAGCAGATCAGAGGCTGGGTATTCTGCGGCGAGTGACTCCCCTCCTGACTCCCCAAAGCCTTTCCACCATCTACAAAGCACAAGTCAGGAGTGTGATGGAATACTCTCCACTTGTCTGGATGAGTGCAGCTCCAACAACACTCAAGAAGCTCGACACCATCCAGGACAAAGCCCGCTTGATTGGCACCCCATTCACCACCCTAAACATTCACTCCCTTCACCACCGGCGCACTGTGGCTGCAGTGTGTACCATCCACAGGATGCACTGCAGCAATTCACCATGGCTTCTTCGACAGCACCTCCCAAACCCATGAACTCTACCACCTAGAAGGACAAGGGCAGCAGGCGCATGGGAACAACACCACCTGCACGTTCCCCTCCAAGTTACACACCATCCCGACTTGGAAATATATCGCCGTTCCTTCATTGTCGCTGGGTCAAAATCCTGGAACTCCCTTCCTAACAGCACTGTGGGAGAACAGTCACCACACGGACAGTAGCGGTGCAAGAAGGCGGCTCACCACCACCTTCTCAAGGGCAATTAGGGATGGGCAATAAATGCCGGCCTCGCCAGCAATGCCCACATCCCGTGAACGAATAAAAAAAAAGACTGCTCCACCTGCACCTGTGCAGGGGCAGACTCGGCCACCTGGAGAGGAGGCAGCATTGCGGGTACTGGTTGAGAGGGGGGCAAAAGGTGAGACGTCGGGGCATTTTTCCATGTCCCCTTTCGCCATCATCCCTCGCCTGGGCCAGGCCTACAACACTACTACCACTCTGCTGGACGACAGTTTGGAGGACATGTGTGAAGCCTTGTAAGGCCAGTGATAGTGTATCTGCCTGCCTGTTTAAGGCAGCAGAATGTTATTCACTGTGAGTCCGAAGGGCTGTTGTCAGGGCCTGAATGGACTCATTTGTGAGCCGTGCTTGAAGCTCCATGGAGGCTAGCCTTCCCTCCATCGCAGACATTCCCGCTCTTGCCCGCGACACTATCTCAGAGATGCCCTCACGTCCCTGTGACAGTATCTCAGAGATTCCATCCCTTACCTGTGCCACCATTCCACTCATGCAGGAGTTGGACTCCTCCATCCTCTGCGCGATTGTGGAGAGTGCGCGTGGCACCTGTTCCTGTACCTCGCAAATGTGCTGCTGTCCCTCGATCATTCTCCTTTTCATGTATCGCCCCCAGGGTTCAGCATCTGCGTCCAGATGAGCAGAGCCTGGAAAGGAGTGCTCCCACCGACGCGGACTCTCCACAGCTGCCCCTGCCACCAGTGTCTGCTCGTGCTCACATATGTGTGGTAACTCACCAGGTGCCAATCCAACTAACTGAGGACTAGGACCCACCGAGGTGTGAGTATCTGCGCTGGTGGATGGCTCGCTCAGATATGACAGTGCCCCCTCAGAGGCCGGCAGGTCCTCTGAGGAATCACCCTTTGCCATCACAGTGGTCGCTGAAGACCCTGTAAGAGAACAGAAGGCAATATTAAGCATGATGACAGATGTTGAGGTGCTGAAGATGGCAAGGCATGTTAACATCAATTGCTATTGTGTGTGCTGAATATTAAAGTTCTGTCACCAGGTGTTTGTCGGGTGCCAGTCTCGGCGTCCCCAATGGACAGGCACTCGAGGGTGCAGCTCAGCCCCCAGCCCCACCTGCTCCGCGTCCGTGAGGACAACTAGATGTTGTGGCCCCCCTCCGGTCTTCACCCTCTCCCGTGCATTCTGGGCTCTCTTCTCCTATAAGGGGAGAAAGTACAGACGTGTGAGTGAGTGATGGTGACGTGGCCAAACGATGAATGCATTAGTTTGGGTGAGGCTGACCATGAAAGAGATGCATCAGAGGGAGAGTATGAGACAGAGCCATGACATTGTGTGAGGATTGGGTTGAGTGGCAGTACTGGAGTGAGTAATGGGGAGGTGAGGAAGTGCTGAGGAAGTGCAGGTAAGTTGAGGATGAGCTTTAAGTGGGTGTGAGGAGTGATGTGATAGAGTAGTGTTGGCAGTGCAGAATGAGTTGGGGGGTGGGGGCAGTGATGTGGAAGACGGAGTGTAGGAGAATGAGTAAGTGTACTCACTTTGATTGACCTAGTTAGGTCATTGAAGCGCCTCCTGCACTGGATCCAGATGTGGGAGATGTTGCTGCTGCTGGTGACCTCCTCTGCCTCCTCGAGCCAGGCCTTCTTGGTGGCAGAGGCAGGCCACTTCCTCCCGTCCACCAAATAGAACACATCCCTCCTCCTCCTCACCCCATCCAGTAGCACCTGGAGTGAGGCATCACTGAATCTTGGAGCAGCCTTTCCCCTGCAATGGAAGCTGTGACATCAGTCATCAGATGCTGCATCATGGTGGGTTCCACAGGTGCGCTGATGGAGGTGACCACCCGTTCCATGTTGGAAAGGATGGGCTCCAAGCTCTGCGCAAAGCCCTGTGCCAGGTTGGAGCTGGACTCCTCCATGCCCCTTCTCATTGTGCGCAGGCTTTCTGGCAGGCTTTCCAGTGCCCCGAGCATTTGTTGGTGTACGCCCATCAGCCGTCTTCTGTAGCCTGGCCCATCGAAGTCCTCATCTGACTCCTCTGCAGCAAAACTAGTGAGTGACCTCGCCCTCCGGTGAGCTGGCACCTGTGGTATCCGTTCCCCCCGCTCCGGCTCCTGCTCACTTGTGCTCGGTGTCTCACCACGAGCAGATCCCTCCTCTAACCTGACCTCTAAAGGACGCGCAGTGTCAGTCTCTGAGCTGGTGGAAGCAAGTGTCAGATCGAGTGACGGTGTGGCTTCAGTGCCCCCCTCCTCTTCAGTGCCCCCCCACTCCTCCTCCTCCTCCTCCTCGGGTGCCGCCATGTGTTGTTGGGTATTTGCAATGACAAAGGGAAACAGGTTGAGGAGCAAGTAAGACGTGCGAGCTGACAGCATGTGCAGCACTTGATTCAAAAAAAGATTATGGGAGGAGGGAGATGTGGAAAAGGAGAAGGAGCATTAGATTTGCAGAGACCCCCTTCATCGGGACCTCCAGCACGGAATGTCGTGATGGATGCAGCGACGGCCTGCCCAATGATCCTGAGCACTGTCTCCTCTAGTGGGGGTGAGGATGTGTAAACGTCCCCGTCCACCCTCAGGTCCCTCCTGCTGCCAGCTGTTAGGCGCCACCTTCTCCTGCAAGACAGAGGACAGTAGCCCCAATATCACCAGGGAGGCGGGATGGCAGCGGGGGGGGGGGGTTGACTGGGCGCGTGGGTAACCCACCCCCACCCAAGTAAAATCGGTCTGTTCCCCACGCGATCACAGGTAAATTGAAGGCACTTACCGTGGTTTCCGGGTTTCCCGTCATCAACCTGCGCAGTGGGCGGACTGCGCACCCGCATCACAGCCCTATTTAAAGGGACAGTCCTCCAATGCTGGTCCTCCAGCAAAGAACCAAAAGTACAGCATGGAGCAGACCAGGGGAAATTCTGCTCCCAGATTTAACAATGCCTCACTCCAGGTCCTACTGGATGGGGTGAGGAGGAGGAGGGAGATTTTCTACCCAGAGGATGGGAGGAAGTGGCCTGTCTCTGCCACCAAAAAGGCCTGGCTCGAGGTGGCAGAGGAGGTCACCAGCAACAGCAACATCTCCCACACCTGGATCCAGTGCAGGAGGCGCGCCAATGACCTCAGTAGGTCAGCAAAGTGAGTACACTTACTCATTCTCCTACGCTCCGTCTTCCACATCACCGCCCCCACCCCACAACTCCTTCTGCTCTGCCAACACTACTCTATCACATCACTCCTCACACCCACTCAAACCTCATCCTCAACTTTCCTGCACTTACTCACCTCCCCAGTACTCACCCCACCACTACCACTCAACCTAATCCTCATACAATGTCATGGCTCTGTCTCTCAGCCTCTGATGCAACTCTTTCACGATCACCCTCACCCAAACCAATGCATTGTTGGCCATGTCACCATCCCTCACTCACGTCTCTCTACTTTCTCCCCTTATAGAAGAAGAGAACCCAGAATGCATGGGAGAGGGCGAGGACCGGAGGGGGGCCCAACATCAGGTCGTCCTCACAGACGCCCAGTAGGAGGCTCTTGAACTAAGCCTCACCCTCGAGTGCCTGTCCGTCAGGGAGGCCGAGACTGGCACCCGACAAACAGCTGTTGACAGAACTTTAACATTCAGCACTCACAATAGCAAATGATGTTAACATGCCTTGCCATCTTCAGCACCTCAACATCTGTCATCATGCTGAATATTGCCTTCTGTTCTCTTACAGGGCCTTCAGCGACCGCCGTGACGTCGGAGGGTGATTCCTCAGAGGACCTGCCGGCCTCTGAGGGGGTGTCACATCTAAGCCATCCACCAGTGCAGATACACATACCTCGGTGGGTCCTAGTCCTCAGCTAGTTGGGGTCGTACATGGTGAGTCACCACACACGTGAGCACAAGCAAACACTGGTGGCAGGGGCAGCTGTGGAGAATCCGCCTCGGTGGGAGCACTCCTCTCCAGGCTCTGCTCAGCTGGACACAGGGGGCAATCCTTTAAAAGGAGAATGATCGAGGGACAGCAGCACATTTGCGAGGTGCTGGAACAGGTGCCACACGCACACTCTCCACAATCGCGCAGAGGATGGAGGAGTCCAACTCCTGCATGAATGGAATGGTGGCACTGGTACAGGAGGGAATCTCTGAGATACTGTCACAGGGACGTGAGGGCATCTCTGAGATAGTGTCGTGGGTAAGTGCGGGAATGTCTGCGATGGAGGGAATGCTAGCCTCCATCGAGCTTCAAGCAGGGCTCACCAATGAGTCCATTGAGGCCCTGACAATGGCCCTTCGGACTCAGGGTGAGCAACTTTCTGCCGCCTTAAACAGGCAGACAGATACTCTGGCACTGGCCTTACAAGGCTTCACACATGTCCTCCAAACTGTCATCCGGCTGAGTGGTGGGAGTGATGTGGGCCTGGCCCAGGAGAGGGATGATGGCCAAAGGGGACATGGAAGTGGGGACACCACTCAAAGCACCCCCACGTCTCACCTGCTGCCCCCCTTTCAACCAGTACCCGCAATGCTGCCTCCTCTCCAGGTGGTCGAGTCTGCCCCTGCACAGGTGCAGGTGGAGCAGTCTTTGGAGGGCGTAGGCCCAAAGCATCTAATCGGTCAGGGCATGAACAAGAGCAACCTGCCACTACCTCTGCTGCAGCCACAGGGGAGGCACCACGTAGGAGTGCTCGTAAGCGTACGGCAAAGGTTTCATGAGCACAAAGGGGATGCACAAGGGTGTTTGACGGTTTGTCATGTTTTTTATTTATATTTGACTTTTGTTAACGGCACATTAAATATTATTATTGTCAGCACTACTGCCACGTCTTGGCCGTTCTTGACTGGCTTGTGTAATAAGTCCCTTTCATGAGGTTCACCGTGAACACCCACACTTGATGCCGCCCATTGGGTCACTCTACAGTGGTGTATGTGTAGTTGCACGACTATTTTGTGCAGGGGGCGGGGGAGAGGGCTGGTGTGGCCGCTCTTCTGTCCAGGTGGTGAGGACTGGACCTTCACACTGTCTGATGTTAGGAGAACCGTTCACATGACTCCCTGGCCTCATGAGCAGCCAGGTGAACTGCTGCTCTGCCCATGGGTTGCTCCTCCTCCTCTGCCTCCTCCTCCTCGTCCTCATCCTCATCCTCCTCCTCCTCAATATGTGTGGCAGATGTGGATGAGGCCTCCTCCAGCGGAACCCCTCTCTGTTGTGCCATGTTGTGCAGGGCACAACAGACGACTATAATGCGTCCCACTCTGTCTGGTGCGTATTGAAGCGCTCCCCCAGAACGATCAAGGCACCTGAAGCTCATCTTGAGCAGCCCTACAGCCTGCTCAATTGTACACCTGATAGCGATGTGGCTGTCGTTATATCGATGCTGTTGCTCGGTGGTGGGGCTCCTCAGAGGTGTCATGAGCCACGTGTGCAGTGGGTATCCATTGTCCCGAGGAGCCAGCCCTTGCGGGTGTTCAGTCTGTGGAAGAGGGGCGGGATGTTGGACTCCCGGAGGATGAAGGAATCATGGCAGCTCCCAGGGAATCTGGCGCACACGTGAAGGAATCTCTTGTGGTGGTCACAGATGAGCTGAGTGTTGATGGAGTGATAGCCCTTCCTGTTGATGAACAGTCCTGGCTCGTGTGGAGGTGCTCGTATTGCTATATGGGTGCAATCGATTACACCCTGCACCCGTGGGAAGCCAGCCAGAGTGTGGAATCCCACTGCCCTCTCCGTCTGGCTGAGGTCATCAACGGGGAAGTTGATTTTGTGCGAGGCCCTGCAAAACAAGCCGTCGGTGACCTGCCTTCTGCACTTGTGTGCAGACGACTGAGAGACCCCGGCGATGTCCCCGGTGGCACCCTGGAATGATCCGGAGGCGAAGAAGTTGAGGGCAGTGGTGACTTTGACAGCGACAGGTAAAGAGATGCTGCTGCTCGGGCCAGCCAGGAGCAGCTCGGCATGAGGTAGGCTGCAGATGTCCGTAACTACCTGGAGACTGACTCTGAGCCTCATAGAGGTCCAAGAAGCTGAGCCTCGGTCTGTAGACCCTGTGGCCAGTGTAGTGCCTCCTGCGACGTCACTCTCTCTGTTGTTGCCCTCTGTGCTCTTGTGCAGGTGCCCGTGGCACAGCACTGTGTTGTGGAGCTCCACGTGGCGGAGGTGGATGGCGTGCCTGGCGAGGCTGGTGATGTTGCTCGTCCTTGGATGAAGTGTTGAATGCAGCCATGGTGCCCCCATCCTGACGGTGTGAGTTTGAGGGGGTCCGCAAAGTAGGTATATGTGTTTGCACAGCAGAGTTTGGGGTATAAATTAAGAATTTTGAGTGGAAAGACAAAGGTGTTGCAGCCAAAACTTTGTCTGAAGTGACAGAGTGCCCTGCTGCAATAAATGAGGTTTTCCCCACAACTGTCAAATAATCCTTTGCATCTCCCACTGGCTGCTGGCTGAAACACATCTGCTCCAACAGGGAGTGTTTCCCACAGCACAGGAAACACGCTGAGGATCCTTCAAAATTGCACCCCTACCAAAATCTCCACTCAATGAGGTCTGTCAAGTACCACAATTATCTAAATAACAATGTAAAGTATCATCCCGCCGGCTTTAATTGCCGGTGGGAGTCCCGCATGCGGGAGCTGCGCGCTCACCCGAATGTGTCATTGGGGAACCTGGAAGTCAGTGGGTTGGAGCCGGGCTCCGAACCCGCTCCGGGATTCCACCATTTTAGGAGACCCCCCGCCCCCAACGCACCCGCTCGGCCATCCGAAAATCGGCCTCAGTGTGTCATTGAGTGTCCTGTAAGGTATTTGGGTGATGTGCCTGTCATGGTCGAATAGCTGCCAGTTTGTGTGACGTGAGTGGTGGTTGTGTGGCCCGCAATTGTGGTACTATGTGCGGGTGAGATGCAGCATGCCAAGCGCAGCATTGCGTATGGATGGGCAGTGTTTGTTGGTGGGTGGGTGATGGGGAGTGTGATGTGTGGAGCAGTGGGGCAGTTAGTAGGATGTGCCACTTGACACTTGCATTCACTCACCTTCACCACTCGTGTCAAATCATTGAACTTCTTCCGGCACTGCACCCACGTGCGTGGTGCAATACTCCTGGCGTTTACTTCCTACGCCACAGCCTGTTAATGCCTGCGGAGCTGCAGTCTGGAGGGTCTCCGGTCACTCTGCGGGTACGTGCTAGCCTTCCTTTCAACCACGCCTTCTTCCCGGGCCTCCAGAGCATCATCCGAGAAGTGTGGAGCCCTCTCTCGTGCCGGTCCAGCTGTTCTCGTGGCTCTCTTTCCCTCCTGCAAGTAAGCTGTGTACCTGCCATTTGAAATGTGCCTGCATCTTTAAGTAGTGCAGGCTGCTGATAACGTGCGCTGTGCACGCCCCATTTCCAACTTCCTCATTCTCAGTTCAGCCTCTTAGCAGCGCGGGTAGCGCTGACTGCACGGAGATTTCATGGTAAGTAGCAGGCAGCTCGAAGTTCACATGCTGCCTGCGTAGGGGCCATCGGGCGCGGGGTGGTGGCGCATTGCGCTACACCGCCCGAAACGGACCCTTATCCAATTTTCCCCCCTCTGTCTCTTCGTGTCACACTCTGCTTATCTTTATCAAAATCACTACACTGCTGTATGACCTTGATTTTTCTCTTTAAATTTCTAAATTTCCCCTCACCTGAACCCTCCCCCGCTCCCTTTTTAGTTCAAAGCCCTGTCTACAGCCCTAGTTATTCGATTCGCCAGGACACTGGTCCCAGCCCGGTTTAAGTGGAGCCCGTCCCAATGGAACAGCTCCCTCTTTCCCCAGTCCTGGTGCCAGTGCCCCATGAATTGAAACCCCTGTCTCCCACACCACACTCTGAGCCACCCATTTAACTCTAATCTGTTTATCCCTATGCCAATTTGCGCTTGGCTCAGGTATAATTCAGAGATTATTACCTTTGAGGTTCTGCTTTCTAATTTAGACCCGAGCCCCTCAGCAGTACCCCATTCTCAGTTCTACCTATATCGTTGGTTCCAACGTGGACCACGACAACTGGATCCTCCCCCTCATGCTCCAAGTTCTTTTCCAGCCGCAAGGAGATGTCCTTAACCCTGGCACCGGGCAGGCAACACAGCCTCCGGGACTCCCAGTCGCAGCTGCAGAGAACAGTGTCTATCCCCCCTGACTATACTATCCCCTAACGCTACCACATTCCTTTTTACTCCCCCCACTTGAATGGCCTCCTGTACCATGGTGCCGGGGTCAGTTTGCCCATCCTCTCTGCTCTCATCCACACAGGTAGCAAATACCTCGTACCTGTCGGACAAGGTCAAAAGCTGAGGCTCCTCCATCACTGGATCCTGGGTCCCCGTACCTGTCTGACTCACAGTCACATCCTCCTGTCCCCGGCCACAGACCATATCTATACTACTACCTAACCTAAGGGGTGTGACTGCCTCCTGGATCAAAGCGTACAGATAACTCTCTCCCTCCCTGATGCATCGCAATGTCTGCAGCTCAGACTCCAGCTCAACAACTCTGAGCCTAAGTTCCTTGAGTTGCAGACACGGAATGCAGATGTGATTGCTCGGGATCTCACTGGTCTCCACAAATTTCACATACTGCAGTTATAACACACCACCTGCCCTGCCATCCCTATCTAAACTTGTTTATATATTTGATTAGTTTAAGTTTTTATTCACTCGATATTTTTAGTTTTATCAACTAATTAGTTGATCCAGTTTAAGTTATTGATTTAATGAGGGGGAGGATCCAGTTGTCATGGTCCACATTGGTCCACCTGCTGTCCTGTGACGTCACTCCTTGATTTTTATTTTTGTTTCTCTGCTCTCCGCTGCTCCTTTATACCCCGGTCCCTGGGGGGGATTCCCGCTCTCTCCACTCTCTGCTACTCCTTTATACCCCTGTCCCTGGGGGGGATTCCCGCTCTCTCCGCTCTCTGCTGCTCCTTTATACCCGGTCCCTGGGGGGGATTCAGGCTCTCTCCGCTCTCTGCTGCTCCTTTATACGAGGTCCCTGGGGGGGGATTCCCGCTCGCTCTGCTCTCCACTGCTCCTTTATACCCGGTCCCTGGGGGAGATTCCCGCTCTCTCCACTCTCCGCTGCTCCTTTATACCCCGGTCCCTGGGGGGGATTCCCGCTCTCTCCACTCTCCGCTGCTCCTTTATACCCCGGTCCCTGGGGGGGATTCCCGCTCTCTCCACTCTCCGCTGCTCCTTTATACCCCGGTCCCTGGGGGGGATTCCCGCTCTCTCCACTCTCCGCTGCTCCTTTATACCCCGGTCCCTGGGGGGGATTCCCGCTCTCTCCGCTCCCGGCTACTCCTTTATACCCCGGTCCCTGGGGGGGATTCCCGCTCTCTCCGCTCTCTGCTGCTCCTTTATACCCGGTCCCTGGGGGGGATTCCCGCTCGCTCTGCTCTCCACTGCTCCTTTATACCCGGTCCCTGGGGGGGATTCCCGCTCTCTCCACTCTCTGCTACTCCTTTATACCCCGGTCCCTGGGGGGGATTCCCGCTCTCTCCGCTCTCTGCTGCTCCTTTATACCCCGGTCCCTGGGGGGGATTCCCGCTCTCTACGCTCTCTGCTGCTCCTTTATACCCGGTCCCTGGGGGGGATTCCCGCTCTCTCCGCTCTCTGCTGCTCCTTTATACCTGGTCCCTGGGGAGGGATTCCCGCTCTCTCCGCTGCTCCTTTATACCCCGGTCCCTGGGGGGGATTCCCGCTCTTTCTCTCCGCTGCTCCTTTATACCCCGGTCCCTGGGGGGGATTCCCACTCTCTCCGCTCTCCGCTGCTCCTTTATACCCCGGTCCCTGGGGGGGATTCCCGCTCTCTCCGCTGCTCCTTTATACCCCTGCCCCTGGGGGTGATTCCCACTCTCTCTGCTCTCCGCTGCTCCTTTATACCTGGTCCCAGGGGGGGATTCCCGCTCTCTCCGCTCTCCGCTACTCCTTTATACCCGGTCCCTGGGGGGGATTCCCGCTCTCTCCGCTCTCCGCTGCTCCTTTATACCCCGGTCCCTGGGGGGGATTCCCGCTCTCTCCGCTCTCCGCTGCTCCTTTATACCCCGGTCCCTGGGGGGGATTCCCGCTCTCTCCGCTCTCTGCTGCTCCTTTATACCCGGTCCCTGGGGGGGATTCCCGCTCTCTCCGCTCTCTGCTGCTCCTTTATACCCCGGTCCCTGGGGGAGATTCCCGCTCTCTCCGCTGCTCCTTTATACCCCGGTCCCTGGGGGGGATTCCCGCTCTCTCCGCTCTCCGCTGCTCCTTTATACCCGGTCCCTGGGGGAGATTCCCGCTCTCTCCGCTGCTCCTTTATACCCGGTCCCCGGGGGGGGATTCCCGCTCTCTCCGCTCTCCGCTGCTCCTTTATACCCGGTCCCTGGGGAGATTCCCGCTCTCTGCTACTCCTTTATACCCGGTCCCTGGGGTGGATTCCCGCTCTCTCCGCTCTCCGTTACTCCTTTATACCCCGGTCCCTGGGGGGGATTCCCGCTCTCTCCGCTCTCCGCTTCTCCTTTATACCCGGTCCCTGGGGGGGATTCCCGATCTCTCCGCTGCTCCTTTATACCCGGTCCCTGGGGGGTATTCCTGCTCTTTCTCTCCGCTGTTCCTTTATACCCTGGCCCCTGTGGGGGGATTGCCCTGTTAATTTAACAGTCCTTCTATCTGATTAGTTAAGGAGATACCCAGTTGCTTGCCCTGTTCCCTCTGGTCTCAGGTGCCCTGTTTCCCTCACTGCAATGTTATCAGCTCGCACTTTCAGCAACTCGCCAGGCAGAAAATTTTAAAATCTAAACGTGCAAGTGCAAGTATACATGAATGTAAAATTAAAAGTCATTGATTGCTATTGGAGTGGATTCTGATGAATAACAAACCAAACACCCCTCCTTCACCAGTATCTTTCTGTCTCCATATTGCCCCTCAATGGCTCAGTAATTCAATGGCCTCCAGCTGTGAGCTGCACTCAGCTCCACCCAGCAACAGCTTTAACCACAGCGAAAAGTCCAACAACACAGATGTTTTCTTAATTCATTCTCAGGATGTGGGCCGGCATTTATTGCCCATTCCTAATTTATCATTGTCTCCTTTTTTTGACAGGGGTGTAACATTTGCAATCATCCAGTCCTCTGACACCATCTCCATATCAAAGGAAAGTTGGAAGATTGTGGCCAGAGCCTCGGCAATTTCCACCCTTATTCCCTCAGTAACCTAGGATGTATCCCATATGGACCGGATGACTTTTCTACTTTGAGGGCTGCCAATCTTTTAAGTACCTCCTCTTTATCTATTTTTATATCCAATATCGCTACTACCTCCTCCTTTACTGCTACAATGGCAGCATCCTCTTCTCTAGTGAAGACAGATGCGAAGTATTCATTTAGTGCCTCAGCCATGCCCTCTACCTCCATAAGAAGATTTCCTTCTTTGTCCCTAATTGGTCCCACCCTTCCACTATTTATATGTTTATAAAATATGATTGGGTTCCCTTTTATGTTAGCCGCTAATCTATTCTCATACTCTCTCTTTGCCCCTCTTATTCCCTTTTCTTGATCTTCTCTGTACTTTCTGTATTTAGCTTGATTCTCTGCTGTATTATTCACCTAACATTTATCATAAGCCTTTTTCGTCATCCAGGGATCTCTAGCTTTGGATACCCTTCCTTTCCCCCTCATGGGAATGTGTCTACTCTGTACCTGAACCAACTCCTCCTTGTGGGCCTCCCATTGTTCAATTACTGTTTTGCCTGCCAATTTTTGATTCCAAGCCACCAGGGCAAGATCCCATTTTAACACATTGAAATTTGCCCTCCTCCAGTTAAGTATTTTCACATTTGCTAGTTCCTTGTCCTTTTTCATAACTATTCTAAACCTAATGATATTGTGATCACAGTCCCCCAAATGTTCCCCCACTGAAACATGCTTCACCTGCCCCACTTCACTGCCCAGAACTAGATCCAGAACTGTTTCCTTCCTGGTTGGGCTGGAAATGTACTGTGTTCCAGAAAGTTTCCTTGTACACATTTCAGGAATTCCTCCCCCTCTTTGCCCTTTACACTGTTACTGTCCCAGTCTATATTGGGATAATTGAAATACCCCATTATCACTACTCTTGCATCTTTCTGTAATTTGCCTGCAAATTTGCTCCTCTATCTCCTTCCCACTATTTGGTGGCCTATAGTATACACCCAGCAGCGTCATAGTTCTTTTGTTCCTTAATTTCAACCAAATAGATTCTGCCTGTGACCACTCAACTATGTCATCACTTTCCATTGCTAAAATAGTTACTTTGTTCAATACTGCCACTCCCCTCCCTCCTTTCTTTGCTTCCCTATCTTTCCTAAATGCCCTGTAGCCAGTAATATTAAGTACCCAATCCTCCCCTTCTTTGAGCCAGGTCTCTGTTACTGCCACAATATCATAGTCCCATGTGAGCCTGCAGCTCACCAACCTTATTTACCACACTATGTGCATTTACGCACATGCACTCCAAACTCATCTTAGACTGCCTCGCATTTGCCCCCTATCTGATTCCTCCTATTTCTGAACTATTCTTTACTCGGGTTCTATTTGTCCCTCCAAGTCCTCTATGCACCTGGTTTCTCCTCTCTAATGTTCCCTGCTGGTGCCCATCCCCCAGTCAAATTAGATTAAACCCTCTCCCTCATTTTTCTATTTACTTTTGATCTCCTTCATATCTCTCATTCTTCAAACTTCTCAAAACTTCTCATTTCTAGCTCAAACAAATACACAACATGGTGGTACTGGCACTATCAGCTTTTACGCAGTCTCCTTAATCAGATGAGGCTCACCACCACCTTCTCAAGGGCAATTAGGGATGGGCAATAAATGTTCACCTTGCCAGCGACACCCACATCCCATGAACAAATGTAAAAAAAATGCAATTGGGAGCTCTCCGAAATGTTCACCAAGATTGGGACATCACCAGATGAGGCCAACTCCTTAGCAAAGAGCAGACAGTGTCCATTCAACAGCTTGTCAGCAAATTCCCACTCATGCAGTGGGACTAATATTACTACCTCTAGGGTCGGCATTTACCTCCAGAAACTGGAGATACTCTTGTATATTTCTCCCTGAAGCAAACTCCCAAAATCACCCGCAGTCTTTCTGTCCCTAGGTCCCAGAGATTTGTCCAAACAAATTGCCTTCACCCTTAATCACACACTGTTTCTACTGGGTTTGGTCCCTACGCCTGAGTTCACAATTACAAAACATAGACTGTAGATAATTCTGTAAACTAAGGAAAGGAATGGAAGGTAGGCATGTCAGGTCAACCTGATTTTTTGATGTAGGAAATGGTAAAAGGATGTTCTGCTCTGATGGGAGAAAAAGGCCTAAGGGCAGTGTTGGTGCCATTAGAGGGGATCCTCCTCCCTCTCATGAAGTGTCAGAGACTGGATTCTACATCGGTCAGATGAAGCTTTCCATGGCTATGGAGATGTCATCAAAGCACTTCAGATGGACAGGGCCTTGTGTCCTCAATCTGGCCCAGCATTAACAGCAACGGTGACCAAGGGAGCCAAAAGTTGCCACTGGTGTCTCCGAACAGTTACGGGTAAGGTAAAGGAGGAGAAAACAATTTCTACAAAATGTCCCTTCTGATTCAGCTTTGGTCAGTGTCTGTACATTGGTCAGCTCTGTGCCATCAGCCTCTGGAGAGGAAACATAACAATAAACTGAATTTAAACATAAGCCCATCTAATGGGGCCAAGTCACACCACAAGCGGCAGTGGGAAAGTATAGGAGAGTGGGAAGAGTTGATCTTCCAATTCAGTCTGTGGCACAGCACATTAGTGCGTCAATGTCCCGGGTATTACAGACTAGCACCTTCCTTCTTTTTTCCTTTCTTCCTTCAGCATCAAATTTCATCTCATGTCTATAATTCAGATCTTCCCATTGATCAATACTTCAGTGCTGTTTAACTTTGTGCGGTCCTGTTTGGTTTCCAATGCCGTGTGCATTAATCTGGATTTGACTGTTACTCCGCTTGACCAGCAGGCATTCTGGATTAATCCCAGACAACAAATATTTCTGACACATGTATCTAGTACGAACATGCCATGATCTGGGGAACCTCATTTTGTTCAGAAACCAGAAAACACTTCCTGGCTTTTTCCTTCACCGTCTCTCATGTTGAGTGACTGTTTGTTGCACGTTAACGTGCCGTTATCGCCCTTCGCAGGGGGACGCCATCATTTCTCGATCTGCCACAGCGTAGCAACAGGTGTGGGCAAGATGGGTGTTGATGAGTGTGACTGCACATGTCCTAAATCTTTGGCCTCATTCTCTTATCCCTTGTACAGTCCTGAAAATGTGCTAACAGGAAATGCTTGACATCTGAAGGACAGTCCTGGTCTTCAAAGATCATAGCATCATAGCATCATAGTAGGTTGAGCACAGGAGGAGGCCATTCGGTCCATCATGCCTGTGCCGGCTCTTGAAAGAGCTATCCAATTAGACCCACTCCCCTGCTCTTTCCCCATAGCCCTGTAATTTTTTTTCCCTTCAAGTATTTATCCAATTATCTTTTGAAAGTTACTATTGAATCTGCTTCCACCGCCCTTCAAGGCAGTGCCTTCCAGATCAACTGCGTATAAAAAGAGCCACTGGCTCTTTTGTCGATCACCTTAAATCTGTGTCCTCTGGTTACTGACCCTTCTGACACTGGAAACGGTTTCTCCTTATTTACTCTATCAAAAATGTTCATGATTTTGAACATCTCTATCAAATCTCCCCTTAACTTCTCACAACCCCAGCTTTTCCAGTCACTCTGACAAAATAAAGTCGCTCAACCCTGCTACCATTCTAGTAAATCTCTTCCGCACCCTCTCTAAAGCCTTGACATCCTTCCTAAAGTGTGGTGCCCAGAATTGAACACAATACTTCAGCTGAGGCCTTACCAGTGTTTTATAAAGGTTTAGCATAACTTCCTTGCTTTTGTACTCCATGCCCCTATTAATAAAGCCCAGGATCCCATATGCTTTTTTAACAGTCTTCTCAACTTGTCCTGCCACCTTCAAAGATTAGTGTACATACACCCCCAGGTCTCTCTATTCCTGCATTCCCTTTAAAATTGTACCATTTCCTTTATATTACCTTTCCTCATTCTTCCTACCAAAATGTATCATTTCATACTTTTCTGCATTAAATTTCACCTGCCATGTGTCTGTCCATTTCACCAGTCTCTCAATGTCCTCCTGAAGTCTGTTACTATCCTTCATATTGTTTACTACATTTCCGACTTTCATGTCATCTGCAAACTTTGAATTTATACCCTGTATACCAAGTCCAGATCATTAATAAAAAATCAAAAAAAATCAGTGGTCCTAATACTGACCCCTGGGGAACACCACTGAATACTTCCCTTCAGTCTGAAAAACAACCGTTCACCGCTATCTGCTTTCTGTCCCGTAGCCAATTTTGTATCCACGCTGCCACTGTCCCTTTAATTCCATGGGCTTTAAATTTGCTAACAAGTCTATTAGGTGGTACTTTATCAAATGCCTTTTGAAAATCCATATATACAACATCACCCACACTACACTCATCAAACCTTTCCGTTACTTCATCGAAGAACTCAATCAAGTTAATCAAACACTTAGCCCATTCTTTTCCAAGTGCCAATTCATTTTGTCCCAGATTATTGTCTCTGAAAGTTTCCCTACACCAATGTTAGGCTGACTGGCCTATGATTTATCCCTCTCCCCTTTTTTGAACAGGGGTGTAACATTTGCAATCATCCAGTCCTCTGGCACTGTCCCCATATCTAAGGAGGGTTGGAAGATTGTGGCCAGAGCCTCCGCAATTTCTACTCTTATTCCCTCAGTAACCTAGGATGCACCCCATCTGGACCGGGTGACTTTTCTACTTTGAGCACTGCCAATCCTTTAAATACCTCCTCTTTATCTACTTTTATCCTAGCCAATATCGCTACTACCTCCTCCTTCACTGCTACAATGGCAGCATCCTCTTCTCCAGTGAATGTTAATTGTATCCATGTGATTTATCCCAATAGATACCCACCACCTGAAAACAATTAACACTAATTGATATGAACCTCTGAGGATAAAGGCTTGGAAACAAATGAAGACTAGGCTCTAGTATTCTATCCTTCACCCCCTGGTTATCCAGTTTATTACAGTGAGGACCGAGGTGAATTATTCATTTAGTACCTCAGCCCCCACAAGAAGATCTCCATTTTTGTCCCAAATTGGTCCCACCCTTCCACTATTTGTATGTTTATAAAAAGATTTTTGGGTTCCCTTTTATGTTAGCCGCTAATCTATTCTCATACCCTCTCTTTGCCCCTGTTATTACCCTTTCTTGATCTCCTCTCTACTTTATGTATTTAGCTTGGTTCTCTACTGTATTATGAACCTTACATTTGGTATGTCTCCTTTTCCTCTTTCAGTTTAATCTCTATATCTTTAGTCATCCAGGGAGCTCTTGCTTTGGATGCCCTTCCTCTCCCCCTGGTGGGAATGCGTCTGCTCTGTACCTGAACCATTTCCTCCTTGTGGGCCTCCCGTTGTTCAATTACTGTTTTGCCTATCAATTGTTGATTCCAATCCACCTGTGCAAGATCCCTTTTTGAGTCACTGAGATTAGTTCTCCTCCAGTTTAGTAATTTCACATTTGATTGTTCCTTGTCCTTTTCTATAATTATTCTAGACCTAATGATATTATGATCACTATTCCCCAAATGTGCCCCCACTGAATTATGCTCCACTTGCCCCACTTCATTCCCCAGGTCAGACACAGCACAGGTTAGATACAGAGTACAGCTCCCTCGACATTGATTCACCATGTGTTCATTGCAGCATATCTTTGACACGATCCAATGTAGCATACCAGGCAAAACATGAGCTGAACACAGAATAAAAATCCCTGTACATGTAAATGTCAAGCACTCCCAGGTGAGGCATGGACAAGACTCACACGTGAGTAAAGCTCTGTTCAGTTTATGGACAAATTAAAGGCCGAGACTTATGGCAGATGTTGAACAGCTCCCAGTAGCTGGTTAGACCCTCACCTTTGCAAAATCTTGGAGAGTTCCTCGCCTTTTCAATCATTGCTGAAGCTTCTTGTTTTATCCCATCTTTGATACTGGGGGTCTTGGTCTCACCAGATCTGCTCTGTGAACCATGGATATTTCTCCACTCCTAGTTAGTGTGGTGATGATTCACCTTCTCTCTCTCCACCTTCCTGAGATATTGCTCACTCCAAGAAATTATCAATAAAAGGATGATTAACGTTAATTCTAGAATCTGTAACTGGAATACAATGGGATTATTTTTCTGACTATGATCATATTTAATTTGATTATATTTGCAATTAATGACAGTTGGTTGAATTACTTACTTGAATATTAAATTGTTCTTTTCTTTCCTTTCCCCTATTCCTAGGGACTAAACCCACTCACTGGTAATTTTAATCGCAAAGAACGGGTGGGTTGGGGGCGGGTGGGAGGTAAAAATAATAGATTTTTTTGAAGTGGGACTGCAACCCAGCTCAACGTGCCCACTTCTGGGTTTAACCCAGGTGCGCTTAGATGCTCGCGCATATCCGGAGCCCAGAAGTCCCTTCCGCACTTAATGCCAGCAGGCGGATTGTTAAAGGGGCAATGTACCTCATTGAAATAGTAGAGGTATTACATTTTTTGAGAATTCTAAGGCTGAAACTAATTTAACCTCAGCTGCTTGGATTTCCCATGGCCTCTGAATCTTGTCAGGTGAAAGGAGGCAAGAAGGGCCGATCGTTGAGGTAAGTGCCTTTATTGCACTGCTTGTGGGCCAGGAAGAGCAGGAGCGCTCCCTCCAGGCCCAACAAGCTTTCCTTGCAATCAGACAGCGGCGATCGGCTGACCCTCTCCGATGTCCGATCCACCCCAATGTCCAATCACCTACCGATGGGAAACACCCCCCCCCCCCCCCCCCACGATGTCCGACCCCCAGATGGGAGAACCCCCCGCCCCTGGATGTTCCCCAAGACCCACCCACCCATGACGTCCGCCGCCCACGCTCTGGCCCTCCCTCCCCCCTCTCTGATCCCTGGCTCCTATCACTCCCGACAGACCCGGAAGCAAAAGTAATTACCTTCAATTGAACTGCGATTGCAGATTCCAACGCGCTCACTTCACTTCAGGGTTCCCCACGCAAACATCTACCCACCCGCTGAGCTCCCGGCTCCCAGTGAAAAACCATGCCCACGGTGTCTGCTGCCAACCCCAGCTCCTCCCACAGTAACTCCCACTGACGGGTGTGTAACCAGGGGCGTAAACCTGTCTCCAGGTGACATCACAAAGAAACTACGTCACAAAGCAGCCCAAGCCCCTCCCACTTGAGATGTCACACGGCCACATGGCCAGGCTCTTGCTATTAGTGTGCAGTCTCACTGGGCACAAACACAGGTTGTACAATCATTACTGTCTCCGAACCCTCTCCCATGTACTGAGACTCCAGGCAGAGAGCACAGCCTCCCAAAATTAACCCTTACGAATTCTCCCTCCCATCCTCCGAATGAGAGATCCCACTATTCAATGGTCCCCATGTCCCCTCTTGCTTTATACATTCCACAGACTCCCCTGTCTTTATATCGGGCAGTGTGTCTCCCTCCTGTTTTGGCAGTGAGAGTCAGTTTGAGGGAATGATGTTGGGATGAGGCTGGACATATTACAACCTCCTCTGTGTTCTGAAACCAGTCTATTCCCTGTAACAGGAAGGGAAATCAGAGGCAAGAAGTGGAGAGATTATCAGGGGTATGAAGGAGTGGGACCATCAGTGCAATAATTGGATGGGGCACCATGGGCAATAATGGTTAAAGCTCCCTCTACTCTGTCCCATGAAACACTCCCAGGTCAGGTACAGCATGGGTTAGATACCGAGTAATGCAATGTAGTCATGGGTAGGCCAGGTGGGGAAGACCCGAATAATTCTAATAACTTTATTAAACATTTCTCAATATTAAAGACAATTACACATATTAAAACTAAGAATCTGGACTATAAGCAGGTTCTAAGAGGTTATATTCAGAACCTGTGAACAAACTACACTAATGATCTGCAAGGACAGGCATGGTATGTTCTAGGCACCGAGCCAGATAGTCAGAAGACTGACTAAATACAGAAGAAGAATAGAGAAGGTATCAGAAACGATGAGATGGTAAGGGACAAACCATGAAAATATCAATGGACAAGGACTAGATAATGTCATGCAGAATCACTGAAGATAATTATATAATTTCCAAGATGAATTAATGGGTTAACGTGTTACGTATTAATTAAAAATAACCAGAACGTGTTGACATGTTATCATCACGTTAGCAAGACATTACTAAGACTATAAAAGATACAACACTCAAAAGCTCAAAAAAACTTGAAAATTACGAGCTTGAGGCATTTAAGGAATAATAAGAGGTTAACGCTGCTCCCAATAGGAACGGGTAACATCGCTTCTATTTTATCTAGTACCTTAGCTGGTGAGACTGTTAGCAATCTGACTTGTTAACTGTCCTTTGTCATGTGCTAAATAAAACTCTAATTACCACAACCATTTTGGTATAGTCTCCTTCTGAATGTCTTACAAACTGGCAAGCTAGCCAGATGGAGCTATGTGGTAGTTTAGAGATGATAAAAACAGCACATGTAAAGTGCAGGTCTCAGGAATGTCGGACCGATCAATTCGAGGTGGGAGAACTGTATTAAAGAAATACAGGGGAGAGGGCGCGAGGTCCTCCAATACAGTAAAGTGACCATGAGGCCACTAAAGTCTTTGAGAAAGAGCTCTCAGGGATGGCTGGGAAAGAGGGTCTAGTTCCCATAATGACGGAGGGTGACCAGCCTATGGTATAGGGAGGCAAAAAAGTATGTAAATAAAGTAACAGATGGGAAACTAAAACTTAAACCAGCCAGGCGACTGGTGGTACATGCTTTCTGTGCAGAAAGATCAGAAGAACAGAAAGGACAACTGACAGCAAAGGTTTGTAAGATGATGAAGGGAATAGATTGCGTTTCAGTTGACCGTTTGTTCCAATTAAATATGTTACGAGGACCAGGGGTCACAATTTTAGGTTGTACCAGATCAGACCTAGGTTAGATGACAGGAGGTGATTCTTTTCCCAGAGAATAGCGGCCCTCTGGAACAGGCTGCCGGTTCGTGCGGTGGACGCTGATTCGCTGAATTACTTCAAGCGCGAGCTGGACCTGTTTCTGTTTGGGGCGAAGGTCACCTCTGACAAAAGGTAGGTAACGTAATGCATAGAATTATCAGGGCCAGAGTGATCTCCTGGGGGTCGGAAAGGAATTTCCCAGATTTTTTTCCCCAAATTGGCCGGGGTTTTCATCTGTTTTTTCGCCTCTCCCAGGAGATCACATGGCATGGGTGGGGAGTGTATATATTATGAGGTATCACGATTGTGTGGGACAGGCTGGATGGACCAGAGAGTCTTTTCCTATCCGTCTTTATGATATGTTGCAAGCTAAAGTAACAGAGTTACAGTGCCATCTAAGAATGGCCACCACTCAGTGCATTGGAACCGTGGTCACTGTACAAGAAAATAAGGAACTGGGAGAAGAACTAGCCAGTAAACAGCAAAGTTTGAAAGATACATGAGCTGCATTGAGAGTCGCTCTACAGAAGCTGCCCTCAAGTGCAGAAAATCATAAAGTCTGTAAAAGGTAATTAGATAAGGAAAGATTGAAGACTAACTACACGCAACAGTTTGATGACCCGGCTAGAGGATGTTGGCAATGACATAAATTGGGACTCCCTAGAGTATGAGGCAGCTCATTATCATGGTGATAATGAGTCACACCTACACTAAGCATCGGGCAGCCCCTACTCTGTCAAACCATCGGCACCCCCGATAGAGAATGGCTGACCAGTGGCAGCAGTAACCCGCACAGACAATTATCACACTGCAGTTCCACCGGTTTTAACATGATATTCAGAACAAACCAGACTCCTCAATGGTAATAAGGCCAGCGCACTAGCAGCGGAGTTGGGAGCCATTGTTATGATTTCTGAACCTGAGGACACTCTGCAGAGGATGTTAAATTTCATGGATCAGCGTCTCGTATTAGACGATCAAGACAAGGGTCAGGTGTTGTTGGCCGCCTGTACGCCATCTGTGAAATATGCCATACTGGCCAACTTGCATGGGGTTACACCGCTCGCTACAGGTCAAATATCCTCTCTCATAAGAACATAAGAACATAAGAAATCGAAGAAGGAACAAGCCATACGGCTCCTCGAGCCTGCTCCGCCATTCAATAAGATTGCGGTTGATCTTCGACCTCAACTCCATTTTCCTGCCCAATCCCCAAATCCCTTGATTCCCTTAGAGTACAAAAATCTATCAATCTCAGTCTTGGATATACTCAAAGACTGAGCATCCACAGCCCTCTGGAGTAGAGAATCCTAAATATTCACGACCCTCTGAGTGAAGACATTCCTCCTCATCTCAGCCCTAAATGTACGACTCCTTATCCTGAGGCCATGTTCCCTAGCTCTAGGATCTCCAGCCAGGGGAAACATCCTCTCAGCATCTACCCTGTCAAGCCCTCTTAGAATCTTATATGTTTCAATGAGACCTCGCATGACTCGCATAAAGCTCCCAAGCATCTCAGCAAGAGGGCAGATGTTGGAGGAGGTTGTGAAAAAAGACAGTTTGTAAAAGACAGAGAATGCTGAAACTTCAGAAATATAAATCACCAAAAGTTCAAGCAATGGACCATATCTAGAAAGGAGATGTGGTAAGAATCGATAAGATTCAGAATGGCTTACACAAGTGACAATTATGGAGACACGCTTCAATAAGGAGGCCTGATAACCAAGGAACCAACATTTTCACAGAACGGATAGCATTCAGTAACTGTTGAGAAAGTGAGAGTTATGGAGCTAAACAAGACACTTAAGGTTATAGAAGACGAAGAGGTTCACACATTCCAAGAGGACAATAACAGCTTGTAACAACAGAGATGTTGCTTTGGGTGATTAGCTATGCAATATAAAACAGCTCTTTTGGGTTGTTAACGTGGTGTCAGCTGACCATGAGATAAGGACAGAGATGCATATGTGCAGAACCTGGCAGCCGAATAGTATAAAGGTAGGGAATGCTCCCTCCCAAAGGTTTGAGCTCTCGAGAGAATGGTCAGACATCCATTACCCAGGCAGTCCACGGAGGTCAGATCCGATCAGTCTGAATTCACGGGAAAACCAGGTTGTGTTGATTGCTCAAAAACAAAATACTGCAGATGCTGGAAATCTGACATATAAACAGAAAATGCTGGAAATACTCAGCAAGTTATCTGTGGAGAAAGAAACAGAGTTAACGTTTCAGGTCAGTGACCCATCGTCAGAACAGTATTGATTGCTTGTCATTTAATGTAATCTGAAGACAGTTGTATTATAACAATAATACTGTTGTGAGTCAATCTGTTAAAACTTGTTGTTTAAGAACCACTCAAGGCCAGAATCAAGCAGAAATTATTGTTGAAGGATTAACAGACAATGCTAGGAATGGGACCACGACAGACTGCGAGGAAAATACACGCAAAATGCAGGAGAGCTTATCCGAATACTTGTGGGCATTTGCAACCCGACTGTTTAATGGTCCAAACATAGACAAAAGAGCTGAATTCCAGAGGTGAGGCGAGAGTGACTGCCCTTGACACCAAGGCAGCATTTGACGGAGTGTGGCATTAAGGAGCCCTAGTAAAATTGAAGTCAATGGGAATCGGGGAAAGCTCTCCAGTGGCTGGAGTCATACCTAGCACAAAGGAAGATGGTAGTGGTTGTTGGATGCAAATCATCTTAGCCTCAGAACATTGCTGCAGGAGTTCCTCAGGGCAGTGTCCTTGGCCCAACCATCTTCAGCTGCTTCATCAATGAACTTCCCTCCATCATAAGGTCAGAAATGGGGATGTTTGCTAATGATTGCACAGTGTTCAGTTCCATTCGCAATCCCTCAAATAATGAAGCAGTCCATGCCCACATGCAGCAAGATCCGGACAACATCCAGGCTTGGGCTGATAAATGGCAAGTAACATTCACGTCAGACAAGTGCCAGGCAATGACCATCTCCAACAAGAGAGAGTCTAACCACCTCCCCTTGACATTCAATGCGTTACCATCGCCGAAACCCCTACCATCAATATCCTGGGGGTCACCATTGACCAGAAACTTAACTGGACCAGCCACATAAATACTGTGTCTACAAGAGCAGGTCAGAGGCTGGGTATTCTGTGGCAAGTGACTCACCTCCTGACTCACCAAAGCCTTTCCATTATCTACAAGGCACAAGTCAGGAGTGTGATGGCATATCCTTCGGCTCCAACAACACTCAAGAAGCTCGACACCATCCAAGACAAAGCAGCCCGCTTGATTGGCACCTCATCCACCACCCTAAACATTCACTCCCTCCACCACCAGCGCACCATGGCTGCAGTGTGCACCATCCACAGGATGCACTGCAGCAACTCGCCAAGGCTTCTTCGACAGCACCTCCTAAACCCGTGACCTCTACCACCTAGAAAGACAAGGACAGCAGGCGTATGGGAACAACACCACCTGCGCGTTCCCATTCAAGTCACACACCATCCCGACTTGGAAATATATCGCCGTTCCTTCATCGTCACTGGGTCAAAATCCTGGAACTCCCTTCCTAACAGCACTGTGGGAGAACCTTCACCAAATGGACTGCAGCGGTTCAAAAAGGCGACTCACCACCACCTTCTCAAGGGCAATTAGGGATGAGCAATAAATGCTGGCGTTGCCAGCAATGCCCTCACCCCATGAATGAATAAAAAAAATTACTCTGTCTCCGCTACCATAGATAAAATTGCCCATGCAGTATGGTGACCTAACATGACACGGGATATTACTGTTATGCCAAGCATGCATACCATGCTTGTAAAGTAACCCCTCTATGCATATTAACTAAAAGAGCTTTTCTAAAAACTGCACCGTCGCTAGACGGTCTCTGGACTCACATTCATAGTGACTTTATTGGCCCCCTCCCTAACTGCAAGTTGGGTTCCAGTACTGTTTACTTATCATTGACAAATTTATAAAATGGATGGAGGCCTTCCCATGTCCAAGTAACACCGCCATCACCATAGCGCGTATTCTATTGTGTTCGATGATGTCAAGGTGGGGAATGCTGGTACAGATTGACAATGATCAGGGGACACATTGTACCGCAAAAAAATGTAAAGATGTACAAAAAGCCACAGCTCAAAAATTACATGTAGCCCATCATCCACAATCTTCAGGGCGAGTGGAGAGCAGGAATCGGACGTTGAAAACAATACTAAAAAAGTTTTGTTCAGAAAACCCGATCAAATGGCCAACTATGTTACCCGAGTGCTTAATGGTAATTGGAGCAACACCCCACAGCACCACAAAAAATTCTCCTTATCAAGCAATGACAGGATGCTTAATGAGGACCCCAGGACATCTGTTAGTGCCACAAGTATTGATAGCTCCCACCATGCAGGGAACAGTCGGAGAAATATGGTTGACAAAAATGATTGAGCATGAATGAAATACAAATTTATTGCCTTAGCTGGTAAGATTGTTTGCAATCTGACTTTTTAACTGTTCTTTGTCTTGTACTAAATAAAACTCTAATTACCACAACTATTTTGGTATAGTTTCCTTCTGAATGTCTTACAACCTCATTTAGAAAGGAAGAAAGCACCAGAATAATTGCCCTGATAGAGAACGACGTTGCCATTTTTAAGGCCTGAACCTCATGTCAGTAGATTGATCCAAGTGAAGTTATTCCCTTCCTGGTTTTCCAGTTGATCCCATTGCCATTTGAAGTGTGAATTCCTCTGACTGTTCTCTTCTATCTGTATTCCCACCCTGGCTCTGTCCCTATGGAGGGGCTGGTCCCAGTTCTGACTGTTCCCTTCCATCTGTATTCCCACCCTGGCTCTGTCCCTATGGAGGGCCTGGTCCCAGTTCTGACTGTTCCCTTCCATCTGTATTCCCACCCTGGTTCTGTCCCTATGAAGGGGCTGGTCCCAGTTCTGACTGTTCCTTTCCATCTGTATTCCCACCCTGGCTCTGTCCCTATCGAGGGGCTGGTCCCAGTTCTGACTGTTCCTTTCCATCTGTATTCCCACCCTGGCTCTGTCCCTATCGAGGGGCTGGTCCCAGCTCTGACTGTTCCTTTCCATCTGTATTCCCACCCTGGCTCTGTCCCTATCAAGGGGCTGTTTGCAGTTCTGTTCCCTTCCATCTGTATTCCCACCCTGGCTCTGTCCCTGTGGAGGGGCTGGTCCCAGTTCTGACTGTTCCCTTCTATCTATATACCCTTTGCTGGCTCTGTCCCTATCGAGGGGCTGTTTGCAGCTCTGACTGTTCCCTTCCATCTGTATTCCCACCCTGGCTCTGTCCCTATCGAGGGGCTGGTCCCAGCTCTGACTGTTCCCTTCCATCTGTATTCCCACCCTGGCTCTGTCCCTATCAAGGGGCTGGTCCCAGCTCTGACTGTTCCCTTCTATCTATATACCCTTTGCTGGCTCTGTCCCCATGGAGGGGCTGGTCCCAGCTCTGGCTGTTCCCTTCTATCTATATTACCCTCCTCTGGCTCTCACCTTGGCAAAATCCTGGACTGATGGGATTCTCAGTAAAGTTTCTTACCTTTTCGATCATTGTTGAAGTGTTCTGTTTTATCCTATCTGTGACACTGCGGGTCTTGATCCCATCAGATCTGCCCTGTGAACCCAGCGACATTTCTCCACTCCCAGTTAGTGTGGTGATGATTTGACTTCTTTCTCTCCACCTTCCTGAGATATTGCTCACTCCAAGAAATTATCAATAGAAAATATTAATTCTAGAAACTGAAACTGGATTACAAAGGGATTATTTTTATGTCTATGATTATATCATTGTCTTTGGAAAATTGGAATATATTTGCAATTAATGACATTTGGTTATATTACTTTAATATTAAATTGTTCTTTTCTTCCCTTTCCCCTATTGAAAGGGACGAAACTCACTCACAGTGTCTGCTCCCAACCCCAGCTCCTCCCACTGATGGGGCGTAACCAGGGGCGTAAACCTGTCTCCAGGTGACAAAGGAGACAGGAGCCAATCACACAGCAACTAGAAGCTCTGTCACAAAGAAGCCCAGGCCCCTCCCACTCGAGGTATTACAGGGTGACATGGCCAGACTCTGCTCCTGGTGCAGTCTCACTGGGCGTGAATGCAGGTTGTACAATCATTACTGTCTGCGACCCTGCTCCCATGTACTGAGACTCCAGGCAGAGAGCACAGACTCCCAAAATTAGCCCTTACGAATTCTCCCTCCCATCCTCCGAATGTGAGGTCCCACTATTCAATGGCCCCCATGTCCACCTCTTGTTTTATACACCCCAAAGTCTCTCTTCTCTTTATAGCTGCAGTGTGTCGCCCTCCTGCTTTGCAGTGAGTGAATGGTGCTGGGATGAGTTCGGGATATTACATCCTCCTCTGCGTTCTGAAACCAGTCTATTCTCTGTAACAGGAAGGGGCATCAGTGGCAATAATCAGGGGTATCATCAGGGGTATCAAGTGGTGGGACCATCGGAGCAATAATTGAAGGGGGCATCGTGGGCAATAAGGGGGTAAACACTCCAAGACCAGGTACAGCACGAGTTAGATACAGAGTAAAGCTCCATCTACACTGCCCCCATCAAATGCTCTCAGGACAGTACATCATGGGATGGATACAGAGTAAAGCTCCCTCTCAACGGTCCCATCAAACACGGGTCAGGTACAGCATGGGTCAGATACAATATAAAGCTCTCTCTAAATTGTTTCATCAAACACAGACAACTCAGATAAAGCATGTGTTCAATGCAGTGTATAGCTCCCTTGACACTATGCGATGAAGTACACCAGTTCAAGTACAGCATGGGGTGAATACAGAATAAAAATACCTCCACATGTGAGTGTCAAGCAAAGCCAGGTGAGGCCCTTTCCTTTCCCCTATTTATATGGACTTGTAGACAGGGGTAGGTCAGATGGGGAAGACCCTCATAATTCTAATAACTTTATTAAACATTTCTCAATATTAAAGACACTTATACATATTAAAACTAAGAATCTGGAATATAGGAAAGGTTCTAATAGGTCATATTCAGGATAACATTAGAACATGTGAACAAACTACACCAGTAATCTGCAAGGGCACACATGGCATGTTCCAGGCACCAAGCCAAATAGTCAGAAGACCAACTAAATGCAAGAGAATAATAGAGAAGGTATCAGAAAAGATGAGATGGTAAGGGACAAGACGTGAAAATAACAATGGACAAAAACTAGATAAAGCCGTGCAGACTCACTGAAGATATTTATATAATTTACAAGATGATTTAATGGGTTAATGTGTTACGTATGAATTAAAAATAACCAGAATGTGTTGACATGTTATCATCATGTTAGGAAGATGTTACTAAAAGGTACAATGCACAAAACCTCAGGGAACTTGAAAGATACGAGCTTGAGGCAGTCAAGGAACAACAAGAGGTTAACGCTGCTCCCGATAGGAACGGGTAATATCACTTGTGTTGTATCTATTGCCCTAACTGGTAAGACTATTAGCAAGCTGACTTGTTAACTGTTTTTGTCTTGTACTAAATAAAATCCTAATTACTACAACCATTTTGGTATAATCTCCTTCTGACTGTCTTACCAGGAGAAGAGAGAGGTAGAGAGGTGGAAAAATATGGGGAGGGAATTCCAGAGCTTAGGTTCTAGACAGCTGAAGGCACGGAAGCCAAAGGTGGGGCAAATGGAGTGGGGTATGCACAAGAGAACAGAATTGGAGGAATGCAGAGTTCTCAGAAGGTTTTAGGGATGACGGAGGTTGCGGAGATAGGGAGGAGCGAGCCCATGGAGGGATTTGAACACAAGGATGAGAATTTTAAAATAGGAGCATTGCTGGACCAGGAGTCAATGTAGGTCAGCGAGCACAGGGGCGATAGGTGAACGGGACTTGGTGCGAGTTAGGATATGGGCTGAGAGTTTCAGCAGCAGGTGGGCTGAGGCTGGGGTGGAGACAGGCGATATTACAAAGGTGGAAGTAGGTGGTCTTGGTGTTGGAGACGATATCATAGAATAACAGAATCATACAGCACAGAAGGAGGGCATTCAGCCCATCGTCCTGAGGCAAGTGGAGTGTATTCCATCACACTCCTGACTTGTGCCTTGTAGATGGTGGAAAGGCTTTGGGAAGTCAGGAGGTGAGTCACTCGCCGCAGAATACCCAGCCTCTGACCTGCACTTGTAACCACAGTCTTTATATCGCTGATCCAGTTAAGTTTCTGGTCAATGGTGACCCCCAGGATGTTGATGGTGGGGGATTCGGCGATGGTAATACCGTTGAATGTCAAGGGGAGGTGGTTGGACTCTCTCTTGTTGGAGATGTTCATTGCCTGGCACTTGTCTGGCACGAATGTTACTTGCCACTTATCAGCCCAAGCCTGGATGTTGGCCAGGTCTTGCTGCATGCGGAAACAGGCAGCTTCATTATCTGAAAGGTTGCGAATGGAACTGAACACTGAGCAACCATCAGTGAACATCCCCATTTCTGACCTTATGATGGAGGGAAGGTCATTGATGAAGCTGCTGAAGATGGTTGGGCCTAGGACACTGCCCTGAGGAACTCCTGCAGCAATGTCCTGGGACTGAGATGATTGGCCTCCAACAACCGCCACCATCTTCCTTTGTGCTAGGTATGACTCCAGCCGCTGGAGAGTTTTCCCACTGATTCCCATTGACTTCAATTTTACTAGGGCTCCTTGGTGCCACACTCGGTCAAATGCTGCCTTGATATCAAGTACAATCATTCTCACCTCACCTCTGGAATTCAGTTCTTTTGTCCATGTTTAGACCAAGGTTGTAATGAGGTCTGGAGCCGAGTGGTCCTGGCGGAACCCAAACTAAGCATCGGTGAGCAGGTTATTGGTGAGTAAGTGCCACTTGATAGCACTGTCGCGACACCTTCCATCACTTTGCTGATGATTGAGAGTAGGCTGATGAGGTGATAATTGGCCGGATTGGATTTGTCCTGCTTTTTGTGGACAGGACATACCTGGGCAATTTTCCACATTGCTGGGTGGATGCCAGTGTTGTAGCTGTACTGGAACAGCTTGGCTGGAGGCGTGGCTAGTTCTGGAGCACAAGTCTTCAGCACTACAGCCGGGATGTTGTCGGGGCCCATAGTCTTTGCTGTATTCAGTGCACTCAGTCGTTTCTTGATATCATGTGGAGTGAATCGAATTGGCTGAAGACTGGCTTCTGTGATGGTGGGGATATCGAGAGGAGGCCGAGATGGATCATCCACTCGGCACTTCTGGCTGAAGATGGTTGCAAATGCTTCAGCCTTGTCTTTCGCACTCACATGCTGGACTCCGCCATCATTGAGAATGGGGATGTTTACAGAGCCATCTGCACTCATAATAGCAATCATAGGATCATAGGAACAGGAGTAGGCTATTCAGCCCCTCGAGCCTGTTCCACCATTCAATTAGATTATGGCTGATCTGTATCTTAACTCTAAAGTGAAGGACGAGTAAGTGCAAGAGGAAGTAAAGGAAGAGGAAGAGGAAGGAATGCTACAAATTCCTCTGTCCCTTTCTGCCACAGCTCTACGTGGTCAGGCTTTTCACGAGCGATACCAGTAACCTAACTATATTCACCATCAGTCCTACACTCCTTACCTTTCCTCTCTCAGTGACCATCACATCATTCTCTTTCTGACAAAACTTATTGGTTCCATCCTCAGTTTACCATGGAAATAAAACCCAGCAACGAATGCAAAGTCAAATCCAAATTGATCAAGTCAATCACTAAATAATACATACAAAATGAAACTAATCACCCTTGTGCATTCCCTTAGTGCCTGACTTCTGTGTTCCTTTGCCTTTCCTACCGTTCCTACGGGGTGCTTCTTCAATGGCTGCAGCATGGGAGGTGAAAGGCCACTGACCTTCAATTGAGGAGAGTGCAGATGGCCTTGGAGGATGACATCGAGCAGCTCTGGACTGAGAGGGCCCAGCTTCAGGCTGCATCATCTCAGCCTGGTCTGCAGCAGCCTGGGCTGGCTGACTGACAGGCAAAAGCAAGGGCATTGGCCGAGTGGCAGAGGTGGGAGCAGGAATGCCGTCATCCTGAGAGAGGACAGCAGGTTCGACTTCCATGGAGTCATTGCCACCCCCCCTGCTTCAGCAATCCTGGTGATCTGTTGGTGAACAGTTTATTGGACTGCTGTGATGCCTTCGAAGCCCCTTTCAACATTGGTTCCCAGAGCCACGATGGCAGCAGTCTGAGCTTCCAAGGCAGAAATCTGAGATTCCAAGGCAACAGTCAGAGCTTTGATGGAAGCTGTTTGTGCTGCAATGGAAGCTGTGACATTGCTCATCAGACGTTGCATCACGGTGTGTTCCACAGGTCTGCTGATGGAGGTGACCACCTGTTCCACGTGGGAAAGGATGGACTCCAAGCTCTGCGCAAATTCTTGGCCAAGTTCGAGCTGGACTCCTCCATGCTCCTTGATATTCGGCGCAGGCTTTCTGGCAGGATTTCCAGTGCACCAAGCATTTGGTTGTATACACCCATTAGCCTTCTTCTGTAGTCTGGACCATCGAAGTCCTCATCTGACTCCACTACAGCAGAATTAGTGTGTGACCTCGCCCTCCGGCAAGCTGGCACCTGTGGATTCCTTCGCCCATGTCTTGGCTCCTGAGCACTTGTGCCCAGTGTCTCACCATGTGCTGATCCCTCCTCTATCTTAGCCTCTAAAGTACGTGCAGCATTAGTCTCTGGTAGCTGCGAGTGTAAGACCGAGTGACGGTTTCCCTTTATCCTCACTGTCTTCTTCCTTTTCCTCCTCTGATGGGGAAGGTTCCAGTTCTTCGGTATCTGAAATGAAGAAAGGACACGGGTTGGTTTGTGGTGAGGCGGAAGGAGAAAGTAAGAAGTGCATGTTTACATCATCTGCAGCTTGTGAGTCAGAAAAGATTGTGGGATGAGGGAGAAGGAGAAGTGGGAAAAGAGAAGGAGGATTAGGAATGCAGAGACCCTCATCATCAATCCATCCAGTGCCTCCAGTGGACACGGCCTCAGCAATGCCCCTTCCCATGATGGCCAGCACTGTCTCCTCCATGGGAGTTAAAATATGTAGGCAGGCTTGTCCTCCTCCAGTTTCTTGCTGCTGCCTCCTGTTATGCGTCACCTTCTCCTGCAGGAGGGAAGTGTCTCAGTGAGTGTCCTGCAATATGTTTGGGTGATGTGGCTGTCATGGTTGAATAGCTGCCAGTGTGTGCATGAGCTGTAAATTGTGGGTGTAAGGCTTGCAACAGTGTCACGTGTGTGAGGGTAAGGTAAAGCATATGAATTAAAGGGTTGAATACTGATTGTTAGAGATTGTTGGTGGGTGGGTGATGGGTGTGTAGTGAATTGAGCAGTTGATGATGCTTGTGGTGTATTGGTATGATATGCCATTTGAAGATTGAACTCACTCACCTTGATAACTCGTGTCTGATCATTGAACTTCTTCCTGCACTGCATCCATGTTCCTGGAGTTATGATCCTGGCATTGACCTCCGCCGCTACTTCCTCCCACTACCTCCTGAACATATGTCCCGACGGCCTCCTGCCCCCCGCCCTGCGGATACATGATATCTCTCCTTCTCTCCATCTCTTGCACCAAAGCCTCCAGTGCATTATCAGAAAACCTTGGTGCATGCTCTCTCACAGGTTGAGCCACCTTGACAAAATTCTTCAAAATCAATTCACTTCCTGACACCACTTCCAGCGACCACAATGCACCTCCCCTTTAAGAGGTGCAGGCTGCCTTTAAGTAGCGCTAGCCACTCGCGATATCGGGCCCCTTGATGATGCATGAATAGCATTTCAATGGCGTGTTTCAGAAGCCACAGGAGGCACGTTCAGGAGTAGTTAAATCTGTTTCTGTGGAAGAATCCACAAAAAGTTAAGTACCTCAAGTGTTTAAATTACCTACATTGCCCCTCTAACTATCGGCCCCCCCGGCTTTCAGTGGGGCTGGGACTTCTGGGTTTCTGTTGCGTGTGCATCCTAACCCGTCTGGGTTAAATCCGGAAGTGGGTGCGTTGGACCCGGGATGCAGTCCTGCTGAAGAAATCAACTGTTTTTACCACCCAACGGCCCTCAGCCCACCCGCTCTGGAGGGTTAAAATTAACCCCAATGTAACTATTTAACTCTATGTAATTGAACACAGGCGAACTGCAAATCCTCAGGATCACCAAGGGTCGGTGACTGAAAAGGTACAGCTTCTGAATGGGAACTACTGTGTAACTATTGAGAGTGAGAAAAAAACATTTTCATACTCAAAATTCTGACAGATATGATGAACACTTATCCCGATTTTTTTTTAGCACTGACAATGTAGGGGGTGGTGGTGTGTGTCAGCTTCACCTCTGACTTCTGAGCGGTTCGAATCGCTCCCACTCCCTGGGTTCCAGACCTTGGACTTATTTGGGAGTTGTGACAAAGTGCAACAGACAACTGGTTTTGGTGCAAGAAACTTTGATCTTTATTCAAGAGAGGAAATACAACACAACAATCTTAACACTCTAATAAAATGGGGAACACTTTGGTACAGACGAGGGAAATTACAGTAGAAACATACCTCACCCCTCCCAATCCCACTGTACTAGCTAAGTTGGGCTCTAAAGGTCCAGGGATAATGCTCACCAAACTAATCCTTGACAGTTGAGCTGGTTCGTGATTTCGGGGTTTGCTGTATGTGTTGGTTGGTGTCTGCCGTACCCCGGACGCGATAGAGGACTTCAACTGCGTAGCTGGTCGGTCTTCACGAGTCCGCTGATGCGGTAGGGTGCGTCTTGGATCTATCGGGTGAGTACCCACTTTTCTTCGTAAAGGGATAGGATTTAGAGTCTTTTAAGTGGAAAACTCACCCAGGGGCAAGTCAGGAATAGATTGTAGAGTGGAAACTTTGCGGATCTTCGGTTTTCTCCCGAGTTGGTTCTCTTTGGTCGCGGTGGCCCAACATTACCCAGTTGGTTGGTGGTAATATTCGGTTGGTTGTTTCGTAAGGCCCTTGTTGCCGCGAGGTGTCTGGTGGTCGCTGAGGCTGTTGCTCTGGTTTCTTCTTGTGTGTCGGCCTGCTTCTAGAGCTGCTGACCTTCTCTGTTGAACTTCTTTCTGTTGCCCCCTCGCCTTGTTGAACTGTCGTCTTCCGAGCTGTCGAACTCCTGGACGAACTGAACTTCTTGAGAAAATGGGCCTTCAGTTATACTAATTGAAGCCTCCTTATCTGCGCGCCAAATCTGACCCGGTTTATTGTAAGATTTTGGCTGGCTCGTTAAGAGTAACTTGTTTATGAAATGTGTGAAGTGGTTTCGGGATGGTTTCATGAGTTGTTGAGCTCTTGCTTGATTGTAGTCATTGTGCTCAGGTTTCAAGTTTCCTGACTGGGCCTGAGATTTCTATGGAGTGGGCTGATTGGATTTGTTTTATGCATGTTTTGGCTGGGTCCTGTAATTTGGGTGGGGACAGCTCTTCCGTGGGTCTATTGTCTGAATGTCTGGTAGGGGCTGAGTGAGGTCACACAGTTCCCCAGACAGTTTGATGAACTCCAATACTCAAACCGTCTATTACAGAGGTTGATCCCAACTCCTGTTGCAGCCTTTTCCTTTACAAGCCCAAACATGCCTTTTTTTTTTCAATACCAAATCTTGGTTTTTGACCTTGAATCACCCTTTGTTAGGCCCAATACATTTCATCACCCTAAAATGGTTAGAAAAGAGTCCAAAATCCTTTTTCTTTAGGGTTTTTCTCCGAGTTTTGGGGGCTCTGTGAATTTTGAGAATCTTACAAAAATGATATGCGATGCTGATTGGACTGCATTGCATTTTAATGTTGTTCTTGTACAGTGTAGCTATTATAATGTAATGCATGTATCACTCATGCAAATGATTCAAGATGTTGTATTGTGTACCACATGCACTTTTTTTACACGCTAGTTTGGATGTGATCATTGCCATTGACATTATTACAATCAAATTTTTATGCTGTTGATCACAGGAACATGAGATAAAACTAATCTGTGCCTGCAGCCACCAGGTTCTGCTCAAACGAGTCTAGTCATCTTGACAGGTGCCTCGAGATAGTCTGATTAGAAGCCGCCAGTGAAGAGCACAGGTCCGTTCCTGTTGTCTGGGCAGAAATTGAGGACCAATTGTTGCAATGTTGGGGAGTAAAATGAGTGCAGAACACTATTTTTTGCATATAAAGTTATTCACTTGTTATTTTTAGAATATTTTGGGCCAGAGGAGAGAATTAAAGAACACCATTGTAAAAATGTTCTTGTTCATTCAGGCATGTAGGAACGTAGCTGAGCTTGATTATACTGAGAAAATCATGATGTCAGGCTGGTCAGTCACATTTGACCTATCAGCCTGAGGAACGACACAATGGCACCAACTTCATTTTTCCCCAACTTCAGTAAAGGTTCTCTGCTGCTCATATCACCTTGCCCAATTCCCCGAGCCAGTCCCTGCAGTTTCTAATTTTGCAGCATAGGTAAGTTTCTGCCATGTGTGAAGGATTCCAAACATTCAGAGAATGAAGAAGACCCTACAATCGATCGTTAAAGATGCCCCCTTATCCAATTCATAAAACTAGCAAGGATATTTGCAGGGATAATAGCATAAAGAATTTCACCGTATTCAGTAAAGTTGAATAAGTACTTGGCTTCTTCCAGTTAGTTGTGATTACTAAAATACAGAAACAGAATGATCGTTTTCTGCAGGTGTCTTCCTTGGCTCAGTGGTAGCATTCTCACCTCTGAGTCAGAAGGTTGTGGGCTCAAACCCCACTCCAGAGATTTAAGCACGTTAGATTGGCTCATACTCCAGTGCAACACTGAGGGAATGCTGCACTGTCAGACGCGCTGACTTTCAGATGAGACATTAAACGGAGGTCCCGTCTACCCTCTGAGGTGGGTGTAAGAGATCCCACGGCACTTTCTAAATACGAGCAGGGGTGTTTACCCGGTATCCGAGACAACATTTATCCCTCTATGAATGTCATTATGCTAAAACAGATTATCTGGTCATTTATCTCAATGCTATTTGTGGGACCTTGCTGTGCAAAATTTTGCTACTGCTTATTTATAATTACGATGTGGAGATGCCAGTGATGGACTGGGGTGGACAAATGTAAGGAATCTTACAACACCAGGTTATAGTCCAACAAATTTATTTTTAAATCACAAGCTTTCGGAGATTATCCCCTTCGTCAGATGAATGAGTGAAAAGGTTCTCAAATCGCATATCTTATACTAGGCTGGGACAGCATCACACCAATCAAAAGGTGTCGTTGTTATTCAATCTTCGGGTAAGCGTTCTCCAAGGCGGCCTTCGAGACACACGACAATGCAAAATCGTCGAGCAGAAGTTGATAGCCAAGTTCCGCACCCATGAGGACGGCCTCAACCGGGATCTTGGGTTCATGTCACGCTACACGTAACCCCACCAGCAAAAAGGGGGAAAAAAATTATGTTTTTTAATATTCTCTCTCTCTCTCTCTCTCTCTGCCATTTGGGTTTCTTTCTCTCTGTCTGTGTAATTGACACAATGTATATCCAGTGTACTGGGACGTGCTGTTCTCCGTGACTGGCCTGTTTGAATAACAACGACACCTTTTGATTGGTGTGATGCTGTCCCAGCCTAGTATAAGATATGCGATTTGAGAACCTTTTCATCATTCATCTGACGAAGGGGATAATCTCCGAAAGCTTGTGATTTTAAAATAAATTTGTTGGACTATAACCTGGTGTTGTAAGATTCCTTACATTTATTTATAATTACAACACTGACTACACTTCATAAGTATTTCATTGCTTGTGAAGTGCATTGGAACTTCTTCCTGGGGTCATTAAAGGTATAAATACAAGTTCTTTCTTTGCTAATTGAATTGTAATAAACTGTTATTGAAATATCTAATATTGATTCAGGGAGGTGCCAAGCAATGTTGCTCATCTTACCTTCTATAAGTAAACTGCTTGTTAATTGATAAGGAAGTAATATTAGCAGGGGTTGTGGAGAAGCCGATGGCCAAGTCCCTCACTGCCACAACAGGTTCCACACTCCTTGGCTTCTTTAGCCAGGAGAAAAAAGAAAGAAAGCAGGGAAAGGGCAGTTTTGGGATCTGTAGGTGCACAAGACAGAAGTGCGCCACAAGGACCTGGAGAAGAGCAGAGAGGGGATGAACGAAGGGGCCGACATTGCAGGAGGCATTACCAATGTGAGAGGGTGTACAGGCAAAGGCTGAGCTTCCTGGACCTATCCGAGGAGCAGTACCTACGCAGGCTCAGATTGAGTCGGCTGGTGGTTGCAGATATCTGCAGCCTCCTTCAGAAAAAGCTGCTCCCAGCTGGGCCTGGTGGCCACTCATTGCTCGTCGCATTTAAAGTCACAACTGCCCTCAATTTCTCATGCCTCCAGATCTTTCCAGGGTGCCACCAGTGACATCTCCAGGGTGTCTGCACATAGGTGTATATGACAGGTGACAGATGGCTTGAATGCCAGGACATCCGACTACGTCAACTTCCCTATCAAGAACATCAGCCAGACTGAGAGGGCAGTGGGTTTCAACTCTCTGACTGGCTTCCCATGGGTGCAGGGCACAATTGATTGCACACATGCAGCAATCCAAGGACTCCACATGAGCCAGGACTGTTCATCAACCAAAAGGGATATCACTCCAACAATGCACAGCTGGTGTGCGACCACCGGAGGAGGTTTCTGAAGGTATGTGCCAAATTCCCTGGCAGCTGTTATGATTCATCCATTTTGCACGAGTCCAACATTCCAGACCTCATCCAGACAGAAGACAGACTTAAGGGCTGGTTCCTTGGAGACGAGCGATACCCCCTGCAGACATTGGCTCATGGCACCTGTGAGAAATCCCACCAATGAGGCACAGCAGCCATACAACGACAGTCACATCACCACCAGGTCTGTCATTGAACAAGCCATAGGAATGCTGAAGATGTGCTTCAGGTGCCCGGATAGATCTGGGGGAGCCCTTCAGTACTCACCAGCGAGGGTGCCCAGAATAAACATCGTGAGCTGCGTCCTATCTAACATAACACAGCATGGAAAGTTACGGATGGAGGAAGTGGAATGCGCTCATCAAGCATCCTCATCTGCCGGCAACATTGAAGAAGAGGAAGAGGGTGAGGAGGGAGAGGAGGTGGAGGATGATGAGGAGGAGGATGAGGATGAGAATCACGAGGAGGAGGAAATTGGAGATGGGGGAACGCATTGCCAGAGCAACCGCGCACATTGCTGCCCGTGATGCCCTCATATCTAACAGATTCTCATCATGAGATGTGCAATATGAAGAATTTGACATACTCAGGCCACATGGAATAATCACAACCATCACAACCCCCTCTCCCTTTGCAAAAAAACAGTCCGTCAACCACGCATACGCCCATTGCACACCCACCCAATAGGTGTCGTCATGTCTTGGCATTCATGATGAAGCAAATGAAAGGGCAACTAAACCGACGGCCTCCTCCCGATATCCCCATCACCACAGAAGCCAGTCTTCAGCCCATTCGATTCACTCGATGTGATATCAAGAAACGGCTGAGTGCACTGGATACAGCAAAGGCTATGGGCCCCGACAACATCCCGGCTGTAGTGCTGAAGTCTTGTGCTCCAGAACTAGCCGCGCCTCTAGCCAAGCTGTTCCAGTACAGCTACAACACTGGCAAATACCCGACAATGTGGAAAATTGCCCAGGTATGTCCTGTCCACAAAAAGCAGGACAAATCCAATCTGGCCAATTACCGCCCCATCAGTCTACTCTCAATGATCAGAAAAGTGATGGAAGGTGTCGTCGACAGTGCTATCAAGCGGCACTTACTCACCAATAACCTGCTCACCGATACTCAGTTTGGGTTCCGCCAGGACCACTCGGCTCCAGACCTCATTACAGCCTTGGTCCAAACATGGACAAAAGAGCTGAATTCCAGAGTTGAGGTGAGAGTGACTGCCCTTGATATCACGGCAGTATTTGACCGAGTGTGGCACCAAGGAGCCCTAGTAAAATTGAAGTCACTGGAAATCGGGGGGAAAACTCTCCAATGACTGGAGCCATACCTAGCACAAAGGAAGATGGTAGTGGTTGTTGGAGGTCAATCATCTCAGCCCCAGGGCATTGACGCAGGAGTTCCTCAGGGCAGTGTCGAAGGCTCAACGATCTACAGCAGCTTCATCAATGACCTTCCCTCCATCATAAGGTCAGAAATGGGGATGTTCGCTGATGATTGCACAGGGTTCAGTTCCATTCGCAACCCCTCAGGTAATGAAGCAGTCCGAGCCCACATGCAGCAAGACCTGGACAACATCCAGGGTTGGGCTCATAAGTGGCAAATAACATTCGCACCAGACAAGTGCCGGGTAATGACCATCTCCAACAAGAGAGAGTCTAACCACCTCCCCTTGACATTCAACGGCATTACCATCGCCGAATCCCCCACCATCAACATCCTGGTTGTCACCATTGACCAGAAACTTAACTGGACCAACCACATAAATACTGTGGCTACAAGAGCAGGTCAGATGCTGGGTATTCTGTGGCAAGTGACTCACCTCCTGACTCCCCAAAGCCTTTCCACCACTACAAGGCACAAGTCAGGAGTGTGATGGAATACTCTCCACTTGCCTGGATGAGTGCAGCTCCAACAACACTCAAGAAGCTCGACACCATCCAGGATAAAGCAGCCCGCTTGATTGGCAACCCATCCACCACCCTAAACATTCACTCCCTTCACCATCGGCGCACTATGGCTGCAATGTGTACCATCCGCAGGATGCACAGCAGCATAAGAACATAAGAACATAAGAAATAGGAGCAGGAGTAGGCCAATCGGCCCCTCGAGCCTGCTCCGCCATTCAATAAGATCATGGCTGATCTGATCCTAACCTCAAATCTAATTTCATGTCCAATTTCCTGCCCGCTCCCCGTAACCCCTAATTCCATTTACTTCTAGGAAACTGTCTATTTCTGTTTTAAATTTATTTAATGATGTAGCTTCCACAGCTTCCTGGGGCAGCAAATTCCACAGACCTACTACCCTCTGAGTGAAGAAGTTTCTCCTCATCTCAGTTTTGAAAGAGCAGCCCCTTATTCTAAGATTATGCCCCCTAGCTCGAGTTTCACCCATCCTTGGGAACATCCTTACCACATCCACCCGATCAAGCCCCTTCACAATCTTATATGTTTCAATAAGATTGCCTCTCATTCTTCTGAACTCCAATGAGCAGAGTCCCAATCTACTCACCCTCTCCTCATATGTCCTCCTCCTCATCCCCGGGATTAACCGAGTGAACCTTCTTTGTACTGCCTCGAGAGCAAGTATGTCTTTTCTTAAGTATGGAGACCAAAACTGTATGCAGTATTCCAGGTGCGGTCTCACCAATACCTTATATAACTGCAGCAATACCTCCCTGTTTTTATATTCTATCCCCCTAGCAATAAAAGCCAACATTCCGTTGGCCTTCCTGATCACCTGCTGCACCTGCATACTAACTTTTTGATTTTCTTGCAGTAGGAACCCCAGATCCCTTTGTACTGCAGTACTTTCCAGTTTCTCGCCATTAAGATAATAACTTGCTCTCTGATTTTTCCTGCCAAAGTGCATAACCTCACATTTTCCAATATTGTATTGCATCTGCCAAATCTCCGCCCACTCACCCAGCCTGTCTATATCCCCTTGTAGGTTTTTTATGTCCTCCTCACTCTCTACTTTCCCTCCCATCTTTGTATCATCTACAAACTTTTATCTGTTACACTCAGTCCCCTCCTCCAAATCGTTAATATAGACTGTAAAGAGTTGGGGACCCAGCACCGACCCCTGCGGAACACCACTGGCTACTGGTTGCCAGTCCGAGAATGAACCATTTATCCCAACTCTCTGCTTCCTGTTAGATAACCAATCCTCCACCCATGCCAGAATATTACCCCCAATCCAGTGATTCTTTATCTTGAGCAATAATCTTTTATGTGGCACCTTGTCGAATGCCTTCTGGAAGTCTAAATACACTACATCCACTGGTTCCCTTTATCCACTCTGTACATTATAACCTCAAAGAACTCAAGCAAATTTGTCAGACATGACTTCCCCTTCGTAAAGCCATGCTGACTTTGTCCTATTAAATTATGTTTATCCAAATGTTCCGCTACTGTCTCCTTAATAATAGACTCCAAAATTTTACCCACCACAGATGTTAGGCTAATTTCCAGCCTTCTGCCTACTACCCTTTTTAAATAAGGGTGTTACATTAGCAGTTTTCCAATCTGCCGGGACCTTTGCTGAGTCCAGAGAATTTGGGAAAATTATTACCAAAGCATCCACAATCACTACTGCCACTTCCCTCAAGACCCGAGGATGTAAGCCATCAGGTCCAGGGGATTTATCCGCCTTGAGTCCAATTAATTTACTGAGTACCAATTCCTTAGTGATTTTAATCGTATTTAACTCCTCCCCACCTAGAGCCCCCTGTTTGTCCAGTGTTGGGATATTCTTAGTGTCCTCTACCGTAAAGACTGAAACAAAATATTTGTTCAGCATTTTTGCCATCTCCATGTTTCCCACCATTAATTTCCCGGTCTCATCCTCTAAGGGACCTACGTTTGCCTTAGCCACCCTTTTTCTTTTTATATAAAAATGGAAACTCTTGCTATCTGTTTTTATATTTTTTGCTAATTTATTTTCATTATCTATCTTCCCTTTCTTAATCAATCCGATAGTTAATTTTTGCTGTCTTTTGAAGAATTCCCAATCTTCTATCCTCCCACTAAGTTTGGCTACCTTATATGTCCTTGTTTTTAGTCGGATACTATCCTTAATTTCTTTACTTATCCATGGATGGCTGTCATTTCTTTTACACCCTTATTTCCTCAGTGGAATATATATTTTTTGAAAGTTGTAAAATAACTCCTTAAATGAACACCACTGCTCATGTACCGTCTTACCCTTTAATCTATTTTCCCAGTCCACTTTAATCAATTCCGCTCTCATACCATCATAGTCTCCTTTATTCAAGCTCAGTACGCTTGTTTGAGAACCAACCTTCTCACCCTCTAATTGGATATGGAATGTAACCATGTTATGGTCACTCATTCCAAGGGGATCCTTAACTAGGACATTATTAATTAATCCTGGCTCATTACACAGGACCAGGTCCAAGGTTGCTTGCCCCCTTGTAGGATCAGTTACATACTGCTCAAGAAATCCATCCCTAATACACTCAATAAACTCTTCCTCAAGGCTGCCCTGCCCAATTTGATTTGTCCAGTTAATATGATAGTTAAAATCCCCCATAATTATAGCTGTTCCCTTATTACATGCCCCGACTATTTCCTGATTAATACTTCTTCCAGCAGAGTTGCAACTATTAGGAGGCCTATATACTACGCCCACTAGTGTTTCTTTCCCCTTATTAATTCTTATCTCTACCCAAACTGTTTCATTATCCTGATTCTTTGTCCCAATATCATTTCTCTGTATTACAGTGATTCCTTCCTTTATTAACATAGCCACCCCACTTCCCCTTCCTTCCTGCCTGTCCTTCCTGATTGTTAAATACCCTGGCATATTTAATTCCCAGTCGTTGTCACCCTGCAGCCATGTTTCTGTAATGGCCACAAGATCATACCCATACGTAGTTATTAGTGCCGTTAACTCATCCATTTTGTTACGAATGCTACGTGCATTCAGATAAAGAACTTTCAAATATGTTTTGTGACACTTAGTTCCTGCTTTTTCCTTTTTTAACACTTTACCTTTTACTCCATACCTTCTGTCCCTTCCTGACACGCTTTCCTCTGTCTCCCTGCTCAGGTTCCCAACCCCCTGCCACAGCTTTGATCTTGGGTTAATCGCCTTACGCCTTCTAGTTTTTATTTTATCTGTCGTGCCTAAAGTACACTTTCTTTCCGCTGCTCTACGCTTTTCCCATTCACTTGTTCTTGAACAAAATCCTGGAACTCCCTACCTAACAGCACTGTGGGAGAACCTTCACCACACGGACTGCAGCGGTTCAAGAAGGCGGCTCACCACCACCTTCTCAAGGGCAATTAGGGATGGGCAATAAATGCTGGTCTTGCCAGCGATGCCCACATCCCATGAACGAATAAAAAAAAATAACGGCCAAGAAATGGCAATGATGGTGATAATGATTAAATTTAATGTGGCATAACAAAAAATATATAGAAACGAGCAACATGACATTTCATCACACACCCTTGTACATACTCTTGGTGAATTACAATTGCTTAGCCTTTCTCTCCTTAATACTTCTATGTGGTGCATCCCCTGTGGCTTCAGCAGAGGTCGTGGCAGCTTGCTCAGATCCCTGCCCTGACTGCAGAGATGCTCTCGATCTACACCCGCTGGGTTTTGGAGACCATGAGGGCCCCGCCAAAGACTGCTCCACCTGCACCTGTGCAGGGGCAGACTCGGCTATGGGGAGAGGAGGCAGCATGTCGGGTACTGGTTGAGGCGGGGGCAACGGGTGAGATGTGGGAGCGCTTTGATTGGAGTTCCCACTTCCATGTCCCCTCTCGCCATCATGCCTCTTCCAGGCCAAAGCAACATTACTCTCACCGCTCTGCTGGACAGCAGGTTGGTGCACATCTGTGCCACGTTGCACGGCCATGAATAAGGTATCTGTCATCCTGTTTAAGGCGGCAGACGTGTTGGCATCCAAAGTCCGCTCGGCCGTTGTCATGGCCTGCATAGACTCATTGGTGAGCCATTTTTGGAGCTCAATGGAGACTGCCACTCTCTCCATTGTGGACATTCCCACACTTACCTGCCACAATAACTCACCAGCGATGGAGTTGGACTCCTCCATCCTCTCTGATGTTGTGGAGAGTGAGCATGGCACATTTTTCAGTGCCTCTCAAAGCGGGAGCTGTACCTCAATCAGTCTCCTTCTCAATGATGGCTCCCAGGGGTTTCTGCAGCTGCGTCCAGCTGAGCTGAGCTTGGAGAAGTGTTCGCCCCCCCCCCCATCCCCCGATGCAGACTCTCCACAGCTGCCCCTGACACCATTGTCTCCTCGTGCGCACTTGTGAGTTGTGAATGATCAGGTGACAACCCGACTATCTGTCTAACAGAACCCACTGAAGTGCCAGTCTCTGCATTGGTGCATTGCTCAATGCCCTTTGACGATGCACCCTCAGGGGAATGAGCTCCTCTCAAGAATCGAAGTCCTCCAATTCCCCTGATTGTTCTTGAAGGCATGGAAGACAACAGAAAGCCATATTAATTATTCATCGGAAAAGCGGCAATCCCTCCAGTGACCATACTGAGGACTGGCACAGTTCATTCATTGATAAAATCAATTCGTCTCGTGTGTAAAAGATGTTAAATTTCTGTCACGAGCCATCTGCGGGTTGCCAGTCTCTCCATCCCTGATGGATAGGCATGCGACTGTCCCATTTATTTCCGTGGCCTCCTCCTCCACATCTGTGGGCTGGACTATCTGCGGTGGACCACCTCTGGTTCGGGTCCTCTCCCTTGTGTTTTGCGCTCTCTTCTCCTACAAGGGGAGAAAGAACAGACCTGTGAGTGACTGAAGGTGACTTTTTCGCTCTATGAATGCATTTCTTTGGGTGAGGCTGACAATGAAACAGAAGCATCAGAGGGTGACAGATACATCACAATGCACCAGGGTTGGGGTGAATGGCAGAGTTGGGTGCACAAATGGAGAGTTGAAGAAGTGCATCGAAAGTGAAGGATGGTTGATGCTGAAACTTAACAGGTTGTGAGGAGTGATGTGATGGAGTAGGCATGCCAAAACAGAGTGAGAGGTGGGTGTTGCACAACACAGGATGTGAGCGAATCAGCAAATGTTCTCACTTTTCCTGACCTGGTCAGGTCATTAAAACGCTTCCTGCACTGCAGCCAAGACCTGGGCACCATGCTTCTGCTGCTGACCTCCTCTGCCACCTCCAGCCATGCCTTCTTGGTGGCAGAATCAGGTTTCTTCCTCCTATCACCTGAGTCTAACACCTCTGCCCTTCTTCTCACAGCAGCCAGTAGTATCTCAAGGGAGGTGTCAGATAACGTGGGTGCTGCCTTTCCTCCATGTTTTTTCCATTTTTTTTTCTTACTCCTTTCTCCTTCATAATCCATGTTTGCATTGGCCCTTTAAATAGTGGGCATTAAATCGTATCAGGTGGGTGTGCAGTACGCTCGCTGCACAGCTTGGAGACACGGAATCTGGAAGTAAAATTAAATGCCTTCAATTGAGTTGCGAAATTATAGTGGGGAATAAGGAAATGGCAGAGATGGTAAACAAATATTTTCTATCTGTCTTCACAGTAGAAGACACAAAAAACATACTGGAAATACTAGGGAACCAAGGGTCTAATGAGAGTGAGGAACTTCAAGTAATTAAGATTAGTAAAGAAAAAGTACTGGAAAAATTAATGGGACTAAAAGCTGACAAATCCCCTGGACCCGATGGCCTACATCCTAGGGATTTAAAAGAGGTGGCTGCAGAGATAGTGGATGCATTGGTTATGATCTTCCAAAATTCCCTGGATTCTAGAACGGTCCCAATGGATTGGAAGGCAGCAAATGTAACCCCGCTATTCAAGAAAGGAGGGAGAGAGAAAACAGAGAACTATAGGCCAGTTATCCTGACATCAGTCATCAGGAAAATGCTAGAACCTATTATTAAGGATGTAGTTGAAGGGCACTTAGAAAATCATAACATGATTAGGCAGAATCAACACGGTTTTACGAAAGGGAAATTGTGTTTGACAAATCTATTAGAATTTTTTGAGGATAGAACTAACAGAGTAGATAAGAGGGAACCAGTGGATGCAGTAAACTTGGATTGTCAAAAGGCATTCGATAAGGTGCCACACTTGAGGTTGTTACACAAGATTAGGGCTCATGGGATTGGGGGTAATATATTAGCATGGATTGAGGATTGGTTAACGGGCAGAAAACAGGGAGTAGGAATAAACGGGTCATTTTCGGGTTGGCAGTTTGTAACTAGTGGGATGCTGCAAGGATCAGAGAGGGGACCGAGAGTAACGTATCCAAGTTTGCTCACGATACAAAGCTAGCTGTCCCATAAGCTGTGAGGAGGACGCAAAGAGGCTGCAAAAGGATATGGACAGGTTAGTGAGTGGGCAAGAAGATGGCAGATGGAGAATAATGTGGGGAAATGTGAAATTATCCACTTTGGTAGGAAGAATAGAAAAGCAGAATATTTTTTAAAAGGTGAGAGACTAAGATTGTTGGTATTCAGAGGGATTTGGATGTGCTTGCACAAATCACAGAAATTTAACATGCAATTAAGGCAAATGGTATGTTAGCCTTTATTGCAAGGGGATTGGAGTATAAGAATAAGGAGGTCTTGCTGCAATTATATAAGGCTCTGGTGAGACCACACCTAGTGTACTGTGTCCTCAGGAAGGATATCCTTGCCTTAGAGGCAGTGCAACGAAGATTCATTAGATTGATTCCTGGGATGAGAGGGTTGTCCTATGAGGAGAGATTGAGTAGAATGGGCCTATATTCTCTGGAGTTTAGAAGAATGAGAGGTGATCGCATTGAAATGTATAAAATTCTTCGAGGGCTTGACAGGGTAGATGCTGAGAGGTTGTTTCTCCTGGCTGGAGAGTCCAGAACTAGAGGGCATAGTCTCAAGATAAGGGGTTGGCCATTCAGAACTGAGATGAGGAAAAATTTCATCACTCAGAGGGTTGTGAATCTTTGGAATTCTCTACCCCAGAGGGCTGTGGATGCTCAGTCATTGAGTATATTCAAGGCTGAGATCGATAGATTTTTGAACACTAAGGGAATCAAGGAATATGGGGATAGGGCGTGAAAGTGTAGTTGAGGTTGAAGATCAGCCATGATCTGATTGAATGGTGGAGTAGGCTCGAGGGGCCATATGGCCGACTCCTGCTCCTACTTCTTATGTTCTTATCGCACAATCCGACATGCTCAAATTACTTTTGGGTTTCCCATGCGATTATTTACCAACCCGTTTACTTTCTGCCTCCCTACTAAAATCATGCCCATAGAGTCTAAGGCACAGAAACAGGCCAATCGGCCCAACTGGTCTTTGTCGGCGTTTAAGTTCCACGTGAGCCTCCTCCCACCCCTCACCATCTACCCCTGTCAGCATACCCTTCTATTCTTTTCTCCCTCAGATGTTTATCTAGCTTCCCCTTAAATGTATCTCTGCTATTTGTCTCAACTACTCCTTGTGGTAACGCGTTCCACATTCTTACTACTCTTTGGATAAAAAAGATTCTCCTGAATACCCAATTGGATTTATTAATAATTATCTTATATTGATGACCTCTAGTTTTGGACTCCCCCCCAAGTGGAAACATTTTCTCCACATCTAGCCTATCAAACCCTTTCTTTATGTTAAAGACCTCTATCAAGTCACCCCTCAGCCTTCTCTTTTCTACAGAAAAGAGCCCCAGCCTGTTCAGCCTTTCCTGATAAGTAAATCCTCTCAGTTCTGGTATCATCCTTTTGAATCTTTTTTGCACCTTCTCCAGTGCTTCTATATTCTTTTTATAATATAGAGACCAGAACTGTGCACATTGCTTTAAGTGTGATCTAACCAAGTTTCTGTTCAAATCTAACATAACTTCTCTGCTTTTCAATTCTACCCCTCTAGCAATAAACTACAGTGCTTAGTTTGCTATTTTTATTGCCTTATTAACCTGCACCGCTACTTTTAGTGATTTGTGTATCTATACCTCCAGATCCCTTTGCTCATCTATCCCATTTAGACTCTTATTACCCAAGCAGTATGTGGTCTCCTTATTCTCCCTACCAAAATGCAACAGCTCACACTTATCTCTATTGAAATTCATTTGCCAATTACATGCCCATTTTGCAAGTTTATTAATGTCTTCTTTTAATTTGTCGCATTCTTCCTCAGTATTAATTAAATACTTTGCGGAAGACACTAAATCCTAATTTAGTGTCTTCCGTAAATTTTGAAATTGTACTTCCGATTCCCGAATCCAAATCCTTAATGTAGACTGTGAACAATAGTGGTCCCAGCACCAATTCCTGTGGAAACACCACTTCCCACCTTTTGCCAGTCTGAGTAGCTACCTTTAAACCCCACTCTCTGCTTTCTGTTTTGTAGCCAGCTTGCTATCCATTCCGCGACTTGTCCCCTGACTCCACCTTAATCATGAGTCTACTTTGCAGTACTTTATCAAAGGCCCTTTGAAAATCCATAAATATTATATCTAATACATTACCCTTGTCTTCTTTTTCTGTTACTTCAAAGAATTCAATAAGGTTAGTCAAGCATGAACCTTCTCTTTTGAAATCCTTGCTGACTATTCTTTATTATATTTTCATTTTCTAGATTTATTTCTATTACATCTTTGAGTAAAGATTCCATTATCTTTCTTACCACCAAGGTTAAGCTGACTGGTCTATAGTTCCCTGGACTTGTTCTATCTCCCTTTTTAAATATAGGAATAGCTGTCGGCCAGTCCACTGGCACTATTCTCTTTTCTAATGAATTTTTATACATATGTACCTCTGCTATCTCTTCCCTAACTTCTTCTAACATGTGTGAATGCAATCCATCTGGACCTGGAGTTTTATCCTTTCTAAGTTTGATTAGATTATCAATTATCTCTCCCTTTCTATCTTAAATGTCATTATATTTTTCTGGATCTCTTATAGAATCATAGAACATTACAGCACCGAAGGAGGCCGTTCAGCCCATCGAGTCCGTGATGGCTCTCTGCAACAGCAATCCAGCTAGTCTCACTCCCCCGCCCTTTCCCCGGAGCCCTGCAATTTTTTTCCCTTCAAGTACTTATCCTATTCCTTTTTGAAAGCCATGATTGAATCTGCCTCCACAGGCAGTGCATTCCAGATCATAACCACTCGCTGTGTAAAAAAGTTTTTCCTCATGTCACCTTTGGTTCTTTTGCCAATCACCATAAACCTATGTCCTCTGGTTCTTGACCCTTCTGCCAATGGGAACAGCTTCTCTCTATCTACGCTGTCTAGACCCTTCATGATTTTGAACACCTCTATCAAATCTCCTCTCAATCTTCTCTGCTCCAAGGTGAACAACCCCAGCTTCTCCAGTCTAGCCACGTAACTAAAGTCCTTAATCCCTGGAATCATTCTAGTAAATCTCTTCTTCACCCTCTCAAGACCTTCACATCCTTCCTAAAGTGCTGGGCCCAGAACTGGACACAATACTCCAGCAGTGGCTGAACCAGTGTTTTATAAAGGCTCATCATGACTTCCTTGCTTTTGTACTCTATGCCTCTATTTATAAAGCCCAGGATCCTGTATGCATGTTTAACTGCTTTCTCAGCCTGCCCTGCCACCTTCGACGATTTGTGCACATATACACCCAGATCTCTCTGTTGCTGAACCCCTTTTAGAATTGTACCCTTTAGTTTATATTGCCTCTCTTCGTTCTTTCTACCAAAATGTAACACTTTGCACTTTTCTGCATTAAATTTCATCTGCCATGTGTCCGCCCATTCCACCAGCCTGTCTATATCCTCTTGAAGTCTATCACTATCCACCTCACTGTTCACTACACTTCCAAGTTTAGTGTCATCTGCAAATTTTGAAATTGTGCCCTGTACACCTAAGTCCAAGTCACTAATATAGATCAAAAAAAGCAGTGGTCCCAGTACTGACCCCTGGGGAACATCACTGTACGTCTCCCTCCAGTCCAAAAAACAACCGTTCACCACTGCTCTCTGTTTCCTGTCACTTAGCTAATTTCATATCCATGTTACGACTGCCCCTTTTACTCCATGGGCTACAACTTTGATGACAAGCCTATTATGCAGCACTTTATCAAATGCCTTTTGGAAGTCCATGTACACAACATCAACTGCATTGTCCTTTCCGACCCTTTCTGTTACCTCATCAAAAATTCAATCAAGTTAGTTAGACACGATTTGCCTTTAAGAAATCGATGCAGGCTTTCCTTAATTAATCCCCACTTGTTCAAGTGACTGTTAATTTTGTCCCGGATTATCGTTTCTAAAAGTTTCCCCGCCATCAAGGTTAAACTGACTGGCCTGTAGTTGCTGGGTTTATCCCTACACCCTTTTTTGAACAACGGTGTAACATTTGCAATTATCCAGTCCTCTGGCACAACCCCCATCTACCAGGATGGCTGGAAGATTTTGGCTAGCACTTCCGCAATTTCCATCCTTAGTTCCCTCAGCAACCCATCTGGACTGGGTGATTTATCTACTTTAAGTATCTCCTCTTTTTCAATTTTTAGTCCATCCAATATCTCAACTACCTCTTCTATTACTGTGACTTTGGCACCATCATCTTCCTTGGTAAAGACAGATGCAAAGTACACATTTAGTACCACAGCCATGCCTCTCTCTCCATGTGTCGATCTCCTTTTTGGTCCCTAATCGGTCCCACCCTTCCTCTTACATTTACTGTTAATATGCCGATAGAAGACTTTTGGATTCCCATTTATGTTAGCTGCCAATCTATTCTCATACTCTCTCTTTGCCCCTCTGAACTTCTCCTCTGAACTTTCTAAATTCAGCCTGGTTCTCATGTGTTATCAACCTGACATGTCATGCACCCCTTTTTTCTGCTTCATCTCACTCTCTATCTCTTTTGTCATCCAGGGAGCTCTGGCTTTAGTTGCCCTACCTTTCCCCCTCGTGGGAATGTACCTCAACTGTACCTGAACCATCTCCTCTTTAAAGGCCGCCCATTGTTCAATTACAGTTTTGCCGAACAATCTTTGATTCCAATTTACCCGGGCCAAATTCATTCTCATCCCACTGAAATTGGCCCTCCTCCAATTGAGTATTTTTACTCCAGATTGTTCCTTGTCCTTTTCAATAGCTAATCTAAGCCTAATGATACTATGATCACTGTTCCCTAAATGTTCCCCCACTGACACTTGCTCCACTTGACCCACCTCATTCCCCAGAACCAGATCCAGCAATGCCTCCTTCCTCGTTGGGCCAGAAACATACTGATCAAGAAAGTTCTCCTGAACACACTTCAAAAATTCCTCCCCCTCTTTGCCCCTTAAATTACTATCCCAATCTATATTAGGATAGTTGAAGTCCCCCATTATCATTACTCTATGGCTCTTGCACCACTCTGTAATTTCCCTGCAAATTTGCTCCTCTATATCCTTCCCACTAGTTGGTGGCCTATAGAATATACCCAGTAGTGTAATGGCACCTCTATTGTTTCTTAACTCTAACCAAATAGATTCTGTCCTTGACCCCTCCAGGACATCCTTTCTCTCCAGCACTGTAATATTCCCCTTAATCAATACTGCCACCCGCCTCCCTCCTTTCTTTCCTTCCCTATCTTTCCTGAACACCTTGTATTCAGGAATATTTAGTACCCAATCCTGCCCTTTTTTGAGCCAGGTCTCCATTATCACCACGACATCATATTCCCATGTGGCTAATTGCACCTGCAGCTCACCAACCTTATTTACTATATTGCGTGCGTTAACACACATGCACTATAAACCTATCTTAGATCTTCTTGTATTCTCTCTTAGTCTGTTCCCACCTGTTACCGTACTATTTCTTACTCTAGTGCTATCTGTCTCTCCCAATCCTTTGTTCACCTTGTTTCTCCTTTCCAATGCTACATCCTGGTGCCCATCCCCCTGCCAAATTAGTTTAAACCCTCCCCCACAGAACTAGCGAACCTCCCCGCAAGGACATTGGTCCCAGCTCTGTTGAGGTGCAACCCATCCAGCCTGTACAGGTCCCACCTCCCCCAAAACTGGTCCCAATGCCCCAGGAATCTAAAGCCCTCCCTCCTGCACCATCCCTCCAGCCACCCATTCATCTGCTCTATCCTCCTATTTCTATACTTCCCAGCGTGTGGCACCGGGAGTAATCCGGAGATTACTACCTTTGAGGTCCTGCTTTTTAATTTCTTTCCTAGCTCCCTAAAATCTGCTTCCAAGACCTCATCCCTCTTTCTACCTATGTCGTGGTACCGATATGGACCATGACCTCTGGCTGTTCACCCTCCCCCCTCAGAATCTTCTGCAGCCGCTCAGTGACATCCTTGATCCTGGCACCAGGGAGGCAACAAACCACCCTGGGCTATTGTCTGCAGCCGCAGAAACACCTGTCTGTTCCCCTACCTATTGAATCCCCTATCACCTCCTCCCCTGTACAGCTGAGCCACCCATGGTGCTGTAGACTTGGCTCTGGCTGCATTCCACATTCTCCCTCACTAGTATTCGGTTACAAAGCGAGATGCCCTCAGGGGACTCCTGCACTACCTGCCTGGTCCTCCTTGCCTGTCTGGCGGTAACCCAGTCCCTCTCTGCCTGCACTCTCTTAAGCTGCAGGGTGACCACCTCCTGAAATGTGACCGTGTAGATCTCAGCCTCGCGGACACACTGCAGCGACACCAGCTGCTGCTCAAGCTCCGAAATCTGGAGCTCGAGCTCCTCCAGCTGATGACACTTCCTGCACCTGTGGTTGTCCAGGACACGGGAAGCATCCTGGAGTTCCCACATGGCCCAGGATGTGCATTCCACGGGACTGAGGTGCCCTGCCCTGCCTCGGTTTATTAGATTATTAAACTTAATAGAAATAAACTAAAGAATTTTAAAAAACACTCACCAGCAACTCACCAATCAGCTTCTTCCCTTGTGCTGATGGTCGAGCTCTCACCCTCTCCCCCTCTCCCGCTCTCCCCCTCTCCCGCTCTCCCCCTCTCCCCCTCTCCCAGCTCTCCCCCTCTTCCATTCTCCCCCTCTCCCCCTCTCCTCCGCCACCATCGGTGCTACTCTCAGGCCTCCGACTCCCAGCTCTTCTATAGGCCGCTCTCCTCTGCCGCCACAGGACATTCTTCGAATGTCATGTCCACCTTGTTCGTCTCCCTGGTAAACACTGAGGCAAAGTAACAATTCAATATTTCTGCCATTTCGTTGTCATTACCTGTGGGTATATCTGGTGCATCCCTTAGTGGCTCTATCCCTATCCTGATTTTTCTTTTGTTATTCATGTATCTGTAGAATACTTTACTATTCCTTTTTATGTTCATTGATAATTTAATTTCGTAATTCCTCTTTGCTTTCCTAATGTTTTTTTTACTTCTTTCCTAACCTCTTCATATTTCCTTTTGTCATCCTCTCCTTTATTGTCTGTATACTTAGTGAATGCTTTTTTCTTTAGTTTCAATTTTACCCTTATCTCTTTATTTATCCATGGCGTTTCATTATTGGCTCATTTGTTCTTGTTTTTTAGCGGAATATATTTCACCTGACCTCTATTGATCACCGTTTGAAATATTTTCCACTTCTGTTCTATTTCTTTGTCTGTCGACATTTTTTTTCCAGTTTACCTCTCCTATTTCCACTCCCATCCCCTCAAAATTAACATTTTTCCAATCTATTACTTTGGTCTTTGTCGTACTTATGTCTTTCTCAATCATTACTTTAAACCTTATTATATTGTGATCGCTATTGTCTAGATGTACCCCAAAGCTTACTTCTCTAATCTGCTCTGGTTTATTTCCTATTACTGGATGCACCTGTGATTGCTCTCATGTTGGACTTCTTACATATTGGGTACAAAAGGAGTCCTGAACACACTGTAAAATCTCCATTCCCTTTTCCTCTTTTACTACCTCTTCCTGCCAGTTTATTTGGGGGCAATTGAAATCTTCCATTAGCATTATTCCATGTCTTTTATTGCTTGCTAAATGGATTAAATTTAATTTCATTCGGTGCTATAACACTGTCTTTGAATGGGAAACTATTAAAACACCGATCAGAATTTCAGGTTTAAATACCTAATATATGAATTAACAATTAAATTTGAGAGATGACACTGCAAACATTCTATACATACTGAAAATAGAACCAGGATAGTCTGAATATAGTTATTTATCCTTCATAATATTGTTTTCTTGAAGAAATATGTATTTTTTATTTATAAAATCAAGTTCTGGTTACTGGCAATTTGAATTCAGTCGGTCGTCTTGTGTTGCCTTCAGTATCAGCATGTTGATTGGAATTGAAACATGATATAATATAACCGTCATGTTACAAAGCAATTCTTCAGAACACAGACAAGATTACAAATGAAATTTGATGAATGTAAGCAACCCTGAATTTTTAACCCGTTGGAATGTCGGAGTTATCAGTTCTTGGAAAATTCAACCGTTTTCTTTTGCAAGTAAAATGAACCAATAAAAAAGTGGATGTTAATCGATGGCTACCTAAATACAGATAACACTTAGCAATATTGCATTTTAGAAATACAAAACGCTTCATACAATGATGTGAATATATGCAAGTCTTAGCTTGACAGATTACTAACGATCCAATTAACAAGAAAACACAATTTTGTTTGTAAGATGCAAATGCTAGCCTATTAAAGCACTCATTTTATATCTACATATATCTGTTTAATATACAGAATTCCAGACAAAATACAATTTTCACTGTGTTTCACTATGGTAAAAGAAACATATTTTTCAGAATAAAAGAAGCCTTAGCTAACCACGTTAAGGCAGCGATTAATAATTTGAATCAGTGAACCAAACTCTTCTGGGATCTCAAGATCCCATCTGATACTTTAATTGAATCAACAACAGTATCTTGCATTGATATAGCCCCTTTAACATAGGTAATGTCCCATGGCGCTTCACAGGTGCGTAATCAGACAAAAATTGACACGGTCAAAGAAGCAGACATTACGGCAGGGAACCAAAAGCTTGGTCAAAGAGATAGGTTTTAAGGAGTGTCTTAAAGGAGAAGAGAGAGGTGGAGGGGCGGAGAGGTGTAGGGAAAGAATTCCAGAGCTTAAGGCCTAGATAAATGAAGGCATCTTCGCTAATTGCGGAATGAAAGCAATGGGGAATGCACAAGAGGCTAGAGTTGGAGGAACGTAAGAGCATTAGAGCATATGAAATAGGAGCAGGAGTAGGTCATACAGCCCCTCGAGCCTGCTCCGCCATTCAATAAGATCATGATCTTTTATCTCAACACCACTTGCCCACCCGATCGCCATATCCCTTGATTCCCCTAGAGTCCACAAATCCATCGATCTCAGGCTTGAATACACTCAGTGACTCAGCATCCACAGCCCTCTGGGGTAGAGAATTCCAATGATTCACAAACCTTTGAGTGAAGAAACTTCTCCTCATTTCAGTCCTACATGTCCAATCCCTTATCTTGAGATTATGCCCCCTGGTTCTAGCCTCTCCAGCCAGGGGAAAACAACCTCTCAGCATCTACCCTGTCAAGCCCTCTCAGAATCTGATGTGTTTCAATGAGATCATCTCTCATTCTTCAAAACTCCAGAGAGTATTTTACTCAATCTCTCCTCATAGGTCAACCCTCTCATCCCAGGAATTAATCTGGTGAACCTTCGTGCACCACCTCTAAGGCAAGTATATCCTTCCTTAGGTAAGGAGACCAAAACTGCACACAGTACTCCAGGTGAGGTCTCACCAAAGCCTTGTACAATCGCAGCAAGACTCCCTTACTCTTGTACTCCAACCCCCTTGCAATAAAGGCCAACATACCATTTGCCTTCCCAAATGCTTGCTGTGCCTGCATTTTAACTTTTTGTGTTTCGTGTACAAGGACACCCAAATCTCTCGGAACAGCAGCATTTAATAGTTTCTCACCATTTAAAAAATATTCTGTTTTTCTATTCTTCCTACCAAAGTGAATAACCTCACATTTCCCCACATTATACTCCATCTGCCACCTTCTTGCCCACTCACTTAAACTGTCTATGTCCCTTTGCAGACTCTTTGGCCCCGATTTTAGAATGAAGTAGCGGGTGCGTTGGCGGTGGGGGGGCTCCGAAAATCGGGGAACTCCCAAGCGGGTTCGGAATCCAGCTCTAACCTGCAGACGTCTGGGTTCCCCACTGACATGTCTGGGTGCGTGTGCGCCTCCTGAATGTGGAAGTCCCACTGGCAATTAAAGCCAATGGGATAATAGTTAAGAGACTTATGTAGATACTTAATAGATTAATTAGCTACTTGAAGTACTTGAAGTACTTAATTTTGTCCACATTAAGGCAGGGGTCCGATTTTCAAACACCCTCAGAGTGTTTCCCGTGCTGTGGGAAACACTCCATGTTCTACCAGACGTGTTTCAGCCGGCAGCCAGTGGGACATTCAAATGCTTGTTTGACAGATAGGGAGAAAAGGTCAGTTCTTGCTGAAGGGCACTCAGTTCTTTCACACAAACTTTTCCCTCCTGTACCTGTGCCACCATTCCACTCATGCAGGAATTGGACTCCTCCATCCTCTGCGCTATTGTGGAGAGTGTGCGTGGCACCTGTTCCAGCACCTCGCAAATGTGCTGCTGTCCCTTGATCATTCTCCTTTTAAAGGATAGCCCCCGTGGTTCAACATTCTGCATCCAGCTGAGCAGAGCCTGGAGAGGAGTGCTCCCACCGACGCGGACTCTCCACAGCTGCCCCTGCCACCAGTGTCTGTTCGTGCTCACTTGTGTGTGGTGACTCACCAGGTGCCAATCCGATTAACTCACTACTAGGTCCCACCAAGGTGTGAATATCCGCGCTGGTGGATGGCTCGCTAAGACGTGATGGTGTGCCCTCAGATGCTGGCAGGTCCTCTGAGGAATCGCCCTCTCCCGTCACTGCGGTCGTTGAAGGGCGTGTAAGAGAACTGAAAATTCTTAGTTTGCGCTCAGAATTGTTCTGTTTTCACATATTTAACAACTTTTCAGACCCCCTCAAACTGACACCAGTCGGACGGGGGACACCATGGCTGCATTCATCACTACATCCGAGGACGAGCAACATCACCATCCTCGCCAGGCACGGCGCGCACTTCCCCCACTTGCAGCAGCACCACAGGCAACTGCACAACAGCACGGAGGGCAACAACAGAGAGAACAATGTTGCAGGAGGCACTACCCTCACCACAGACCGAGGCACAGCTTCCTGGACCTCTCTGAGGAGCAGTGCATATTGAGGTTCAGAGTCAGTCGCCAGGTGGTCGCAGACATCTGCAGCCTCCTTCACGCCGAGCTGCTCCCGGCTGGGCCGAGCGGCATCTCATTACCCGTCGCAGTTAAAGTCACCACCGCCCTCAACTTCTTCGCCTCCGGATCATTCCAAGGTGCCACCGGGGAATTCGCCGGGGTCTCTCAGTCGTCTGCACACAAGTGCATAAGGCAGGTCACGGACGGCTTGTTTCGCAGGGCCTCGCACTACATCAACGTCCCCATGGACAACCTCAGCCAGACAAAGAGGGCAGTGGGATTTCACTCTGAGGCTGGCTTCCCATGTGTACAAGGTGCAATCGATTGCACCCATATAGCAATACGAGTACCTCCACATGAGCCAGGACTGTTCATCAACAGAAAGAGGTATCACTCCATCAACACTCAGCTTGTTTGTGACCACCGCAAAAGATTCCTTCACGTGCGCACCAGATTCCCTGGCAGCTGCCACAATTCCTTTACCATGAGGGAATCCAACATCCCGCCCCTCTTCCACGCACCGAACACCCTTAAGGGCTGGTTCCTCGGGGACAAGGGATACCCCCTGTGGCTCATAACGATAGCCACATTGCCAGCAGGTCTACAATTGAGCATGCTATAGGGCTACTCAGGATGCAATTTAGATACCTTGACCATTCTGGGGGAGCACTTCAAGACGCACCAGACAGAGTGGGACTCATTATAGTAGTGTGTTGTATCCTACACAACAGGGCACAACGGAGAGGGGTGCCTCTTGAGGAGGCCCATCCACATCTACCATCCACATGGAGGAGGAGGAGGAGGAGGAATGCATGGGCAGAGCAGCGGCTTACCTGGCTGCTCATGAGGCCAGGGAGTCACTGATATGGGAACGGTTCTCCTAACATCAGAAAGTGTGAAGAGTCCAGCCCTCAGACCACATGGAAAGAGCAGCGCCCACACCAGGCCGCCCACCCCTCTCTGTACAAAACAGTCCTGCAACTACACATGCACCCACTGTAAAGTGACCCATTGGGTGGCATCAAGTGTCGCCGTTCATGGTGAACCTCATGAAAGGGCCCTATCACAAAAGCCAGTCAAGAATGGGCAAGACGTGGCAGTATTGGTGAGAATGATAACATTTAATGTGACTTTAACAAAAAGAAAATATAAGTGAAAAACATGACCATCTGTCAGACCCCCTTGTGCATCCCCTTCGTGATCACAAAACCTTAGCCTTCCACTTCATAAGAACATAAGAACATAAGAAATTGGAGCAGGAGTAGGCCAATCGGCCCCTCGAGCCTGCTCCGCCATTCAATAAGATCATGGCTGATCTGATCCCAACCACAAATCTAAAGAACACAAGAAGTAGGAGCAGGACCCGGCCACACAGCCCCTGGGCCCTCTGCGCCACCCACAGGGCATTGACCGATCCGAACTCAGCTTCATGTCCAATTTCCTGCCCGCTCCCCATAACCCCTAATTCCCTTTACTTCTAGAAAACTGTCTATTTCTGTTTTAAATTTATCTAATGATGTAGCTTCCACAGCTTCCTGGGGCAGCAAATTCCACAGACCTACCACCTATCTCTTCTACGTGGTGCATCCCCTGTGGCTGCAGCAGAGGTAGTGGCAGGTTGCTCTTGTTCATGCCCTGACTGCTTAGTTGCTTTCGGCCTACGCCCTCTGGGTTGTGGAACCCGTGAGGGCCCCTCCAAAGAACTGTGCAGGGGTGGACTCGGCCACCTAAAGAGGAGGCAGCATTGCTGGTACTGGCTGAGAGGGGGGCAATGGGTGAGAGATGGGAGCGCTTTGAGTGGTGTCCCCACTTCCATGTCCCCTTTTGCCATCATCCTTCTCCTGGACATGGCCAACAACACTCCTAGCACCCTGCTGGAGAACAGTTTGGAGCAAATGTATGAGGCCTTGGAAGCCCAGTTGTAAAGTATCTGTCTGCCTGTCTAAGGCGGCAGAATGTTGTTCACCCTGAGTCCAAACGACTGTTGTCAGGGCCTGAATGGACTCATTTGTGAGCAGTGCTTGAAGCTCAATGGAGGCTAGCCTTCTCTCCATTGCAGACATTCCCGGACTTACCTGCGACACTGTCTCAGACACTTACCCACGTCCCTGTGACAGTGTCTCAGAGATTCCCTCCTGTACCTGTGCCACCATTCCACTCATGCAGGAATTGGACTCCTCCATCCTCTGCGCTATTGTGGAGAGTGTGCGTGGCACCTGTTCCAGCACCTCGCAAATGTGCTGCTGTCCCTTGATCATTCTCCTTTTAAAGGATAGCCCCCGTGGTTCAACATTCTGCATCCAGCTGAGCAGAGCCTGGAGAGGAGTGCTCCCACCGACGCGGACTCTCCACAGCTGCCCCTGCCACCAGTGTCTGTTCGTGCTCACTTGTGTGTGGTGACTCACCAGGTGCCAATCCGATTAACTCACTACTAGGTCCCACCAAGGTGTGAATATCCGCGCTGGTGGATGGCTCGCTAAGACGTGATGGTGTGCCCTCAGATGCTGGCAGGACCTCTGAGGAATCGCCCTCTCCCGTCACTGCGGTCGTTGAAGGGCGTGTAAGAGAACAGAAGGCAATATTAAGCATCATCACAGATGTGTCATATTGCGATGAGCATACTGAGGTGTTGAACATGCCAATCATTGTTAACATCAATTCATGTTGCGTGTGATGAATGTTAAAGTTGTGTCACCAGACGTTTGTGGGGTGCCAGTCTCGTCGTCCCCGACGGACGGGTACTCAAGGGTACTGCTGATCTCCAGGGCCTCTTCCTCCACCTCTGTGAGGACCACAATTTCTTGTGGCCCCCCCCTCCAGTCCTCGCCCTCTCCCGTGCATTTTGCGCTCTCTTCTAGAAGGGGGCAAAGTACAGACGTGTGAGTGAGTGATGGTGACGTGGCCAACCGATGAATGCATTGCTTTGGGTGAGGCTGACCGTGAAAGAGGTGCATCAGAGGGTGAGTATCAGACAGAGACATCACATTGTATGAGGATTGGGGTGAGTGGTAGTGGTGGGGTGAGTAATGGGGAGGTGAGGAAGTGCTGAGGAAGTGAAAGTAAGTTGAGGATGAGCCTTAAGTGGGTGTGAGGAGTGATGTGATAGAGTAGTGTTGGCAGTGCAGAAGGAGTTGGGGGGTGGGGGGTGGGGGCAGTGATGTGGAACATGGAGTGTAGGAGATTCATGAAGTGTACTCACTTTGGCTGGCCTAGATAGGTCATTGAACCGTTTCCTGCGCTGGATCCAGATGTAGGAAATGTTGCTGCTGCTGATGACCTCGTCTGCCACCTCGAGCCAAACCCTCTTGCTGGCAGAGGAAGAGGACTTCTTCCCATCCGCCGGGGGTAAATCACATCCCTCCTCCTCCTCACCCCATCCAGTAGCTGCTGCAGTGAGGCATCGCTGAACCTTGGAGCAGCCTTACCCCTGTGGTGCTCCATTGTGGCCTGTGGGTGTTTGCTGCAGCAAAAGCCTTTAGAGTAATGGCCCTTTAAATAGAGCTCCTCCAGCTGACAGCCTGTGATGCGGGTGCGCAGTCCGCCCGCTGCGCAGCTTTCGGACGGCAAACCCAGAAGCCACGTTAAGTGGCACCAATTCACTTGCAAACACGTGTGAAATGGACATATTTTATTAGTTGGGTTACCCACGCGCCCATTCACCCACTGCTGCCATCCCACCTCCATTCTAAAATTGGGGCCTTTGCGTGCTCCTCACAGCTTACTTCTCCATCTAGCTTTGTATCATCAGCAAACTTGGATAGATTACACTTGGCCCCTTCATCCAAGTCATTGATATAGATTGTAAATAGCTGAGGCCCAAGCACTGATCCTTGTGGCACCCCACGTATTACAGCCTGCCAACCTGAGAATGACCCATTTATTCCTACTTTCTGTTTTCTACCCATTAATCAATCCTCTATCCAGATAATATGTTACCCCCAACTCCATGAGCCCTTCTCTTGTGTGACAATCTTTTGTGTGGCACCTTATCGAATGCCTTTTGAATATCCAAATATACGACATCCACTGGTTCCCCTTTATCTACCCTGTTAGTCACATCCTCAAAAAACTCTAATAAATTTGTCAAACATGATTTCCCTTTCATAAAACCATGTTGACTCTGCCTAATCATATTACAATTTTCTAAGTGCATCATTACCATATCCTCAATAATGGATTCCTGCATTTTCCCAATGACTGATGTCAGGCTAACTGGCCTGTTGTTCCCTGTTTTCTCTCTCCCTCCTTACTTGAATAGCAGTGTTACATTTGCTGCCTTCCAATCCACTGGGACCGTTCTAGAATCTAGGTTATTTTGGGAGATCACAACCAATGCATCCACTATCTCTGCAGCCACATCTTTTTTAACCCTAGGATGTAGGCCATCAGGTCCAGGGGATTTGTCGGCTTTTATTCCCATTAATTTCTCCTGTACTTTTTCTTATTAATATTAATTACTTTAAGTTTCTCACTCTCATTAGACCCTTGGTTCCCCATTATTTCTGGTATTTTTTTTGTGTCTTCTGCTGTCAAGACAGATACAAAATATTTTTTTAACGATTCTGCCCTTTCCTTATGCCCTATTATAATTTCTCCTGTCTCTGCCTCTAAGGGACCCACGTTTACTTTCTCTAATCTCTTCCTTTTTATCTACTTGTAGAAGCTCTTACAATCCGTTTTTATATTTCTTACGAGTTTACTCTCATATTCTATTTTCTCCCTCTTTATCAATTTTTTGGTCATTTTTTGCTGGTTTCTAAAACTCTCCCAATCCTCAGGCTTACTACTCTTCTTGGCAACATTATAAGCCTCTTCTTTTAACCTAATACTATCCTTAACTTCTTTCGTTAGCCATGGATAGGTCACTTTCCCATGGAGTTTTTATTTCTCAATGGAATGTGTATTCATTGAGAATTATGAAAAATGTCTTCAAATGTTCACCCACCATTGCTTATCTACCGTCATATCTTTTAATCTAATTTCCCAATCTACCTTAGCCAAATCACCCCTCGTACCTATGTAATTGGCTTTGTTTAAGTTTAAGACTCTACTTTTGGACTTAAGTATGTCATTCTCAAATTCAATGTGAAATTCTATCATATTATGATCACTGTGCCCCAGAGGAACCCTTACTCTGAGGTTACTAATTAACCCTGTCGCATTACACAAGACAAGGTCTAAAATAGCCTGTTCCCTGGTTGGTTCCATGATGTATTGCTCTAGGAAACTGTCTCGAATGCATTCCATGAACTCCTCTTCCAAACTACTTTTACCAATTTGATTTGCCCAATCTATGTGAAGATTAAAGTCCCCCACGATTAATGCATTACCTTTGTTACAAGCTCCTATTATTTCTTGATTAATACTCTGTCCAACAGTACAGCTACTATTAGGGGGCCTATAAACTACTCCCACCAGTGTTTTCTGCCCCTTGTCATTTCTTATCTCCACCCATACTGATTCTACTTCCTGATCATCCGAGCCAAGATCCTTCCTCACTACTGTTTCTATCTCATCCTTTATTATCAGAGCTACCCCCTCACCCCCACCTCTCCTTTTCAATTTTGTCGATCTTTTCGAAAAGTCAAGTACCCTGGAATATTTAGTTCCCGACCTTGGACTCCTTGCAACCAGGTTCAGTAATGGCGACTAGATCCAACCCATTTATCTCGATTTGTGCCATTAATTTGTCTATCTTGTTATGAATGCTTCGTGCATTCAGATAAAGTGCCTGTAACTTTTATTTTTTACTACTTTTCCCTGATTTGACCTTATTCACTGATGCACTATTACCGTTCAACTCTCTATCCCTTCTGCTTATCTTTACCCAATTCGCTAGACTGCTCTTTGGCCTAGATTTTCTATTTAAATTTATAAATTTACCGTTAACTAAACCTTCACCCCCACCACCACCCAGTTTTTAGTTTAAAGCCCTGTCTACTGCCCTAGTTATTCGATTCGCCAGGACACTGGTCCCAGCCTGGTTTAAATGGAGCCAGTCCCAATGGAACAGCTCCCTCTTTCCCCAGTCCTGGTGCCAGTGTCCCATGAATTGAAAACCCTGTCTCCCACACCACACTCTGAGCCACCCATTTAACTCTCTGATCTGTTTGTCCCTATGCCAATTTGCATGTGGCTCAGGTAGTAATCCAGAGATTATTACCTTTCAGGTTCAGTTTATTAATTTAGACCCGAGCTCCTCAATCTCCCTCAGCAGAACCTCATTCCTAGTTCTACCTATGTCGTTGGTTCCTACGTGGACTATAACAACTGGATCTTCCCCCTCATACTCCAAGTTCTTCTCCAGCTGCGTGGAGTTATCCTTAACCCTGGCACCGGGCAGGCAACACAGCCTTCGGGACTCCCGGTCGCGGCTGCAGAGAACAGTGTCTATCCCCCTGACTATACTATCCCCTACCACTACCACATTCCTTTTTACTCCCCCCACTTGAATGGCCTCCTGTACCACAGTGCCGGGGTCAGTTTGCCCATCCTCCCTGCAGTCTTTGTTCTCATCCATGTAGGTAGCAAGCACCCCGTACCTGTTGGACAAGATCAAAAGCTGAGGCTCCTCCATCACTGGATCCTGGGTCCCCGTACCTGTCTGACTCACAGTCACATCCTCCTGTCCCCGGCCACAGACCATATCTATACTACTACCTAACCTAAGGGGTGTGACTGCCTCCTGGATCAAAGCGTCCAGATAACTCTCTCCCTCCCTGATGCATCGCAATGTCTGCAGCTCAGACTCCCGCTCAACAACTCTGAGCCTAAGTTCCTCGAATTGCAGACACTTACTGCAGGTGTGGTTGCTGGGGATCACTCTGGCCTCCACCTACTCACACAGACTGCACACACCATCTCCCCTGCCATCCCTTTCTAACCTTGTTTTATATATTTAATTAGTTAAAGTTTTTATTCACTTGATATTTTTAGTTGTATTAGCTAATTAGTTTATCTAGCTTTAGTTATTAATTTCATAAAATAATAGCAAGTTATAGTTTCCCACCTCTAAGTTTCCCGCTCTCTCTCTCCGCTCTCCGCTACTCCTTTATACCCGGTCCCTGGGGGGATTCCCGCTCTCTCTCTCCGCTCTCCGCTACTCCTTTATACCCGGTCCCTGGGGGAGATTCCCGCTCTCTCCGCTCTCCGCCGCTCCTTTATACCCGGTCCCTGGGGGGGATTCTCGCTCTCTCCGCTCTCCGCTACTCCTTTATTCCTGGTCCCTGGGGGAGATTCCCGCTCTCTCCGCTGCTCCTTTATACCCCGGTCCCTGGGGGAGATTCCCGCTCTCTGCTGCTCCTGTATACCCCGGTCCCTGGGGGAGATTCCCGCTCTCTCCGCTCTCCGCTGCTCCTTTATACCCGGTCCCTGGGGGGGACTCCCGCTCTCTCCGCTCTCCGCTGCTCCGTTATACCCTGGTCCCCGGGGGGGATTCCCGCTCTCTCCACTGCTCCTTTATACCCGGTCCCTGGGGGGGATTCCCGCTCTCTCTCTCCGCTCTCCGCTACTCCTTTATACCCGGTCCCTGGGGGGGATTCCCGCTCTCTCTCTCCGCTCTCCGCTACTCCTTTATACCCGATCCCTGGGGGAGATTCCCGCTCTCTCCGCTCTCCGCTACTCCTTTATACCCCGGTCCCTGGGGGGGGATTCCCGCTCTCTCCGCTCTCCGCTGCTCCTTTATACCCGGTCCCTTGGGGGGATACCCGCTCTCTCCCTCCGCTCTCCGCTACTCCTTTATACCCGGTCCCTGGGGGGATTCCCGCTCTCTCTCTCCGCTCTCCGCTACTCCTTTATACCCGGTCCCTGGGGGAGATTCCCGCTCTCTCCGCTCTCCGCTGCTCCGTTATACCCTGGTTCCCGGGGGGGATTCCCGCTCTCTCCGCTCTCCGCTGCTCCTTTATACCCGGTCCCTGGGGGGGATTCCCGCTCTCTCCACTGCTCCTTTATACCCGGTCCCTGGGGGGGATTCCCGCTCTCTCTCTCCGCTCTCAGCTACTCCTTTATACCCGGTACCTGGGGGGATTCCCGCTCTCTCTCTCCGCTCTCCGCTACTCCTTTATACCCGGTCCCTGGGGGAGATTCCCGCTCTCTCCGCTCTCCGCTACTCCTTTATACCCCGGTCCCTGGGGGGGATTCCCGCTTTCTCTCTCCGCTCTCCGCTACTCCTTTATACCCGGTCCCTGGGGGAGATTCCCGCTCTCTCCACTCTCCGCTACTCCTTTATACCCCGGTCCCTGGGGGAGATTCCCGCTCTCTGCTGCTCCTGTATACCCCGGGCCCTGGGGGAGATTCCCGCTCCCTCCGCTCTCCGCTGCTCCTTTATACCCGGTCCCTGGGGGGGATTCCCGCTCTCTCCGCTCTCCGCTGCTCCGTTATACCCGGTCCCTGGGGGGGACTCCCGCTCTCTCCGCTCTCCGCTGCTCCGTTATACCCTGGTCCCCGGGGGGGATTCCCGCTCTCTCCACTGCTCCTTTATACCCGGTCCCTGGGGGGGATTCCCGCTCTCTCTCTCCGCTCTCCGCTACTCCTTTATACCCGGTCCCTGGGGGGGATTCCCGCTCTCTCTCTCCGCTCTCCGCTACTCCTTTATACCCGATCCCTGGGGGAGATTCCCGCTCTCTCCGCTCTCCGCTACTCCTTTATACCCCGGTCCCTGGGGGGGGATTCCCGCTCTCTCCGCTCTCCGCTGCTCCTTTATACCCGGTCCCTTGGGGGGATACCCGCTCTCTCCCTCCGCTCTCCGCTACTCCTTTATACCCGGTCCCTGGGGGGATTCCCGCTCTCTCTCTCCGCTCTCCGCTACTCCTTTATACCCGGTCCCTGGGGGAGATTCCCGCTCTCTCCGCTCTCCGCTGCTCCGTTATACCCTGGTTCCCGGGGGGGATTCCCGCTCTCTCCGCTCTCCGCTGCTCCTTTATACCCGGTCCCTGGGGGGGATTCCCGCTCTCTCCACTGCTCCTTTATACCCGGTCCCTGGGGGGGATTCCCGCTCTCTCTCTCCGCTCTCAGCTACTCCTTTATACCCGGTCCCTGGGGGGATTCCCGCTCTCTCTCTCCGCTCTCCGCTACTCCTTTATACCCGGTCCCTGGGGGAGATTCCCGCTCTCTCCGCTCTCCGCTACTCCTTTATACCCCGGTCCCTGGGGGGGATTCCCGCTTTCTCTCTCCGCTCTCCGCTACTCCTTTATACCCGGTCCCTGGGGGAGATTCCCGCTCTCTCCACTCTCCGCTACTCCTTTATACCCCGGTCCCTGGGGGAGATTCCCGCTCTCTGCTGCTCCTGTATACCCCGGGCCCTGGGGGAGATTCCCGCTCCCTCCGCTCTCCGCTGCTCCTTTATACCCGGTCCCTGGGGGGGATTCCCGCTCTCTCCGCTCTCCGCTGCTCCGTTATACCCTGGTCCCCGGGGGGGATTCCCGCTCTCTCCGCTCTCCGCTGCTCCTTTATACCCGGTCCCTGGGGGGGATTCCCGCTCTCTCCACTGCTCCTTTATACCCGGTCCCTGGGGGGGATTCCCGCTCTCTCTCTCCGCTCTCCGCTACTCCTTTATACCCGGTCCCTGGGGGGGATTCCCACTCTCTCTCTCCGCTCTCCGCTACTCCTTTATACCCGGTCCCTGGGGGAGATTCCCGCTCTCTCCACTCTCCGCTACTCCTTTATACCCGGTCCCTGGGGGGGATTCCCGCTCTCTCTCTCCGCTCTCCGCTACTCCTTTATACCCGGTCCCTGGGGGAGATTCCCGCTCTCTCCACTCTCCGCTACTCCTTTATACCCGGTCCCTGGGGTGGATTCCCGCTCTCTCCGCTCTCCGCTACTCCTTTATACCCGGTCCCTGGGGGGGATTCCCGCTCTCTCTCTCCGCTCTCCGCTACTCCTTTATACCCGGTCCCTGGGGGAGATTCCCGCTCTCTCCACTCTCCGCTACTCCTTTATACCCCGGTCCCTGGGGGGGGATTCCCGCTCTCTCCGCTCTCCGCTGCTCCTTGATACCCGGTCCCTTGGGGGGATTCCCGCTCTCTCTCTCCGCTCTCCGCTACTCCTTTATACCCGGTCCCTGGGGGGATTCCCGCTCTCTCTCTCCGCTCTCCGCTACTCCTTTATACCCGGTCCCTGGGGGAGATTCCTGCTCTCTCCGCTCTCCGCTGCTCCTTTATACCCGGTCCCTGGGGGGGATTCCCGCTCTCTCCGCTCTCCGATGCTCCGTTATACCCCGGTCCCTGGGGGGGATTCCCGCTCTCTCCGCTCTCCGCTGCTCCTTTATACCAGGTCCCTGGGGGGGATTCCCGCTCTCTCCACTGCTCCTTTATACCCGGTCCCTGGGGGGGATTCCCGCTCTCTCTCTCCGCTCTCCGCTACTCCTTTATACCCGGTCCCTGGGGGGATTCCCGCTCTCTCTCTCCGCTCTCCGCTGCTCCTTTATACCCCGGTCCCAGGGGGGGATTCCCGCTCTCTCCGCTCTCCGCTGCTCCTTTATACCCGGTCCCTGGGGGGGATTCCCGCTCTCTCCACTGCTCCTTTATACCCGGTCCCTGGGGTGGATTCCCGCTCTCTCTCTCCGCTCTCCGCTACTCCTTTATACCCGGTCCCTGGGGGGATTCCCGCTCTCTCTCTCCGCTCTCCGCTACTCCTTTATACCCGGTCCCTGGGGGAGATTCCCGCTCTCTCCGCTCTCCGCTACTCCTTTATACCCCGGTCCCTGGGGCGGGATTCCCGCTCTCTCCGCTCTCCGCCGCTCCTTTATACCCGGTCCCTGGGGGGGATTCCCGCTCTCTCTCTCCGCTCTCCGCTACTCCTTTATACCCGGTCCCTGGGGGGATTCCCGCTCTCTCTCTCCGCTCTCCGCTACTCCTTTATACCCGGTCCCTGGGGGAGATTCCCGCTCTCTCCGCTCTCCGCTACTCCTTTATACCCCGGTCCCTGGGGCGGGATTCCCGCTCTCTCCGCTCTCCGCTGCTCCTTTATACCCGGTCCCTGGGGGGGATTCCCGCTCTCTCTCTCCGCTCTCCCCAATCCTTTATTCCTGGTCCCTGGGGGAGATTCCCGCTCTCTCCGCTGCTCCTTTATACCCCGGTCCCTGGGGGAGATTCCCGCTCTCTCCGCTCTCCGCTGCTCCTTTATACCCGGTCCCTGGGGGGGACTCCCGCTCTCTCCGCTCTCCGCTGCTCCGTTATACCCTGGTCCCCGGGGGGGATTCCCGCTCTCTCCACTGCTCCTTTATACCCGGTCCCTGGGGGGGATTCCCGCTCTCTCTCTCCGCTCTCCGCTACTCCTTTATACCCGGTCCCTGGGGGGGATTCCCGCTCTCTCTCTCCGCTCTCCGCTACTCCTTTATACCCGATCCCTGGGGGAGATTCCCGCTCTCTCCGCTCTCCGCTACTCCTTTATACCCCGGTCCCTGGGGGAGATTCCCGCTCTCTCCGCTCTCCGCTACTCCTTTATACCCGATCCCTGGGGGAGATTCCCGCTCTCTCCGCTCTCCGCTGCTCCTTTATACCCGGTCCCTGGGGGGGGATTCCCGCTCTCTCCGCTCTCCGCTGCTCCTTTATACCCGGTCCCTTGGGGGGATACCCGCTCTCTCCCTCCGCTCTCCGCTACTCCTTTATACCCGGTCCCTGGGGGGATTCCCGCTCTCTCTCTCCGCTCTCCGCTACTCCTTTATACCCGGTCCCTGGGGGAGATTCCTGCTCTCTCCGCTCTCCGCTGCTCCTTTATACCCGGTCCCTGGGGGGGATTCCCGCTCTCTCCGCTCTCCGCTGCTCCTTTATACCCGGTCCCTGGGGGGGATTCCTGCTCTCTCCGCTCTCCGCTGCTCCGTTATACCCTGGTTCCCGGGGGGGATTCCCGCTCTCTCCGCTCTCCGCTGCTCCTTTATACCCGGTCCCTGGGGGGGATTCCCGCTCTCTCCACTGCTCCTTTATACCCGGTCCCTGGGGGGGATTCCCGCTCTCTCTCTCCGCTCTCAGCTACTCCTTTATACCCGGTCCCTGGGGGGATTCCCGCTCTCTCTCTCCGCTCTCCGCTACTCCTTTATACCCGGTCCCTGGGGGAGATTCCCGCTCTCTCCGCTCTCCGCTACTCCTTTATACCCCGGTCCCTGGGGGGGGATTCCCGCTCTCTCCGCTCTCCGCCGCTCCTTTATACCCGGTCCCTGGGGGGGATTCCCGCTCTCTCTCTCCGCTCTCCGCTACTCCTTTATTCCTGGTCCCTGGGGGAGATTCCCGCTCTCTCCGCTGCTCCTTTATACCCCGGTCCCTGGGGGAGGTTCCCGCTCTCTCCGCTCTCCGCTGCTCCTTTATACCCGGTCCCCGGGGGGGATTCCCGCTCTCTCCGCTCTCCGCTGCTCCTTTATACCCGGTCCCTGGGGGGGATTCCCGCTCTCTCCACTGCTCCTTTATACCCGGTCCCTGGGGGGGATTCCCGCTCTCTCTCTCCGCTCTCCGCTACTCCTTTATTCCTGGTCCCTGGGGGAGATTCCCGCTCTCTCCGCTCTCCGCTACTCCTTTATACCCCGGTCCCTGGGGGGGATTCCCGCTCTCTCCACTGCTCCTTTATACCCGGTCCCTGGGGGGGATTCCCGCTCTCTCTCTCCGCTCTCCGCTACTCCTTTATTCCTGGTCCCTGGGGGGGATTCCCGCTCTCTCTCTCCGCTCTCCGCTACTCCTTTATACCCCGGTCCCTGGGGGGGGATTCCCGCTCTCTCCGCTCTCCGCCGCTCCTTTATACCCGGTCCCTGGGGTGGATTCCCGCTCTCTCCGCTCTCCGCTACTCCTTTATTCCTGGTCCCTGGGGGAGATTCCCGCTCTCTCCGCTCTCCGCTACTCCTTTATACCCCGGTCCCTGGGGGGGATTCCCGCTCTCTCCGCTCTCCGCTGCTCCTTTAATACCGGTCCCTGGGGCGATTCCCGCTCTTTCTGAGTTCTTGGAGAGTTTTAGGGTTGGAGTCGGTTACAGAGATTGGGAGGGGTTAGGCCATGAAGAAAATTGAGCACAAGGAAGAGAATTTTAAATTTCGGTGGCTGTGTACCGGGAGCCAAAGTAGATCAGTGAGCACAGGGCTGATAGGTGAATGGGACTTAGTGTGGGTTCGAACACAAGTGACAGAGTTTTGGATGAGCTCAAGTTTATGGAGGGTGGAAAATAGGATACCAGTCAGGAGAGCGTTGGAATAGTGGAGTCTGGAGCTAACAAAAACATGGATGAGGGTTTCAGCAGCAGATGGGCTGAGGCAGGGACGGAGACAGGCGATTTTACGGAGGTGAAAGTCAGAGATCTTTGAGACGGAGATGATATGAGGTCGGAAGCTCAAATAAGATGTCGAAGTTGCAAACAGCCTGTGTCAGCCTGAGACAAATGGCGAGAGGGGGCGATGGAATCGGTGGCAAGGGAGCCGAGTTTGTGGCAGGGGCTGAAGACAACGGCATCGGACTTTTGAATGTTCAATTGGAGAAAATTGTAGCTCATCCAGGACTGGATATCAGGCAAGCAGTCTGACAACAGACAACAGACAACGCGAAAGGTAGCGATGAGGTAGAGCTGAGTGTCGTCAGCATGCATGCGGAATGTTATGTTGTGTCTTCGGGGGATGTTGGTGAGGGACATCGTGTTGATGAGAAATAGGAGGGGCCCAAGGATAGATCCTTGTGGGGGCTCCAGAGCTCACGGTGTGGGGGTGGGGAGAGAAGACATTGCAGAAGATTCTCTGCCTACAACTGGAAACAAAACAAATTAAAATTTATGACAAAGTATAAAATATTGATTTGTTGACATACATTATTAAAAACATTGGCCCTGAAACATGGATGTGGTCTCCTGCTGAAGTTATAACAGGAGATTGAGGGAACCCACACTGAATTTGATGGGCTCGTTCTTTTCAACTTGCTCCACAAAATACAATCCAAACCAAATAGATGCTGCTTTGACTTTAAAAGTCAGGACACCAATTTCCCTCACTCTATTCAGGGTAGGTAACTTACATAATTGAAAGCCACTATTAATCGATTGCTGGAGATAAACTTTAGTCAAGGGACTGAACTGACCTGACTTTTCAAATGTTCTACATTATCTTCAGAAAATGCTAGAAACACTCAACAGGTCAGGCAGCATCTGTGGAGAGAGAAACAGAGTTAACGTTTCAGGTCAATGACCTTTCATCGAAACTGACAGGTCGTCAATCTGAAATATTAACTCCGTTTCTCTCTCCACAGATGCTGCCTGACCTACTGAGTGTTTCCAGCATTTTCTGTTTTTATTTCAGATTTCCAGCATCTGCAGTATTTTGCTTTTGTACAACATTATCTTGTTGTACAGTCTCTGTGTTATATCAAACGGTAATATCTTTTTTGCCTTTCTCAGCTACTTCCAGTGGAAGTGATCAGTAATTGTACTACCTTGCACCATGTTGAATCTTTTGTGTTTAATACTGATAAGTAGATGAGTTAACATTGGTGATCTGTACATGCATAACATTGCATTTTCAGCTTTGCCAGCCTGGTACTCCCTATTCCTAATGTCAGTGCAAGGTCCACATAGGCCAACAATAGCTGTATAGATCTTCCCCTGATGCTGGGGATGGACTGAGAGGTTGTCTAACCATGATCAGACCTTCATGTGGCAGACCCAACCTGTTTGCCAGCGGCACCTGTAACTTATAGTTGCTTCTGTGGGCATTTTAGATCAAAGGCAGTAAGTGAAAGCTCTATTTTAAAAGATTGCCCCTGCTTTTGAAGATAAGAACATTGGTTCATTTCATATACATGGCATGGTCGATGCCAATGACAGTTTTTCCTTTGGAGGCCACCTGTTAGCATAAAGGAGGCATTCCAATAAAAACCACCATCACCTTTCCCAAATGAATTGGGTCACCTTTTTTATAATTCATTATAATTATCCTGTTAGTAAAGGAATATAAAATTACCGCTTTCATTTCTCAGTCTGAAAATATTTGACTTCATGTCCATTAGTTCTCTATTTACCTGTGATCAAAGGATGCGGGCAAAACAAAATAGCACAAAGATAAAAGTAATCATAATTATGAGCACTGTGATTGTTTTCCAATGAAATTATGTTGTGTATACCTTTCGTCCTGTATACCCTGAATCTGCTGAGGAAACACATGGGGGTTATGAGCCACAAAAGTAATGCTGCCTTGTGTGCTTGGGAGAAGTCATGCTGAACAGGTCAATACATTTGATTCTGATTGACAATCCCTGATTGCGAAGAAATCTCCTGTGTCCTCATTATTGAGTTATGGAAGAATCAAAAGATTCTGACAAGGATCTATAACTTACTCGAAATGACTAAGGGAACCCAGTAGAGGTGACCTGTGTCTCACATGCTGAACAGGTAATTGGTTTCCTACTGCACTATTACCAGACAATTATCCAGGGAAATGAAAAGAGACGCTCTGAGGGAACAGGGTGAGGCCAGTGATGTGAGAAGATTGAAGAGAGTGGTAGAAAAGACCGATCGCAGTGGTATTTGACTTCATTTCGGGCTCTGTTCTCCTTGAAATGTTTTTAAAGGCTTTCTGTGAACTGAATGGGCATTGGACTACTGAGAAAAGTAATTCTGAGGTCACCAATGGATAGAAAGTTAGAATTGCTCCAACAAGCTTTAGGTTCTGCAGGCTGTTAATCCCATTTTTTATTCTATTTTGGAAAACCACTTGACAAACATCTCCCTTGATGAAATAAAAAGCTCCTGAAATATATCTTGGAATATTACTTCTATTACCATCATATGTACTCAGTTCCAAAAAAGAACAGGGATTTAATTAATTTGTTGCTGCACACACACACCATTGGATCAGGGTCTGTCCCTAAAACATTAGCCTGCCATTCACAGAAACTAAGATGGGTAACATTTAAAAAAAGATTTTGATTTTCACTGCTTTGGCAACATTTCTTTTGTGGAAATCCAACCACTGATGGATAACAGCAAATAAGAAATGAAGGAGCAACTGAGCAACGTACTGGTAAAGACATTGGGCAGATCCTGCTGGAATGGGGCATCGCGAGGCCTACGGAGTTATGTTGGACCTTTTCCTGCACCCTGCAGCTCGAAATATTTTTGCGCCGTAACTTGCTGAAAGTGCAAACTGATAATGAGGGCAATGGGACATCTGGGACTTTAGTGAATGGCGGCGGTGTATCTCCTTAACCAACGAGATTTAAGGATTGAGAAAGAAACAGGGGAACGGCAGAGAAGGGGGGTAAATTATAGTCAAATCAGGTACAGAAAGAGAGGGAAAGAAGGATTGGATTAAGGGAGAGAGAAAAAAGAGGCAGAAAGGAAACGTTTTTAAAAATTGAAACATTTAAAATTTGACTTTTATCGAATGTCTAACAGCAATGCAGGAATGAGATTGAACAGTTTAAATTGCTTCCTTTCTGGCCCAGAGTGGCTGATTGACATTGCGATAACAATTATCATGTTGTTAAAAAGGTACTTACGCTGTTAAGTTCCAGTCCTAACTTTCTGTGGTGAGTTTAATGGGCAATTAACGTACGAATCCAGCAAGTTCTTACAAATAACAGGGCAGCTAAGGGCGAGATGACATTTGTACGAAGTGGCGTGTCTCGTAATCCCCTGAACTTGCTGGACAATTTGGGTATGGATAATGGCTGCGTCGTTAACATGCCGTTATTCTTCCAGCAAGGTTTGGGCCATTGCACTTTTATTCAGTGTTCTGGGTTTTTTGATTCCAGCCCAAGCCATCTTCTATCTCTACTGATTGTAAGGGTCCTCAGGTGGAGAGGAGCTTGTGCATGGCACCTTAGTTCCATTGCCAAATGGCCAGCTCATGACTGAAATAATCAGTGTCAAGTATCGCCAAATTCAGGCAAGTGTGGAGAGACCGAGCAGGACACAATACAATTTACTGTTTAATTAAGCTTGCTGATCTGAAAGTACATGCAAGGTATGCAATGTGCACTGTGCATGCAGTGTAACTCAGTTTTGTTCCCTCAACCTTGATGCTTAACACATTGATGTGATGAAGGTGCCCCTCTCAAGCTAAAGGGGAAATTTTACGCTTGCCCTAGTTATACCCGAACCAAGAACACTTGATACTGACACAAGATGTGCCCCTGAACTCGGGCAATTTTTCTGGGGTCAGGCTATTTTGCAAAATTCAAGAGGGCTCTCCGGCCTCTGCCAAGGAATGTGCCTAAGGCAGCGCCACACTTTATCATGACCAGACGTCTCTGGGACAGCTGAAGAAGGAGGAAAATTTGTGAATTAATTTTTGAAAATCGCACAGCTGGAGAATTGAATCAATTAGGAACATAAGAACAGGAGTAGGCCATTCAGCCCCTCGAGCCTGTTCCGCCATTCAATTAGATCATGGCTGATCTGTATCTACCCGCCTTGGTTCCGTAACCTATAACAAAAATCTACCAATCTCAGTTTTGAAATTTCCTATTGACCTAACCTCAACAGCTTTTTGGGGGAGAGAGTTCCAGATTTCCACTCCCCTTTGTGTGAAGAAGTGCTTCCTGACATCACCCCTGAACGGCCGAGCTCTAATTTTAAGGTGATGCCCCCTTTGTTCTGGATTCCCCCCACCTGAGGAAATAGTTTCTCTCTATCGACCATATCAACTCCTTTAACCATCTAAAAACACCTCAATTGGATCACCCCTTAAGCTTCTAAACTCGAGGCAAAACAAGCCTAGTCTATGCAACCTGTCTTCATGATTTAACCCTTTCAGCCCAGGTATCATTCTGGTGAATCTGCGCTGCACCCCCTCCAAGGTCCATACATCCTTCCGGAGGCGAGGTGTGGTGCCAGAACTGAACGCAGTACTGTAAATGAGGTCTATCCAGAGCTTTATATAATTGATTCAACTCCCTCCAGGACTGGGAGGGGGGGGGGGTGTGGGGATGAGGTTCAAACTGAAAACCCCCTCCATCATCATAACAATGCTGGTGCCAGGAATGCAACGGCATTCTTTGTGTCAGCATTGCTAAGCCATGAATGACAGGAAGTACACAGTGTAATGTGTTGCCATCATTGCATTTCATATAATGTGCCTGACCATATTTGGACAGATGTATTAGAGACCCAATATCACTACCCGGGGGGAAAGGTTAGCAGTGGCAGGGATGAGTGAGCAGCCGACTAAGCGGCCCCAAACAATTTTCTGCCGCATTCTGCTTGAGTTCTGCAGGGAAGCAGGCGTAGCTCAAGCAGAAAACCCGATCCGTCATGTCTAGTCCAAATCGCATTGCTTACATCCTCCATCTTGACGACCACAAGAATATTGTTCAAAAGGAAAGAAAATAAGGCGGTCTGAAATGATAAAACTGGGTGCAACAAAAACTTGCACCTGTAGAGCAATGTCACGAGGCACCTCACGGAAGCATACTCATGGGGAAAGGAGACATCAGGAGGGGAGACGAAAAGCTTGGTCAGAGGAGATTATAGAGATAGGGAGGAGTGAGGCCACGAAGGAATTTAAACATGAGGATGAGAATTTTAAATTTGTGTCATCGGCGGGGTGGCGGGGAATCAACGTTGATCAGTGAGCTCGGGGGTGGTGGGTGAATGGGACTTGATGCGGGCAGCAGAGTTTTGGATGAGCTGAAGCTGATGGAGGGTTGGAGGTTTCTGCCACACTTCTGGGGAAGTCATGCCAGCGCAGCAGGAACACCTCCGGGGAATTTCCCGACTATAATTGCTGAATTGTTGAATGAACTTCTATTACTGTCACATTCTGCAGCAAACCAGCTCATTCTCAACTCCTGGAACTAAGCATAAGATTCCATTGTTGCATTCAACATGTCTCATTCTATAACCAAATTGTATATTGGGCTCATTTGTTGAGAACAAGTCTTTCTTTCCAATGCAATAGTGGAGATTTTCCTTCATCTGTAATGCATGAGGGAATTTTCTCCCAATGTCTGAATGTGCATGGGAATGAGCAAGTTATGTGATATAATATGTGACTGGCAGTTTTGATCATTTTTCTCTCAACTTGCACACTGCTTTATGATTCGTTCATTGGTCTGATGTGACTTTAAACAATCCAGACGCATGTCTTGTAAACTGAAGACGTTAACAATTGTGCTTGTCACTCTCTCGGTATACAAATCAGATTAATAAAATTCATGTTGAGGAATGTCCTCAACATGGCCTCCAACAGACCAGGTGGTCATGTCAAGAGCATCTGTTGGATTGTGGGAGGGTATAATCTGAACTGTAACTTTTCCAAGTATATGATTCACACAAAGTAAATTTAAACAATCTCCAAGCTAATTTTCTTACAGACTTCTTCAGCCTGTGGATGCATTTATTTTGCCAAACCCGCGACCTCTACCACCTAGAAGGACAAGAGCAGCAGGCACATGGGAACAACACCACCTGCACATTCCCCTCCAAGTCACACACCATCCCGACTTGGAAATATATCGCCGTTTCTTCATCGTCGCTGGGTCAAAATCCTGGAACTCCCTTCCTAACAGCACTGTGGGAGAACCGTCACCACACGGACTGCAGAGGTTCAAGAAGACGGCTCACCACCACCTTCTCAAGGGGCAATTAGGGATGGGCAATAAATGCCGGCCTCGCCAGCGACGCCCACATCCCATGAACTAATAAAAAAAGAATGCCTTTAGTTGCTTAAGGCTACCCATGTTTATATATTGAAATCTTACATATCAAACATACGCCATCTGTCAAATATACAGTGATACAATGTACCCTTCAGTAATTAAGCACAATCATCACAATCACAGTATCACCGCTAACCTCACTCTGCTGTTAGGAATATTATTCTCTCACCTCTCTCCACCCCCCCTCATTAGTTGCTGTATTGAATACCAAATATTCTAGAGTAAGAAATGTTGAATGATCTTCTGCTCCTGTGATATCGAGATACCTATCTAATCACTTGTTTTTCTATTCAACATGTCCATGGAGTCACTTTCCTGAGCGTTGGATTGCTTAAGTGTTCTCCAAATCCCATTTTACATACATGTGGTAATTTTACAACTGATTGAGCAGGATGGGAGCGTGTGGTGGGGAGGAACTCTGGGAGTAGGCCTCGCACTCATGCTTGGGCGCTTTATTCGTTTGGGCTGTGCTAGGATTGTTGGAAGCACACGCTGATAACACGCAAGATCTCCATGAAGTGCTAAAAAAAACGATTTTGATTTAGCTAGCCCGTGATTTCCCAAATTTTTTCCTAGATACTGCATAGGCAGCATTCTCGGCCTCAGAGATGTGATTGCAGTAAAAATCCCAGCCTATCTTTTGTGTTTTATTTTCTCGCAGCTGGGTTGTGCCAATTGTTTGCATTTTTTTTTACTATTTGGGTCCCTTTATTGCGTTTGATTGAATGCATTTGTTTACAGTTTTGCTTTTGACTTAATGGGGCAGAAATCGCTCGTGAAATAACGGAGAGGCACTCTGTTATTAGTGGTGAATTGGAGGAGCAAGTTCCAGCGTTCGTACATGTGCAGTGAAACGCGGAAATCCAGAACTTGCTCCTTGTGGTTTGCCGGCAATATGACAGCTTCGAATTAAAGGGACATCGCACGCTGCAATCAGTGAAATCATTGAAAAACTGCAAACTTGCTTATTTGCCCAGCTGGAAAATAATTAATTATGTCACCAAACAGGTACACTTAAAACTACAGGTCAAAACTAAGTTTTAACAGCATGGTAAGTCTTAATGAGTGCCAAACTAAAAATTAACTTTTAAAAATGTGGAGTCTCATTACTCTTTATTTTAATAGCTTTTGGTCATTGAAATTTTTTTTTTAATTAATTTTTAAAAAAAATTTCCCTTCTGTCTCTTATTTAATTCAATTATTTCTGACCCTCTCTTTTTCTCGCTGTCTATAACTGTTTTTACATTGATTTTAATGTCGTACCTTTCACTTCCTGGTTTCCAAGCCTGCACAGACAGTGAAGGCAGCTTGTCACAAATGCTGCGATCTGATCGGTCGAGGGGAGAGATTGCTCCTCTCGTTTCTCCCAGGGTCCTAGCTTCACCTGAACTGACGCTGGGCTCTTCCCCGCTTCCTATTCGAGGAAATGCCCGAAGAAAAGGGTGGCTTGGTATGAATCTATGAAGCGGCGAGGAGTGTTGGTTCGCGCTCCCAGCAATTTCTACCCCAACGTTTTGACTTTTTGGCTTCGCTATTTTTTCACATCATAACATTTCAGGGAGCTTAAGGCTCATTTTAAGCAACATACAGAATAGGCATTCCTCGTGGAATTCCTCACCAGAGCTACTTGGACATGTTAGAGAAAATGTGCTTTTGCCACCTGCACTTCACAAGAGAGGGCTTTCTCCTGGCCGGGGTTGTGCGATCTGTGTGTCATCTTGTTGTGCCAGTCTTGAAATGTTGAAAGCTAAAGGAAGCAACACTTAAACAGTGACATCCATAACATGCAAACCAACCTGGGTTTCAATATAGACAACATATCATACAGCTAGGTTCTGATTCATTAACACAAGGCGTAATGACTTGTACATTGATCCTGAAGATGTGCTCTATTGAGGCGTAGGGTTTGTCACTGCACAATCCAAACATCACTCCCGACCAGTGTCCAAAGGTTGTTGAACTCTAGACGGTAAATTTTGGAAAAGAAATACACGAACAAATCGCTTTAAGACTAAACACAATTTTATTGAAATGATTGGTACAAGTTCATATAACCTTTTTGGCAGCAGAGATGGTCGTTGAGTTTACTGGATGATCAATCCACCGCTCTCAAGGCTGTTGCTTCTTCTTTGATGAGGTAGCTCTTTGACTGCAGCCGTAGTAAGAGAGAGTGAGCTTTTGCCGTGAAGTCTTCTTTTATGTTGTTTCAGAACAAGGCGATGTAGAATTGGGGGAGGCATCACCTCTGTCCAATCGCCTCTCTTGTTAGGCTTCGACCACCAGTAGACATCAATGATTGACAGTTTAGGGTTTGATCATTAGCAGACCTCAATGATTGACAGTTAAGTCAATTAAAACTAGATGCCATGAACTCATATGGTAGACAATTGGTCTTCAATGTGTCCTGTTGGTACTTCACACTTCTATTATCTAATCATTCTGTGTGTTAGAGACTTGGCTTCCTTCATAGTCCCTTGACGGCCTGGTATGACATTGTAGTCTTGTGGTTTGTGGCCCCTTTTACTCATCAATGGTTTTTGCACATCAAAACCTGTTAGAGGACTTCTGGTAGTTTCTGTTTGCAGTTATTAAATTGATTGTCCAGATGTTCAAATGTAATGTTGAAAAGCTATCTACCAGTTTCTGGCCGTCCATTGTTCTGGCAAGTCTCTGGTATTAACACATCTCAGAAGAAAACGGGATCCCTTCCACACATTTTGTGTATTAGGGCCAAGCTGTCTGCCTTCATTGTCCTGGCTAAGTTCCAAAGCTTTTACAGGTCAAAAAACTTGTTCTGTAGGTTTAAGGGACAAAGTTAACCCTTTCCCTGAATGTCCAACGTTCCGAATTCACAATATCAAAAGGGGTTTTAACCCGTGTCTTACAGTGTCTTTAGTGTACAGGTACACAAGGATGTCCAACTCCACGGTGCAAAAAGGCTCCCAAATCTCATACGTAAGATACAATAAAAGAGCTGTAAGTTTGTATGAGTGATTGGCGTGGGTGAGCAGTAAATTTAGAACAGTTTGACAGGTAACGTTTTCTGGCAGGCAATCTTGGACTGTCTACCCAATACCTGATAGCATGGATCATCTTACCTTGTCAGATTCCTTAAAGCGTACTGCCATCTACCACATCTGTTCTCATGTACTGCAGGTTGCGTACACAGTGTTGAATCCACAGAATCTATTTTGTGCCTCTACAGTGGGTTCCCTTTTACTTCATTTTTGACTGGACTTTCTCCTTCCTCATCCTCGCACCTGAGCCATGGGAAAGGCTAACAAATATTTTAATTTTATTTCGAAGTTTTATAAAGACTGAAATAATATTTATCCTTATATGCAGCCATGTGCCTTTAAACTTAACCTGCTGGCCAGATTTTGCAAACCCTCCATTAGGCAAGGTCCCTGTAAAAGACCAAAGCGGCACAGGCAGCTATGAATAATTATGTAAATGAGCCAACCCTGAAAAATTGTGGGGTCAGCTCATTTGAATGATTATTCATCTCACTGCACTGTTGACTAGCTTTCCACAAGCAGCTAGGCAGAAAATCCAAGACCACAACATCAACCCTCATCTTTCAATGTCAGCGTTATCAACAATGATGTGACTCCTCTTCAGGTATGCTCCCTTGGCTGCACTTCAAGTCTGCTTCACTCTTCCACTTCAGGACTGCACACTGGCTTTGCTGCAAGGTCCACTCTCCACTCTCCCATTAGGCTCTGTTCCCCACCTCCACTTCAGGCCCAACTCCAGGAATGCTCCCCTATGATGTGATAGAGCTGTCTGCTGGACATGTTTCCCACTACACTCCACATACACACACATTCCCCCCCTCCCTGGCTTAACTTCAGGCCCCCCTCCCACTTCCACTTCAGCTCTCCTCAGCGCCTCCGCTTTCAGACCCACTCCCAGACTCTGCCCGAGATCTATTCCCCAACTCTACTCCCTTCAACCTTTCCATTTCATTTTGGTTTTTTTTTCGTTTCATGTTTAAGCATTTTATAAATCTTTGCCGATATTTTATTTTGAGTCAGTGCCGGCTCCTGGCACTGCTTCATATCCACTATTCTTTAACGCTGCTTCATGCATCAGTCCCCAGTCCCACACTCCTGCCTCCCCAGACCTGAACCCATGGCCCAGCCTCTCTGACCCCAGGCTGCAGCCTCCAAGCAGAACCATCTACCCATACCTTGCTCCGTGAGCAACATTATGGCAGATATACTATATATGATATCATCTTGTTACCGCCCTATTTATACCTAAAAGTGGGGTGGTAGTGCGACCAAGGTCACGAGTGAAACAATACCGTCGACTTACTGCTGGTTGTCCACCGTGGAACTTTTCAGGCAGATCTCAATTTAGGCCACAGCTCCCAATGGAAACAGGCCAGGTGGAGGGGGGTGGCGTGCGTAATGATTATATACAAATCAGGGTCAAATAATATTGTCAAGACCTCGAAAGCCATTTGTGTCGCTGGCCGCATTGTTAACATTGGTACAGGGATCACAGTCTCAGGATACGGGGTAGGACATTTAGGACCGAGATGAGGAGAAATTTCTTCACTCAGAGGGTGGTGAACCTGTGGAATTCTCCACCACAGAAGGCTGTGGAGGCCAAGTCACTGAATATATTTAAGAAGGAGCTAGATAGATTTCTAGACACAGAAGGCATCAAGGGGTATGGGGAGAGAGCAGGAATATGGTATTGAGATAGAGGATCAACCATGACCATATTGAATGGTGGACCAGGCTCGAAGGGCCGAATGGCCTACTCCTGCTCCTTTTTTCTTTGTTCCTGATTCTGCCCACAAACCATGGGTGGTACAATTCAGGAGGGATCCTCAGCTGCTCTCAGGTAAAATGCTGAAAAGTTCTGTGAGACATTTTGCTGGCACTACATTGGTCTGGAACGTCCTTGTTTTTTCTCGGCGTACGTATAGTGCCAAATTTTAGCAAGGAAGCTCGCATGTTAGTGATTTGCACCGCTTTCACGCTGAATGATTACTGCAGCAAATTCCCTAACTTCTTTTGGCAGCTTCTACCCTTCAAAATCTGGTAACACTCATTCCCACAGCTCCACCCCCACATCCAATGGCACAGCTGATGTGAGTTTCCTGCTTTTGCAGCACCAATACGCTGGCGTAGATTTACGCCCAGATATAAGGGGCACAGCACGGCCCACATCACCTGATTTTGACTTATCTGAGGAGTTTGAGCACTGAAGAGTCCCTTAACGTTTTTGCTGGTTTTCTGCAGTTTGCTTGCAAGCTTCCTAGCGACTTTCTCTCAGTGAGATCTGCATTATACATGACTACAGTGCTGTCAGTTGCACTGCACCCGTGAGCTTTTGACCCCCAACACACCCCCTCTCTCACATGTTCGGAACAACTGAGCAGAAAGTATGGGTTATCCATTGGCCATACCTCTGTACTCTATTATAATGGAGGAGGAGGCAGAGCAGCAAAGGCGTGAGGCTACGAGAGTGAGCTTTCATGATAGAAGACAGCAGCCCACTCGTTATTAACCTCCCCAGAGTCAACGGAGAGGGTAGTTCAGACCAAGACCTGTCTGAGAAACTGCGCATCAAGAGACTGCGCTTCTCCAAGGACGAAGGAGACATCAAGCCACAGTCAACTGACCGCAGTGGGTTATCTGTACAGATCCAGGTCACCACGGCCCTGAACTTTTATGGCTGCAGATCCTTCCAGTCAGCCACAGGGGATCTATTTAATATCAACCAGGGAACATCCTTCACCAGGTGACAGATGCCCTTTTCTAAAGGGCACCTGATTTCATCAACTGTGGCAGGACCCACGCAGAGCAGAGAGACAGAGCCATTCAATACAGCAGGCTCCCTGGCTTTCATAGGGCGCAGGGGGCAATCGACGAATCCCACCTGGGTTTTGAAGTGCCGACTGTCATACATCAGAAGGAAGGGTTTCCACTCGCTGAATGTGTAGATTGTCTGTGATGCCTAGCAATGGATACTGCACCTCCACGCATTCATCCTGCAACATCCCACAGCTATTCTGGGAGGAGAGCTGCATTGACAGATGGATCCTGAGGGACAAGGCCAACCCTCGATCACAGCAGGTGACATCATTCCAATGCGACCCACAATGAGCATTACAATCAAGCTCATGCAGCATTCAGGCAGATGGTGGAGAAGGCCATAGGACTTCTGAAAGGCCGAATCGGGTGCCTAGACGAATCAGGGGGGTGTCTTGTAGTACATGCCAGAGAGGGTGGCAAGAATAATTGTGGCCTGCTGTGCACTTTATAATTACAGGAAGGGCTCAGTCTGGACTTGCCTGGAGGGGAGGTTGTTGTATCAGAAGATCCTGAACTGCAGGCCCCGTTGCCCATGGATGATGTCTGCTCGGATGTGTCACCCTTTGCAGCTGCCAAGGCTGCCAGAGGGCAGCTCATTACCACCTTCTTGCCTCCACCTATACAACACAGCTTGCCCACCTTTTCTGACCCACTTGCCAAAAAAGATTGTCTGAACTCAAGCGCATGACAAAACATCAGCCCGCTTTGCCATGACATGACTGTGTCAAACGTCATCACCTGAGTGCACCCTTTCCTGTATGACTGTGATCTCCATGATCAACAAACCAGAGAATAAATGCACATTCAACTTCAATACAAAAAATGACAAAACACAAACAGGCCTCCGTGAATAATAAAGCACAAAATAAGCACCCATTCAGCCTGAAAACATTCGTGGCAAATACAAACCAGTCTCTGCAGAACAGAATAAGTGCATATTGAACCTTAATACATTAATGGCCAAAGATAAACAGGCCTCCATCAATAACTCAGAACAGAATAAATACACAGTCAATCCTCATACAGTGCGGCAATGTACAAAGAGCCTCCATAAATAACTCTGAGCAAAGTAAGTGCATTTTGAATTTGACATGGTCAATGGCCAGATACATCCAAACAGTCACCTACTGTTTCCTAACACCATGCATCCCCTCTGGTGCCTACCACCTATTCCAGTGCTGCATCGATCAGTGCCCTGAGGACCGGGAAGATAGGAAGTGGTGGGCTGCTGATGTTGAACTGAAGAGTCATGGCACTGAGGTAGTCCTCGACACACGGCAGCTGACTCCTGCTGGCTGCGTTTCTGGAAGGAGCTCATGGGCAGCCTGGTCTCGCCTGACAGATTCCAAGGGCATGGCGCTCTGAGAGGGAAGGCCAGAGTCCTGGCATCTGCTGCTCTCCCGAGAGACGGTATCATCAGGCACCTGGACTGCAACCTCTGCCCTTCCACTTGGCTTGGATTTGTGGTCCCAGTCATCAGTCGGATGGCCAGTGTGATGGCAGCCACCAAATCCAGGAAGCCCTGAGTCGCTGAATTATCCAATGACTGGAAGGCATGATTAAAGATCCCTCCAATATGTCCCCTAACGCTGCACAGCTTCAGAACGTGCTCCCATGAAGGTGCAGGCCCCAAATAATCCCTGGCTGCCTTTTACCTGGGGGTGTTACTGCAGATTTGAATGCAGATGCTTCTTGCTTTATCGGTTCCTGCAGACCAGACAACGCCTCCATGATGTTGCTGCAAATCAGAGCTGGTACAAGCGTCTTTTATGAAGAGTACCCATGAAGTCTGGGTCCCAGAATGCTGAAGTCCTCGGCCGCCTTCCGCTCAGCTTCTATGGAGAAGTGGCCAAATCCTCCCCCCCCACTTGAAAAAGATTATAATTTTCATGCCTGATGAAAATGCCAATTATCACCCAACATGAGTCCCCAGTGCTCATTTTAAGTGCTCTCTTACCTCCTAGTCCTCCTATGACGCGCACCCTCAGTCATGCAGCATGGGAGGTGGAGGGCTGCTTGAGATGCTTGTGGTTGATAACCTATCAGAGCTCGGGCCTGAGAGGGTCTAGCTCTAGATTGCCACAGCTTGGCGGCTACTGGGACAGTCTGCCCGGCTGGCTTTCTGGTATTGGTTGAAGGTCCAGACACGCTGTCATCCTGAGAGATAAGAATGTGCTCCATTCCCATTGCACAACAACCCCTGATTGTAGCTCAGCACGCCCACTGATTTGCGGGAGATCAGAATGTCGGAGGCCTGTGATGCAACTGGAGGTTGCACCCATCCATTCAGTCTCCCAGCCTGTCCCAGGTGGATGAGATCGGTTGAACCCAGAGTCTGCATGGCCTCAGAATAAGCATCCATGAGAGAAGCTACCTCTAGTGCCACAGCTGCAGTGTCCATTGAGGTTGCTTGCACGATCCAGGATTGACTGCAGAGTGTTGATGCCTTGCACCAGAAGCCCACACACGTTGCTACTGGATTCCTTCACACTCTCCGACATGTAACTTCCTGGCAGGCAATCCAATGCATTATCAGGTGTCAGTTGTGGCTCAGTGGTAGCATTCCTGCCTCTAAGCCAGAAGGTCATAGGTTTAAATCCCACACCAGAGACTTGAGCACATAACCCAGGCTGACGTACCCAGTGCAGTGCTGAGGAAGTGCTGCACTGCCATTGTTGACATCTTTCAGCTGAGATGTTAAACTGAGACCAGGTCTGCCCTCTCAGGTGGATGTAAAAGTTCACACAGCACTATTCAAAGAAGAGCTGGGGAATTCTCCATGGAGTCCGAGCCAATATTTATCCCTCAACCAACACCTAAAAACTGATTATCAAGTCATTATCACATTGCTGTGTGTAAATTGGCTGCCATGTTTCCTACATTACAACAGTGACTACACTTCCAAAGTACTTAATTGGCTGTAAAGCACTTTGGAATGTCCTGAGGTTGTGAAAGGCACTATATAAATACAAGTTCCTTCTTACTTATTGAGCAATTGCTGGTGCACAGATGGCATTTTTCTTTTAAAGGCTGGCCCCCTAAAGTCTGCCTCTCTGGCCTTCTCAGCGGAGTTAGGAAGTGAGCTTGCCTTCCAGTGAGCTTTTTGTTGGGCCACCCCTTCCACCTGCTCTTGCTCATTGCTCACTTGTGCTCAGTGAATCACCAAGTGCAAGTTCCTCCAACTCACTATCCTTACCATATGGACTGCCAGTTTCTGGGCTGGTGTTTCGAAGGATGACAGTGAGCAAAAGTCCATCCTTTAGGATTGATCTTTTCCTCAGTCTGTGTGTATGCATGGCCCAAGACATCCAATAGGCTTATAAGAAGGGGAGAGAGACAAGGGTTAACAGGTATTGGCAAGGGTAAGCAGTAGCGGATGAGTGGCAGTTCCATTCAGCACCAGGTTTTCATGCTGAGTGTCTGAGTGTGTGATTGAGACAGTTAAGATGAAAGAGAAAAGGATTTGGCCAAGTTAGAGGCCACACCCCGCTGAGTGTAGTCCGCAGCCTGGCCATCACCGGTGTTGTGGGACCTCCCTCTGTCAGTGATGTTGATGGCGGCCTCTTCCATTGGAGTCAGTGTCTGTATAGAAGCAGGACCTCTTCCTGTTCTCGTACTCTGCCATCTGTTGTGTGCCAAATTCTCCTGCAAGGAGAGTGGAAGGAGGGAAGGGTGAACGCTGTTGAGTGTTATGAAAATGTCCAAGGCATAAGAACATAAGAAGAAAAGAAATAAAAGCTGGAGTAGGCCATACTGCCCCTCGAGCCTGCTCCGCCATTCAATAGGATCATGGCTGATCTTCGACCTCAACTGCCACTTTCCCACCTGATTCCCATATCCCTTGATTCCCCTAGAGTCTAAAAATCTACTCATCTCAGCTTTGAATATATTCAATGACTCAGCATCCACAGCCCTCTGGGGTAGAGAATTCCAAAGAGTCACAACCCTCTGCGTAAAGAAATTCCTCCTCATCTCAGTCTTGAATGGCCGACCCCTTATCCTGCGCTTATGCCCCCTAGTTCGAGACTCTCCAGCCAGGGGAAACAATTTCTCAGCATCTACCCTGTCAAGCCCCCTCAGAATCTTATATGTTCAAAGAGATCCCCTCTCATTCTTCTAAACTCCAGAGAGAATAGGCCCATTCTACTCAACCTCTCCTCACAGGACAACCCTCTCATCTCAGGAATTCATCTAGTGAACTTTCATTGTACCGCCTCCAAGGCAAGTATATCATTCCTTAGACAAGGAGACCAAAACTGTACGCAGTACTCCAGGTGAGGTCTCACTAAAGCCCTGTACAACAGTGGTAAGACTTCCCTGCCCCCCTGCAATAAAGGCCAACATGCCATTTGCTTTCCTAATTGCCTGCTATATCTGCATACTAACTTCTTGTGTTTCGTGTACGAGGACACCCAAGTCTCTCTGTACACCAACATTTAATAGCTTCTCACCATTTAGAAAAATTCTGTTTTTCTATTCTTCCTACCAAAGTGAATAACCTCACATTTCCCCACATTATACTCCATCTGCAACTTGGCATAGTGTCCATGATGAGAAGGATGAAGCAGCAAGTGTGGTCAAGAAGGGAACAAGTTGGTGTGAGGGGGGGCAGCAGGTCTGGAGGGTGTGAGTGCAAGCAAAAGGAATGTCCATGCAGTGTCCCCGTTCTGATTGGAGAAGAGGCATGAGAAGCAGGGGAAGGAGGGATTTTTAGTCCTGAGGCTAAAGTAGGGTGATGCAGGGCTATGCAGAGAACATGAGAGATGGGGCATCTTTTCCTTGGCAGTCATTATATTTTTTCCTGCAGTGCAGCTAAGACCCATGGAACAATGTCCATTGTATTTACTCACTCAGCCACCTCTCTCCATTAGCTGCTGACTAATTTTACGGGGTACCCATCACCTCTCAGATGGGAAGCTTCAGTTTATTTGCTCCATGAGCACCTCCACAGCTGGATCAGAGAATCTGGGCAGTCTGATTGATGTCATGCTGCTCCAGAAAATGGCTGTTCACTCTCCATGATCAAAAAAATCCATCCCCTTTTAAAGGGGTTGCAGGCTGCCTTTAAATCACGGCCGCCCCATTGAAATTCCTGCCCTTCCAATCAGTGAGATACCTACAGGAAGCAATGATTAGTGCTGCATGCTCGCCAATTGCATTCAAATTAGGCCTGGCCTTCAAAATGGAATAGGCCCACCTCCTGCCCGATCTACGCTACCCTCGAAAACCGGCCCCTGCGAGTTAGATCAGTCTATTAGTCCGGAATAAATATTAAAAAGTCGACCAGCTGAGCTTATGCTTCCAATGGTGATACAGTAAATACTGGCCATCAGCATCAGCAGTGAGTCGAGCCAAATCCATGTAAATGTATCAGCGATGTTATAGAAGCCCCACTAGGGTAACTGAAATAACTGTTACATTTCACTCACGTAAGCAAAGTGACTCACTTCTCTGTTTTTAATGAGTTTTGAAGCTAAATTAACAAAATCTGGGATGGACAGTGGGGCAGTAATCTCATATCATCACAAAGGTTACCATATCCAGCTATATTCCAGACTTAAGTGGTACATAACACAGTTGACTGTGCCATGCATTATTTTAAGTAGATTTTCATTAGCTGTGTTTATTACATGCCATATTAAAATGCATTTCCCGTTTCATTTCAATGCTGTTGGAACTAGTAATTCAATAAAAGAAGTTAAATGCAAGCTTCTATATTTACAACATTAAAACAAACTGCACATGTAGCTGGTGATAAGTGATTTTTCTGAATTTATTGGCACTGAAAAGCCCGTAATATATTAAACCTATCACTCCCCTTTTCATATACATCAGATTTAAATGCACATTGTCCAACAAGAATTCTCACTGATTTATCTAGTATGAGTCATACCTACTGTATGTGTTTGAATATGTAATGGACTATCAGCTCTATCATAAACACCTATGTGATGTTATATAACAATGAATTTCCAGCACTTAGAACTGTACAACAAGTGTAATGTGAACATTTCTCTCCTGAGTATTTCATTTTCCTAAAACAAAACTCAAATTTACTTTTTTAAAGAACTCACTAACATTTGTCAGTTCTTAAAAAAATTTTAATCTTAAGTACCGCTATAACAGGCCTTGTCAAAACGCATGCATGATACTCTTAAAAGTAACAATAATATGCGTATCATATGATTGTCACACATATCTCACAGAGGAGCTACTTGGCTTTTTGACAGGAGACTTGTGCCATTCTTAGATGGTTTTGATGTTTAAAAATTATATATAAATGATTTACCAACAGCTGACCCTGTTCTGAAAGATTTGCCTCTCCATTGTGATGCATGTAGAGATGAAAGTCAATTATTCTTTACATAGTCTGGGGTGATAATATTTAGAATATGCATAAAAAAAGGAACAATAAAAAGTCATTCAGTCCATCAACCTCACTTCTTCTACAGACCATGTTCAACTTACTCTATCATAGACACCACTCCATTTATTTCATCTACTGAAGGAAAGTTTCACATAAATACTCACTGATCCCCAATAGTAATTAGTATTTAACATGCAAACCTCCAGGGTATCAATCCATTCCCACGTCTGCATTGTTCATTCCTGGCAACATGCCTTTCCTCCCTAATGCAACACCACAGGAACTATTTCTTACAGTAGAATATTTAATCATCTTAGCCTATAATTATCCCTGTAGCTTTCAATCCTGTTGCCAACCAGATATTTAATTGATTTTTGAAGGAGCTAATCAACATTGCATTAAGTGATTTTTATTGGGGCTTTATTACACACTTTATGGGCGATTTCACCGGTGGTGCTGGGCGGAAACAGGACGATAGTGTCCCTAAAATATTGGGATAAAGCTTCCTGCTAAGTTCCTGCATGATGTTGATGGTAGGCCCTTTCATTATGTAAATTGGGATCCTACGGTGTACAGAAGGACCTGATTGCCATTTGGGACACATCTGGGCAGAGCAAATGCCGTGCACATTCCTCCCAATCTCACCAGCCGAAGTGGACCAAAAAAGGATAGATCCGAGTATTTTTTAAATGTTGAAAAGCTAGGAACAGTGAAAGTCCAAAGAGATTTAGGGGGTCCCTGTACACAGATCACTAAAATGTAGTAGACAGGTACAAAAAGTAATCAAAAAGGCTAATGGAATGTTAGACTTTATAACTAGAGGGCTAGAATATAAAGGGGAGGAAGTTTTGCTACAGCTATACAAAGCTCTGGTTAGACCACATCTGGAGTACTGTGTACAGTTCTGGGCACCGCATCTTACAAAGGATGTATTGACCTTGGAAGGAGTGCAACGCAGATTCACCAGAATGTTAGCAGGACTCCAAAGGTTAGATTATATGGACAGATTACATAAACTAGGCTTGTATTCCCTGGAATAAAGACAGTTAAGGGGTGATTTGATTGAGGTTTTTAGGATTTTGAGAGCAATTGATAGGGTAGATAGAGAGAAACATTTTCCGCTGGTGGGGGAGTCTAGGACAAGGGGACATAACCTTAAAACCATGGCCAGGCCATTCAGAAGAGAAGTAGGAAACACTTCTTCACACAAACGAAGGTGGAAGTGTGGAACTCTCTCCCACAAAAAGCAGTAGATGCTGGCTCAATTGATCATTTTAAATCTGAGATCGATAGATTTTTGCTAGCCAAGGGTATCAACCTGTGTTTGTTAAACTTTAGTAAAAAAGTAGATGTGAGGAAAGGGTAATGGTTTATTGGGTGAAAGTGCCAATAGACTATTCTGTATTTAGCGCTGCTCTGAACATTCCTACTCTTCACAAAAAGGAGTACAAAAGGAAAGTAAGGGAGAAAAGACCACTTTGATGAAATTAATGCCTTATTAGAGGTGACAACAACTTACACTTGTATGGTGCATTTAACGTAAAAAAGTTCCAAGACATTTCACAAGGGTGAAAAATAATTGGAGACTGTGCTATCATCAGGAGAGTCAAAAGACAAAGACAAGAAGGAATTGTTTCAGTGGACATTCTCGGCCCTCCCCAGAACAACGATCTGGCCAATCCACGTTCTGAACTGTGTTTACAAGGCACAAGTCAGGAGTGTGATGGAATACTCTCCACTTGCCTGGATGAGTGCAGCTCCAACAACACTCAAGAAGCTCGACACCATCCAGGACAAAGCAGCCTGCTTGATTGGCACCCCATCCACCGCCCAGATCATTCACTCCCTTCACCACCGGCGCACCATGGCTGCAGTGTGTAGCATCTACAGGATGCACTACAGCAACTCGCCAAGGCTTCTTTGACAGCACCTCCCAAACCCGCAACCTCTACCACCTAGAAGGAAAAGGGCAGCAGGAACATGGGAAGAACACCACCTGCACGTTCCCCTCCAAGTCACACACCATCCCAACTTAGAAATATATCGCTATTCCTTCATCGTTGTTGGGTCAAAATCCTGAAACTCCCTACCTAACAGCACTATGAGATAACCTTCACCACACGGACTGCAGCGGTTCAAGAAGGTGGCTCACCATCACCTTCTCAAGGGCAATTAGGGATGGGCAATACATGCCAGCCTTGCCAGCGATGACCACATCCCATGAACGAATAAAAAAAAAACATCTGATATGACCATATGGAGGCAGGATGTAAAGTCATTCAGGAGATGAGCTTACTGCATTAGGATAGGTATGATTGCAATCATGTTAGGCAGTGCCACAGAAGAGAGGCAGTGGAGAAGAATGGTCAACTCTTTGAAATATCAGAGAGGTCAAGGGGGCAAGAGGAGATAGTGAGCTGAGGTCGCAGTAACAAAGGATGTCTTTGGTTATTTTGATAAGAGCAGTCTCCTATGAGGCGAGATTGAGTAGAATGGTCCTATATTCTCTGGAGTTGAGAAGAAGGAGAGGTGATCTCATTGAAGCATATAAAATTCTTAGAGGGGTTGACAGGGTAGATGCTGAGAGGCTGTTTCTCCTGGCTGGAGAGTCTCGAACTAGGGGGCATAGTCTCAGGCCATTTAGGACCGAGATGAGGAAAAATTTCTTCACTCAGAGGGTTGTGAATCTTTGGAATTCTCTACCCCAGAGGGCTGTGGATGCTCAGTCGTTGAGTATATTCAAGGTTGAGATCAATGGATATTTGAAGACTAAGGGAATCAAGGGAGATGGGGATAGGGCGTGAAAGTGGAATTGAGGTTGAAGGTCAGCCATGATCTTGTTGAATGGCGGAGGAGGCTCGAGGGGCTGTATAGCCTACTCCTGCTCCTAATTCTTATGTTCTCATGTCTCAGTACTGCATGCATGGCAGAGACCCGATGAGCGAGACACCCCTTTGAGAGCGCAGTCAGGAAATTACCCCTTAGATGTTCTCAGGTTCATCAAGAAACACAGCATTCGTTATAAATTTCAGAATCACACACACACACAAATATATCTATAGCACCATTTATTGGTATAAGAAATAGTCATCCAGCTTTGTGAATGTTATTAAAATTCCACGACCCACCTATATTACTGCAGCTGGAAGGAACGTGGAAAGATTAGATGATTGTTTTAAATAGTATGGTGCGTATTGTTCTTCGAAGTATGAGAATCTCAGCCTGAGATTCTCTTTACTCTTTCTTCCAACTTTTCCATCCTGGTTTGCTTTTATCTCTCTTGCTTCCATTTTTGTTTTTTTTTTGTTCCTTTCCTGTCCCCCTTTCTTTTAATCAGTCTCAAATCATAAGCACTACCTGAATATCAATGCTAAAAAAAGATGGTGAGTGTCTGACCCCATACCTTGTTTCACAACGAACTAAGGTTTGTTATCCTGCCAAAAAAATCTAGGAATATCTGTACTTAAAATTGCTATAATCTACCAGCTTTTCAAATGTAGATCTGGCGAAACCAAACAACTGTTTCTTGATTTGTTTTAATAAATGTGTCTTCTTTCCTATCCTTTTCAACTCTGTTGTTACCCTGCACGATGGAATTTTGCTGATCGTCTCATTTTCTCTGTATAAAAAGGATCCCACCCTTATAGGTTCCCCTTCCGCCTACACGCACACACACACACACACACACACACACGCACACAGAGAAACATTCTAGGGACAATTTTAACCTAACCTGCTTGTCGGGAAGCTGCCGGGATCAGGTGCACCACTGATTTTACACCCCTACCCGATTTTACTGTCCATTGAAGCCGATGTGACCTGCAGTCAACATCTTGCCTGTCCTCTACTCAGCTGCCACAGTCGGGAGATGGTTGGGAATCCAAAATTCGCCTGGCTGGTAGTGGTACGTGGTCATGTTGCAGCACATTGTGACCATGACAGAGCCTCGCAAAGGCAGCAGTGTACAAATGTAAACATCAATAAAAACTCCGAAGATACTAATAAGCAGTGTTAGGAGGATGCACGTGAACTTATTTATAAATATCCATGCTGAATCTCTGATATTATTGCTTGATGAAGGCAGCATAGATTTGCATTTACGTTTTTCCTCTTCTGTTTTCTACACCCTCAATTTTATCTTTTTTTTCTCTCATCTCCAAAATATCTACTGTCAATACTCAGCCACCCGAGTGCCGCTTGGTGAAGTATTTCCCGATGCTTACACGCTCCGCACTGGTGGGATCCAGCATGTGTGTCAAACTAACAATGCATAGTTTAAAGCTGGCTTGCACTGAATATCAATCCTAATTAACAGAAAAATAAAAGTCTTGACCCCACTTGTTTTCTTCCAGTACTTCTCCATGAGTTGCATTGAATTTAAAAGTTTCTTTTGAACAACTCAAACACCCAATACATGGGTTTATACTGTTCACTTCTGCCACTGCTCTGTGATACTTTCTACTGTGATATTTTGGTTCTTTAAACTCATTAATTCCAGTTCTCATTTGGATTCTGAAATGATTGCTTCCTCCAAGTATTCACTCGGAAAATAAATGAGCAACATAGCCTCCCTAAATAACAATAATCCATGTAAAACTAATGATTTTGACAGAAATGAGATGGCAGTCCTGGACAGGCTTAACGGATCTCAGAACAAATGGATGTTATTTATCCCTGAGTACCAAGAGATACAAAGGGTAAGATTTGTGAGGCATTGACAGTCATTATGAGGGAGTCAATCAACACTGGGGAGGTGCTGGTAAATCAGAAACAGGCTGAAGTGGTGCCAATTTATAAAAAGGATGACAAAACAGATCGAGGCAACTGCCGACCCATGTAAAATAATGGACTTGATTATCAAGAGATGGTTGAGAGAACGGTCATGAAACTGATCGCTGGCATCAGAGGACTGAGTTATAAGGATAAACTTGGACTATTCAATGTTGAAAGGAGATGACTGAGAGGTGATTTACTACATTTTCTTACAGAGGCAGGAAAGATAGTAAATGATACAGAAATGGAATGATAAAGTAAACAATAACCATAAGAAAAGTTCACACAAATAAAACAGGGGTCAACATATAGAATGCATTTCTGGGTAAAGTATGCAGGCAAAAACACTGGATTTATTTAAAAAACAGTAGAATGCCAGGGTAGAGGATGATAATATCTTTCTGGATGGATCAGCTCAGATGGATCGAATACATTTGCATCACTCTAAAATCTTGTGGAACAAAATACTTTTTGATTTGACTAGGCAGTTATGATGTGCCTTAATAAGACAATAGGGCTGATTTTCCTCTGCTTTGCAGGCAGGGAACGTTCAGTTCCTGAGTGTAAAGCAGAGACCTGTGATGTCGCGTCTTCATCCCCTTTGTGTTGCCCTGGGATTTCTGCGGCTTCTTACAGCAGGCGCAACACGCAAATGAGGTGCAAGGGACATAATGGCCACGGCTGACTCATTTTCCTCTGCAATCGTTGCCCACCAGGAAGGGCACCCAGAAAAAGTTGGCATCAGGCCTTTTGTCCAGCCCCTGTGCAGATTCGAGGATCTGAGCGGGACGGGGAGAAAGGCCACGAGGGACCAGGAAAGCGAAGTGCCCATTTTTAAAAACTGATTACTATGGGCCTTTTGAACATCAACCAGAAGCCACCCCGGCCAGTGGCCATTAAATGTAGGAACATAGGAACAGCAATGGGCCATTCAGCCCCTCGTGCCATTTGATAAGATCATGGCTGATCTGTGATCTAACTCCATATACCTGCCTTTGGCCCATATCCCTTAATACCTTTGGTTGCCAAAAAGCTATCTATCTCAGATTTAAATTTAGCAATTGAGCGAGTATCAATTGCCGTTTGCGGAAGAGAGTTCCAAACTTCTACCACCCTTTGTGTGTAGAAATGTTTTCTAATCTCACTCCTGAAAGGTCTGGCTCTAATTTTTAGACTGTGCCCCCTACTCCTGAAATCCCCAACCAGCGGAAATTGTTTCTCTCTATCCACTCTATCTGTTCCCCTTAATATCTGATAAACGTCGATCAGATCACTCCTTAACCTTCAAAACTCCAGAAAATACAACCCCAATTTGTGCAATCTCTCCTCGTAACTTAACCATTGAAGTCCAGGTATCATTCCAGTAAACCTACGCTGCACTTCCTCCAAAGTCAATATGTCCTTCCGAAGGTGCGGTGCCCAGAACTGCTCACAGTACTCCAGGTGCAGTCTAACCAGGGTTTTGTATAGCTGCAGCATAACTTCTGCCCCCTTGTACTCTAGTCCTCTAGATATAAAGGTCGGCATTCCATTTGCCTTCTTGATTATTTTCTGCACCTGTTCATGACACTTCAATGATCTATGTACCTGAACCCCTAAGTCCCTTTGGACATTCACTGTTTTTAACTTTTTACCATTTAGGAAGTACCCTGTTCTATCCTCTTTTGATCCAAAGAGGATGACCTCACATTTGTCTACATTAAATTCCATTTGCCTCAGTTTTGCCCATTCACCTAATCTATCAATATCGCTTTGTAATTTTATGTTTTCATCTACACTGCTTACAATGCCACCAATCTTTGTGTCATCAGCAAACTTAGATATGAGACTTTCTATGCCTTCATCTAAGTCGTTAATAAATATTGTGAATAATTGAGGCCCCAAGACAGATCCCTGCGGGACTCCACTAGTCACATCCTGCCAATGTGAGTACCTACCCATTATCCCTACTCTCTGTCGCCTTTCGCTCAGCCAACTTCCTAACCAAGTCCGTACTTTTCCCTCGATTCCATGGGCTTCTTTCTGAGCTAACAGTCTCTTATGTGGGACCTTATCAAATGCCTTCTGGAAGTCCATATAAATAACATCCATTGACATTCCCCTGTCCATTACTTTAGTCACCTCTTCAAAAAATTCAATCAGGTTTGTCAGGCACGACCTACCTTTCACAAATCCATGCTAGCTCTCTCTGATCAACTGAAAATTCTCAAGGTGTTCAGTCACCCTATCCTTAATTATAGACTCCAGCATTTTCCCCACAACAGATGTTAGGCTAACTGGTCTATAATTCCCCGGTTTCCCTCTCTCTCCTTTCTTAAAAAGCGGAGTGACATGTGCAATTTTCCAATCTAGAGGGACAGTTCCTGAATCGAGAGAACTTTGAAAGATTGTAGTGCACTCCATCTGATTTGCAACCAGGTGGGGGGAGGGACCTGGAGGAAAATTAGCTCTACTGACTTTAACAATGATAAGCACCAAACATGAATAAACTACCATTCTTTTCTTTAGAACTGCTCTTACATTAAAATTACCAGAGGAAAATTTGAACTCATAAGACCTTGGCCGGAAAATACCTTAGGGCTGCTCCCGCTCCATGGCCATAACTTCACCGGAAGTGCGTTGGAATGGGAGAAGCTCCAGGAAATTTCTCAGCCCTTGTTGTCAAAAATGCTCTCCCCTATTAGCTCCCACAGCTTTCTTGCTTTTATCATTTTCCCATTTAAGTATTCCCATACACATTCCCACCCTATCAGGTTTGGCCTCCCGTATCTTATTTTATCAGCTATGACTCATTCATTGCATTCTGCTGGTAACAGATCTTCAGCTGTCACCACTACAATCTTTCTGCTGTAAGATGCTCTATTAGTGCACTCCTTCTGATTACTTTGGTGTTGGTCATTGTCCTCACCGCCAATAACCAATGCCCTCCTTGCGCAACATGTTCCAAAGACATCCAACCTCTGCTGCTGTGCCTTTGTCAGGATATAGATCTCAGCCTCATTCATAAGTGTAAGCTGAATATTAGTCTTTACATTGTCCTGTTCACATCCCCTAATCCTTTCCTCCTCCAGAGTGGTATCCATAATGCATCAAAAGCACTTACACTCAAGGCTTATATTTCTTCACTTCCATCTCACGTTTTATTTTTTGGAGTCGCACAACACCAGGTTATATTCCAACAGCTTTATTTGAAATCACAAGCTTTCAGAACTTTGCTCCTTCGTCAGGTGAAGTGAAGAGTTACATAAAGGCACAGCATATATAGTCAGAGAACAATGCCTGGTGATTACAGATAATCTTTCGAACTGCCCTTTATCACACCACGGCAGAGAGATAATCACAGCAATCAAAGGAGTGAATGGTGTTCAAACAGGTTAGTCAGGGAAACATTACATCCAAGAATACTGAGGTGGGGTCACCAGGGGTCAAATGTAGCAGATGCTGGGGTTTGTATTAAAAACAGATAACTTTTTTTTGCTGGAAATCGCAGCAGGTCTGGCCGCATCTGTGTATGGAGAACAAGCCAACTACGACTTGAGTCTGGATGACTCTATGTCAGGTGGGGTTACATGTAGCGTGACATGAACCCAAGATCCTGGTTGAGGCCGTCCTCATGGGTGCGGAACTTGGCTATCAATTCCTGCTCGACTATTTTGCGTTGTTGTGTGTCTCGAAGGCCGCCTTGGAGAACGCTTACCCGAAGATCGGAGGCTGAATGTCCTTGACTGCTGAAGTGTTCCCCGACTGGGAGGGAACCCTCCTGTCTGGCGATTGTTGCGCGGTGTCCGTTCACCCGTTGTCGCAGTGTCTGCATGGTCTCGCCAATGTACCATGCTCCGGGGCATCCTTTCCTGCAACGTATGAGGTAGACAACGTTGGCCGAGTCGCAGGAGTATGAACCATGTGCCTGGTGGGTGGTGTCCTCTCGTGTGATGGTGGTATCTGTGTCGATGATCTGGCATGTCTTGCAGAGGTTGCTGTGGCAGGGTTGTGTGGTGTCGTGGACGCTGTTCTCCTGAAAGCTGGGTAATTTGCTGCGAACGATGGTCTGTTTGAGGTTGAGTGGCTGTTTGAAGGCGAGTAGTGGAGGTGTGGGGATGGCCTTAGCGAGGTGTTCGTCGTCATCGATGACATGTTGAAGGCTGCGGAGAACATGGCGTAGTTTCTCCGCTCCGGGGAAGTACTGGACGACGAAGGGTACTCTGTTCGTTGTGTCCCGTGTTTGTCTTCTGAGGAGGTCTATGCGATTTTTCGCTGTGGCCCGTCGGAACTGTCGATCGACGAGTCGAGCGTCATATCCCGTTCTTACGAGGGCGTCTTTCAGCGTCAGTAGGTGTCCATCGCGTTCCTCCTCATCTGAGCAGATCCTGTGTATTTGCAGGGCCTGTCCATAGGGGATGGCCTTTTTGACGTGCTTAGGTTGGAAGCCAGAGAAGTGGAGCATCGTGAGGTTGTCCGTGGGCTTGCGGTAGAGTGAGGTGCTGAGGTGCCCGTCTTTGATGGAGATTCGTGTGTCCAAGAATGAAACCGATTCTGAGGAGTAGTCCATGGTGAGTTTGATGGTGGCATGGAACTTGTTGATGTTATCGTGTAGTCTCTTCAGTGATTCTTTCCCGTGGGTCCATAGGAAGAAAATGTCGTTGATGTATCTGGTGTATAGCGTTGGTTGGAGGTCCTGTGCAGTGAAGAAGTCGTGCTCGAACCTGTGCATGAAAATGTTGGCGTATTGGGATGCAAATTTGGTCCCCATGGCTGTTCCGTGTGTTTGGGTAAAGGACTGGTTGTCGAAGGTGAAGACATTGTGATCCAGGATGAAGCGGATGAGTTGTAGGATGGCGTCTGGAGATTGGCTGTTGTTGGTGTTGAATACTCCTTTGATTGCTGTGATTATCTCTCTGCCGAGGTGTGATAAAGGGCAGTTAGAAAGATTATCTGTAATCACCAGGCATTGTTCTCTGACTATATATGCTGTGCCTTTATGTAACTCTTCACTTCACCTGACGAAGGAGCAAAGCTCCGAAAGTTTGTGATTTCAAATAAAGCTATAACCTGGTGTTGTGCGACTCCTTACATTTGTCCACCCCAGTCCATCACCGGCATCTCCACATCATCGTTATTTTTGGGGATTTTTTAATCATTATATTTCACAGAAAAGACTTGGGAGTGAGTTATGTTGAAGTATTATTTTTTTAAAACAATGTGAATTTGCACAGGTTTAAAGATTCACCGGCTGCAGCCATTGAGAGAGAGGTGGGGTTTGAGCTGTTAATGAGCCAGATGTTGAAGAGATTTCCACAATGACTTGGGGGAGAATGTGCAATTTGTTATCTCGTGTCAGATGGCTTATCAAACATCTACATTGATTATAGTGAGGATGATTCTATTCAATATGAACTCAGCATGAAGTGTCTGCTGAGAATATACCCTTGGGAAAGGGGTAATTGGTTTGGTTGACAGGCCTGCCGGCAAATCCCTGAATGGGGAAGGAGTCAGCGGCACTGTCCTTCCAGTTCTTGTGAATAAAGGGAGAGAAAAAGAGAGAAGAGATATAGGAGTAGATTTCTCCCGATCGGCGTTTGGGTGATGACCAGCCGGCCGGCAAAGTGCTTGATAGTCCCAATGGCAGGCCTGGTCTATCTTGATGGCCGAGCCTCGATAGCATAGGACTGCTGGGCTGCAGGTGGAAAACAAGCACCCGGGGCAGCCCATCAGCTCCGGGCTGCTGCATTATCAGACGGCCCGGCTGTCCTCTGGGCCAGAAGATGGTGGGTCTGGGGATATTGGTAAGAGCAACAGCGACCCAGGTGGTTTCTGTAGAGCCCAGTGGGGTACTCCTGCTCCTCCCGGTTCCAGAAATACAAATTAAAACTTACCTTCTGGGCTCCTCTTCAGTTGGACCACCAGCTGAAACAGTGCAGAGCGTGCACTGTGCACTCTCCACTCAGTACAATTCCACAGGTGCCAGCATCTCTACAGCACATTGCCAAAGTGGCCATTCTTCAAAGGTGAGTCCAGACAATGAGTGTTGGCCGGCTATTTGAATATAAGGAACATCTCAGCCTGACCTTACCCTGTTCTTCATTATTTCTGCAATCATAGAATCATAGAAATTATGCAGCAGAGAGGGAGGCCATTCTGCCCATCATATCTGTGCCAGCTGAAAACGAGTTATCCAGCCTAATCCCACTTTCCAGCTCTTGATCCGTAGTCTTGTAGGTTACTGCACGTCAGATACACATCCAAGTATTTTTAAATGAGTTGAGGGTTTCTGCCTCTACCACCCTTTCAGGCAGTGAGTTCCAGACCCCCACCACCCTCTGGGTGAAAACATTTCTTCTCAATTCCCCTCTAATACTTCTACCAATTACTTGAAGTCTATGCCCCCTGGTTATTGACCTCTCTGCTAAGGAAAATAGGTCCTTCCAATCCACTCTATCCAGGCCCCTCATAATTTTATATACCTCAATTGAATCTCCCCTCAGCCTCTTATGTTCCAAAGAAAACAACAGCAGCCTATCCAATCTTTCCTCATAGCTAAAATTCTCCAGTCCTGGCAACATCCTCTCAAATCTCCTCTGTACCCTCTCTCGTGCAATCACATCTTTCCTGTAACGTGGTGACCAGAACTGTACACAGTACTCAAGCTGTGGCCTAACCAATGTTTTATGCATAACCTCCCTGCTCTTATATTCTATGCCTCGGCTAATAAAGGAAAGTATCCCGTATGCCTTCTTAACCACCTACCTTCAGTGGACATGCACTCCAAGGTCCCTCTGTTCGTCTACACCTCTCAGTATCCTCCCATTTATTGTGTACTCCCTTGCCTTGTTTGTCCTCCCTAAATGCATTACCTCACACTTCTCCAGATTGAATGCCATTTGCCACTTTTCTGCCCACCTAATCAGTCCATTGATATTTTCTTGCAGTCCACAGCTTTCCTCCTCACTATCAACAACATGGCCAAATTTTGTATCATCTACAAGCTTCTTCATTATGCCCCCTACATTTAAGTCTAAATCATTGATATATACCACAAAAAGCAAGGGACCTAGTACTGAGCCCTGCAGAATCCCATTGGAAACAATCTTCCAGTCACAAAAACCTGTTGACCATTTCCCCTTGCTTCCCGCCACTGAGCCAATTTTGGATCCAACTTGCCACTTTCCCTTGGATCCCATGGGAATGCTGTTATTACACACATATGTTTTCCATCAGGCCTCACTGGTTAGTGATCAGAAGCAAGATTGCTGCCTGATATTTTTCACTTGCTACACCAAGGATAATTGTAGAGCATTCACCATTGGCCTGGATGAGATAAGCTAACTCAGCGCAGAGCAGGAGTTGAACGGGGCACTTCTTCTGATTCAATATGAAAATATAAGGCGTTTTTATCGACTGAGCCATGGGGGAGCTTCCTAGCGTGTTTTGAACATCAGTCTCAGCACAAAGATCAGCTCAGCACATCCATTTTCTCTTCTGAAGCCACAGTAACTTTCCAGGATAATGGTCGTAAAAGGGAATCTATTTCATTTAGTGTGGCAAGGCATTTAACAAGATAAAATCACACTATTTAGCAAATGCTGTAAATAACAGGATTTTACATTGAATCAATGCACTGAAGTGTGCCTGAAATCTCCTGATATACGCTGGTGGGTTGTAGGGGGAGGGGTGGAAAGGCTCATTGTGCTCAGAATATGAGCCCTCAGATGCCGCAAGTATTTTAAATCAGTCCTTCCCGTTTACCTTGACCGCCTTAAAGTTTTTGGCTCAAAGCAGTTTGATAAGCTTTATCTGTGCAAAGCTGGGGGAAGCACTGGGCTGCTCTATATTTGGACATCTTATTACTTTTGCAGCACTGGGGAGTGCTGAATTTAAACGATGTGGAGATGCCGGTGATGGACTGGGGTTGACAATTGTAAACAATTTTACAACACCAAGTTATAGTCCAGCAATTTTATTTTAAATTCACAAGCTTTCGGAGGCTACCTCCTTCCTCAGGTGAACGATGCGGAAATGAAGTCCTCGAAATGAAGTCGCATTTATAATTCACAGAACAATGCTGGTGATAACAGACAGTTTTTTCAACTGCCCGTTGCCAAGGCAATCAGTGTGCAGACAGACAGGTGTTACCTGCCAGGTCTCAGAATATACAAATCACCAAAAAAAACAACAAACAAAAAAAAACAGAGATAGAGAGGTAGAAACATAGAAAAGACAGCAACTGACCCGTTATATTAAAAACAGATAACATTTGTTCGCTGGTGGGGTAACGTGTAGCGTGACATGAACCCAAGATCCCGGTTGAGGCCGTCCTCATGGGTGCGGAACTTGGCTATCAATTTCTGCTCGACGATTTTGCGTTGTCGTGTGTCTCGAAGGCCGCCTTGGAGTACGCTTACCCGAAGGTCGGTGGCTGAATGTCCTTGACTGCTGAAGTGTTCCCCGACTGGGAGGGAACCCTCCTGTTTGGCGATTGTTGCGCGGTGTCCGTTCATCCGTTGTCGCAGTGTCTGCATGGTCTCGCCAATGTACCATGCTCCGGGGCATCCTTTCCTGCAACGTATGAGGTAGACAACGTTGGCCGAGTCACAGGAGTATGAACCATGCACCTGGTGGGTGGTGTCCTCTCGTGTGATGGTGGTATCTGTGTCGATGATCTGGCATGTCTTGCAGAGGTTACCGCGGCAGGGTTGTGTGGTGTCGTGTACGCTGTTCTCTTGAAAGCTGGGTAATTTGCTGCGAACGATGGTCTGTTTGAGGTTGGGTGGCTGTTTAAAGGCGAGTAGTGGAGGTGTGGGGATGGCCATAGCGAGGTGTTCGTCGTCATTGATGACATGTTGAAGGCTGCGGAGAACATGGCGTAGTTTCTCCGCTCCGGGGAAGTACTGGACGACAAAGGGTACTCTGTTGGTTGCGTCCCGTGTTAGTCTCCTGAGGAGGTCTATGCGATTTTTTGCTGTGGCCCGTCGGAACTGTCGATCGATGAGTCGAGCGTCATATCCCGTTCTTACTAGGGCGTCTTTCAGCGTCTGTAGGTGTCCATCGCGTTCCTCCTCGTCTGAGCAGACCCTGTGTATTCGCAGGGCCTGTCCATAGGGGATGGCCTCTTTGACGTGGTTAGGGTGGAAGCTGGAAAAGTGGAGCATCGTGAGGTTGTCCGTGGGCTTGCGGTAGAGTGAGGTGCTGAGATGCCCGTCTTTGATGGAGATTCGTGTGTCCAAGAAAGAAACTGATTCTGAGGAGTAGTCCATGGTGAGCTTGATGGTGGGATGGAACTTGTTGATGTTATCGTGTAGTCTCTTCAGTGATTCCTCGCCGTGGGTCCATAGAAAGAAAATGTCGTCGATGTATCTGGTGTATAGTGTTGGTTGGAGGTCTTGTGCAGTGAAGAAGTCTTGCTCGAACTTGTGCATGAAAATGTTGGCGTATTGGGGTGCGAATTTGGTCCCCATGGCTGTTCCGTGTGTTTGGGTAAAGAACTGGTTATCGAAGGTGAAGACATTGTGATCCAGGATGAAGCGGATGAGTTGTAGGATGGCGTCCGGAGATTGGCTGTTGTTGGTGTTGAGTATTGATGCTGTCGCAGCGATGCTGTCATCGTGGGGGATACTGGTGTAGAGTGCCGAGACGTCCATCGTGGTGAGAAGTGTTCCTGGTTCAACTGGTCCGTGGGTACTGAGTTTTTGTAGGAAGTCTGTAGTGTCGCGACAGAAGCTGGGGGTTCCCTGTACGATGGGTTTCAGGATGCCCTCGATGTATTTAAACGAGGCAGAGGGTTCTTAGGACATAGAGTGCCCTACCAGAAACAGTGGTGGAAACAGAAACCATAATAGAATGAAAAGGGAAGTACATAAATATTTGAAAAAGTAAAATTTAAAAGGGATCGGGGAATAGGGCAGTGGATTGTGGCTAATTAGATAGCTCTTTCAGACAGCTGGAAGTTGCAGCATTCAACAGGCCCAAAATTCCAGGCGAAAATGGGCAAATCTCCAGATTGCACCTGGATTCCGCCCTGTTTTTTAGTTTCAGACATTTTCTGATGGTGGGGGGTGAGGGAGCATGGGTGGATCTCCCACCTGCCTCCCCGCCCCCCCCGCCCCCCCCCCCCGCTTCATTAAGAGAGCATGTCGGGGGAGTTCCCAAGCTACCTCAAGAATTCCGATCTTTGTGCTCTTAAAAACCTCATGTCAGCTAACAATTGGCGTAAGTTCTGAGGACTCAGAAGAAGCCCCAGTCCTTGCCAGAAGTAAAGTAATCCAAGTAAAGGGGATTGATTACCTTCCTATACCAGACTGCCTTTGGAGCTTAAGATTCCTTGGAGCCACTTTTGCTTTGGAAATGGCTGTATGCTGCTTGCCCCTTCCTGCTGGTAGATCAGAGCAGGTTACAGTTGATGCATCCTTACAGGCACAATGCGTCTGACCTGTATTAATAGCCCTGTTCTCAGGATTTGGGACGTAGAATCATAGAAAGGTTACAGCACGGAAGGAGGCCATTCGGCCCATCGAGTCCGCGCCAGCTCTATGCAGGAGCAATCCAGTTAGTCCCACTCCCCCGCCCTATCCCCGTAGCCCTGCAAATTTTTTCCTTTCAAGTATTTATCCAGTTCCTTTTTGAAGGCCATGATTGAATCTGCCTCCACCACCCCCTCAGGCAGTGCATTCCAGATCATAACCGCTCGCTGTGTAAAAAAGTTTTTCCTCATGTCACCTTTGGTTCTTTTGCCAATCACCTTGAATCCATGTCCTCTAGTCCTTGACCCTTCCGCCAATGGGAACAGTTTCTCTCTATCTACTCTATCTGGACCCTTCATGATTTTGAATACCTCTATCAAATCTCCTCGCAACTGTCCTTGTTCCAAGGAGAACAACCCCAGCTTCTCCAGTCTATCCACATAACTAAAGCCCCTCATCCCTGGAATCATTCTAGTAAATCTCTTCTGCACCCTTTTGAAGGCCTTCACATCTTTCCTGAAGTGCGGTGCCCAGAACTGGACACAATACTCCAGTTGTGGCCGAACCAGTGTTTTATAAAGGTTCATCATGACTTCCATACTTTTGTACTCCATGCCTCTACTTATAAAGCCCAGGATCCTGTATGCTTTTTTAACCACTTTCTCAACCTGCCCTGTCACCTTCAACGATTTGTGCACATATACCCTCAGATCTCTTTGTTCCTGTACATCTTTTAGAGTTGTGCCCTCCAGTTTATATTGCCTCTCCTCATTCTTCCTACTAAAATGTATCACTTCACATTTTTCTGCGTTAAATTTCATCTGCCACATGTCCACCCATGCCACCAGCCTGTCTATATCCTCTTGAAGTCTATCACTATCCTCCTCACTGTTCACTACCCTTCCAAGTTTTGTGTCATCTGCAAATTTTGAAACTGTGCCCTGTACACCCAAGTCCAAGCCATTAATATATATCAAGAAAAACAGTGGTCCCAGCACTGACCCCTGGGGAACACCACTATAAACCTCCCTCCAGTCTGAAAAACAACCATTCACCACTACTCTCTGTTTCCTGTCATTTAGCCAATTCTGTATCCATGTTGCTACTGCCTTTTTTATTTTTAGGGACACAATCTTGACGATAAGCCTACCGTGCAGCACTTTATCAAACGCCTTTTAAAAATCCATATACACCACATCAACTGCATTGCCCTCATCTACCCTCTCAGTTACCTCATCAAAAAACTCTATCAGGTTAGTTAAACACAATTTGCCTTTAACAAATCCGTGCTGGCTTTTCCTAATCAATCCAACCTCATCCAAGTGACTGTTAATTCTGTCCCGGATTATCATTTCTAAAAGTTTCCCCACCACTGAGGTTAAACTGATTGGCCTATAGTTGCTGGGTTTATCATAACACCCTTTTTTAACAAGGGTGTAACATTTGCAATTCTCCAGTCCTCTGGCACCACCCTCGTATCTAAGGATGATTGGAAGATTATGGCCAGTACCTCCGCAATTTCCACCCTTACTTCCCTCAGCAACCGAGGATGCATCCCAACTGGACCGGGTGACTTATCTACTTTAAGTGCAGCTCGCCTTTCAAGCACCTCTCGTTTATCAATTTTTAGCCAATCCAGTATCTCAACTATATCTTCCTTTTATGAGGCTTTTATGAGATGAGGTAGCATCTCCTTCCTTGGTAAAGACAGATGCAAAGTATGCATTTAGTACCTCAGCCATCCTTTCTGCCTCCATGAATAGATCTCATTTATGGTCCCTAATCAGCCCCACCCCTCCACTTGCGACTGTTTACTGTTTACATGCCTTAGATTCCCTTTTATGTTTGCCGCCAGTCTATTCTCATACTCTCTCTTTGCTCCTCTTATTTCCTCTTTCACTTCCCCTCTGAACTTTCTATATTCTGCCTGGTTCTCACTTCTGTTTTCAACCTGACATCTGTCATACGCCTCTTTTTTCCATTTCATCTTATTCACTATTTCTTTTGTCATCCCGGGAGCTCTGGCTTTAGTTGCCCTACCTTTCTCCATCATGGGAATGTGCCTAGACTGTACCCGAACCATGTCCTCCTTAAAGGCTGCCCATTGTTCAATTACAGTTTTGCCTGCCAATCTTTGATTCCAATTTACCCGGGCCAGATCTGTTCTCATCCGATTGAAATTGGCCCTCCTCCAATTGAGTATTTTTACTTTAGAGTGGTCCGTGTCCTTTTAGCTATTCTAAGCCTTATGATACTATGATCGCTGCTCCCAAAATGCTTTCCCACTGACGCTTGCTCCACTTGCCCCACCTCATTCCTTAGAACCAAGTCCAGCAATGTCTCCTTCCTCGATGGGCCGGAAACGTACTGGTCAAGAAAGTTATCCTGAACACATTTCAAAAATTCCTCCCCCTCTGTGCCCCTTATATTATTATTGTTATCCCAGTCTATATTAGGATAATTGAAGTTCCCTTTGCATATCTCTGTAATTTCCCTGCAAATTTGCTCCTCTATCTCCTTCCCACTAGTTGGTGGCCTATAGAATACACCCAGTAGTGTAATGGCACCTCTTTTATTTCTCAACTCTAAATAAATAGATTCTGTCCTTGACCCCTCCAGGACATCCTCTCTCTCCAGTACTGCAACATTCTCCTTAATCAATACTGCCACCGCCCTCCCCGCCTTTCTTTCCTTCCCTACCTTTCCTGAACACCTTGGGCTTCATTTTTGCACCCGCTATCGGGTGCGTTCCTGGCAGGGGGGCTCCGAAAATTGGGGAATCCCGGAGCGGATCCGGAGCCCGGCTCCAACCCGCCCACTTCCAGGTTCCCCACTGACGCGCCAGCGTGCGCGCGCAGCCCCCGCAGGTGGGAATCCCGCAGGCAATTAAAGCCAGCGGGGTTCCACTTGAAAGTATTTATGTTGCTAGTTCAGGTCGTTTACAGACCTGATTGAGCTGTTTTATTAGCAGGGGTGGGATTTTACACTGAACTGAGACTGTTTCCCATACTGGGGGAAACACTCCCAGTTCAAACGGACGTGTTGCAGCCGGCATCCTGTGGGAGCTGCAAAGGTGCATTCGACAGTTGGGGATACCCTTCACCATCGCAGGAGGCCACTCCGTCACATTGGACAAGTTTGGCCTCCACCACCCTCCTCCTGACAAGAAAATTCACCGACCTGGAACCGCAACCCCGGTGTGAGGACACACTTACCAACCTTGCAGGCCCCCTCAGACCTACACCTTCCAGATGGGGGCCGCCGTAGTTGCAGTCATGACCTCCTCGGAGGGGGAACAGCATCACCAGCCTCACCAGCCACGCCGTCCACCTCTGACACGTGGAGCTCCACAACAGAGTGCTGTGACACATCCACCTGCACAGCAGGAGGGAGGGCAACCGCAGAGAGAGATGCGTCGCAGAGGGCACTACCCTCGCCACAGGGTCCACAGACCGAGGCTCAGCTTCCTGGACCTCTCTGAGCAGCAGTGCACACAGAGGCTCAGAGTCACTCAACATGTAGTCGTGGACATCTGCAGCCTCCTTCATGCCGAGCTGCTCCCGGCTGGCCCGAGCACCATCTTCTTACCTGTCGCTGTCAAAGTTACCACTGCCCTCAACAACTTCTCCTCCGCATCCTTCCAGGGTGCCACCGGGGACATTGCCGATGTCTCTCAGTCGTCTCCACAAAAGAGCCCTGCAAACACACCTACACCACTCTGCAGTGACACAATGGGTGTCATCAGTATTGGGTCTTCATTGTGATCCTCAGGAAAGGGCATTATTGCACAAACCAGACAAGATTCGCAAAGACATGGCAGTAGTGGTGCCAATATAATATGTAATGTGAGTTGGTCAGAAACTCAATATAAGTAAAAACCATGACAAACTCTCAAACACCCTTGTGCATCCCCTTCATGCTCACGACACGTTTGCCTTACGCTTCCTACTGCACGTATGTGATGCATGCCCTGTGGCTGCAGCACAGGTAGTGGCAGGTTGAGTGAGGCTGGCCGTGAGAGAGATGCACGAGAGGGTGAGTATGAGATAGAGCCATGAGATTGTATGAGGATTGGGTTGAGTGGTAGTGGCGGGATGAGTACTGGCGAGGTGAGTAAGTGCAGGTAAGATGAGGATGAGGTTTGAGTGGGTATGAGGGGTGATGTGACAGAGTAGTGTTGGCAGTGCAGAAGGAGATGTGGGGTGGGGCCGGTGATGTGGCAGATGGAGTGTAGGGGAATGAGTAAGTGTAGTCACTTTGGCTGACCTACTGAGGTCATTGCAGCGCCTCCTGCACTGTATGCAGGTGGACGATATGTTGGTGATGCTGGTGACCTCCTCTGCCACCTCGAGCCAGTCCTTCCTGGTGGCAGAGGCAGGCCGCTTCCTCCCGCCCACCGGGGGGAAGATCTCCGTCCTCCCCCTCCTCCTCACCCCATCTAATGATACCTGGAGTGAGGCATCATTAAACTGGGAGCAGCCTTCCCCCTGGGCTGCTCCATGCTGCAATTTTTCTTATTTGTTGCAGCATCTGTCAGTGGAGGACTGCCCCTTTAAATAGAGCTCCTCCAGCTGACAGACCTTACTGCGCATGCGCAGCCCGCCCGACGCACAGCTCAGCAGTGGGGAACCCGGAAGACCAATTAGTGGATCTAATTAGGCTGCGATCGCGCAGGGGGAAGACTAATTTCACCGGGCGCCCCCCCCGCCGCGAACCCGCAGCCCTGCTAACATCGAGCCCCTTGTATCCAGGAATATTTAGTACCCAATCCTGCCCTTTTTTGAGCCAGGTCTCCGTTATTGCCACAACATCATATTCCCATGTGGCTATTTGCGCCTGCAGCTCACCAACCTTGTTTGCCACGCTTCGTGCATTTACACACAAGCACTGTAAACCAGTCTTAGACTTTCTTGTACTCTCTCTTAGTCTAACCTAATCTTAGTCCGACAGGGTCGGTATCCAAGGCCGCAAGTGACTGGGAATCCTGCTTCATCAGTCTTCTTCCAGCAGCAGAGCAGGAATTCCACAATTTCGGCCCTTAACATTCTATGAGTGATGATCCTGCTCCGTTATTCCTGCGGAAGTATTGTACACCAACTCCTTCAACCCATGGATTTTGCTGTTAGCATAATTATCAACAAAAATTAACCTTATAGCTGTGATATTGGAATAGATTCAATGAATAAGAATTGTCAGAATAGTTGGAATTGATCGTGGATATTGGTGGGATGACATCTAACATATCAACACATTATTGGACAGCTCATTGGATTGTCCAGTCAAAGGGGCATCATTTCCATGAAACAGTATTTAGCAATTTTATTTTTGGATGTAAAGAAGCACACGTACAACATACTGCGTAAACTGCATCAAAACACCAATGTGATACTTGCATATTGTGTCATCGTATTGAAAATCTCCCTAAACCTTAAGAAAAACTCTCTAAACACCTGTTTTTTTGCCACAAATACATTGCCCCTTTAAAGATAATTACATGTAACAAGCACTGATGTTAGTCGATATATCAATGGCAAACTGAACAACTCTGTCGAGTACTGGCTCTTTCAAAACTGAAGACAACTTATAGACTCCCCTACCTTTTCCCAAAGGTAGGGGAGTCTATAACGAGGGGGCATAGATTTAAGGTGAGAGGGGAGAGATACAAAAGGGTCCAGAGGGGCAATTTTTTCACTCAAAGGGTGGTGAGTGTCTGGAACGAGCTGCCAGAGGCAGTAGTAGAGGCGGGTACAATTTTGTCTTTTAAAAAGCATTTGGACAGTTACATGGGTAAGATGGGTATAGAGGGATATGGGCCAAGTGCAGGCAATTGGGACTAGCTTAGTGGTATAAACTGGGCGACATGGACATGTTGGGCCGAAGGGCCTGTTTCCATGTTGTAACTTCTATGATTCTATGATTCTATATTTTACAGCTTGGCAGATAGCATGAATAACTGAATATGAAAGTAAATTCTGGAAGGCAAATAATGAATCGATCTTTGCAACTCTTACATGACGTATTGTGGTTGGAGGTCAAGAACTATAATTTCCTCAAGAAGTACATAATCTTTATGCAACAGAATGAATAGTGAATTTGACATTGGTCTCTGGAGATTCCAGGATAGCCTAATGTAGTGTCATCATTTGTTATAAATTACGCTTTTCGAATGGGAAGAGGATGAAAGACAGGGCAATGACAAGATTAAGATTTACCCTTCTAATATATTAAGGATTCATGACAGAGCAGACAATTACAAAAAAATAAATCATTAAAGTAATGTCGGACCACATAATCTGTGAGCGCTATGTGTCCAAAACCATAGGGACACGATTTCCATGATTTAAATCACACATTGAGCCTGAATCCTGTAACTGTACTTTCTTCTTGAAAAAAAAATTGAATTGTTGTTTTCAGTCATTTACTTTGGCAGCAAAAAGTTAAAAGAGCAGAGAGAGAAGCAGGGGCTGATCACACATTCCAGAACTACACTGGCACCAGGAAAGTCTGTGGTCCGGGCAATCTAAAATAAAGAAAGCAACTGTGGACTCAAAAAGAGCAGCAAGTTAAAATTCTTACAATGTAACTTTAACTCAAGGATAAGAGGTCTCACTTATGCACGTGTGGTAAAAAAATATGCTTTTTAATTCGTATATAGAAAACAAAATCATGATCTAATGTACAACCTACGTATCAATGCACTAATATGGCTAACCAGGTCTTCAAATTCTGAAAGGCTATGTCAAGAGGTACTTTTTTCATTTATTCTTGGGATATGGGCATCACTGGCCAATCTGTAACACCAGTTTAACGCCCGGACAGTAGTTCAAAATCGACCCCATTGTCCTTTCCTCAGAGTACGGAGCTGATGCAAATATTTGATGTCAGGGGATTGAGAATTGATAGCTTGGGATTAGTGAGCTTGATAGTGGATTTTCACCCAGACTGTTGGTAGAGTTTGTGTTTTGTCATTTTCCTGGAATAAGAAGTGGTAAGAAACTTATGGATCTCGTTTTGAAACTTTATTCTGTGCATTTATGCATTTTATGTAAAGTAAACAAGGTTTTTTTCATTTACGATCATGCTTTGGTCTTTAGAATGCTTTTCAGCCCACCTTCCATAAAGGCAGAAGAATATACTTAGCAGCATGTGTGAGATTAGAGTAGCTGGTACCCACAAGGGGTCTGTATTATGATCGCCAGCTGTGGCTCAGTGGTAGCACGCTTGCCTCTCAGTCAGATGATTGTGTGTTCAAGCCCCACTCCAGCAGCGAGAGCACACAAATGTAGGCTGATACTCCAGTACAGTACTGAGGGAGTGCTGCACTCTTGGAGGTGCTGTCTTTCAGATGAGATGTTAAACTGAAGCTCTCTCTGCCCTTTTGAGGTGGAGGGAAAAGATCTCCAGGCATTATTCAAATGAGAACAGGGCAGTTTCTCCTCAGTGTCCTGGCCAATGTTTGTTCCTCAATTAACATCACTACAAAAACGGACTATCTGGTCATTAACTCATTGCTGTTTGTGGGACCTTGCTGTAGTGCCAATTGACTGCCACGTTTCTTACATTACAACAGTGACTACACTTCATGAGTGCTTTCTTGGCTGTAAAGTACTTTGGGACATCCTGAGGTTGTGAAAGGCACGATATAAATGCATTCTTTTCTTTCTATGGCCCCCAGGTTACACTGACGTTTAACTAGATATTGGGCAGTAAAAGTGTACTTTGGATGCACAGGTATATTTAGTTTCCTAATTACAGTATATGGTGGGAACAGACTTATTTCTTTATTTATCTCATCTGCATTGGATGAGGAAAATATTTATTTCTTTATTTTCCAGTAACCAATCAAATAACAGTGGCCCTGAAAAACTGAGACGGATTCTCCAGTCTCCTACCTAACTCTGGCAAGAGACCGAAGCAACCCATTGGAAAACGACAGGGATTCAGCTCTGTAGGTTCTCCAGTAAGGATTTTCTGACATGCCTAGTAAGGGGTTTGCCAAGCTCAATCAGGACGTGTAACACTGAAGATGAGTCAGATGAGCTGTACTGGCCTCCAGATGGGTGAAAGCAGGGCCCTGGAAGAAACGGGGGAGGCAGAGGTGGAGGGGAGGGTGTGGGGAAGAGTGCTCGGTGATAGCCCCCCACAATGGCCAGCAGGTTCCATATTTTCCAGCTGCATGGGACAGGTGGGTGCTGGAGATGCACCTGCATTGGTGACTGCACCCACCTGCCCCATGCACATTAGATGCCCTCCCACTGACCTGGCAAATTCTAGCTGGGTCAGTGCTGGAGACCACCAGTGAGCACAGTCCTTGCTTACCCACTGGAATCGTATCCCAAGGATTTTAAGGGCAACTTATTTTACAGTTTCTGTACACTTCTCTCACAAACCTTGTTCCACATCCTCTCTGTGGCCATTCACATCCCTGCTCTACTACTCGACCCCAACATCCTCACCCCTTGCAACATCATAACATCAGGCTCACTGTGAACAATGCCATGAAAGAAATGTTTTTAATAAACATACACTAGCAGAGTAAACTCTCTGGCTTTGAAAGCACATTGTCATGGAAGTACTGGAACAGTAGTGTTTATTCTAAATTTTTGCATAACTCCACAAGGACAACTAGATTCTATCCACATATTATGGCCGATGAATAATTCATTATCAATTCTCTGTCCCCTTGCATCAAATATTTGCACCATGCCAGCTCTATCTTCTGTACTCTGAGGAACAAGTCTGCCTTTCCTCACAGTGTTTGGAAATCATCGCAGTAACTCATCACTGCACATGTTCGAAAGCATCTCTGCCCTACCTCAGTACAGAGATCAGATCACAATCACAAGTGTGGTATATCTATTCTACTTTTATACTTGAACCTGTATTCTACACTATAATACTTGCAATCATTCTTGTATTTTGTTTCTTTCGTTAATTAAGATTTCTTTGAGGGAATGCACTCTCCTCTGAGGATATTTGACCATTTCCCCCACCCCCCATTTTTTCCTCTTGTGGTTTCTGCCTAAGCCTTGCATTCTTGCATCCTATAGGGGAGGAACAGGCAGTCTTCTTCCAGGCCAGTACAATTGCCAATTTCTGACTACCGCCAGACTGCATAGAGGAATGGCCCTGTGGTGAATTTACATCTTTACCACCTGGGTGTTAGGCATCACTTGCATGGAGTGCAGAAAGGAAAATCTGGTGAGAAGGATTGCACGCCCTGAACTGAATCTGCTGTGTTTATACAATAATCATGGTGCTATAGAGTTGAGCCTTCCAAAAGGAGGCCAAACACAAATCTATAGACGGCAAGGGGAAATCTGTGGCTGAATCATTTACTTATACATTTCTAACAACATGCTGTAGTATGAGATGAGGCCAAATAGCAGGTTACTTGCCCAGGGCCAGATAAGAATGATGTGTATCTCAAGGATTCCTAATGCGAGGAGGAAAAGAAATTTAAAAATATACATTTACCCTTTAGTTTGGTGGACAAGTCAAAAGCATGGTGTGATGCCAAGCCATACAGACTGGAAAGTTTTAGGTTTGACCTGGAATGTTTTAGGACGGGGATAAAGAGCTCTAAAGAGTGACAAATCCCCAGGACCAGATGGTTTCCATCCCAGGATTTTAAAGGAAGTAGGTGAGCACATTGCAGATGCCCTAACTATAATCTTTCAAAGTTCTCTAGATTCAGGAACTGTCCCTCTAGATTGGAAAATTGCACATGTCACTCTGCTTTTTAAGAAAGGAGAGAGAGGGAAACCGGGGAATTATAGACCAGTTAGCCTAACATCTGTTGTGGGGAAAATGCTGGAGTCTATAATTAAGGATAGGGTGACTGAACACCTCGAGAATTTTCAATTAATCAGAGAGAGCCAGCATGGATTTGTGAAAGGTAGGTCATGCCTGACAAACCTGGTTGAGTTTTTTGAAGAGGTGACTAAAGTAATGGACAGGGGAATGTCAATGGATGTTATTTATATGGACTTCCAGAAGGCATTTGATAAAGTCCCACATAAGAGATGTTAGCTAAGTTAGAAGCCCATGGAATCGAGGGAAAAGTATGGACTTGGTTAGGAAGTTGGCGGAGCGAAAGGCGACAGAGAGTAGGGATAATGGGTAGGTACTCACATTGGCAGGATGTGACTAGTGGAGTCCCGCAGGGATCTGTCTTGGGGCCTCAATTATTCACAATATTTATTAACGACTTAGATGAAGGCATAGAAAGTCTCATATCTAAGTTTGCCGATGACACAAAGATTGGTGGCATTGTAAGCAGTGCAGATGAAAACGTAAAATTACAAAGCGATATTGATAGATTAAGTGAATGGGCAAAACTGTGGCAAATGGAGTTCAAAGTGAGGTCATCCACTTTGGATCAAAAAAGAATAGAACAGGGTACTTTCGAAATGGTAAAAAGTTAAAAACAGTGGATGTCCAAAGGGACTTAGGGGTACAGGTACATAGATCATTGAAGTGTCATGAACAGGTGCAGAAAATAATCAAGAAGGCTAATGGAATGCTGGCCTTCATATCTAGAGAACTAGAGTACAAGGGGGCAGAAGTTATGCTGCAGCTATACAAAACCCTGGTTAGACCGCACCTGGAGTACTGTGAGCAGTTCTGGGCACCGTACCTTCGGAAGGACATACTGGCCTTGGAGGGAGTGCAGCGTAGGTTTACTAGAATGATACCCGGACTTCAAGGGTTAAGTTACGAGGAGAGATTACACAAATTGGGGTTGTATTCTCTGGAGTTTCGAAGGTTAAGGGGTGATCTGATCGAAGTTTATAAGATATTAAGGGGAACAGATAGGGTGGATAGAGAGAAACTATTTCCGCTGGTTGGGGATTTTAGGAGTAGGGGGCACAGTCTAAAAATTAGAGCCAGACCTTTCAGGAGCGAGATTAGAAAACGTTTCTACACACAAAGGGTGGTAGAAGTTTGGAACTGTCTTCCGCAAATGGCAATTGATACTAGCTCAATTGCTAAATTTAAATCTGAGATAGATAGCTTTTTGGCAACCAAAGGTATTAAGGGATATGGGCCAAAGGCGGGTATAAGGAGTTAGATCACAGATCAGCCATGATCTTATCAAATGGCGGAGCAGGCACGAAGGGCTGAATGGCCTACTCCTGTCCTTATGTTCCTGTGTTCCTATAACCTAGGCTTCTTTCCTCCATGACAACCACCTCTTCCAGCTTCTTTTCTCCAGCCTCTCAGTTCAAAGCAAAGAACAAAGGACTCATGGGCTTCTTCTCCTCTAAGATTGAGACCAACCATGCAGCCGCCTCTGCCATTACCTCCCCATTCCTCTCCCCCTTGCTTCTGGCCATCCTCCAGGTCTCCCACCTATTCTAGCTCTGATTCCCTGCCATTACAGTTTCACTCCCATCTCTCCCCTGACTGCTCGAAACTCATCTCTTCCGTGAGACCCATCTTCTGTTCCCTTGAAGCCCCTCCTCGCTGAACTGCGGACCATTCAACTGCCCTCCTCCTGGCTCCCCATGCTTCTTAACATTGTTAATGGCTCCTTTTCTCTAGGCAACATCACTCTCCCTTTCAAAACTGTCATCATCACTCACTTCTCAAATCCTCAACCCACCCATCCTCTCCAGCTACCATCCTATCTCCTACCTCCCTTTCATCTCTAAGATTCTTGAGTATGTCATCATCTCCCAGCTCCCCCTCGTCTCTTCCAAAGCTCACTCTACAAATCTCTCGAGTCCAATCTTTGCCTTTCTCATAGCACCAAGACTGCCCTGGCCAATGTCATGAATAACATCTGCTGTGACTGAGACCATAATGCATTCTATCTTCTCAATGTCTCCACAGCTTTTATTATAGTTGACAATGCCATCTCCTCCGTCACCTCTCTTCTGCTGTCCAGCTCCGTGGCTCTGCTCTCGCGTAGTTCCCTTCCTACTTGTCCAAACAGTGTCAATTGAGCAGATAGCTTCTTTTCTCACCCATGCACCTTCATCCTTGGAGCCCTCCAGAGATCTATTCTTGGCTCCTTCCACAGCGACATCTACATCGGCGACATCACCCATAGGCACAGAATCAGAAACGAATGTTGATGATGTCCACTCTTAACTATTTCCCTCCACCCCACTACCACTTCTGAGCTCTCCATATGCTTATCTGACATGAAGCCATAGATGAGTTAAAATTTCTTCCAGATGAACATCGAGAAGACTGAAGCCATAATTTTCGCTACCTGCCACAAGCTCCTTGCCAATGATTCCACCTTCCCTTCTGGCCATTAGGCTTAGGCTGAACCAAGTCAGGCAAAACCTTGGGCTGAGATTCAAACACCAGATCTGCCTAGCCCTATCTCCACGGCATTCCCCACCTTCACTCCTACCTCAGCCGCTCCACTGCTAAAACCCTCATCTATGCTTTTGACACCTTTAGATTTGATTTCTCCAACATCGTCCTTGCTGGCCTTCTATTCTTTACCCTCAATAATCTCCATCTTGTCCAAAACTCCCTCCTCAAAATGTTGAGGTGCAAGAACATACATATTAGTTATTAACTTCTGTTTGTTTGGAAACATGGGGTCAAAAACATTCTCTTAAAGAATAGAACTTTCCCAACAGAAGCATAATTCAACATTTATTATTTCCAGCCAGGGCTGACAGATGATTTTATGTTAACACAGGAGTAATGAAGTATTTTGCATTTATAAGAAGACACAAGGGACTCTATGAAATTCACAGCTTGTTTACAAATTAGAATTTTGGAAACTTGTACGATTATAAAAGGATTCAATTGTATAGATCATCAAATTTGTTGGTTAATTAAGAGACAGCAGTTAATAATTTCCTAAAAATCAGTTTTCAGGCTTGGATGTCTTCCAGTCGGCAATCCAGACCAGGAGAAATGCAAGTCTCCCATTGAAGTGCTTGCTGAAAGAGCCCACAGTTGATTTCAGCTAACTGGATCCCTGGTGAGTTTGCAGATACATAATGATAGGTTTCTGTAGATCTGAGAAGATTACATTGAATTTCAAAACATTTCAATTTGGTAGGAAATATTTTCTAAATTAATTGGATGGGGGAGTACTTCACACTGCAAATACTTTCACTCTCCATGTACCTTCTTATTTAATCATATTTTGCCTCAAGCTGTCAAAATAAAGAAATGACCTCCAGTTTAAAAAATAACACTTTGTACGAATCCATTTAAGTGAGACATCAATAATTGCTATTGACCACAGGTTACAAAATTATGAAAATGATAGAAGTGATACAAAAAAAGTAAACTTAATGGCCTAGAAATTAGTCTGGGCCCATTTTCGGCCGGTACCCGTCCAAACCAAGAGGTCCAAGGATCGATTCAAATTTGGTCCTCTGGCCTCATTAGCATACTCGCTGCCAGCATCTCGCCGGTAGCAAAGACATAATTGCCAGGCCACTTGTTGCACCAGCAGCTGCCCTTGGTTAAGTCCTGGGTGGGGGGGATTGAAGGGGAGGGGGACAATCACGACTCCTGGCTTCAGAGGATGAGTTCTTTAAACAAAAAAAAAATTGGGATCACTTACCTGGAGTTGGTAGCCGTGGGGGCTGCTGAAGAAACCTGAGCAAGGCAGACCAGCCTCGCTCATCGCTGATGAATTTGTCAATGGGGCCCTTAAACAGGCATTAGGCCCCTAATTTACATATTTAAGGGGCCTAATGTCTGTGTTAGGTGTCTGCTCAGGATGTCTAATAAAAAAAAGGCCTCACGAATTTAGCAGTGGGACCAACATCTGCGCAGATTGTGCACAAGCCGTCTCACTGCTAAATTGGTATGCTTTGTGCCCGTTTTATGTCCAAACCTTGGGTGCAATGCGTTCCAATTTCTACCCCAATATTTCACTGCTTTAGCAGGTAACATTTTCAGATCTGGCAAAAGAAAAAAAATCATTGAGGCAAAATGTTAAATAATCGTCAAAACCATTGCTGCTAAAATAGCAATGAGTGTTAAAAACTGCTTATTAGCAAAACCCTTAAGCCATTGCTTAGGTAACATCAATCACAGGTAGCCACTTGTCACTAATCATATCTCAGTTTTTGGAATTAATAACTAGGCTATCTCTAGATTGGATTTCTGTGACTTCTCACAGAATGAACTGTAATTTATATCAAGCTGCAACAATTAATTTGGCCACACCAACGTTTTGGCTTATGCCCCTTCTCAATTGTGCGAGACGGACTGTTTTGGAAGATAATAACCAATTCAGACAAATTTCAACTATGGATTGTATCAAATTCTTTTTTGCTTGAAACTTTTAAGAGTGCTTTTCAAGTTACATTTATGCACAGTGCTTTTCCAACTTCTGAGAGACATCATGAGTGAAGAAAATTTATGTTAAACTTACCAGACATCTGCAATTTTGGATACATGTATCGCCTTGTGAAATGATCTTCAATATCTTTCCAGCCTTGCCCTGTGGCCAGGTTAGATATTTCTTTTGTGTAGCCGTGCCGCGGCAATGTTCTTTTGGCATTGAAATTCATTTTGGTGCTACCCTTTGCAGGTCATTTATTCTCCTTCTGCACTAATGTGATGTTTGATAAATGTAAGCAACGTTATTTTCTTTTTAACTACTTTTGTCCAAGAATATGACCTTCCTTCAGGCGTTCCTAAAATGATATTGATATCTCAATGAGAATAAATAAATCTAGCTCAAAGAAACGTGACCACTGCTGTCTCCTTCTGGACTTTATTTTGCGCAATTAATGCTAATAATGTGGGATGTTACATTCATTAATTACATATAAGCGATTTATTGAGGTGGTGGATTTGATTAGTAATAACAACGTTCTATTTTTGGGTCTACTGAGTTTATTGGGGTAGATTTTGTGAGTTCATACTTACAATGCAGAGCTTCATGTGACAGAAGTGTGTTGTGAAAATTTGCACACAGAGATCGGGAATGATTTTCTATCCGTTAACTTTAATGGGTGGAGAATCTTGTGGGACAGACTTAATTTTATGCCAGAATTCCTACCATGCATTTTCATCACAGAAAGCTCTGGGCCATCATTGCTAATTCATTATATCTACCCCATTGTCATTTTCCTCTCCACTTTTCTCCCCTTCAGTTGTGAAGATGTTGACTTATACTTGGGGTATGGCACCAGGAGGCTTCAGCTATCCTTCAGTATTTTGTCCAAGTGGACAATCTTTGTGTGAGCATGGACAGTGAGTGTCAACAAGCAATTCCATCATGGAACAAAGGAACAGGAGTAGGCCATTCAGCCCCTCGAGCCTATTCCACCATTCAATTAGATCATGGCTGATCTGTATCTTAACTCCATCTTTAGTTCCAAAACCCTTCATACCCTTGCCTAACAAAAATCTATCGACTTCAGTTTTGATATTTTCAATTGACCTAGCCTTAGCAGCTTTTCTGGGGGGAGAGAGTTCCAGATTTCCACAACCCTTTATGTGAAGAAGTGCTTCCTGACATCACCCTTGAAAGGCCTGGTTCTAATTTTAAGGTTAATGCCCCCTTGTTCTGGACTCCCCCACCTGAGGAAATAGTTTCTCTCTATCTACCCTATCAACTCGTTATCCCTAACTAACTCCCTGCCTTGATGTGAGGCGTCACACTCGAGCTAATCTTGTCCTCAGTTAAGGACCACACACATGGGGGGGCAATTTTAACCCTCAAGAAAAGTTTGGTTGGGGGTGGGTGGAAGGTTAAAATAATAACTTTTTGGAGCAGGACCACATCCCGGTTCCAACGCGCCCACTTCTGGGTTTAACCCAGCAGGTTTGTATGCGCGTGCACAGCAGACACCAGGAAATTCCGAGCCGACTTAAAGGGGTAATGTATCTCACTGAGATAGTTGAGGCACTTAATATTTTGTGCATTGGAAAACTTAAGTGAATATAACCTTACCTGTTCGGGTTTCCCTTCGCTTCTGATTCACATCAGGTGGAAGCAGGCGGGAAGGGCCGGATCCGTGAGGTGAGTGCCTTTATTGCGCTGCTTGTGGGCCCGGAGGAGCAGGAGTGCTTCATCCAGGCCCAACAAGCTCACCTGGTCAACAGGACCCTTGCGATCGGTTGACCGCCCCTACCCCCGATGCTGGACCCACCCCCTCCCCCCCCGATCCCTGCCCCCCGATGTCATCGCTGGCTGACCCCCTGATGTCGTCCACATCCCTCCCGCCTCCGATTTTTTGCAGTGCCCGTGATCTCTCTTTCCCTCCCGCCCCCCCCTCTCTGATTTGCAGCTCCTTTCACTGCCAACAGGCAGCCAGCCTGTCAATCAGGCTAACTGGCGCGTGGGAAACCCAGAAGCTCAAATACTCACCTCCAATTGAGTTGCGATCGCAGATTGCGATGCACTCAATTCGCTTCTGGGTTCCACATGCGGTCAGCTGCGGACGGGTGGGGTACCCGGCTTGGAGTGAAAATCATGCCCTTGCATTTTCCAGAAGGCAATCAGTAACACACCTTTTACCGTCTTCCCGATTCCAAGGGTGTTGAGGCTGACTGTAATCACACTGGCTTGAGATTAGCTAACTCAAAACAGAACAGGATTTAAAATAAAGCAAAATACAGAAAATCTGAAATAAAAAGAAAAATTGCTGGAAATACTCAGAAGGTCAGGTGGCATCTGTGGAGAAAGAAACAGAGTTAATATTTCAGGTCGAAGACCTTCGATGATCTTCCCTGTCCCCATTCCCCCCTCCCTGGCTCTGTACTTGCTTAAAAACTATTAAATCTTTACTTCTTCCAATTCTGACAAAAGATCATTGATCTGAAACGTTATCTCTGTTTCTTTCTCCACAGTTACTGCCTCACTTGCTGAGTATTTCCAGCATTTTCTGTTTTTATCACAGGATTTAACCGGTATGATTCAATGCTTTGATTTGTAGGAGTCTCAGCTTTCAGACTTGAATGCTAACGATAGTCAGTTATAGGAACATAGGAGGATAGGAACAGGAGTAGGCCATTTAGCCCCTCCAGCCTGTTCCGCCATTTAATGAGATCATGGCTGATCTGTGACCTAACTCCAAAAACCCGCCTTAGCCCCATAACCCTTAATACCTTTGGTTAACAAAAATCGATCAATCTCAGATTTAAAATTAACAATTGAGCTAGCATCAACTGCCTTTTGCAGGAGAGTTCCAAACTTCTACCACCCTTTGCGTGTAGAAGTGTTTCCTAACTTAACTCCTGAAAGTCTTGGCTCTAATTTTTAGGCTATGTCCCCTAGTCCTAGATTCTCCAAGCAGCAGAAATAGTTTCTCTCCATCTACCCTATCAGTTCTCCTTAATATCTTGAAAATTTAAATCAAATCACTCTTTAATCTTCTAAATTCCAGGGAATTCAACCCTAGTTTGTATAACCTCTCCTCGTAATTTAACCCTTGAAGTCCGGGTATCATTCTAGTAAATCTACGCTGCACTCGCTCCAAGGCCAATATATCCTTCATAAGGTGCAGTGTCCAGAACTGAACACAGTACTCCAGGTGTGGTCTAACCAGGGCTTTGTATAGCTGCAGCATAACTTCTACCCCCTTGTATTCTAGTCCTCTAGATATAAAGGCCAGCATTCCATTAGCCTTGCTTAACATCAAAACACAGTCTAAACGGATTTAGCACCAAGTTAAGGCATTAATAACTTGTTGGAGTACCATCAATAGCAAAGACATGGTATTCATGTCATTGACAGTCACTCAGTAATATAAATGACCTGAATGATAAATGTATACATTCCGGGTTACAGCAGCAGCACAGACTCAGATTTTGTGCCTCACTAAATGTGCTGAGTCAGTTCTGGGTATCTTGGTGTTTGCTTCAGGATGCTAAATATGCACAAAACTGGTTAGTGTAAAAAAATAGCAAACTATATTCTAAAGCTCTCGACAATCTAATGAAAAGAAACTCCCCGAAGGGCTGCTTTACAGAGTTGATATCTTTTGCAAATCCACCTCCCCATGTTGAACTTCATCAGTCTGACAGCGTCTCATGACGCAACTCATACAGATTGTATACATTGTACACACTCTACACATACACATGGTACACATTGTACACATTCGCCTCATATACATGATAAACATACTCCAATTATACACATTGTACACATTCAAAACATACACATTGTACAGATATTACACACTAATCATACAAATTGTACACATATTATACACTACTCATACACAGTGTACATATTGTACACACTCTACTCATGCATATTGTAAACATTGTATGCACTCTACTCATACACATTACACACATACTCCAATTATTCACATTGCACACATGGTACACAATCTACTCATGCACATTGTACACATTGTACACAATCGACTCATCCACATTGTACACATTGTACACAATCGACTCATCCACATTGTACACATGGCACACAATCAACTCATCCACATTGTACACATTGTACACAATCGACTCATCCACATTGTACACATTGCACACAATCGACTCATCCACATTGTACACATGGCACACAATCGACTCATTCACATTGTACACATGGTACACAATCTATTCATCCACATTGTACACATGGTACACAATCGACTCATTCACATTGTACACATGGTACACAATCTACTCATCCACATTGTACACATGGTACACAATCGACTCATTCACATTGTACACATGGTACACAATCTATTCATCCACATTGTACACATGGTACACAATCTACTCATCCACATTGCACACATGGTACACAATCTATTCATCCACATTGTACACATGGTACACAATCTACTCATCCACATTGTACACATGGTACACAATCGACTCATCCACATTGTACACATAATACACAATCTACTCATTCACATTGTACACATGGTACACAATCTACTCAAAAACATTGTACACATGGTACACAATCGACTCATTCAAATTGTACACATGGTACACAATTTTTTATCCACACTGTACACATGGTACACAATCGACTCATCCACATTGTACACATGGTACACAATCTACTCATCCACATTGTACACATGGTACACAATCTACTCATCCACATTGTACACATGGTACACAATCGACTCATTCGCATTGTACATATGGTACACAATCTATTCATCCACATTGTACACATGGTACACAATTGACTCATCCACATTGTACACATGGGACACAATCTACTCATTCACATTGTACACATGGTACAGAATCTACTCATCCACATTGTACACATGGTACACAATCGACTCATCCACATTGTACACATGGTACACAATCAACTCATCCACATTGTACACATGGTATACAATCTATTCATCCACATTGTACACAAGGTACACAATCAACTCATCCACATTGTACACATGGTACACAATCTATTCATCCACATTGTACACATTGTACACAATCAAATCATCCACATTGTACACATGGTACACAATCTACTCATCCACATTGTACACATGGTACACAATCTATTCATCCACATTGTACACAGGGTACACAATCGACTCATACACATTGTGCACATGGTACACAATCTACTCATTCACATTGTACACATGGTACACAATATACTCATTCACATTGTACACATGGTACACAATCTACTCATCCACATTGTACACATGGTACACAATCAACGCATCCACATTGTACACATGGTACACAATCTATTCATCCACATTGGACACATGGTACAAAATCTACTCATCCACATTGTACACATGGCACACAATCTACTCATCCACATTGTACACATGGTACACAATCGACTCATTCATATCGTACACATGGTACACAATCGACTCATCTACATTATACACATGGTACACAATCGACTCATCCACATTGTACACATGGTACACAATCAACTCATCCACATTGTAAACATGGTACACAATCTATTCATTCACATTGTACACATGGTACACAATCTACTCATTCACATTGTACACATGGCACACAATCGACTCATTCACATTATACACATGGTACACAATCTACTCATTCACATTGTACACATGGTACACAATCGACTCATCTACATTGTACACATGGTACACAATCTATTCATCCACATTCTATACATGGTACACAATCGACTGATCCACATTGCACACATGGTACACAATCGACTCATCCACAATGTACACATGGTGCACAATCTACTCATCCACATTATACACATGGTACACAATCAACACATCCACATTGTACACATGGTACACAATCTATTCATCCACATTGTACACATGGTACACAATCGACTCATTCACATTGTACACATGGTACACAATCTACTCATCCACATTGTACACATGGTGCACAATCTACTCATCCACATTATACACATGGTTCACAATCAACTCATCCACATTGTACTCATGGTGCACAATCTATTCATCCACATTGTACACATGGTACACAATCGACTCATTCACATTGTACACATGGTACACAATCGACTCATTCACATTGTACACATGGTACACAATCTATTCATTCACATTATACACATGGTACACAATCGATTCATCCACATTGTACACATGGTACACAATCTACTCATCCACATTATACACATGGTACACAATCTATTCATCCATATTGTACACATGGTACACAATCGATTCATTCACATTGCACACATGGTACACAATCTACTCATTCACATTGTACACATGGCACACAATCGACTCATCCACATTGTACACATGGTACACAATCTACTCATTCACATTGTACACATGGTACAGAATCTACTCATCCACATTGCACACATGGTACACAATCAACTCATCCACAATGTACACATGGTACACAATCTACTCATCCACAATGTACACATGGTACACAAACTACCCATTCACATTGTACACATGGTACAGAATCTACTCATCCACATTGCACACATGGTACACAATCTACTCATTCACATTGTACACATGGAACACAATCATCTCATCCACATTGTACACATGGTACACAATCTATTCATCCACATTGTACACATGGTACACAATCTACTCATCCACATTGTACACATGGTACACAATCGACTCATGCACATTGTACACATGGTACACAATCTACTCATCCACATTATACACATGGGACACAATCTATTCATCCACATTGTACACATGGTACACAATCAACTCATCCACATTATACACATGGTACACAATCTACTCATCCACATTGTACACATGGTACACAATCTACTCATCGATATTGTACACATGGTACACAATCGACTCATTCACATTGTACACATGGTACACAATCGACTCATCTACATTGTGCACATGGTACACAATCTATTCATCCACATTATACACATGGGACACAATCTATTCATCCACATTGTACACATGGTACACAATCAACTCATCCACATTGTACACATGGTACACAATCGACTCATGCACATTGTACACATGGCACACAATCTATTCATCCACATTATACACATGGGACAAAATCTATTCATCCACATTGTACACATGGTACACAATCAACTCATCCACATTATACACATGGTACACAATCTACTCATCCACATTGTACACATGGTACACAATCTACTCATCCACATTGTACACATGGTACAGAATCTACTCATCCGCATTGTACACATGGTACACAATCTACTCATCCACATTATACACATGGTACATAATCTACTCATCCACATTATACACATGGTATACAATCTATTCATCCACATTGTACACATGGTACACAATCTACTCATCCACATTATACACATGGTATACAATCTATTCATCCACATTGCACACATGGTACACAATCAATTCATTCAGATTGTACACATGGTACACAATCTACTCATTCACATTGTACACATGGTACACAATCTACTCATTCACATTGGACACATGGGACAGAATCTACTCATCCACATTGCACACATGGTACACAATCTACTCATCCACATTGTACACATGGTACACAATCTACTCATCCACATTGTACACATGGTACACAATCTATTCATTCACATTGCACACATGGTACACAATCTACTCATCCACATTGTACACATGGTACACAATCTACTCATCCACATTGTACACATGGTACACAATCAACTCATCCACATTGTACACATGGTACACAATCTATTCATCCACATTGTATACATGGTACACAATCTAATCATCCACATTGTAAACATGGTACACAATCGACTCATCCACATTGTACACACGGTACACAATCTAGTCATTCACATTGTACACATGGTACACAATCTACTCATCCACATTTTACACATGGTACACAATCAACTCATCCACATTATACACATGGTACACAATCTACTCATCCACATTATACACATGGTACACAATCGATTCATCCACATTGTACACATGGTAAACAATCTATTCATCCACATTATATACATGGTACACAATCAACTCATCCACTTTGCACACATGGTACACAATCAACTCATTAGCATTGTGCACATGGTACACAATCTACTCATTCACATTGTACACATGGTACACAATCTGCTCTTCCACATTGTACACATGGTACACAATCAACTCATCCACATTGTACACATGGTAAACAATCAACTTATTCGCATTGTACACATGGTACACAATCTACTCATTCACATTGTGCACATGGTACACAATCAACTCATCCACATTGTACACTTGGTGCACAATCTACTCATCCACATTATTCACATGGTTCACAATCAACTCATCCACATTGTACTCATGGTACACAATCTATTCATCCACATTGTACACATGGTACACAATCGACTCATTCACATTGTACACATGGTACACAATCGACTCATTCACATTGTACACATGGTAAACAATCTACTCATTCACATTATACACATGGTTCACAATCAACTCATCCACATTGTACACATGGTACACAATCTACTCATCCACATTATACACATGGTACACAATCTATTCATCCACATTGTACACATGGTACACAATCGATTCATTCACATTGTACACATGGTACACAATCTTCTCATTCACATTGTACACATGGTACACAATCGACTCATCCACATTGTAAACATGGTACACAATCTACTCTTTCACATTGTACACGTGGTACAGAATCTACTCATCCACATTGCACACATGGTACACAATCAACTCATCCACATTGTACACATGGTACACAATCTACTCATCCACATTGTACACATGGTACACAATCTGCTCATTCACATTGTACACATGGTACACAATCGACTCATCCACATTGTAAACATGGTACACAATCTACTCTTTCACATTGTACACCTGGTACAGAATCTACTCATCCACATTGCACACATGGTACACAATCTACTCATTCACATTGTACACATGGAACACAATCAACTCATCCACATTGTACAAATGGTACACAATCTATTCATCCACATTGTACACATGGTACACAATCTACACATCCACATTGTACACATGGAAAACAATCGACTCATGCAGATTGTACACATGGTACACAATCTACTCATCCACATTATACACATGGTACACAATCTATTCATCCACATTGTACACATGGTACACAATCGACTCATGCACATTGTACACATGGTACACAATCTACTCATCCACATTATACACATGGTACACAATCGACTCATCCATATTGTACACATGGTACACAATCTACTCATCGACATTGTACACATGGTACACAATCGACTCATTCACATTGTACACATGGTACACAATCGACTCATCCACATTGTGCACATGGTACACGATGTACTCATCCATATTGTACACATGGTACAGAATCTACTCATCCGCATTGTACACATGGTACACAATCTACTCATCCACATTATACACATGGTACACAATCTATTCATCCACATTGTACACATGGTACACAATCTACTCATCCACATTATACACATGGTACACAATCAACTCATCCACTTTGCACACATGGTACACAATCAACTCATTAGCATTGTGCACATGGTACACAATCTACTCATTCACATTGTACACATGGTACACAATCTGCTCATCCACATTGTACACATGGTACACAATCAACTCATCCACATTGTACACATGGTAAACAATCAACTTATTCGCATTGTACACGTGGTACACAATCTACTCATTCACATTGTGCACATGGTACACAATCAACTCATCCACATTGTACACATGGTGCACAATCTACTCATCCACATTATTCACATGGTTCACAATCAACTCATCCACATTGTACTCATGGTACACAATCTATTCATCCACATTGTACACATGGTACACAATCGACTCATTCACATTGTACACATGGTACACAATCGACTCATTCACATTGTACACATGGTAAACAATCTACTCATTCACATTATACGCATGGTTCACAATCAACTCATCCACATTGTACACATGGTACACAATCTACTCATCCACATTATACACATGGTACACAATCTATTCATCCACATTGTACACATGGTACACAATCGATTCATTCACATTGTACACATGGTACACAATCTTCTCATTCACATTGTACACATGGTACACAATCGACTCATCCACATTGTAAACATGGTACACAATCTACTCTTTCACATTGTACACGTGGTACAGAATCTACTCATCCACATTGCGCACATGGTACACAATCAACTCATCCACATTGTACACATGGTACACAATCTACTCATCCACATTGTACACATGGTACACAATCTGCTCATTCACATTGCACACATGGTACAGAATATACTCATCCACATTGCACACATGGTACACAATCTACTCATTCACATTGTACACATGGAACACAATCAACTCATCCACATTGTACAAATGGTACACAATCTATTCATCCACATTGTACACATGGTACACAATCTACACATCCACATTGTACACATGGAACACAATCGACTCATGCAGATTGTACACATGGTACACAATCTACTCATCCACATTATACACATGGTACACAATCTATTCATCCACATTGTACACATGGTACACAATCGACTCATGCACATTGTACACATGGTACACAATCTACTCATCCACATTGTACACATGGTACACAATCGACTCATCCACATTGTACACATGGTACACAATCTACTCATCGACATTGTACACATGGTACACAATCGACTCATTCACATTGTACACATGGTACACAATCGACTCATCCACATTGTGCACATGGTACACGATGTACTCATCCATATTGTACACATGGTACAGAATCTACTCAGCCGCATTGTACACATGGTACACAATCTACTCATCCACATTATACACATGGTACACAATCTATTCATCCACATTGTACACATGGTACACAATCTACTCATCCACATTATACACATGGGAGACAATCTATTCATCCACATTGCACACATGGTACACAATCAATTCATCCACATTGTACACATGGTACACAATCTACTCATCCACATTGTACACATGGTACACAATCGACTCATCCACATTGTACACATGGTACACAATCTACTCATTCACATTGTACACATGGTACAGAATCTACTCATCCACATTGCACACATGGTGCACAATCAAATCATCCACATTGTACACATGGTACACAATCGACTCATCCACATTGTACACATGGTACACAATCTACTCATTCACATTGTACACATGGTACAGAATCTACACATCCACATTGCACACATGGTACACAATCAAATCATCCACATTGTACACATGGTACACAATCTAATCATTCACATTGCACACATGGTGCACAATCTACTCATTCACATTGTACACATGGTACACAATCTACTCATCCACATTGTACACATGGTACACAATCAACTCATCCACATTGTACACATGGTACACAATCTACTCATCCACATTATACACATGGTACACAATCTATTCATCCACATTGTACACATGGTACACAATCTATTCATCCACATTACATACATGGTACACAATCAACTCATCCACTTTGCACACATGGTACACAATCAACTCATTCGCATTGTGCACATGGTACACAATCGACTCATTCACATTGTACACATGGTACACAATATACTCATTCACATTGTACACATGGCACACAATCTACTCATCCACATTGTACACATGGTACACAATCTGCTCATCCACATTGTACACATGGTACACAATCAACTCATCCACATTGTACACATGGCAAACAATCAACTCATTCGCATTGTACACATGGCAAACCATCAACTCATTCGCATTGTACACATGGTACACAATCTACTCATTAACATTGCACACATGGCACACAATCTACTCATCCATTTTGTACACATGGTACACAATCTACTCATCCACATTGTGCACATGGTACACGATGTACTCATCCATATTGTACACATGGCAAACAATCAACTCATTCGCATTGTACACATGGTACACAATCTACTCATCGACATTGTACACATGGTACACAATCGACTCATTCACATTGTACACATGGTACACAATCGACTCATCCACATTGTGCACATGGTACACGATGTACTCATCCATATTGTACACATGGTACAGAATCTACTCATCCGCATTGTACACATGGTACACAATCTACTCATCCACATTATACACATGGTACACAATCTATTCATCCACATTGTACACATGGTACACAATCTACTCATCCACATTATACACATGGTACACAATCAACTCATCCACTTTGCACACATGGTACACAATCAACTCATTAGCATTGTGCACATGGTATACAATCTACTCATTCACATTGTACACATGGTACACAATCGACTCATTCACATTGTACACATGGTAAACAATCTACTCATTCACATTGTACACATGGTAAACAATCAACTTATTCGCATTGTACACATGGTACACAATCTACTCATCCACATTATACACATGGTACACAATCTATTCATCCACATTGTACACATGGTACACAATCGATTCATTCACATTGTACACATGGTACACAATCTTCTCATTCACATTGTACACATGGTACACAATCGACTCATCCACATTGTAAACATGGTACACAATCTACTCTTTCACATTGTACACGTGGTACAGAATCTACTCATCCACATTGCACACATGGTACACAATCAACTCATCCACATTGTACACATGGTACACAATCTACTCATCCACATTGTACACATGGTACACAATCTGCTCATTCACATTGCACACATGGTACAGAATATACTCATCCACATTGCACACATGGTACACAATCTACTCATTCACATTGTACACATGGAACACAATCAACTCATCCACATTGTACAAATGGTTCACAATCTACTCATCCACATTATACACATGGTACACAATCTATTCATCCACATTGTACACATGGTACACAATCTACTCATCCACATTATACACATGGGAGACAATCTATTCATCCACATTGCACACATGGTACACAATCAATTCATCCACATTGTACACATGGTACACAATCTACTCATCCACATTGTACACATGGTACACAATCGACTCATCCACATTGTACACATGGTACACAATCTACTCATTCACATTGTACACATGGTACAGAATCTACTCATCCACATTGAACACATGGTGCACAATCAAATCATCCACATTGTACACATGGTACACAATCGACTCATCCACATTGTACACATGGTACACAATCTACTCATTCACATTGTACACATGGTACAGAATCTACACATCCACATTGCACACATGGTACACAATCAAATCATCCACATTGTACACATGGTACACAATCTAATCATTCACATTGCACACATGGTATACAATCTACTCATTCACATTGTACACATGGTACACAATCTACTCATCCACATTGCACACATGGTACACAATCAACTCATCCACATTGTACACATGGTACACAATCTACTCATCCACATTATACACATGGTACACAATCTATTCATCCACATTGTACACATGGTACACAATCTATTCATCCACATTACATACATGGTACACAATCAACTCATCCACTTTGCACACATGGTACACAATCAACTCATTCGCATTGTGCACATGGTACACAATCGACTCATTCACATTGTACACATGGTACACAATATACTCATTCACATTGTACACATGGCACACAATCTACTCATCCACATTGTACACATGGTACACAATCTGCTCATCCACATTGTACACATGGTACACAATCAACTCATCCACATTGTACACATGGCAAACAATCAACTCATTCGCATTGTACACATGGCAAACAATCAACTCATTCGCATTGTACACATGGTACACAATCTACTCATTAACATTGCACACATGGCACACAATCTACTCATCCATTTTGTACACATGGTACACAATCTACTCATCCACATTGTGCACATGGTACACGATGTACACATCCATATTGTACACATGGCAAACAATCAACTCATTCGCATTGTACACATGGTACACAATCTACTCATCGACATTGTACACATGGTACACAATCGACTCATTCACATTGTACACATGGTACACAATCGACTCATCCACATTGTGCACATGGTACACGATGTACTCATCCATATTGTACACATGGTACAGAATCTACTCATCCGCATTGTACACATGGTACACAATCTACTCATCCACATTATACACATGGTACACAATCTATTCATCCACATTGTACACATGGTACACAATCTACTCATCCACTTTGCACACATGGTACACAATCAACTCATTCGCATTGTGCACATGGTACACAATCTACTCATTCACATTGTACACATGGTACACAATCTGCTCATCCACATTGTACACATGGTACACAATCAACTCATCCACATTGTACACATGGTAAACAATCAACTTATTCGCATTGTACACATGGTACACAATCTACTCATTCACATTGTGCACATGGTACACAATCAACTCATCCACATTGTACACATGGTGCACAATCTACTCATCCACATTATTCACATGGTTCACAATCAACTCATCCACATTGTTCTCATGGTACACAATCTATTCATCCACATTGTACACATGGTACACAATCGACTCATTCACATTGTACACATGGTACACAATCGACTCATTCACATTGTACACATGGTAAACAATCTACTCATTCACATTATACACATGGTTCACAATCAACTCATCCACATTGTACACATGGTACACAATCTACTCATCCACATTATACACATGGTACACAATCTATTCATCCACATTGTACACATGGTACACAATCGATTCATTCACATTGTACACATGGTACACAATCTTCTCATTCACATTGTACACATGGTACACAATCGACTCATCCACATTGTAAACATGGTACACAATCTACTCTTTCACATTGTACACGTGGTACAGAATCTACTCATCCACATTGCACACATGGTACACAATCAACTCATCCACATTGTACACATGGTACACAATCTACTCATCCACATTGTACACATGGTACACAATCCGCTCATTCACATTGCACACATGGTACAGAATATACTCATCCACATTGCACACATGGTACACAATCTACTCATTCACATTGTACACATGGAACACAATCAACTCATCCACATTGTACAAATGGTACACAATCTATTCATCCACATTGTACACATGGTACACAATCTACACATCCACATTGTACACATGGAAAACAATCGACTCATGCAGATTGTACACATGGTACACAAACTACTCATCCACATTATACACATGGTACACAATCTATTCATCCACATTGTACACATGGTACACAATCGACTCATGCACATTGTACACATGGTACACAATCTACTCATCCACATTATACACATGGTACACAATCGACTCATCCACATTGTACACATGGTACACAACCTACTCATCGACATTGTACACATGGTACACAATCGACTCATTCACATTGTACACATGGTACACAATCGACTCATCCACATTGTGCACATGGTACACGATGTACTCATCTATATTGTACACATGGTACAGAATCTACTCATCCGCATTGTACACATGGTACACAATCTACTCATCCACATTATACACATGGTACACAATCTATTCATCCACATTGTACACATGGTACACAATCTACTCATCCACATTATACACATGGTACACAATCTATTCATCCACATTGTACACATGGTACACAATCTACTCATCCACATTATACACATGGTACACAATCTATTCATCCACATTGTACACATGGTACACAATCTACTCATCCACATTATACACATGGTATACAATCTATGCATCCACATTGTACACATGGTACACAATCAATTCATCCACATTGTACACATGGTACACAATCTACTCATCCACATTGTACACATGGTACACAATCGACTCATCCACATTGTACACAGGGTACACAATCTACTCATTCACATTGTACACATGGTACAGAATCTACTCATCCACATTGCACACATGGTACACAATCAAATCATCCACATTGTACACATGGTACACAATCGACTCATCCACATTGTACACATGGTACACAATCTACTCATTCGCATTGTACACATGGTACAGAATCTACACATCCACATTGCACACATGGTACACAATCAAATCATCCACATTGTACACATGGTACACAATCTAATCATTCACATTGCACACATGGTACACAATCTACTCATTCACATTGTACACATGGTACACAATCTACTCATCCACATTGTACACATGGTACACAATCTACTCATCCGCATTATACACATGGTACACAATCTATTCATCCACATTGTACACATGGTACACAATCTATTCATCCACATTATATACATGGTACACAATCAACTCATCCACTTTGCACACATGGTACACAATCAACTCATTCGCATTGTGCACATGGTACACAATCGACTCATTCACATTGTACACGTGGTACACAATATACTCATTCACATTGTACACATGGCACACAATCTACTCATCCACATTGTACACATGGTACACAATCTGCTCATCCACATTGTACACATGGTACACAATCAACTCATCCACATTGTACACATGGCAAACAATCAACTCATTCGCATTGTACACATGGTACACAATCTACTCATTAACATTGCACACATGGCACACAATCTACTCATCCATTTTGTACACATGGTACACAATCTACTCATCCACATTGTACACATGGTACACAATCGACTCATCTTCATTGTACACATGGTACACAATCTACTCATCCACATTATACACATAGTACACAATCAACTCATCCACATTGTACACATGGTACACAATCTATTCATCCACATTGTGCACATGGTACACAATCGACTCATTCACATTGTGCACATGGTAGACAATCTACTCATCCACATTGTACACATGGTACACAATCTATTCATCCACATTGTGCACATGGTACACAATCGACTCATTCACATTGTACACATGGTACACAATCTATTCATCCACATTGTACACACGGTGCACAATCTACTCATCCACATTATTCACATGGTTCACAATCAACTCATCCACATTGTACTCATGGTACACAATCTATTCATCCACATTGTACACATGGTACACAATCGACTCATTCACATTGTACACATGGTACACAATCGACTCATTCACATTGTACACATGGTACACAATCTACTCATTCACATTATACACATGGTACACAATCTATTCATCCACATTGTACACATGGTACACAAACTACTCATCCACATTATACACATGGTACAAAATCTATTCATCCACATTGTACACATGGGACACAATCGATTCATTCACATTGTACACATGGTACACAATCTTCTCATTCACATTGTACACTTGGTACACATTCGACTCATCCACATTGTACACATGGTACACAATCTACTCATTCACATTGCACACATGGTACACAATCGACTCATTCACATTGTACACATGGAACACAATCAACTCATTCACATTGTACACATGGTACACAATCTATTCATCCACATTGTGCACATGGTACACAATCTACTCATCCACATTGAACACATGGTACGCAATCGACTCATGCACATTGTACACATGGTACACAATCTACTCATCCACATTATACACATGGTACACAATCTATTCATCCACATTGTACACATGGTACACAATCGACTCATTCACATTGTACACATGGTACACAATCGACTCATCTGCATTGTACACATGCTGCACAATCGACTCATCCACATTGTACACATGGTACACAATCGACTCATTCACATTGTGCACATGGTAGACAATCTACTCATCCACATTGTACACATGGTACACAATCTATTCATCCACATTGTGCACATGGTACACAATCGAATCATTCACATTGTACACATGGTACACAATCTATTCATCCACATTGTACACACGGTGCACAATCTACTCATCCACATTATTCACATGGTTCACAATCAACTCATCCACATTGTACTCATGGTACACAATCTATTCATCCACATTGTACACATGGTACACAATCGACTCATTCACATTGTACACATGGTACACAATCGACTCATTCACATTGTACACATGGTACACAATCTACTCATTCACATTATACACATGGTACACAATCTATTCATCCACATTGTAGACATGGTACACAAACTACTCATCCACATTATACACATGGTACAAAATCTATTCATCCACATTGTACACATGGGACACAATCGATTCATTCACATTGTACACATGGTACACAATCTTCTCATTCACATTGTACACTTGGTACACATTCGACTCATCCACATTGTACACATGGTACACAATCTTCTCATTCACATTGTACACTTGGTACACATTCGACTCATCCACATTGTACACATGGTACACAATCTACTCATTCACATTGCACACATGGTACACAATCTATTCATCCACATTGTACACATGGTACACAATCTACTCATCCACATTATACACATGGTACACAATCTATTCATCCACATTGTACACATGGTACACAATCGACTCATTCACATTGTACACATGGTACACAATCGACTCATCTGCATTGTACACATGCTGCACAATCGACTCATCCACATTGTACACATGGTACACAATCTACTCATTCACATTGTACACATGGTACAGAATCTACTCATCCACATTGCACACATGGTTCACAATCAAATCATCCACATTGTACACATGGTACACAATCGACTCATCCACATTGTACACATGGTACACAATCAACTCATTCACATTGTACACATGGTACAGAATCTACACATCCACATTGCACACATGGTACACAATCAAATCATTCACATTGTACACATGGTACACAATCTACTCATCCACATTGTACACATGGTACACAATCAACTCATCCACATTGTACACATGGTACACAATCTACTCATCCACATTATACACATGGTACACAATCTATTCATCGACATTGTACACATGTTACACAATCTATTCATCCACATTATATCCATGGTACACAATCAACTCATCCACTTTGCACACATGGTACACAATCAACTCATTCGCATTGTGCACATGGTACACAATCTACTCATTCACATTGTACACGTGGTACACAATATACTCATTCACATTGTACACATGGCACACAATCTACTCATCCACATTGTGCACATGGTACACAATCTGCTCATCCACATTGTACACATGGTACACAATCAACTCATCCACATTGTACACATGGTAAACAATCAACTCATTTGCATTGTACACATGGTACACAACATACTCATTAACATTGCACACATGGCACACAATCTACTCATCCATTTTGTACACATGGTACACAATCTACTCATCCACATTGTACACATGGTACACAATCGACTCATCTTCATTGTACACATGGTACACAATCTACTCATCCACATTATGCACATGGTACACAATCAACTCATCCACATTGTACACATGGTACACAATCTATTCATCCACATTGTGCACATGGTACACAATCGACTCATTCACATTGTGCACATGGTAGACAATCTACTCATCCACATTGTACACATGGTACACAATCTATTCATCCACATTGTGCACATGGTACACAATCGACTCATTCACATTGTACACATGGTACACAATCTATTCATCCACATTGTACACACGGTGCACAATCTACTCATCCACATTATTCACATGGTTCACAATCAACTCATCCACATTGTACTCATGGTACACAATCGATTCATCCACATTGTACACATGGTACACAATCGACTCATTCACATTGTACACATGGTACACAATCGACTCATTCACATTGTACACATGGTACACAATCTACTCATTCACATTATACACATGGTACACAATCTATTCATCTACATTGTACACATGGTACACAAACTACTCATCCACATTATACACATGGTACAAAATCTATTCATCCACATTGTACACATGGTGCACAATCGATTCATTCACATTGTACACATGGTACACAATCTTCTCATTCACATTGCACACTTGGTACACAATCGACTCATCCACATTGTACACATGGTACACAATCTACTCATTCACATTGCACACATGGTACACAATCTACTCATTCACATTGTACACATGGAACACAATCAACTCATCCACATTGTACACATGGTACACAATCTATTCATCCACATTGTACACATGGTACACAATCTACTCATCCACATTGAACACATGGTACGCAATCGACTCATGCACATTGTACACATGGTACACAATCTACTCATCCACATTATACACATGGTACACAATCTATTCATCCACATTGTACACATGGTACACAATCGACTCATTCACATTGTACACATGGTACACAATCGACTCATCTGCATTGTACACATGGTGCACAATCTACTCATCCACATTGTACACATGGTACACAATCTATTCATTCACATTGTACACATGGTGCACAATCTACTCATCCACATTGTACACATGGTACACAATCTACTCATCCACATTGTACACATGGTACACAATCTACTCATCCACATTGTACACATGGCACACAATCTACTCATCCACATTGTACACATGGTACACAATCTATTCATTCACATTGTACACATGGTACACAATCTACTCATCCACATTGTACACATGGTACACAATCTACTCATCCACATTGTACACATGGTACACTCAACTCATCCACATTGTACACATGGTACACAATCAACTCATCCACATTGTACACATGGTACACAATCGACTCATCCACATTGTACACATGGTGCACAATCGACTCATCCACATTGTACACATGGTACACAATCGACTCATCCACATTGTACACATGGTGCACAATCGACTCATCCACATTGTACACATGGTGCACATTCTACTCATCCACATTATACACATGGTACACAATCTATTCATCCACAATGTACAAATGGTACACTCAACTCATCCACATTGTACACATGGTACACAATCGACTCATTCACATTGTACAGAGATTACACAATCTACTCATCCACATTCTACACATGGTACACAATCTACTCATTCACATTGTACACATGGTACACAATCGACTCATTCACATTGTACACAGATTACACAATCTACTCATCCACATTCTACACATGGTACACAATCGACTCATCCACATTGTACACATGGTACACAATCTACTCATCCACATTGTACACATGTTGCACAATCTACTCATCCACATTATACACATGGTACACAATCAACTCATCCACATTGTACACATGGTACACAATCGATTCATCCACATTGTACACATGGTACACAATCGACTCATTCACATTGCACACATGGTACACAATCTAATCATCCACATTGTACACATGGTGCACAATCTACTCATCCTCATTATACACATGGTTCACAATCAAATCATCCACATTGTACACTTGGTACACAATCTATTCATCCACATTGTACACATGGTACACAATCGACTCATTCACATTGTACACATGGTACACAATCGACTCATCTACATTGTACACATGGTACAGAAGCTACTCATCCACATTGTACACATGGTGCAGAATCTGCTCATCCGCATTGTACACATGGTACACAATCGACTCATTCAGATTGTACACATGGGACACAATCTACTCATTCACATTGTACACATGGTACACAATCGACTCATTCACATTGTACACATGGTACACAATCGACTCATCTACATTGTACACATGGTACAGAATCTACTCATCCACATTGTACACATGGTACACAATCTATTCATCCACATTGTACACATGGTACACAATCGACTCATTCACATTGTACACATGGTGCACAATCTACTCATCCACATTATACACATGGTACACAATCTACTCATCCACATTATACACATGGTACACAATCTACTCATCCACATTATACACATGGTACACTCAACTCATCCACATTGTACACATGGTACACAATCAACTCATCCACATTGTACACATGGTACACAATCGACTCATCCACATTGTACACATGGTGCACAATCGACTCATCCACATTGTACACATGGTACACAATCGACTCATCAACATTGTACACATGGTGCACAATCGACTCATCCACATTGTACACATGGTGCACATTCTACTCATCCACATTATACACATGGTACACAATCTATTCATCCACATTGTACACATGGTACACAATCTACTCATTCACATTGTACACATGGTACACAATCTACTCATTCACATTGTACACATGGTACACAATCGACTCATTCACATTGTACACAGATTACACAATCTACTCATCCACATTCTACACATGGTACACAATCGACTCATCCACATTGTACACATGGTACACAATCTACTCATCCACATTGTACACATGTTGCACAATCTCCTCATCCACATTATACACATGGTACACAATCAACTCATCCACATTGTACACATGGTACACAATCGATTCATCCACATTGTACACATGGTACACAATCGACTCATTCACATTGTACACATGGTACACAATCTAATCATCCACATTGTACACATGGTGCACAATCTACTCATCCTCATTATACACATGGTTCACAATCAAATCATCCACATTGTACACTTGGTACACAATCTATTCATCCACATTGTACACATGGTACACAATCGACTCATTCACATTGTACACATGGTACACAATCGACTCATCTACATTGTACACATGGTACAGAATTTACTCATCCACATTGTACACATGGTATAGAATCTGCTCATCCGCATTGTACACATGGTACACAATCGACTCATTCAGATTGTACACATGGTACACAATCTACTCATTCACATTGTACACATGGTACACAATCTACTCATCCACATTGTACACATGGTACACAATCAACTCATCCACATTGTACACATGGTACACAATCGACTCATCCACATTGTGCACATGGTACACAATCTATTCATCCACATTGTACACATGGTACACAATCGACTCATTCACGTTGTGCACATGGTACACAATCGACTCATCCACATTGTACACATGGTACAGAATCTACTGATCTGCATTGTACACATGGTACACAATCTACTCATCCATATTGTACACATGGTACACAATCAACTCATCCACATTGTACACGTGGTACACAATCAACTCAAACACATTGTACCCATGGTACACAATCGACTCATCCACATTGTACACATGGTACACAATCGACTCATCCACATTGTGCACATGGTACACAATCTATTCATCCACATTGTACACATGGTACACAATCGACTCATTCACGTTGTGCACATGGTGCACAATCGACTCATCCACATTGTACACATGGTACACAATCGACTGATCTGCATTGTACACATGGTACACAATCTACTCATCCTTATTGTACACATGGTACACAATCAACTCATCCACATTGTACACATGGTACACAATCGACTCATCCACATTGTACACATGGTGCACATTCTACTCATCCACAATATGCACATGGTACACTCAACTCATCCACATTGTACACATGGTACACAATCTATTCATCCACATTGTACACATGGTACACAATCTACTCATCCACATTGTACACATGGTACACAATTGACTCATCCACATTGTACACATGGTACACCATCGACTCATCCACATTGCACACATGGTACACAATCTACTCATTCATTTTGTACACATGGTACACAATCGACTCATTCACATTGTACACATGGTACACAATCTATTCATCCGCATTGTACACATGGTACACAATCTACTCATTCACATTGTACACATGGTGCACAATCTACTCATTCACATTGTACACATGGTACACAATCGACTCATTCACATTGTAAACATTGTACACAATCAACTCATCCACATTGTACACATGGTACACAATCTACTCATCCACATTGTACACATGGTACACAATCGACTCATCTTCATTGTACACATGGTACACAATCTACTCATCCACATTATACACATGGTACACAATCTACTCATTCACATTGTACACACGGGACACAATCTAATCATCCACATTGTACACATGGTACACAATCTACTCATCCACATTTTACACATGGTACACAATCAACTCATCCACATTGTACACATGGTACACAATGTATTCATCCACATTGTACACATGGTATACAATCTACTCATCCACATTGTACACATGGTACACAATCGACTCATCCACATTGTACACATGGTACACAATCTACTCATCCACATTGTACACATGGTACACAATCTACTCATCCACATTGTACACATGGTACACAATCAACTCATCCACATTGTACACATGGTACACAATCGACTCATTCACATTGTACACATGGTACACAATCAACTCATCCACATTGTACACATGGTACACAATCGGCTCATTCACATTGTACACATGGTACACAATCGACTAATTCACATTGTACACATGGTACACAATCGACTCATTCACATTGTACATATGGCACACAATCTATTCATCCACATTGTACACATGGCACACAATCGACTCATCCACATTGTACACATGGTACACAATCTACTCATTCACATTGTACACATGGTACACAATCGACTCATTCACATTGTACACATGGTACACAATCTACTCATCCACATTGTACACATGGTACACAATCTACTCATCCTTATTGTACACATGGTACACAATCAACTCATCCACATTGTACACATGGTACACAATCGACTCATCCACATTGTACACATGGTGCACATTCTACTCATCCACAATATGCACATGGTACACTCAACTCATCCACATTGTACACATGGTACACAATCTATTCATCCACATTGTACACATGGTACACAATCTACTCATCCACATTATACACATGGTACACAATTGACTCATCCACATTGTACACATGGTACACCATCGACTCATCCACATTGCACACATGGTACACAATCTACTCATTCATTTTGTACACATGGTACACAATCGACTCATTCACATTGTACACATGGTACACAATCTATTCATCCGCATTGTACACATGGTACACAATCTACTCATTCACATTGTACACATGGTGCACAATCTACTCATTCACATTGTACACATGGTACACAATCGACTCATTCACATTGTAAACATTGTACACAATCAACTCATCCACATTGTACACATGGTACACAATCTACTCATTCACATTGTACACATGGTACACAATCTTCTCATCCACATTGTACACATGGTACACAATCTGCTCATTCACATTGTACACACGGTACACAATCTCATCATCCACATTTTACACATGGTACACAATCTACTCATCCACATTGTACACATGGTACACAATCAACTCATCCACATTGTACACATGGTACACAATGTATTCATCCACATTGTACACATGGTACACAATCTACTCATCCACATTGTGCACATGGCACACGATCGACTCATCCACATTGTACACATGGTACACAATCTACTCATCCACATTGTACACATGGTAGACAATCTATTCATCAACATTGTACACATGGTACACAATCTATTCATCCACATTGTACACATGGTACACAATCAACTCATCCACATTGTACACATGGTACACAATCGACTCATTCACATTGTACACATGGTACACAATCAACTCATCCACATTGTACACATGGTACACAATCGACTCATTCACATTGTACACATGGTGCACAATCTACTCATCCACATTGTACACATGGTACACAATCAACTCATCCACATTGTACACATGGTACACAATCTGTTCATCCACATTGTACACATGGTACACAATCGACTCATTCACATTGTCCACATGGTCCACAATCTACTCATTCACATTGTACACATGGTACATAATCGACTAATTCACATTGTACACATGGCACACAATCTATTCATCCACATTGTACACATGGCACACAATCGACTCATCCACATTGTACACATGGTACACAATCTACTCATTCACATTGTACACATGGTACACAATCGACTCATTCACATTGTACACATGGTACACAATCTACTCATCCACATTGTACACATGGTACACAATCTACTCATCCACATTGTACACATGGTACACAATCTACTCATTCACATTGTACACATGGTACACAATCTTCTCATCCACATTGTACACATGGTACACAATCTACTCATTCACATTGTACACACGGTACACAATCTAATCATCCACATTGTACACATGGTACACAATCTACTCCTCCACATTGTACACATGGTACACAATCAACTCATCCACATTGTACACATGGTACACAATGTATTCATCCACATTGTACACATGGTACACAATCTACTCATCCACATTGTACACATGGTACACAATCGACTCATCCACATTGTACACATGGTACACAATCTACTCATCCACATTGTACACATGGTACACAATCTACTCATCCACATTGTACACATGGTACACAATCAACTCATCCACATTGTACACATGGTACACAATCGGCTCATTCACATTGTACACATGGTACACAATCTCCTCATCCACATTGTACACATGGTACACAATCAACTCATCCACATTGTACACATGGTACACAATCTATTCATCCACATTGTACACATGGTACACAATCGACTCATTCACATTGTCCACATGGTCCACAATCTACTCATTCACATTGTACACATGGTACACAATCGACTAATTCACATTGTACACATGGTACACAATCGACTCATTCACATTGTACATATGGCACACAATCTATTCATCCACATTGTACACATGGCACACAATCGACTCATCCACATTGTACACATGGTACACAATCTACTCATTCACATTGTACACATGGTACACAATCGACTCATTCACATTGTACACATGGTACACAATCTACTCATCCACATTGTACACATGGTACACAATCTACTCATCCTTATTGTACACATGGTACACAATCAACTCATCCACATTGTACACATGGTACACAATCGACTCATCCACATTGTACACATGGTGCACATTCTACTCATCCACAATATGCACATGGTACACTCAACTCATCCACATTGTACACATGGTACACAATCTACTCATCCACATTATACACATGGTACACAATTGACTCATCCACATTGTACACATGGTACACCATCGACTCATCCACATTGCACACATGGTACACAATCTACTCAGTCATTTTGTACACATGGTACACCATCGACTCATTCACATTGTACACATGGTACACAATCTATTCATCCGCATTGTACACATGGTACACAATCTACTCATTCACATTGTACACATGGTGCACAATCTACTCATTCACATTGTACACATGGTACACAATCGACTCATTCACATTGTAAACATTGTACACAATCAACTCATCCACATTGTACACATGGTACACAATCTACTCATTCACATTGTACACATGGTACACAATCTTCTCATCCACATTGTACACATGGTACACAATCTACTCATTCACATTGTACACACGGTACACAATCTAATCATCCACATTGTACACATGGTACACAATCTACTCATCCACATTGTACACATGGTACACAATCAACTCATCCACATTGTACACATGGTACACAATGTATTCATCCACATTGTACACATGGTACACAATCTACTCATCCACATTGTGCACATGGCACACAATCGACTCATCCACATTGTACACATGGTACACAATCTACTCATCCACATTGTACACATGGTAGACAATCTATTCATCAACATTGTACACATGGTACACAATCTATTCATCCACATTGTACACATGGTACACAATCAACTCATCCACATTGTACACATGGTACACAATCGACTCATTCACATTGTACACATGGTACACAATCAACTCATCCACATTGTACACATGGTACACAATCGACTCATTCACATTGTTCACATGGTACACAATCTACTCATCCACATTGTACACATGGTACACAATCAACTCATCCACATTGTACACATGGTACACAATCTGTTCATCCACATTGTACACATGGTACACAATCGACTCATTCACATTGTCCACATGGTCCACAATCTACTCATCCACATTGTACACATGGTACACAATCTACTCATCCACATTGAACACATGGTACGCAATCGACTCATGCACATTGTACACATGGTACACAATCTACTCATCCACATTATACACATGGTACACAATCTATTCATCCACATTGTACACATGGTACACAATCGACTCATTCACATTGTACACATGGTACACAATCGACTCATCTGCATTGTACACATGGTGCACAATCTACTCATCCACATTGTACACATGGTACACAATCTATTCATTCACATTGTACACATGGTGCACAATCTACTCATCCACATTGTACACATGGTACACAATCTACTCATCCACATTGTACACATGGTACACAATCTACTCATCCACATTGTACACATGGCACACAATCTACTCATCCACATTGTACACATGGTACACAATCTATTCATTCACATTGTACACATGGTACACAATCTACTCATCCACATTGTACACATGGTACACAATCTACTCATCCACATTGTACACATGGTACACTCAACTCATCCACATTGTACACATGGTACACAATCAACTCATCCACATTGTACACATGGTACACAATCGACTCATCCACATTGTACACATGGTGCACAATCGACTCATCCACATTGTACACATGGTACACAATCGACTCATCCACATTGTACACATGGTGCACAATCGACTCATCCACATTGTACACATGGTGCACATTCTACTCATCCACATTATACACATGGTACACAATCTATTCATCCACAATGTACAAATGGTACACTCAACTCATCCACATTGTACACATGGTACACAATCGACTCATTCACATTGTACACAGATTACACAATCTACTCATCCACATTCTACACATGGTACACAATCTACTCATTCACATTGTACACATGGTACACAATCGACTCATTCACATTGTACACAGATTACACAATCTACTCATCCACATTCTACACATGGTACACAATCGACTCATCCACATTGTACACATGGTACACAATCTACTCATCCACATTGTACACATGTTGCACAATCTACTCATCCACATTATACACATGGTACACAATCAACTCATCCACATTGTACACATGGTACACAATCGATTCATCCACATTGTACACATGGTACACAATCGACTCATTCACATTGCACACATGGTACACAATCTAATCATCCACATTGTACACATGGTGCACAATCTACTCATCCTCATTATACACATGGTTCACAATCAAATCATCCACATTGTACACTTGGTACACAATCTATTCATCCACATTGTACACATGGTACACAATCGACTCATTCACATTGTACACATGGTACACAATCGACTCATCTACATTGTACACATGGTACAGAAGCTACTCATCCACATTGTACACATGGTGCAGAATCTGCTCATCCGCATTGTACACATGGTACACAATCGACTCATTCAGATTGTACACATGGGACACAATCTACTCATTCACATTGTACACATGGTACACAATCGACTCATTCACATTGTACACATGGTACACAATCGACTCATCTACATTGTACACATGGTACAGAATCTACTCATCCACATTGTACACATGGTACACAATCTATTCATCCACATTGTACACATGGTACACAATCGACTCATTCACATTGTACACATGGTGCACAATCTACTCATCCACATTATACACATGGTACACAATCTACTCATCCACATTATACACATGGTACACAATCTACTCATCCACATTATACACATGGTACACTCAACTCATCCACATTGTACACATGGTACACAATCAACTCATCCACATTGTACACATGGTACACAATCGACTCATCCACATTGTACACATGGTGCACAATCGACTCATCCACATTGTACACATGGTACACAATCGACTCATCAACATTGTACACATGGTGCACAATCGACTCATCCACATTGTACACATGGTGCACATTCTACTCATCCACATTATACACATGGTACACAATCTATTCATCCACATTGTACACATGGTACACAATCTACTCATTCACATTGTACACATGGTACACAATCTACTCATTCACATTGTACACATGGTACACAATCGACTCATTCACATTGTACACAGATTACACAATCTACTCATCCACATTCTACACATGGTACACAATCGACTCATCCACATTGTACACATGGTACACAATCTACTCATCCACATTGTACACATGTTGCACAATCTCCTCATCCACATTATACACATGGTACACAATCAACTCATCCACATTGTACACATGGTACACAATCGATTCATCCACATTGTACACATGGTACACAATCGACTCATTCACATTGTACACATGGTACACAATCTAATCATCCACATTGTACACATGGTGCACAATCTACTCATCCTCATTATACACATGGTTCACAATCAAATCATCCACATTGTACACTTGGTACACAATCTATTCATCCACATTGTACACATGGTACACAATCGACTCATTCACATTGTACACATGGTACACAATCGACTCATCTACATTGTACACATGGTACAGAATTTACTCATCCACATTGTACACATGGTATAGAATCTGCTCATCCGCATTGTACACATGGTACACAATCGACTCATTCAGATTGTACACATGGTACACAATCTACTCATTCACATTGTACACATGGTACACAATCTACTCATCCACATTGTACACATGGTACACAATCAACTCATCCACATTGTACACATGGTACACAATCGACTCATCCACATTGTGCACATGGTACACAATCTATTCATCCACATTGTACACATGGTACACAATCGACTCATTCACGTTGTGCACATGGTACACAATCGACTCATCCACATTGTACACATGGTACAGAATCTACTGATCTGCATTGTACACATGGTACACAATCTACTCATCCATATTGTACACATGGTACACAATCAACTCATCCACATTGTACACGTGGTACACAATCAACTCAAACACATTGTACCCATGGTACACAATCGACTCATCCACATTGTACACATGGTACACAATCGACTCATCCACATTGTGCACATGGTACACAATCTATTCATCCACATTGTACACATGGTACACAATCGACTCATTCACGTTGTGCACATGGTGCACAATCGACTCATCCACATTGTACACATGGTACACAATCGACTGATCTGCATTGTACACATGGTACACAATCTACTCATCCTTATTGTACACATGGTACACAATCAACTCATCCACATTGTACACATGGTACACAATCGACTCATCCACATTGTACACATGGTGCACATTCTACTCATCCACAATATGCACATGGTACACTCAACTCATCCACATTGTACACATGGTACACAATCTATTCATCCACATTGTACACATGGTACACAATCTACTCATCCACATTGTACACATGGTACACAATTGACTCATCCACATTGTACACATGGTACACCATCGACTCATCCACATTGCACACATGGTACACAATCTACTCATTCATTTTGTACACATGGTACACAATCGACTCATTCACATTGTACACATGGTACACAATCTATTCATCCGCATTGTACACATGGTACACAATCTACTCATTCACATTGTACACATGGTGCACAATCTACTCATTCACATTGTACACATGGTACACAATCGACTCATTCACATTGTAAACATTGTACACAATCAACTCATCCACATTGTACACATGGTACACAATCTACTCATCCACATTGTACACATGGTACACAATCGACTCATCTTCATTGTACACATGGTACACAATCTACTCATCCACATTATACACATGGTACACAATCTACTCATTCACATTGTACACACGGGACACAATCTAATCATCCACATTGTACACATGGTACACAATCTACTCATCCACATTTTACACATGGTGCACAATCAACTCATCCACATTGTACACATGGTACACAATGTATTCATCCACATTGTACACATGGTATACAATCTACTCATCCACATTGTACACATGGTACACAATCGACTCATCCACATTGTACACATGGTACACAATCTACTCATCCACATTGTACACATGGTACACAATCTACTCATCCACATTGTACACATGGTACACAATCAACTCATCCACATTGTACACATGGTACACAATCGACTCATTCACATTGTACACATGGTACACAATCAACTCATCCACATTGTACACATGGTACACAATCGGCTCATTCACATTGTACACATGGTACACAATCTCCTCATCCACATTGTACACATGGTACACAATCAACTCATCCACATTGTACACATGGTACACAATCTATTCATCCACATTGTACACATGGTACACAATCGACTCATTCACATTGTCCACATGGTCCACAATCTACTCATTCACATTGTACACATGGTACACAATCGACTAATTCACATTGTACACATGGTACACAATCGACTCATTCACATTGTACATATGGCACACAATCTATTCATCCACATTGTACACATGGCACACAATCGACTCATCCACATTGTACACATGGTACACAATCTACTCATTCACATTGTACACATGGTACACAATCGACTCATTCACATTGTACACATGGTACACAATCTACTCATCCACATTGTACACATGGTACACAATCTACTCATCCTTATTGTACACATGGTACACAATCAACTCATCCACATTGTACACATGGTACACAATCGACTCATCCACATTGTACACATGGTGCACATTCTACTCATCCACAATATGCACATGGTACACTCAACTCATCCACATTGTACACATGGTACACAATCTATTCATCCACATTGTACACATGGTACACAATCTACTCATCCACATTATACACATGGTACACAATTGACTCATCCACATTGTACACATGGTACACCATCGACTCATCCACATTGCACACATGGTACACAATCTACTCATTCATTTTGTACACATGGTACACAATCGACTCATTCACATTGTACACATGGTACACAATCTATTCATCCGCATTGTACACATGGTACACAATCTACTCATTCACATTGTACACATGGTGCACAATCTACTCATTCACATTGTACACATGGTACACAATCGACTCATTCACATTGTAAACATTGTACACAATCAACTCATCCACATTGTACACATGGTACACAATCTACTCATTCACATTGTACACATGGTACACAATCTTCTCATCCACATTGTACACATGGTACACAATCTGCTCATTCACATTGTACACACGGTACACAATCTCATCATCCACATTTTACACATGGTACACAATCTACTCATCCACATTGTACACATGGTACACAATCAACTCATCCACATTGTACACATGGTACACAATGTATTCATCCACATTGTACACATGGTACACAATCTACTCATCCACATTGTGCACATGGCACACGATCGACTCATCCACATTGTACACATGGTACACAATCTACTCATCCACATTGTACACATGGTAGACAATCTATTCATCAACATTGTACACATGGTACACAATCTATTCATCCACATTGTACACATGGTACACAATCAACTCATCCACATTGTACACATGGTACACAATCGACTCATTCACATTGTACACATGGTACACAATCAACTCATCCACATTGTACACATGGTACACAATCGACTCATTCACATTGTACACATGGTACACAATCTACTCATCCACATTGTACACATGGTACACAATCAACTCATCCACATTGTACACATGGTACACAATCTGTTCATCCACATTGTACACATGGTACACAATCGACTCATTCACATTGTCCACATGGTCCACAATCTACTCATTCACATTGTACACATGGTACATAATCGACTAATTCACATTGTACACATGGCACACAATCTATTCATCCACATTGTACACATGGCACACAATCGACTCATCCACATTGTACACATGGTACACAATCTACTCATTCACATTGTACACATGGTACACAATCGACTCATTCACATTGTACACATGGTACACAATCTACTCATCCACATTGTACACATGGTACACAATCTACTCATCCACATTGTACACATGGTACACAATCTACTCATTCACATTGTACACATGGTACACAATCTTCTCATCCACATTGTACACATGGTACACAATCTACTCATTCACATTGTACACACGGTACACAATCTAATCATCCACATTGTACACATGGTACACAATCTACTCCTCCACATTGTACACATGGTACACAATCAACTCATCCACATTGTACACATGGTACACAATGTATTCATCCACATTGTACACATGGTACACAATCTACTCATCCACATTGTACACATGGTACACAATCGACTCATCCACATTGTACACATGGTACACAATCTACTCATCCACATTGTACACATGGTACACAATCTACTCATCCACATTGTACACATGGTACACAATCAACTCATCCACATTGTACACATGGTACACAATCGGCTCATTCACATTGTACACATGGTACACAATCTCCTCATCCACATTGTACACATGGTACACAATCAACTCATCCACATTGTACACATGGTACACAATCTATTCATCCACATTGTACACATGGTACACAATCGACTCATTCACATTGTCCACATGGTCCACAATCTACTCATTCACATTGTACACATGGTACACAATCGACTAATTCACATTGTACACATGGTACACAATCGACTCATTCACATTGTACATATGGCACACAATCTATTCATCCACATTGTACACATGGCACACAATCGACTCATCCACATTGTACACATGGTACACAATCTACTCATTCACATTGTACACATGGTACACAATCGACTCATTCACATTGTACACATGGTACACAATCTACTCATCCACATTGTACACATGGTACACAATCTACTCATCCTTATTGTACACATGGTACACAATCAACTCATCCACATTGTACACATGGTACACAATCGACTCATCCACATTGTACACATGGTGCACATTCTACTCATCCACAATATGCACATGGTACACTCAACTCATCCACATTGTACACATGGTACACAATCTACTCATCCACATTATACACATGGTACACAATTGACTCATCCACATTGTACACATGGTACACCATCGACTCATCCACATTGCACACATGGTACACAATCTACTCAGTCATTTTGTACACATGGTACACCATCGACTCATTCACATTGTACACATGGTACACAATCTATTCATCCGCATTGTACACATGGTACACAATCTACTCATTCACATTGTACACATGGTGCACAATCTACTCATTCACATTGTACACATGGTACACAATCGACTCATTCACATTGTAAACATTGTACACAATCAACTCATCCACATTGTACACATGGTACACAATCTACTCATTCACATTGTACACATGGTACACAATCTTCTCATCCACATTGTACACATGGTACACAATCTACTCATTCACATTGTACACACGGTACACAATCTAATCATCCACATTGTACACATGGTACACAATCTACTCATCCACATTGTACACATGGTACACAATCAACTCATCCACATTGTACACATGGTACACAATGTATTCATCCACATTGTACACATGGTACACAATCTACTCATCCACATTGTGCACATGGCACACAATCGACTCATCCACATTGTACACATGGTACACAATCTACTCATCCACATTGTACACATGGTAGACAATCTATTCATCAACATTGTACACATGGTACACAATCTATTCATCCACATTGTACACATGGTACACAATCAACTCATCCACATTGTACACATGGTACACAATCGACTCATTCACATTGTACACATGGTACACAATCAACTCATCCACATTGTACACATGGTACACAATCGACTCATTCACATTGTTCACATGGTACACAATCTACTCATCCACATTGTACACATGGTACACAATCAACTCATCCACATTGTACACATGGTACACAATCTGTTCATCCACATTGTACACATGGTACACAATCGACTCATTCACATTGTCCACATGGTCCACAATCTACTCATTCACATTGTACACATGGTACACAATCGACTAATTCACATTGTACACATGGTACACAATCTACTCATCCACATTGTACACATGGTACACAATCTACTCATCCACATTGTACACATTGTACACAATCTACTCATCCACATTGTACACATTGTACACAATCTACTCATCCACATTGTACACATGGTACACAATCTATTCATCCACATTGTACACATGGTACGCAATCGACTCATCCTCATTGTATACATGGTACACAATCGACTCATTCATATTGTACACATGGTACACAATCAACTCATTCACATTGTAAACATCAAATTGTCCTTGGGAGCCTAGCAGCAGCCGGAATATATAAATGGGAGTCCCCCAAACGGAAGTTGCTCTCCAAAACAGCATCAAAAGCAAACTATAATGTAAAAAGAGCTTTAGATTGTTGTACAATTTCGGTTTTTAATTGGCTTTGATCATTGCTGCCTGAGGCCATCGCTTTTTGTAATTTTTTTATTGCCTTCATCTATATTCCGACCAAGGCTTCTTACTTCATTTCAATATATAATATTTTCCACCAGCACACCATTTTCCCATCATGCCTAGTTTACATTTTTTTTTTATTCGTTCACGGGATGTGGGCGTCGCTGGCAAGGCCGGCATTTATTGCCCATCCCTTATTGCCCTCGAGAAGGTGGTGCTGAGCCACCTTCTTGAACCGCTGCAGTCCGTTTGGTGACGGTTCTCCCACAGTGCTGTTAGGAAGGGGGTTCCAGGATTTTGACCCAGCGACAATGAAGGAACGGCGATATATTTCCAAGTCGGGATGGTGTGTGACTTGGAGGGGAACGTGCAGGTGGTGTTCTTCCCATGCGCCTGCTGCCCTTGTCCTTCTAGGTGGTAGAGGTCGCGGGTTTGGGAGGTGCTGTCGAAGAAGCCTTGGCGAGTTGCTGCAGTGCATCCTGTGGATGGTGCACACTGCAGCCACAGTGCGCCGGTGGTGAAGGGAGTGAATGTTTAGGGTGGTGGATGGGGTGCCAATCAAGCGGGCTGCTTTATCTTGGATGATGTCGAGCTTCTTGAGTGTTGTTGGAGCTGCACTCATCCAGGCAAGTGGAGAGTATTCCATCACACTCCTGACTTGTGCCTTGTAGATGGTGGAAAGGCTTTGGGGAGTCAGGAGGTGAGTCACTCGCCGCAGAATACCCAGCCTCTGACCTGCTCTCATAGCCACGGTATTTATATGGCTGGTCCAGTTAAGTTTCTGGTCAATGGTGACTGTCAGGATGTTGATGGTGGGGGATTCGGCGATGGTAATGCCGTTGAATGTCAAGGGGAGGTGGTTAGACTCTCTCTTGTTGGAGATGGTCATTGCCTGGCATTATCTGGCGCGAATGTTACTTGCCACTTATGAGCCCAAGCCTGGATGTTGTCCAGGTCTTGCTGCATGCAGGCTCGTACTGCTTCATTATCTGAGGGGTTGCGAATGGAACTGTGCAGTCATCAGCGAACATCCCCATTTCTGACCTTATGATGGAGGGAAGGTCATTGATGAAGCAGCTGAAGATGGTTGGGCCTAGGACACTGCCCTGAGGAACTCCTGCAGCAATGCCCTGGGGCTGAGATGATTGGCCTCCAACAACCACTACCATCTTCCTTTGTGCCAGGTATGACTCCAGCCACTGGAGAGTTTTCCCCCTGATTCCCATTGACTTCAATTTTACTAGGGCTCCTTGGTGCCACACTCGGTCAAATGCTGCCTTGATGTCAAGGGCAGTCACTCTCACCTCACCTCTGGAATTCAGCTCTTTTGTCCATGTTTGGACCAAGGCTGTAATGAGGTCTGAAGCCGAGTGGTCCTGGCGGAACCCAAACTGAGCATCGGTGAGCAGGTTATTGGTGAGTAAATGCCGCTTGATAGCACTGTCGACGACACCTTCCATCACTTTGCTGATGATTGAGAGTAGACTGATGGGGCGGTAATTGGCCGGATTGGATTTGTCCTGCTTTTTGTGGACAGGACATACCTGGGCAATTTTCCACATTGTCGGGTGGATGCCAGTGTTGTAGCTGTACTGGAACAGCTTGGCTAGAGGCGCAGCTCGTTCTGGAGCACAAGTCTTCAGCACTACAGCTGGGATGTTGTCGGGGCCCGTACCCTTTGCTGTATCCAGTGCACTCAGCCGTTTCTTGATATCACGTGGAGTGAATCGAATTGGCCGAAGACTGGCTTCCGTGATGGTGGGGATATCGGGAGGAGGCTGAGATGGATCATCCACTCGGCACTTCTGGCTGAAGATGGTTGCAAACGCTTCAGCCTTGTCTATTGCACTCACGTGCTGGACTCCGCCATCATTGAGAATGGGGATGTTTGCAGAGCCTCCTCCTCCCGTTAGTTGTTTAATTGTCCACCACCATTCATGACTGGATGTGGCAGGACTGCAGAGCTTTGATCTGATCCGTTGGTTGTGGAATCGCTTTGCTCTGTCTGTAGCATGTTGCTTCCGCTCTTTCGCATGCACGTAGTCCTGAGTTGTAGCTTCACCAGGTTGGCACCTCATTTTTCGGTACGCCTGGTGCTGCTCCTGGCATGCTCTTCTGCACTCCTCATTGAACCAGGGTTGATCCCCTGGCTTGTTGGTAATGGTGGAGTGAGGAATATGCCGGGCCATGAGGTTCCAGATTGTGCTGGAATACATTTCTGCTGCTGCTGATGGCCCACAGTGCCTCATGGATGCCCAGTTTTGAGCTGCTAGATCTGTTCTGAATCTATCCCATTTTGCACGGTGGTAGTGCCACACAACACGTTGGATGGTGTCCTCAGTGCGAAGACGGGATTTCATCTCCACGAGGACTGTGCGGTGGTCACTCCTACCAATACTGTCATGGACAGATGCATTTGCGACAGGTAGATTGGTGAGGACGAGGTCAAGTAAGTTTTTCCCTCGTGTTGGTTCGCTCACCACCTGCCGCAGGCCCAGTCTGGCAGCTCTGTCCTTCAGGACTCGGCCAGCTCGGTCAGTGGTGGTGCTACCGAGCCACTCTTGGTGATGGACATTGAAGTCACCCACCCAGAGTACATTTTGTGCCCTTGCTACCCTCAGTGCTTCCTCCAAGTGGTGTTCAACATGGAGGAGGACTGATTCATCAGCTGAGGGAGGACGGTAGGTGGTAATCAGCAGGAGGTTTCCTTGCCCATGTTTGACCTGATGCCATGAGATTTCATGGGGTCCAGAGTCAATGTTGAGGACTCCCAGGGCCACTCCCTCCTGACTGTATATCACTGTACCGCCACCTCTGGTGGGTCTGTCCTGCCGGTGGGACAGGACATACCCAGGGATGGTGATGGAAGAGTCTGGGACGTTGGCTGAAAGATATGATTCTGTGAGTATGGCTATGTCAGGCTGTTGCTTAACTAGTCTGTGGGACAGCTCTCCCAATTTTGGCACAAGTCCCCAGATGTTAGTAAGGAGGACCTTGCAGGGTCGACTGGGCTTGGTGTTTTGCCGGTGTCGTGTCCGGTGCCTAGTGGTCCGATGCCGGGTGGTCCGTCTGGTTTTATTCTTATTATGACTTTTCGTAGCGAGATTTTACAACTGAGTGGCTTGCTCGGCCATTTCAGAGGGCAATTAAGAATCAACCACATTGCTGTGGGTTTGGAGTCACATATCGGCCAGACCGGGTAAGGGCGGCAGGTTTCCTTCCCTAAAGGACATTCGTGAACCAGATGGGTTTTTACGACAATCCGGTAGTTTCATGGCCATCATTACTGATACTAGTATTTTAATTCCAGATTTTATTTTAATTAATTGAATTTAATTAATTAATTGAATTTAAATTCGCCAGCTGCCATGGCGGGATTTGAACTCATGACTCTGGATTTTAGTCCAGGCCTCTGGATTACTAGCCCAGTAACATAACCACTATGCTACATACCACTGTTGATCTCTGTAACGTTTCATATTCTTTGATAATCTTCCAAATTATAAAACCGCTCACTGTGTTCAACTTAAAATAGTTTAACACCAGTACAGATCTGCAGTTTATTTATTCTTTGGCACCTCATTGTGAAATAACCAAAGAAATCCAACAGTGTGAATATTATGATAAGGCGACAATGCACATGTCACTTTAGACTTACCTGGTGAGTATGTTTAGAATCATTTAATCAAAAATGATTGCCGACTGAACAATTTTCGGAGCACTGTCTTGAGAGAAAGCATAATGTAATATAATGATAGGGGTATCAGAGGCAAGTAATACAAGGTCACACTCACATAGTATCATGGTATCATGGTAGGATACAGCACATAACTAGCATATTGTAAACAATTTTACAACACCAAGTTATAGTCCAGCAATTTTATTTTAAATTCACAAGCTTTCGGAGGCTTCCTCCTTCCTCAGGTGAATGTCCACAACATTCACCTGAGGAAGGAGGAAGCCTCCGAAAGCTTGTGAATTTAAAATAAAATTGCTGGACTATAACTTGGTGTTGTAAAATTGTTTACAATTGTCAACCCCAGTCCATCACCGGCATCTCCACATCATAACTAGCATAGTTATGGAAAAGGACAAAGATAGAACAGGAGTAAAAGTTCTAAATTGGGGAAAGGCCAATTTTACTAAACTGAGAAGTGATTGAGCAAAAGTGGACTGGAAACAGCTACTTGAAGGTAAATTAGTGTCAGAGCAGTGGGAGGCATTCAAGGGGGAGATTCAAGGAGTTCAGAGTACACACGTTCCCACAAAAAAAAGGGTGGGGCTGCCAAATCTTGAGCTCCCTGGATGACAAGGAGAATACAGGGTAAGATAAGGCAGAAAAGGGGAAGCTGATGTCAGACACCGAGAGCTCAATACTGCAGGAAGCCGAGAGGAACATAGAACATGCAGGGGTGAAATTAAAAATACTTGCAAGTAAAATTAAGGAAAACACAAAAATGTTTTACAAATACATTAAGAGCAAGAGGATAACTAAGGAAAGAGTAGGGCCTATTAGAGACCAAAAAGGCGGAGGCGGAAGATGTGGGTATGGTTCTTAATGAATAATTTGCATCTCTCTTCACAAAAGAGGGGGACAATGCAGAGATTGTAGTTGAGGAGGAGGAGTGTGAAATATTGGATGTGATAAACATAATGAGAGAGGAAGTATTAAGGGGTTTAGCATCTTTGAAAGTAGATAAATTGCCAGGCCCAGATGAAATATATCCCAGGCGGTTATGAGAATCAAGGGAGGAAATAGCAGAGGCTCTGACCATCATTTTCCAATCCTCCCTGGATACAGGCGTGGTGCTGGAGGACTGGAGGACTGCTAATGTTGTACCATTGTTTAAAAAGGGAGCGAGGGATAGACCAAGTAATTATAGGTCAGTCAGTCTAACCTCGGTGGTGGGAAAATTATTGGAATCAATTCTGAGGGACAGCATAAATTGTTATTTAGAAAGATACAGATTAATCAAGGACAGTCAGCATGGATTTGTTAAGGGAAGGTCGTGTCTAATTAACTTGATTGAATTTTTTGAGGCGGAAACAAGGAGGGTTGATGAAGGTAATGCGTTTGATGTAGTCTACATGGATTTTTGCAAGGCTTTTGACAAGGTCCCACATGGCAGACTGGTCAAAAAACTACAAGCCCATGGAATCCAAGGGAAAGTGACTGGTTGGATCCAAAATTGGCTCAGTGGCAGGAAGTAAAGGGTAATGGTCGACGGGTGTTTTTGCGACTGGAAGGCTGTTTCCAGTGGGGTTCCACAAGGCTCAGTACTAAGTCTCTTGCTTTTTGTGATATTTTTTATGATTTGGACTTGAATGTGGAGGGCTTGATCAAGAAGTTTGCAGGTGATACAAAAATTGGCCGTGTGGTTGATAGTGAGGAGGAAAGCTGTAGACTGCGGAAAGATATCAATGGACTGGTCAGGTGGGCAGAAAAGTGGCAAATGGAATTCAATCCAGAGAAGTGTGAGGTAATGCATTTGGGGAGGGCAAACAAGGCAAGGAGTACACAATAAATGGGAGGTACTGAAAAGTGCAAAGGAAGTGAGGGACCTCGGAGTGCATGTCCACAGATCCCTGAAGGTAGCAGGACAGGTAGATATTTTCCTTTATTAGCAAGGCATAGAATATAAGACCAGGGAGGTTATGCTAGAACCGTATAAAACACTGGTTAGGCCACAGCTTGAGTACTGCGTATAGTTCTGGTCACCACATTACAGGAAAGATGTGACTGCACTAGAGAGAGTGCAGCGGAGATTTACGAGAATGTTGCCAGGACTGGAGAGTTTTAGCTATGCAAAAAGATTGGATAGGCTGGGGTTGTTTTCTTTGGAACAAAGGAGGCTGAGGGGGGATTTATTTGAGGTGTATAAAATTATGACTAGATAGAGTGAATAGGGAAGTCCTATTTCCCTTAGCAGAGGGGTCAGTGACCAGGGGGCATAGATTTAAATTAATTGGTAGAAGCATTAGAGGGGAGCTGAGGAGAATTTTTTTCACCCAGAGGGTGGTGGGGGTCTGGAACTCACTGCCTGAAAGGGTGGTAGAGGCAGAAACCCTCAACTCATTTAAAAAGTACTTGGATGTGCACTTGAAGTGCCGTAACCTACAGGGCTACGGACCAAGTGCTGGAAAGTGGGATTAAGCTGGATAGCACTTTTTCGGCTGGCACAGATGCGGTGGGCCGAATGGCCTCTTTCTGTGCCGTAACTTTCCATGATTCTATGATTCTATGAAAAGGACGCCATTTGGCCCATCATGCCTGTGCTGGCTCTTTGGCAGAGCTATCCAATTAGACCTACTCCCCTGCTCTTCCCCAATAGCCCTGTACATTTTTTCCCTTCAAATATTTTTCCAATTCCCTTTTGAAACTTGTTATTGAATCTGCTTCCACTACCCTTTCAGGCAATGCATTCCAGGTCACAACAACTTGCTGCACAAAAAAATGTTTCCTCATGTCGCCTCTGGTTCTTTTGCCAATCACCTTAAATCTGTGTCCTCTGTTTACTGACCTTTCTGCCACTGGAAACCGTTTCTCCGTATTTATTCTATCAATACCAAATTCAACACAATTCTTCAGCTGAGGCCTCAACAGTGTTTTATAAAGGTTTAGCATAATTTCCCTGCTTTTGTGCTCTATGCCTCTATTAATAAAACCCAGGATCCCATATGCTTTTTTAACACCGTTCTCAACTTGTCCTGCCACCTTCAAAGATTTACGTACATGCACCCCCAGGTCTCCCTGTTCCTGCATCCCTTTTAAAATTGTACCATTTACTTTATATTGCCTCTCCTCAATCTTCTTACCAAAATATATCACTTCACACTTCTCAGCGTTAAATTTCAACTGCTCTGTCTCTGCCCATTTCAGCTTTCCAAGTGACAATTAATTTTGTCCCGGATTCCTGTCTCGAAAAGTTTCCCCACCACCGACGTTAGGCTGACTGGCTTGTAGTTACTGGGTCTATCCTTCTCCCCTTTTTTGAATAGGGATGTAACATTTTCAATCCTCTCGTCCTCTGGTACCACCCCCATACCTAAGGAGGGTTAGAAGATTGTGGCCAGAGCCTCCGCAATTTCTACCCTTATTCCCTCAGTAACCTAGGATGCATCCTATCTGGCCCGGGTGACATTTCTACTTTGAGTATTGCCAATCTTTTAAGTACCTCTTCTTTATCTACTTTTATCCTATCCAATATCACTACTACCTCCTCCTTTACTGCTACAATGGCAGCATCCTCTTCTCTAGTGAAGACTGCATTCATTTAGTACCTGAGTCATACCCTCTGCCTCCACAAGAAGATCTCCTTTTTTGTCCCTAATCAGTCACGCCCTTCCTTTGACTACCCTTTCTCTATGTATATGTTTAGAAAAGACTTTTGGGTTCCCTTTTATGTTGGCTGCTAATCTATTCTGATACTTTCGCTTTGCTCCTCTTATTTCATTTTTTAGGTCGCCTCTGTACTTTCTGTCTTTAGTTTAGTTTTCTATTGTATTATGAACCTTACATTAGCTACAGACTGTGCAAAAACACTGTACGTTTTGTCGCCAAACTGCTCGGCTTATTTTCTGCGGTAGACCAGTCAAACGCTGGCCGATCTGGGTATCCGATATTGAGAAGTAGGTTGCTTATCCTGCCGAAGGTTTATATTTTTGCTTCCAAGAAACATGAGGCGGGGTTCTCCTGTTCCTTGTTGGGTAGCGACGGGCCAGGGCTTCTACTCACAGCTGTAATGTAAACCCACTGTAACCCTGCCCCATTTTCCTGAGACAGCGGGGATGGGTGGGGTGGGGGGGTGGGGAGAGGGGGGGAGGAGGGGTCGGTGGTGCTCATTTGCCATGCATGGCAGGTCCATGGTGGGATCCAAGTCACCAAATCCCATCGGTGCTGCAGTGACCCTGTCGCGGCAACACCAGAAAAGGCAGACCGGGATTTAAAGGGGGTAGAAGATCCCAGAAGAGAGACAGACCGAGGCCTAATAAAGGTTAGTGGTTGGGGCCATTATGGAGGCAGAGGAGGTCCTCACGTTCCATGCCATGATTTAGGGGCTTACCGCCGCTACCCTGGGAATTACCCCCGACTTTCTCTTAGCAGTCCCCGGTGTTGGTGGAGACAGCAGCAGGTAGGAGGGAAATGGGGAGGCTCACCAGGCTGGGCCTACCTCCTTGTCAGCATTTACATGTGGTGGACAGGGAAAGGGTGGCCTGGCAAGCAACCCGGCGAAAGCATGGAGATAGAAAGGGAGGTCAGGGGCGGGACCCATTGGTAGGAATCACTGCTTGATTTTGCCCCATTTTCTGCCGGTACCCCACCTGAACATGCCCTTGAATGTGTTGCTGCCTCCCAACTCTGTGCCCATCTTTCCCACAAGTCCACATTTGAATCTCTCCAATCAGGTTTCAGCCCCGGTCACAGCACTGAAACGGCCCTTATCAAAGTCACAAATGACATCCTATGTGACCGTGACTGTGGTAAACTATCCCTCCTCATCCTTCCCAACATGTCTGCAGCCTTTGACATGGTTGACCACACCATCCTCCTCCAACACCTCTCCTCCGTTGTCCAGCTGGGTGGGACTGCGTTCCATTCCTATTTATCCAGTTGTACCCAGAGAATCTCCTGCAATGGCTTCTCTTCCCACTCCCGCACCATCACCTTGGAGTCCCCCAAGGATCTATACTTGGCCCCCCTCCTATTTCTCATCTACGTGCTGCCCCTCGGTGACATCATCCAAAAAAACATCAGGTCCCACATGTACGCTGATGACACCCAACTCCACCTCACCACCACTTCCCTCGACCCCTCCACTGCCTATGATTTGTCACGCTGCTTGTTCGACATCCAGTGTTGGATGAGCAGAAATTTCCTCCAATTAAATATTGGGAAGACCGAAGCCATTGTCTTCACCCCTCTCCCCCCACGAACTCCATTCGCTAGATACCGACACCAGCCCCCTCCCTGCTCACTGTCTGAGTCTGAACAAGACTGTTCGCAACCTCAGCGTCCTACTTGACCCTGAGCTGAGCTTCCGACCCCATATCCTCTCCATCACCAAGACCGCCTATTCCCACCTTTATGATATCACCTGTCTCCCCTGCCTTAGCCCATCTGCTGCTGAAACCCTCATCTATGCTTTTGTTGCCTCCAGACTTGACTATTCCAATGCTCTCCTGACCGGCCTCCCACCTTTCACCCTCCGTAAACTTCAGCTCATCCAAAGCTCTGATGCCTGTACTCACACCAAAACCCAATCACCCATCACCACTGTGCTCGCTGATCTACATTGGTTCCTGGTCCAGCAACGCCTCGATTTTAAAATTCTCATCCTTGTGTTCAAATCCCTCCATGGCCTCGCCCCTCTCTATCTCTGTAACTTCCTCTAACCCTAAAACCCACTGAGAACTCTGCATTCTTCCAATTCTGGCCTCTTGTGCATTCACGATTTCCTTTGGCCCTCCATTGCCTTCAGCTGCCTAGGTCCTAAGCTCTGGAATTCCATCTCTAAACCTCTCTGCCTCTCTACCTCTCTCTCCTCGATTAAGATGCTCCTTAAAACTCTACCTCTTTGACCTGATTTGTCTTAATAGCTCCTTATGTAGTTCGGTGTCAAATCTTGTCTGATAACGCTCCTGTAAAGTGCCTTGGGATGTTTTGCTACATTAAAGGCGCTATATAAATACAAATTGTTGTCATTGTTGAAATCAAGAGGGATTATTAAGGAAAAACCAGCTCATAGGGTTTATCGAGAAACATGATCAGATAGACCATAGTTTAAACTACTTAAACAGTCGAACTTCATTATGTTAATTTCAGAAGTTTTAATTTGCAAACAATAATATAGGTGACAAAGAACGCATTGTGCCCTAAAAGATAGTTAAAACGGGCAATATTTCTTTGTATTTTTGATTATTGACGGTTTAGGAATGATCATGTCAGTAAAAATCAACATTTTATTAAACTGGCAAAAACCAACAGACAAGGGTGATGTGAGTTAGCGGGCCCAAGATTTTAGAACTGCCTTTCAATGTGACTGACATAATTTCTGCTAAGCATTTCCTTTGGATTATTTTCTTTTAAATTTGAAGCTTGGGGCCACACTGATTTGGAACAAAATCTATTTTTATTTCCTTTTGAGATCTAGATTTGCAAGAGATGCAGATCAATGGGATGACACTTTCCTCTCTATCATGGGTGTTAATGGTTCTAATTGAAACGTTTTGCGGTAGTCTGAATTCATCTGCAAGTGCACAACACAAAGTTGCTCTTAATTTTATGTTAATAAATCAATCTTATTCTGAAAGTCACCAGAATGATTTACGGGACTGTCGCAGTGGTACAGAAGAGGGTGGTCTTTTGAGGATGGAGTTAAAACACAATAGTAGGACATTGTAGAGGGAGTATGACAAAGCACCCACCCTGTAAATGGTCACAGAAAGCTGACTTATGGTGAGCTTGGGTGAAAATCTTTAAAAAAGTGTCCTGTTCCTCAGCATTTTCATCTCAACTTGATGAACCTCAACAATTACAATAATAATGCATAATGTGTCTGTATACTAATGCAGGAAATTACTGTATGAAAAAGCAAAGAGTAATGAAGGATAAATATAATTGCAGTAAAATTATTTATTATTCAGTATTATTTGACAGCATAATTTTGCATTCTATTCATATCTGACACAAAGTAGAACAGTGGATTACTCATTCTGTTTCATTACTGAAGAAAACAATTCTTAAGTGACACTCACAAGTGAAGGTCTTCTTCATTAGTGGAATAAATTAAACTTTCTACGAGGTCCAATGTCTGATCTATTTGTGTGACAAGTAAAGTTTTTGCCACATTGTGTATTTTACATTTTTAAAAAATGACATACATTTTTCAGGACTTTACACTGGGTTTCAAGTTGGTGCAATTATTACACAAATGGGCTCCACACAAAGCTTGAAAGAATCTAAGGAGTGACCCCCAAGCCCGTTAGAAATAAAGGACGAATGGGAGGAATTTGGAAACAATCTCTAACAATCACTCTATATAGTAAAATGTGAGATAGTCAGATCAGACTCCGACACTGCACCCTGAACAAGCTCCACAGATTCCATCCCTCCCAGTCAGCCAAGTGCTAGAACAAATATTTTGAAGTGACAGGAGAACATTTAAACAAGAAAACAGTCATGAACAAAGGTGAACTAGAAATGAAATATAAAAGTACAACTTCTGCTTTTCTCTTGTAGCCACGGTGTTGCTATAACAGGTCCAGATAAGCTTCCGGCCCATGGTGACTCTCAGGTACTTTTAGTGAGGGACCTCAGTGATGTTGATGCTGTTGAGATCACGGGGAGGTGTTTGGGATTTTTCTTGTTGGAGATGGCCATTGCCAGGCACTTACATGGTATGAATGTTACCTGCCACTTATCAGCCCAAACTTGGAGTATGTCCAGGTCCTACTGTAGGTTGGCATAGCCTACGCTATTATCATTGTGAGTGGAGCTCAACATTGTAGAATTAACTGACCTTATGAGAGAGAGAAGGTCATTGATGAAGTAGCTGAAGATGGTTGGGCCAACATTTGATAGAAAGATCTTTCATCAAATATATAGCAACAAAATATCTCAAATATTCAAATCAGCACGGATAAACAAATTAATTAAAAAATATATTGTAGTTCATCTTAAATCTATGATGTTATTGTGTTTGGGCTCGCACTATTTTTCTGTTTCAAGTGCTGTTCTGGATCCTCTCCCAATCTTTTGTGTTGTCCTACACTCGGTAAGTGCCATTGGTCATTCATTTGTCAGTGCATAGTTCTTTCGCTATCAAGTTCTTTCCAGCAATTATGTGAAGATTGCCTTTCTCTCACCTTTCGTGGTTTATTGTTCTCTACCTTGTACATACAGTTTACAGAAATGGTAAAGGGCGTCCAATTTGTTTTATATACCCGAGAAGCTGGACACTCCTGACCTGTGCCTATTGTAACTATGTTACTGAGTGGAAGGTTGGAACGCTTTCTCTTATGTATTTTCTAATTGAGTTTCATGTGGAATTTTTAAAAATTGAGGCCTGAAAATTCCTGGGGCCCTGCACTGCCAGTGGTGTGAGTGTGGGTGAGCAGAACCCTTACCATAACCTAGCCCAAGGCTGAACACCCCACTCCAAATTCCGAGCAAGGGTTTCTTTGCATAACTGAATGGGCCAACAGTGCCTGTAAGGGTGCATCAGTGGCAGTCGCCTGGCTTGAGCTGATCTGCACTTCGAAGGAAGAGTGGAGTATTCCAGAGGCCCAAATGAGCCAAAGGAAAACTTTTTTAAAAAAACACTGGACCCGCTCCAACTAGAGAAGGTAATCAATCCGCTCCTGGTTTGATCACCTTACTCTAGTGAAGGTTTGGGGCCTTTAGAAGGCCATAAAGAGACTCCCACCAGGTCTTAACTGGCCTGGGTTCTATTGAGGCCTTTCAATGTCATAAAGGGAGAAATTTCCCTGGACCTCCACCACCCCCCCACCCCCCCGCCTCCGAACCAACATACCTCACTGACATGGAGGTGTGGGAGGAAGATCTGTTTAAAGGCCCAACTGGCCAGAATTTAAACATCTAGTTCAAATAGGGCATAATTCCAAGCCCTCCACCAGGCATGAATGCGACATGTGCCCTCTCCAGCTCCAGGAATTTCGGGGCCTGAAGTACTTGTCTATTTTAGGGTATAATTTAATGTTAGATTTGTCAAGGGTGCCCACCCTTGACAAATCTAACATTAAATTATACATGCTTTCCTTGCAGTTTGATTTGAAGCTATGTTGTTCTGTATCCTAGTGCAGGTTTCACTGAATGGACAGAGGTAGGGCAGACGCAGACTTAGTTACCCTGAAGATCTTAGCTTTACATTCCAAGGTACTGAGTGTTATTCAGCCTGGCGTGGCTTTCGGTGGCAAGGAAGTTAGTATTATTTCAAAAATACTGAAACGATAGAGAAAAAAAAAATGAACCCAGACACAGCAGCATGAGAAACAAAATAAAGCAGAATGGAGAAATAAGGGGGGATTTTAACTCTTTGGCCACCGGCAAGCTGCCCGATCCTGCTGGTGAGAGACTTGGTTCATATCGAGTGCTGGGCCTCATTTCTATCCTGCTGGCGAGCTGCACACCCCAAACAGCGACCCACTGCAGCTTGCCAGTTCTGGGCTGGCACAATATCGGATGGGCTGGAGGCCGACCCAGCTGGCAGGAAGGTAGGTCTGGGTGAGAGGGACTCTCAGGTGGCAGTGGCCCACATTATTCTTGGAGACCCAGGAGGAGCTCTCATGAGCCCACACAAAAACATTTCCACTTACCTTTGCGGGGCTTCTTCATCTTCACTGCCCCATGTAACTGGGCAAAGCAGGCTCCGCCCAGTTGTCCCTTAAAATTGTGTCAGGGTCCTACGTACTTCATGGGGTCCCTACGTCCCTACAGTAATGAGGTTTCTGCATGATTCAGGTGGATGCTGCGTTTCCGAGCAGCGGAAAGGGAACGGGCCAATAAGTTCCCCACAGTTATTTTAACTCTACTACTGCCCCGTTTCCACGTGGAGTTACAATTGACCCGATAGTGATGCCCACTGACACAAGCGGAAAACTTAACAGAGAGAAACATGGGTCATAATATTTCTGAAACAAAGGACACAACATTATAGGGAATTTACAGCATTAAGAAATTCACAACCGGCCCTGGGAGGGTGAAATCCCAAATGTTCTGTCACTTTTGAAAGCATCTGTGACCTATAATCCAGCTCTTGAGAGTTCTCCTCCAATCAAGCAATTTGAAACTGGCACAGGACTGCAAACTGGCTTTGGGAGGGGATGTGGCAGCCATGGGAACAGGAGTAGGCCATTCAGGCCCTCCAGCCTGCCATTCAATTAGATCATGGCTGATTTGCATCTCAAATCCATTGTCCCACCATTGATACCTTCACCTAACAAAAATCAATCAATCTCAATCTTGATTGCCCAATTGTCCCAGCATCCACAACCTTTTGGGGGAGTGCTTCTTGATTTTGCTCTTGGTTGGCCTAGTTCTAATTGAAAAATAATGACTTTGCTTACTTGTTTACCCATTATTTTACCAGAGCTAACAGGGTCAAGGCACCAAATTCAAAAAAACAAATACAGCACCCATTTTAATAGCAAACAAGATACATGAAACTGCACCATTGATTCCAGTCAAATGGAAAACTTTCCTGGTACACTGGAACCCTGTTAAGAATTGAGACTGTGGGTCAAAATGTGCTAAAGAGATCAACTTTCGACAACGCTGAAAGAACTCCGAAATCAAGGCACACAGCGTGTGATGAAATTCCATTATTGCAGGAGTTAATGTAGGAGAGAGAACTGTGTGTACTCTGCAAAATTCAAATTGTTTTATGCATTGAACACCACCCATGAATTGGCATATGGAACTCTTTTCTACATTCCACACGTAGCACTGAGCCATCCTTGTGAATCTTACCATTAAGTCAAAGTTGTCACTTAACACAGCAGTACAAACTGTCACAATTAGTTGGGGTCAGGGCAGTTATTCTGAAACGTGGGTAGGAGATCTAAAAGGAAATACGTAATTAAAACCCGCCAAAAAAGTTTAATGTGCCAGTACAAGATGTCAAAGTGCCCTCCAGCCTGATAAGAATGATTATCCTCATACTGTTTCCAGTAATTATTCATGTATTTTGCTGTTAATTGAACTAGGTTGTTTAGATATAAGTAAGGTACATTACTAATGGCTTTGTAATGGTTTTTACAGTGGCTGCTATTAGCACTGTGACAGAGAAGGGGCATTTATTTGGGTCCATGTTACAGACAATTGTATTCAACGTGAATTTTAAGTGAATTTAAAGCTGCAGGCACACATTCTTATCCACTAAGCATTTCGCTGCTAAAAATACTGCTACTGCTAATAATAGCTATACCACTGGACAGAGTATCAATCATGAAATAATAGGAGCTTGTAACAAAGGTAATGCAGTAATCAAGAAGGAATTTAATCTGCATATAGATTGGGCAAATCAAATTGGCAAAGATGGTTTTGAGGAAGAGTTCATGGAATGCATTTGAGATGGTTTCCGAGAGCAATACGTCATGAAACCAATCAGGGAACAGGCTATTTTAGATCTTGTATTGTGTAATGAGACAGGATTAATTAGTAATCTCACAGTAAAGGATCCTCTGGGGAAGAACGATCATAATATGGTAGAATTTCACATTGAGTTTGAGAGTGACGTATTTAAGTCCGAAACTAGAGTTTTAAACTTAAATAAAGCCAATTACATACGAATGAGGGGCAAGTTGGCTAAGGTAGATTGGGAAATTAAATTAAAGGGTACGACAGTTGAAAAGCAATGGAAAACATTTAATGAAATATTTCCATACTCTTAACAAATATACATTCCATTGAGAAATAAAAACTCCAAGGGAAAAGTGATCCACCCGTGGCTAACTAAAGAAGTTAAGGATAGTATTAGATTTAAAGAAGAGGCCTATAATGTTGCAAAGAAGAGTAGTCAGCCTGAGGATTGGGAAAGGTTTAGAAACCAACAAAGGATGATCACAAAATTGGAAAAAAGGGAGAAAATAGAATATGAAAGTAAACTAGCAAGAAATATAAAAATGGATTGCAAGAGCTTCTATAAGTATGTAAAAAGGAAGAGAGTTGCAAAAGTAAATGTTGGTCCCTTAGAGGCTGAGACTGGAGAAATTATAATGGGGAATCAGGAAATGGCAGACGCGTTAAACAAACGTTTTGGGCTCGATATTAGGAGGGAGGCGGGTTGGTAGCGGAGGGTCGACTGGGTGCATGGGTAACGCGCCCAGTGAAATCGGGGTGCTCCGCATGCGATCGCAGCCTAATTGAAGGCACTTACCTTGGCTTCCGGGTTTCGTGCTGGAAAGCTGCGCAGCGGGCGGACTGCGCACCTGCATCATAGGCTGTCAGCTGGAGGAGCCCTATTTAAAGGGACAGTCCTCCACTGACTGATGCTGCAGAAAGGAGCCAAAATTACAGCTTGGAGCAGCCCATGGGGAAGGATACTTCCAGGTTTAATGATGTCTCACTCCAGGTCCTACTGGATGGGGTGAGGAGGACAGAGATCTTCCCCCCGGCGGGTGGGAGGAAGTGGCCTGCCTCTGCCACCACAAAGGCCTGGCTCGAGGTGGCAGAGGAGGTCACCTGTACCACTAACATATCGCGCACCTGCATACAGTGCAGGAGGCGCTGCAATGACCTAAGTAGGTCAGCCGAAGTAAGTACACTTACTCATTCCCCTACACTCCGTCTGCCACATCTAGTCTATCACATCACTCCTCACACCCACCCAAAGCTCATCCTCATCTTACCTGCACTTACTCACCTCGCCAGTAGTCATTCCATCACTATTACTCAACCCAATCCTCATACAATCTCATGGCTCTATCTCGTACTCACCCTCTCATGCATCTCTTTCACAGTCAGCCTCACTCAACCTGCCACTACCTATGCTGCAGCCACAGGGCATGCATCACATATGTGTAGTAGGAAGCGTAAGGCAAACATGTCGTGAGCATGAAGGGGATGCACAAGGGTGTTTGAGGGTTTGTCACGGTTTTTACATATATTTGATTTCTGATCAACTCACATCACATATTATATTGGCACCACTACTGCCATGTCTTTGCAAATCTTGTCTGGTTTGTGCAATAATGCCCTTACCTGAGGATCACCATGAAGACCCACAACTGATGCCACCCATTGTGTCACTGCAGAGTGGGTGTAGGTGTATTTGCAGGGCTTTTTTGTGCAGACGACTGAGAGACGTCAGCAATGTCCCCAGTGGTACCCTGGAAGGATGCGGAGGAGAAGTTGTTGAGGGCAGTGGTGACTTTGACAGCGACAGGTAAGAAGATGGTGCTCGGGCCAGCCAGGAGCAGCTTGGCATGAAGGAGGCTGCAGATGTCCACGACTACATGTCGAGTGATTCTGAGCGTCCGTGTACACTGCTGCTCAGAGAGGTCCAGGAAGCTGAGCCTCGGTCTGTAGACCCTGTGGTGAGGGTAGTGCCTTCTCTGACGCATCTCTCTCTGCGGTTGCCCTCCCTCCTGTTGTGCAGGTGGATGTGTCACAGCACTGTGTTGTGGAGCTCCACGTGTCAGAGATGGACGGCATGGCCGTCGAGGCTGGTGATGCTGTTCGTCCTCCGAGGAGGTCATGACTGCAGCTATGGCGGCCCCCATCTGGAAGATGTACGTTTGAGGGGGTCCGCAAGGTAGGCACATGTGTCTGGACACCGGGGTTGAGGTTCCAATTTGGTGAATTTTATTGTTAGGATTAAGGTGGTGGAGGCCAAATTTTGTCCAAAGTGGCCTCCTGCAATGAATGAGGGTCTCCCCCTCACACCTGTCAAAAGGACCTTTGCAGCTGCCACAGGCTGGTGGCTGCAACACATCCATTTCAACTGGGAGTGTTTCCCCCAGTACGAGAAACACGCTCAGTTGAGATGAAAATCCCACCCCTCCTAAAATATTCTACAAATCAGGTCTGTTAACAACCTGAACTATCACATTAATTGCTTTAAGTGTGATCCCGCCGGCTTTAATTGCCGGCGGGAGTCCCGCATGCGGGGGCTGCGCGCGCATATAAGCACGTCACTGGGGAACCCGGAAGTGGGCAGGTTGGAGCCGGGAGCCGGGATCCGGACCCGGCCCGGGAATCCCCGATTTTCAGAGCCCCCCTGCCACGATCCTGTTGGCTTGGACGTCCAAAAATCGAGCCCTTTGTATCTGTCTTCACAGTAGAAGACACAAAAAGCATACCAGAAATAGTGGGGAACCAAGGGACTAATGAGAGTAAGAAACTTAAAGTAATTATTATCAGTCGAGAAAAAGTACTTGATAAACTTATGGGACTAAAAGCCAATAAATCCCCTGGACCTGATGGCCTACATCCTCGGGTTCTAAAAGAGGTGGCTGTAGAGATAGTGGATGCATTGGTTTTGATCTTCCAAAATTCCCTAGATTCTAGAATGGTCCCAGCGGATTAGAAGGTAGCAAATGTAACCCCGCTATTCATGAAAGGAGGGAGAGAGAAAACAGGGAAATACAACACAATTAGCCTGATATCAGTCATTGGGAAAATGCTGGATTCCATTATAAAGGAAGTGGTAATGCGGCATTTAGAAAATCATAATATGATTAGGCAGAGTCAACATGGTTTTATGAAAGAGAAATCGTGTTTGACAAATTTATTAATGTTTTTTGAGGATGTAACTGGCAGGGTAGATAAAGGGGAACCAGTGGATGTAGAATATTTGGATTTTCAAAAGGCATTCGATAAGGTGCCACATAAAAGGTTGTTACACAAGATAAGGGCTCATGTGTTGAGTGTAATACATTAGCATGGGTAGAGGATTAGTTAACAGACAGAAAACAGAGAGTCGGGATAAATGGGTCATTGTCAGGTTGACAGGCTGTAACTAGTGGGGTGTTGCAAGGATCAGTGCTTGGGCCTCAGCTATTTACAGTCTATATCAATGATTTAGATGAAGGGACCGAGTGTAGTGTATCCAAGTTTGCTAACGATACAAAGCTAGGTGGGAAAGTAAGGAGGACACAAAGAGTCTGCAAGGGATACAGGGAGGTTAAGTGAGTGGGCAAGAAGGTGGCAGATGGAGTATAATATGGGGAAATGTGAGGTTATTCACTTTGGTCGGAAGAATAGAAAAACAGAATATTTCTTAAATGATGAGAAATTATTAAATGTTGGTGTCCAGAGAGACTTGGGTGTCCTGGTACAAGAAACACAAAAAGTTAGCATGCAGGTACAGCAAGCAATTAGGAAAGCAAATGGCATGTTGGCCTTTATTGCAAGAGGGTTGGAGTACAAGAGAAAGGAAGTCTTACTACAGTTGTACAGGGCTTTAGTGAGACCTCACCTGGAGTACTGCGTACAGTTTTGGTCTCCTTATCTAAGGAAGGATATACTTGCCTTAGAGGCGGTGCAACGAAGGTTCACTAGATTAATTCCCGGGATGAGAGTGTTGTCCAATGAGGTGTGGTTGAGTAGAATGGGACTATACTCTCTGGAGTTTCGAAGAATGAGAGGGGATCTCATTGAAACATATAAGATTCTGAGGAGGCTTGACAGGGTAGATGCTGAGAGATTGTTTCTCCTGGCTGGACAGTCTAGAACTAAAGGGCATAGTCTCAGGATAAGGGGTCGGCCATTTAAGACTGAGATGAGGAGGAATTTCTTCACTCAGACGGTTGTGAATCTTTGGAATTTTCTACCCCAGAGGGCTGTGGATGTTGAGTCATTGAGTATATTCAAGGCTGAGATAGATAAATTTTTGGACTCTCGGGAAATCAAGGGATATGGGGATCAGGCAGGAAAGTGGAGTTGAGGTCAAAGATCAGCCATGATCTGACCGAATGGCGGAGCAGGCTCGAGGGGCCGTATGGCCTACTCCTGCTCCTATTTCTTATGTTCTTATGTTCTTAAAATCTGCAACGTGTATTAATTGCTTCAGCCTGACACAACTTCAATCAATCGCAACACAGCTGAGATTTCAAAAGACAAATAATAGAACATTTGTGGCACATGTCAAAATCTGCTTTGAAAGAGGTACTGAGTGTTCAGAAACCCCCCCTCCTTTTTGGTGAAATTCTTGTGTTATGCTGGGGAAGGCAGTTCCATCAACGGGAAGAAGAAAAATATGGCAGTGGAAGGCATAAATCTGCCTAACTTCGATCCTCCTGCTTCCTTCCCAGATAGTGTTCATGTAGTTTTCATGGGAGTTGCTTGCTACATAGATAGAAAGGAAGAACTTACATTTACTTGGCATCTTTCACATCCTCAGGACATCCCAAAGCACTTCAGGGCCACATAACAGCCGATTTGCGCACAGCAAGGTCCCCACAAACATCAAGGGCATAAATGACCAGACAATTTGTTTTAGTGATGCTGATTGAGGAATAAATGTTGACCAGGACACTGGAAGAACTTCCATGCACTTCTTTGAACAGTGCAATGGGATCTTTTACATCCACCTGAGAGCGCAGGTGGGACCTTCGGTTTAGCATTTCTTATTCTCTCCTCCTTCCCATTTCATTGCCGTTCTCCACCAGCCACATTTGTCACTTTTTTAGTCTGCATTTGGCCACTATAAATCTTCGAAGAGAGCAATTAAAGGAAATATTTAAAATGGAAAACAAAATTCATGCAATTTTGATAAACAAGACCCATCATGAATCTCCTGTTCATATAAAACCCTGAAACTGTGCTCTCAGTGGCGCTTTCAGCCAGCCTTGGATCAATCAGTTATTAATTGATGGTGGAGGAGGCATTTTCTACCTTGGAGCTGCTCCAAATGATTCTGCAGATATTTGTGCTTGACGGAAAGAGCTCTATTATTATGTTACAATGATACCCTCTGAGGTTTCCTGAAAACACTTTTTCCAAGTGAATTTGTTGCCTGTCAGTCACTGCTGTGATATTTTCCACTTCCTGTTGAGTGGTGTTACAGGATTAAAGCACAGATATCATAAATCTTGTTTTTTGCAGGATAAATTAGATTTTCTTCTACATGTTCAGGAAATCTTGTGGTGATTTTTTTTCGCTCAAAAGCTACTAGCACTTACAACGCTTACATCAAAAAGGGAGCTATAATTGGGTGCTGCCTGACCTTCTGAGTGTCTTCCGCATTTTTTGTTTTTATTTTAACCTGCAATAGGATCCTACTGCATAGCCTAGGCTTGAGTAGAGAAAATAAAGCTAAATACTCTACTTGTACTCAATGGCTTTGTTGGTGCTGAAGGAACAGCCTCCTATTGCATGATTTGGTATCATACACAGGACAACACAAAATGAATGATGAAAGATAATTTATACAATAAGAAATGATGGGATAGATTTTCAACATCGCACCCTGGTGTCAAGCTGGCAATACGGATTATTCACCTGTTACAGAAATCTCCCAATTTTAATTTCTATTGGTTTCAATGGAAATAAAGGCTGGTGGTTTCTATGATGGGCGGCCAATCTACAATACCAGTTTTACGTCCAGGCAGCAAATTCAAAATCTACCTCAGTATCTTCTTCCAGCACCACAGCAGGGCCAAACATGCCAGAATGATTAAATAGATATTTACACCTCATACCAGGCCCACAAAACAGGTGGAGGTTTATATAAGCTTAGCACTTGTTTGCAAGCACACTTTGGACAAGGATTTACATTTCTTGTGAATGTTTCACTTTAACAAAAGTGGTATTTCCAAATATAGGATCAATTTTATAGATTTGTGATGGTACCGATCTGATCTGCAGCAAACATAATTGGTTAAAATATTCCGATACACGATTTATAATTGTTGTTTCTGCTTCATCTGGTGTCCCCTCTTGTCTAATTCCCACGGAGTGGATATATCTGAGCTGATGCTTGCAGTATGTGGAGTGCTTAACATGTGCTTATGCGATGGGGCTGCTTCCTGCTTCTCCCTGATGCCAACCTCCTCATCTTGGAAAACTCCTAGACAAGGCGAAAAGCAATATGCATCAGCATAGGGTATGCAGCCAATGGATGTTCACATGGTAGCAAGGCCACAATAGTGCCTTGCAGCAGTGGGGCAGATCTGGCTGCCTGTTGGTCACTAATTGAGTGCCAGGCACTCACAAGAAGAGGTATTTGAAACAAGGCCTTACCTGGCATGAAGCCAACAACATCGCCCTCGACGGACTCCACTCCAATTAGTTGGAGGGCCTGCTCCTCACAGCAGGTGAGCGTTGCAGTTGGCTGATGCGGATTCGCTGCTGATGGTTTTGTGTCGCCTTCTCCTTTGAAGAGAGGAAGAAGAGTTCCTTTGAGTATTCGGAGATAACATGACGAGCACCTCAATGAGCAGGCTGCAGTGCACCTGATGTGTACGGATGAGTTGAGAGCATGTGGTTAGTTCTTGGAGTCACATAATGAGCGAATATGCCAGTGTTGTGTGAGTGCAGGGTGGACTATTCCTTTGGCAGCCACCACGTTGCAGGTGCAGTTTCAGATATTTAAGGAATTTAAGAAGGCAGGTGTGGGGCCATTGCCTGGGAGGCTGCATTGCAAATGTTTCAGAGACACTTCACACATTGTTAAATAAATGATAGTGGACAGTATTGGCAGTGTTTGCACTGATCTTAATTTCTGAGGCTGGGGAACCAAGTGTACAGCGAAGAGGTATGTTCTGGCTGGCAGATATCGGGCAGATAGATGGCCATACAAATTTTGAAGATTTTAATTTTTTGTAAGGGACTAGGAAGGGCTGCTGATGATAAGGACATGGGGGCTCTTTAGGAAAAGGTGTCCTGAATTAAGATCTGGTAACTGGGTATTGCAGCAAAGGAGCTAGTGCTGTTGACTCCTTTGGCTCCTTCGGGTCTGCAATCTCACATTCCAGCAGCTCTTCTGTGGGCTAATGCTGCAGCTGTTCCATGTGGATGCCTCTTTCAATTGCAATGTAATAGGGAATGCAGAAGACTGTGATGATCTGGGAAATTTTGGGCTGCACTGCAGAGCGCCCCCAAACCTGTCATGAAGTGTTGCTTCAGCGTGCCTGATAAAGCATCTGGAGGTGACGTGCATTTCGTCACATTTGTGCTCGCGTGGGGAAGTTGCAGAGGGGTCACCTGCCAAGGCAGCCAAGAGTATCCTTGGTTGTCCAAGATCCAACCCTTAACATTCTAGGTATCAGCAAGTAATGGTGGCACAGTGGACTGGGGCAAAATAAATGAATGATGAAGGTTGTCAGGGGACCGAGAAGATCCAGCGCAGATGAGTAGATGAGTAGAAGCCCTTGTGGTAAATACATGGGGCATTCCTGGGGTTTGCAGTTGGACAAAGGGCTATATGGGTGCCATTAATAACGCCCTGGCCTTTTGGGAATCCCGTCATTTGATAGAAACCCAGGATTGGACCTGTTGCTTCCTGGTGTCCATGGAGAGAGTGATGTAGTTATCTGTTCTGTCAAACAAGGCAATTTTTTAAAATCAGTAATGCACTGTAGACTGACTGATATTGCTGATTTCCCACTGGCTCAAGAAAAGAGCAAAAGTGTTCAAGGCAGTTGTCACCTTGACTGCCACAAGCAGCTGCATACCTGGAGTACAGCTGAGGGTCCTCCAGCAGCATGTTGCACTCCCCCACAGTGAATTGGAGTCTCATAAAGGATTGCTCCTCTGTAACATCTAAGATAATTCCTTTGGCTCTGATATATTCAGGTGATAGGATAGTAGCAGGTAGGAGCCCTCATCCTGTGATGATGCCTCACATCTCTGATATCTTCTTCCTGTTCCTCCAAAGGGGACATACATAAAGGCCTTTCGAATGGGACACCCATTCTGCTAAAAAGGGATGGTGTGAGCACAGAACCCCCAAGTTCCTCTTGGCATCTCCTGCCCTCAGTGCAGCCCTACTCCAAGGGTAAACTATGAAGGTTTTCTCATCTCAGGCCAAAATTAACCCTGCACTTTCCACTTAAGTTTGTGCCTGGCTCTTTGTGCTACTCAACATTGCTAAACAAAACACCCACTTTATATGGACGCTCTAAACACATGACCTAAGACCAATGGAAATACACATGTCGCCCCGATTGAAGTCACTTTTACCTGCTTTAAATTTAACTTGTGTTGGAACAGCTGTTTCATGCACGTTGAGTCAGCCACTGTCCACCCTGTGACCAGAAGTGTGCACAAAACAGGAACAGGGTGGAGATGTTTTTTTAGGTCCTTGTCCCTTTTTGCTCTGTGTTGCATCCTGGAAATAGGCACGCATGGGATACAAAGCAGAATAGGAAGAGCAATATTGGCCTTGACATCTTCATATTCATCTGTATTCACCCACGCATACACAATCAAACTTCATTGGCCACAGTCATTGGGAGGAAAGTACTGCAGGAGTTAATCTATCTCTTTGTGTATTTTACAATGGAAATGTTAATTGTCAGTGCAGATTTCCCCATGAATCCAGAAACTGAGTATGGATTCTTATACCTAAAACTATCACATTTTCATGGGTCCAAAAACTGAGTGCAGATTGTAATATCTAAGATTATCATGGGCAAAATATAGGTGCATATTGGTGGATAATGCAATGCACCTGCAAGGATTTCTGTGTCTAGCCGAAGTTTCAGTTTAAATATTTGTTGCCTTCTTGGTTGTTAGGCCCAGGTGATGATTGTGCCAGTGTAACAGGTCAGCCTGGCAATAATTGTTTTGATTCAAAGGCTTTAAGATAACACTAGCCAAGCCAGATCCTTCCATTAATGGAGCTGGAAAGGGTGAATTTGCAGCTCGGGCTCAATAGAAAAAAAGCTTCTTACGTGGTTTGATAGCATAACCTGTCTTCTGCGATGATTAGAGATTACAACCCAAATAGCAATTGCAATGTTCTGATAAAGGTACGAAGAGACTGTGCTTTGAGCTTTGGTCATTGTTGGCACAACAGGAAAATTCCATTTAGTGACAATCAACATACCGTAAGGACTTCATGTCAGTACGGTTCCGCAATGCTTGAATGGACATAGATTTGCTCCAGAGAATGCACATGTTACAGTCCTCTGCACAGTAACAAATGTCAATATACACAATACAAAATGACATTCAACTATCACTTGACAAACAAATAAAAGATGTCCTGGGCTGACTGCCTGACATTAGTCATTACAGATAATAGAGGGAGACTGCTGTTCAGCATAATAGGGATGTTTTTAACTCCCTTAATCTACTTTTATATATTACATCTGGTGCCAGCCGTTAGCTGACTAACCATATCTTACTAGTACCATATCATCCTCAATCAACAAAACACAAAATTAAGCATTTTAGAGACAATTAACTAGGTCCATTTTTGTCCCTGTGGGGAAAATTGGGTATTCCATAAAGCTGAAAGTCGGAAAAATACCAAATACTAGCAGATTTTCCCAGGCACTGCTCACCGCAAGTCAGGTAACACACTGCTTTATTACGGCAGGAGCGTTATACCATGTAATGCAAAATGATTACTCTGCTGTTAAGGTGAAACAATATCTTCTTAAGAACACAAACTCTAATCGCTGTTAAGAATCCAGCCTCAAGTCAGTTAAACTATAATTGTTGATCGGTGGGGAAATTTTGAAAATTAAAAAGTCTTTGTTGAGGCTCCAGGCCTTTCTTTCTTTTCACGAACATTGTTTTTGCATCTGCGGCAAAATGTGATGTGAGGAATGTGACAAATGTGTACGAGATGGAAGACTTTTCGATACACACTATCATCGCGTTGTTCAAGGTGAGTCAGCGAGTACACTAAATTGTGCAAACTTTACATAAGACTTTCATTTTATTTTAATTTGTTCTTGGGATCTGAGCGATGTTGGCAAGCACAGCAGGTATTGCCCATTCCTAATTGCCCTGAGAAGCTGGTGGTTAGACTTCTTAAACTGGTACAGGCAGTGTGGTGATGGTGTTGCCACGATGTTAGGTAGGTAACTCCATGATTTTGACACAATCTATCATAGATAGAGGCATTAATTTTATAACCGTGCATTCGTTGTAAATGCTAGTTTTAGTATACATACTTGAAAATTATTAGTATTGTTTACAGTTGATATTTTGTCCAAACTAGAATTGATATCTCTATTTGGGTATCTCTCCTTTCCTCTCGGTGCTAGAATAGTATAATGTGTTTGTAGGAGTTGATGGAGAATATTAATGAGACAAAGATAAATGTGTGTGCCATTGTGTGTTTTCACTTTCCACTCTTGCCATTACGGCCGAGAAATTGGTTCGTGCCAGCAGGCCGTAACAGGTAGGCCCGAGACGCACCTGATAAATAACTTAAAGGTGCAGAACATACAGCATATTTCTAAAACACTACTAGTTTGCCAATGTGAATCGCTCTCTTCTCTAAGACATTGAGGTAGTTCATGCCCTCCAATATTACCCAGGGCCCCAATTTTAACCACACTCGCACAGATTGAACCTTGCGAACAGGGGGTTAAAATGGCGCCCGCCCCCATTTTAACTCTGCCGATTCAGATTGCGGGGCAGGGGCCCACCACAGGCTGGCAGGTGCCTCATAAATATTCAAAAGTAATGTGTAGTTCAGACCCCAATACTCTGTGTTGTCGTGCGAATCCTGGTGGAAAGCAGAATCGGGGCCGGAAGAGGCAGAGGTAAGTTTCATTTTTAAATTTTTTTAACATTTCCTAGTAAGGCCGAGAGGAGCAGCAGTGCCACACCTAGCCCTACAAAGAAATCTCAGGCTTCCTTCGGCCCAGGTTTTCCCCCCTTGTCCAACCCTCTCAACCCACATCGTTCCCCTTGATGAACTGCCAGGAATCGTTCCCTCAGGCCTCCTGCCGCCTGAAATCCCGCTGCTGCCTGCCGAGCTCCACAACATTCTTGCCAGTTTTGAGGGGGAGTCAGTGTTGCCAAACTTAAATGGTGTCTGGGAGTTAAAATGACCCGAACCTTACATTGGCACCAACATCTTTGCCACCCGGCTTCTGCACCCCGCACTCCCACCCCAGATTAAAATTGGGGCTCACGTCTCTTCAATAAAGTAGATTGGATACCCACCACATATGGAGGTTCACTAGTGCTGTGGGGGTGGGGTTTAAACTAATTTGGCAGGAGGATGGGCACCAGGATGTAGCACTCGAAAGGAGAAACAAGGTGCACAAAGGATTGGGAGAGACAGATAGCACTAGAGTAAGAAATAGTACAGTATTAGGTGGGATCAGACTGAGAGAGAATATAAGAAGGTCTAAGATAGGTTTACAGTGCATGTGTGTAAATGCATGAAGAGTGGTAAATAAGGTCGGTGAGCTGCAGGCGCAAATAGTCACATGGGAATATGATACAGTGGCAATAACGGAGACCTGGCTCAAAAAAGGGCAGGATTGGGTACTAAATATTCCTGGATACAAGGTGTTCAAGAGACATAGGGAAGGAAAAAAGTACAGGGTGGGGGTAGCAGTATTGATTAAGGAGAATATTGCAATGCTGGAGAGAGAGGATGTCCTGGAGGAGTCAAAGACAGAATTTATTTTGTTAGAGTTACAAAACAATAGAGGCGCCATTACACTACTGGGTGTATTCTATAGGCCACCAACCAGTGGGAAGGATATAGAGGGGCAAATTTGCAACGAAATTACACAGCGGTGCAAGAACTATAGAGTAGTGATAATGGGGGACTTCAACTATCCTAATATAGACTGGGATAAAAGATAAAGATAAATAGTGTAAAGGGCAAGAGGGGGAGGAATTTCTAAAGTGTGTTCAGGAGAACTTCCCAGATCAGTATGTTTCCAGCCCAACGAGGAAGGAGGCATTGCTGGATCTAATTCTGGGGAATGAGGTGGGTCAAGTGGAGCAAGTGTCAGTTGGGGAACGTTTAGGGAACAGCGATAAGGTGTAGATTAGTTATGGAAAAGGACAAGGGGCAAACTAGAGTAAAAATACTTAATTGGAGGGGAGCCAATTTCAGTGGGTTGAGAGCAGATCCGGCCCGGGTAAATTGGAATCAAAGATCGGCAGGCAAAACTGTAATCGAACAATGGGCAGCCTTTAAAGAGGAGATGGTTCGGGTACAGTCTAGGTACATTCCCATGAGGGGGAAAGGTAGGACAAGCAAAACCAGAACTCCCTGGATGACGGAAGAGATAGAGAGTAAGATGAACCAGTAAAAGGGGGCGTATGACAGATGTCAGGTTGATAATATAAGTGAGAACCAGTCTGAATATAGAAAGTTCAGAGGGGAAATGAAAAAGCAAATAAGAGGGGCATAGAGACAATATGAGAATAGACTGGCGGCCAACATAAAAGGGAATCCAAAAGTCTTCTATCGGAATATAAATAGTAAACAGGTAGTAAGAGGAGGGGTGGGGCCAATTAGGGACCAATAAGGAGATCTACGCAGGGAGGCAGAGGGCAAGGCTGAGGTACTAAATGAGTACTTTGCATCTGTATTTACCAAGGAAGAAGATGCTGTCAAAGTAAAAGTGGAGTTAGTTGAGATACTAGATGGGCTGAAAATTGATAAAGAGGCGGTACTAGAAAGGCTGTCCGTATTTAAAGTAAATAAGTCACCCGGTCCAGATGGGATGCATCCTGGGTTGCTGAGGAAAGTAAGTGTGGAAATTGCAGAGGTGCTGGCCACAATCTTCCAATTCTCCTTCGATATGGGGGTGGTGCCAGAGGACTGGAGAATTGTAAATGTTGTACCTTTGTTCAAAAAACGGTGTAAGGATAAACCCGGCAACTGCAGGCCAGTCAGTTTAACCTCGGTGGTGGGGAAACTTTTAGAAACAATAACCCGGGACAAAATTAACAGTCACTTGGAGAGGTGTGCATTGATTAGGGAAAGCCAGCACGGATTTGTTGAAGGCAAATCGGGTTTAACTAACTTGATTGAGTTTTTTGATGAGGTAACAGGGTATTGATGAAGGCATACAGTTGATGTTGTGTATATGGACTTTCAAAAGGCATTTGATAAAGTGCCGCATAATAGGCTTGTCATCAAAGTTGAAGCCCATGGAATAAAAGGGGCAGTGGCAACATGGATACAAAATTGGCTAAGAGACAGGAAACAAGAGAATAGCGGTGAAGGGTTGTTTTTTGGACTGTTGGAAGATATACAGTGGTGTTCCTCAAGGGTCGGTACTGGGACCACTGCTTTTTTTGATAAATATTAATGACTTGGACTCGGGTGTACAGGGCAATATAAACTACATGGTACAATTCTAAAGCGGGTGCAGGAACAGAGAGACCTGGGGGTATCAGTGCACCAATCTTTGAAGGTGGCAGGACAGGTTCAGAAAGTGATTAAAAAAGCATACGGGATCCTGGACTTTATAAATAGAGGCATAGAATACAAAAGCAAGGAAGCCATGTTGAACCTTCATAAAACATTGGTTCAGCCATAACTGGAGTATTGTGTCCAATTCTGGGCACTGCACTTTAGGAAAGATGTGAAGGCCTTAGAGAGGGTGCAGAAAAGATTTACTAGAATGGTTCCAGGGATGAGGGACTTCAGTTACGTGGATAGATTGGAGAAGCTGGGGTTGTTCGCCTTAGAGCAGAAAAGGTTAGGAGCAGATTTGATAGAAGTGTTCAAGATCATGACAGGTTTAGATAAAGTAAATAAAGAGAAACTGTTCCCATTGGCAGAAGGGTCGAGAACCAAAGGACACAGATTTAAGGTGATTGGTAAAAGAACCAAAGGCGACATGAGGAAAAACACTTTTACACAGCGAGTGGTTATGATCTGGAATGCTCTGCCTGAAAGGGTGGTGGAAGCAGATTCAATCGTGGCTTTCAAAAAGGAATTGGATAAATACTGGAAGGGAAAAAATTTGCAGGGCTACGGGGAAAGAGCGGGGGAATGGGACTAACTGGATTGCTCTTACAAAGAGCCGGCACAGGCTCGATGGGCCGAATGCCTCCTTCTGTGCTGTAACCATTCTACGATTGGTCTATTCTAGTGCCTTGACGTAGCTATGGTCACTTGAAACAACCTCATAGCTTTAGAAAATAATAAATCTTTGAAGATAACTCGGTGAGTACAACCGACTAATGGAAGTAATGACGTCTAATGGATGCTTTTAAAATCAGAGGTCATCATATGGTACACTTAGCTGGACTAAAATGCTGCATTAGCATTTGAAGTGGTCCAACAAAATGTGGGCAATATTTGAATCTTGAGTTGGAAGCTAATTGATCACAATTCAGAATCAATTTGTACTTTGATATTTCAGACAAAATAAATGACCCTAAAAATTTCAATGCAGTCACTCTCAAGCACTAACTAATTGGAATCACTGCAAATATACTTCACCTAGACAAGAGAATGAGATGGAAAATCTCTCTGCATGAACGTTAATCTTCAGTATTCAGAGTTGACATGTTCGGTACTGTTTCAATAAGGCGATGTGCTTTTTACTATTTTTCAGAAGTTTGCACTGATTTGCTTTCTGATGCTGCTTTACATTTTACTTATGGGAGCACAGATTGATACGATAAACCTATTGACATAACTGTGCAGATTGATCCAGTAATGCGATGCACTTTAGGTTCATGGAGTTTGGTTGACGGTGGCTACATAGTATCAGGGAACGATATTGGAACAGATTTTCAACTTGCCGCATGGGCATAATACTGGCAAAATATAGAAACCACCCGGGTGATCTGATCCAGGTGTTTAAAATGTTAAAATGATTTGATAGGGTAGCTACGGAGGAACTATTTCCTCTGGTGGGGGAATCAAGAACAAGGGGACATAACCTTAAAATTAGAGCTAGGCCGTTCAGGAGCGAAATCAGGAAGCACTTTTTCATACAAAGGATAGCAGAAATCTGGAACACTCTTCCCCCAAAAGGCAGTGGATGCTGGGACAGTTGGACCGTTCGAGACGACAGAGAGATTTTTGTTAGGTAAGGGTATCCAGGGATATGGAGCAAAGGCGGGAAAATGGAGTTGATGTGCAGATCAGCCATGATCTAATTGAATGGTGGAGCAGGCTAGAGGGGCAGAATGGCCTACTCCTGTTCCTAATGTTCCTCTATTCAATTTCATTGATTTCAATGGAAATGAAAATCGGGCAATATCGAACGCGGGCGGCCGATCCGCAATGGCGGTTTTACTCCAGGGCAGCGAGTTGGCAATCTACCCCATTGTTACAATGGCCGAGATTTTCCACTCGGAATGCCACCACAAGTGGAGTGGGATTGGACTTTCGCCCGCTACAAGGTTGTGCCACTGCCCCCGGTTGAGTTTAGTTAGCGCACTCGGTGCACAGCTTTGCATGTCAGAAGCACATAGTAGGAACTTGGATGCAGAGATCAGTATACGTGATTTGTGGCTCACATCATTTTCCACCTATTAATCTTAATAGACAGGAAATCGTGCAGGCCATGAATCCTAGGCATATAGATTCCCAAATTTTTCTCCCACCCCGTTAGCTCTGCTCCAGGCGTTTTAAAATCTGGAATCCCCGCTCAACTGCTAAGAAGTGCGGTGGGGAGGAATTTCTGTCCACTTGTTAGCAAAAATCTCAGGACGGGATCATTAGAATAATAGGCGTGGGTCATGCCAGCAATGGGGCACTGCCCCATAGAGCCAGCAGGATTTTGGAGCGGTACCATGCCGCTCTGTCAGGAAGGCACAAAGTGGGCTGGCCTGATTGCTGCTTGTCAAAAAATGGTCAACAACTCTTGGTGCTTCACTGGCCTGCTACTATCCAAAGGGGAATCAATCTCCCTTAGTTCGATTGCTGTTTGAATACAACTTTGTTAGGGCCCCACTTACAGCGCTTGTATGACAAGTACTCTTCCTTAAAACAAGAGTACCCACTGCTAGCCATACAATAGGCAGAACTGGTGGGATTCCTGAGGGAGCCTGGCGTTCTGCTAGTCCTCCCTCCAGAAGTGATGTTATGATAGAGGGGGCATGGGTGGAAGAAGCTCCCGCCACACGCCACCAGAATTCCTCATTGAGGCCAGAAAGGAGCAGATACCTGTTGGAAAAGGGTTCTGCCTCAAATTCTTTCTTCCTGTGCAAAAACAGTGCAGAATCTTTAAGCTAGGGTGTTTAAGTTATATATTGTCTGCCATATTAAGTGACTAGTAAGGTAATAATTTTCCTGTTTGAAGTTAAATCTTCTGTCAGACATTACCATGTGTAAATGTGTTGTACAAAGAAGAAGCCCAAAGTTATTCACCACATATTGGGTTAATTCAAAGGCCAAGCTCATGTTCCTTTTGCTTCTGATGTCTTGCACCACATGCACTGACATCAGTATTATTCCCTTTGCCTGGGAGACAGGTTAAGGATATACATGAACATAAGGTGAAGGCATAAGCAGCCACATGTAAAGAGATTTGAGTAAGATCTTACACTTAAGGACTGTGGTGGAGCTTGATGAGACAGGCCTGAGTGTAGGTAATGATAAAGCTACACACAGCATGGTAATGCCAGAATGGTTGGAAACACAGCATGTCGCCAGCACTGAAAGCCATGTGAATAACTTACTTTGTTTTGAGTAAGTTGTTTTGTTTGTTCTACAGTTATGTCCTGCAGGCTGCAGGCCTAAGGTTGGTGGTTGGTGGGGGCTTGGGGAGGGGGAGGGGGGCAAAGGTTATGGTAAACATGAAAATTAAGTGTGCGATTGAGACCTGTTCTGGAACATCTCTACAATATTGTGCTTCCATACTTTGAACCCTTCATTGACACACAAGTGAGGTGTAATTTGACGCTGATTGTGAAAATCATATAAGCTGAAAATTAAGTAATTTTAAAGTTTTTTTTGATTTGACCCTGAAGACTTTGCAATTAATCTTAAACCATCTCAATAGGTTGCCCATTTCAAAAGTTTAATATTGAGGTTGTGGACTCTGAACAGCACTGACCAAGTTTAAGGATGCAATAGTAATGAGAAACCACTACATTTGTTGTCGAACGAAGTGCCAGCTCTTTGTAAGAGCAATCCAATTCGTCCCATTTCCCTGCTCTTTTCCCGTAGCCCTGCAAATTTTTTCCCTCCAAGTATTTATCCAATTCCTTTTTGAAAGCCACGATTGAATCTGCATCCACCACCCTTTCAGGCAGCACATTCCAGATCACAACCACTCGCAGCGTAAACAAGTTTTTCCTCCTGTCACCTTTGATTCTTTTGCCATTCACCTTAAATCTGTGTCCTCTGGTTCTCAACCCTTCCGCCATTGGGAATAGTTTCTCTTTATTTACTTCATCTAAGCCCTTCATGATTTTGAACACTTCTATCAAATCTCCTCTTAACCTTCTCTGTTCTAAGGAGAACAACCCCAGATTCTCCAGTCTATCCACGTAACTGAAATCCATCATCCCTGGAACCATTCTAGTAAATCTTTTCTGCACCCTTTCTAAGGCCTTCAGTTCCTAAAGTTGGTGCCCAGAATTGGACACAATACTCGAGTTGTGGCTGAACCAATGTTTTATAAAAGTTCAACATAACCTTCATGCTTTTGTTCTCTATGCCTCTATTTACAAAGCCCAGGATCCCATAAGCTTTTTTAACTGCTTTCTCAATCTGTCCTGCCACCTTCAACGATTTGTGCACATATACCCACAGATGTCTCTGCTCCTGCACCCCCTTTAGAATTGTACCTTTTAGTTTATATTGCCTGTCCACATTCTACCTACCGAAATGTATCACTTCGCGTTTTTCTGCGTTAAATTTCATCTGCCATGTGTCCGCCCATGCCACTAGCCTGTCTATATCTTTTAACATTTACAATTCTCCAGCCCTCTGGCACCACCCCCATATTGAAGGAGGATTGGAAGAATATGGCCAGCACCTCCACACTTTCCACCCTTACTCCCCTCAGCAACTTAGGATGCATCCCATCCGGACCGGGTGATTTATCTACTTTAAGTACAGTTAGCCTTTCTAGTATCTCCTCTTTATCAATTTTCACCCCAACCAGTATTTCAACTATCTCCCCTTTTACTGTGACTTTAGCAGCATCTTCTTCTTTGGTAAAGACAGATGCAAAGTACTCATTTAGTACCTCGACCATGCCCTCTGCCTCCATGTGTAGATCTCCTTATTGGTTCCTAATCAGCCCCACCCCTCCTCTTACCACCCGTTTATTGTTTACATGCCTGTAGAAGCCTTTTGGATTCCCTTTAATGTTGGCCGCCATTCTATTCTCATACTCTCTCTTTGCCCCTCTTATTTCCTTTTTCACTTCTCCTCTGTACTTTCTATATTCAGCCTGGTTCTCACTTGTATTATCAACCTGATATCTGTCATACACCCCCTTTTTCTGCTTCATCTCTCTATCTCTTTCGTCATCCAGGGAGCTCTGTCTTTGATTGCCCTACCTTTCTCCCTCATAGGAATATACTTAGACTGTAACCAAACCATCTCCTCTTTAAAGGTCGCCAATTATAGTTTTGCCTGCCAGTCTTTGATTCCAATTTACCCGGGCCAGATCTGCTCTCAACCCACTAAAATTGGCCTTCCTCCAATTAAATATTTTTACTATAGGTTGCTCCTTGTCCTTTTCCATAACTAATCTAAACCTAATGATACGGTGATTGCTGTTCCCTAAATGTTCCCCCACTGACACTTGCTCCACTTGACCCACCTCATTCCCCAGAACCAGATCCAGCAATGCCTCCTTCCTCATTGGGCCAGAAACATACTGATCAAGAAAGTTCTCCTGAACACACTTCAGAAATTCCTCCCCCTCTTTGCCCTTTATACTATTACTATCCCAGTCTGTATTAGAATAGTTGAAGACACCATTATCACTACATTCTGAATGTTTCTTTCAGTGAAGCTTGATTTATTAAATTAGTTCTTTATTCACATATTGAATTGTTTTGCTGTTTAAAGTATGATTTTATAAATTACATTGCAATACAAATTTAATGAGCTGGAATTTCCTCGGAGGTTCCACATACATGTGCAAAGTTATGTTAGTTTTCAGTGTGGTCTTCGGAAGGGCTATGTTACTCAACCAATACAGGATTTTGGCGGAGGTTTCGATGAATCGGCACAATAGATCGAGGAAATTTAGGCCGAGCATACGCTTGAATTTCCTCGATCTATTGTGCCGATTCATCGAAACCTCCGCCAAAATCCTGTGTGGCTCATTAACATAGCCCTTCCGAAGACCAGACAACATGAGTTTCCTACATTTGCCCTTTTCGAACGGTTGTAAAAATTGCGCCCAAAGTTTCAGGTGCAGAAGGACCCAAGGTCACTTGAGCTGGACGTGAACTGAGCACTTCCATCCCTGAAAGGGACCCAAAGCTTTCCTGACGTCACTGAAGCAGTCTGAAATGGATTTCTGGGCAATTTTCTTGGCCTTTCTCATTCAAAGACCTGCAGTAAACTTGACCAGAATGCTGGAGATCTCAGTGGTCAAGATTTTAAGGAGCCCAGGCCAACCTACAATCTGCAGAAGGAGCAACCAGCAGCAATGGTGTCCCCATTGTGCATATCTCTTGTCATGATAGTTATGGAAGAGGAAGAGGAGGAGCAGAAGCTTGAGTACATCAGAATACCATTGTTCTAATTTTCACAGCCTATTTTTAATGATGTATTTTTTAATGACCATCATCTTGATGAAATATTCACAAGTACTGTTTCAGACACATACACCCATTTCATTATAAAGTGACAGACGCAGCGTACATATGTCTTCAGCTCATCATTGATTCTGCCATATTTTCAGAAGCAATTTCCACTGCGTTCAGGACAATGATCAGTTTCAGAAGTACTAAAATAATCTCTGAACTTTCATCCATTGAAACATCTGCGCTGATAAACCAAATATTAATCTACATTCTATTAACAGGCAGTGAAACAAAGGCAAATGGTGCAAGCTGCAGTGCATTATATTGCATTAAAATGACGATGCTTTAATAGTAAATGTGGAGGGCAATTTTCATCTTCACCGCTTGATTGATAAACTGGCAGAGCGGATCGCCTGCTCGTTATAGCACCTGTTTAAATTTCATTACCATTGAAATCAGCCCAACGCTAAAGGTAAAAATTGGTATTCAACATAAGATGTAAATTAGAGCTGGTAAATTCATATGAGAAATTAAAGATAAAGGAAATGTGTGCAATTTAGGACACCTGCTTCTGCATTTTTAATGTGATTTACGCTGTACCTGATTTTTTAAAAAATACATTAAGATTGAAAACTATACAAGAGCTAACATTACAGAAGTATTAGGAATTGAAAAATTCAGCTCGGGGAACACCGAGACAATCCAAATTCATCACAAGCCTCATTAAGCTTCATGATTTTATTCAAACATGTTTAAAATAAGTGTTGGTGCCATTTCCCAGGGTTTTCCCCGAGAATGTGTATAATGTCTTCAGTGCTTATTTAAAAAGTGCGTCAAAGAATTGAGTTACAAGGAAAGACTGGAGAAACTGGAGGTCTTCAGCAATGAAAGGGGGCAATTGAGAGGGGAACCACAAAGAATTAAAATGCGCAGCTTAGGTGAATCTACCTAAAGGTGTAATCAGGGTACCAGAACAAGGGGGCATACGTGAGAACTGCTGAAAAAATTTAGAAATAACTCCTTCATGTTAACTTGGAACTCTCTTGTGGGTCAGACAGAGAAATTGAAAACATTAGACACCATTAGATGATGTCATGGAAACAATCCAATGCTTCTTCGACAGCACCTCCCAAACCCACGACCTCTACCACCTAGAAGGACAAGAGCAGCAGGCACACGGGAACAACACCACCTGCACGTTCCCCTCCAAGCCACACACCATCCCGACTTGGAAATATATCGCCGTACCTTCATCGTCACTGGGTCAAAATCCTGGAACTCCCTTCCTAACCGCACTGTGGGAGAACCTTCACCACACGGACTGCAGCGGTTCAAGAAGGCGGCTCACCACCACCTTCTCAAGGGCAATTAGGGATGGGCAATAAATGCCGGCCTCGCCAGCGATGCCCACATCCCATGAACGAATAAAAAAAAATCTAAGTTTTGATTTTGGATGAATGAGCTAAAATGGGGCAAACAGACGCCTCATTTATATCCCTTTTATTGTCTCATGAAAAGTATAAGGGAAGACACACTGAGCTATTTTGGAACTTGCACTTCTAAAGCTGATTTTTTTTTTGTTTGTTTGTTGGATGCAGGGATGCTTTTATTGCCCATTCTGGTTGCCCTGAGAAGATGGTTGTGGGCGTTCTCCTTGAACCACTGCAATCGTTGTGGAGATGATGCTCCCACATTGGTGTTAGGTAGGGAATTATAGGATGTTGACAATTCAGGAATGATGATATATGTCCTACTTTGCAACAATGACTACACTTCAAGAGTACATAATTATTTGTAAAGCACTTTGAGACGTCCTAAGGTCATGAAAAGTGCTATAAAAAAGCAAATCTTTCTTTCCAAGTCAGGATACTGTGTGATTTGGAAGGCAGTTTGGAGAGGATGGTATTCCCACAACATTCCTAAATTACTATTATTTGCTCTAGCACTGGTGGTTATCCTGGTTTCTTGTGCAATTTTTCCCTTCCCTTTGGTATTGATTACGTTCCGTAGTTTTTGCATTATTTATTTTTCTTTTGGCTCGGCAATTTCCAACTATGGCTTTTGAGGAGCTGCAGTTACCAAAGTTTTTTTTAAAAGCACCCTTGCTTCTCTTGGGCCCATAAGAAATAAAACTGAAAATTTTCTGGGTCTTTTTTTTGAGCGGCCTCGAGCAGTCCCTTTAAGAACTATTGGTTAGGCCGCTTAACACCTCATACAACACAGCGCAATCACTTTCCATTTGTACTTTGAGTTTTGTATTTGCATATTTCAGGAGCCTCCCTTAAGTGGTGTCAGTCTTGGCTCAGTTCAGACCCCCTATGGAGTACTGCGTTCAGGTTTGGGCACCGAACCTCAGGCCTTGGATTGGGTGCAGCACAGATTCACCAGAATTATACCAGGAATTAAAGGGTTAAGTTATAAGGTCAGTTTGCATTAACTTGGTTTATTTTCCCTTCAATTTAGATGGTTGAGGGGTGATCGAGGTGTTTAAAACGATAGAGGGATTCGATAGGACAAATACAGAAAAAATATTCCCTCTGGTGTGGGGGACTTCGGAACAAGAGGGAACAATCTTAAAATTAGAGCTAGGCCATTTCGGAGTGAAATCAGGAAGTGCTTTTTCATACAAAGGGCAGTCGAGATTTGGAACACACTCCCCCAAAAAGCTGTGGTCAATTGAAATTTTCAAGGTTGAAATCGATAGGTTTTTGTTGGGTAAGGGTATCGAGGGATATGGAGCAAACGCGGGGAAATGAAATTGAGGGACAAATCAGCCATGATCTGATTGAATGGTGGAACAGGCTCAGGAGGTACAATGGCCCACTTCTGTCCCTAATGCCTGTTACAGACAGGCGCAGTCGATGACTAATAGTTGCCCAAGTCATTATGGCATCCGGTGGACTTCTGGCGCAGTTCATGTGCGACAGATCACAACATGAAATTCAAAGGTCTAAAGTTGATTTTACGCTGGAAAAACTGCCGTGAGTTGAATCTCTTTCCGACCTCCTGCGATCTTGTACTGTCTATTGGGTTTCCTCCGAAGCTTACTTTCTTGTATGTGAACTAAGAGAGCACCATGGCGGCGGGGTATCAGCAGGGGTGGGGGGGACGGGTCCATGGACGCGTGGGGAACCCGGAAAATTTTACTACCTTTCCTCGAGCGATCGCGTCGTAATTGATGCTCATTAACGTGGCTTCCGGGATTAGCGTCTCCAAGCTGCGCAGCGGGCGCACTGCGCACCCGAATGACGTGCTGTCAGCTGGAGTATTTAGTATTGAATGCAGTATTGCATGAATGGCTTTTGTGGGAGAGACAAGTAGCTTGTGAAAATGGAGCAGCAGAGGACCAAGCCGGAGCCACAGTTCAGTGACTCCTCACTTGAGGTGCTGCTGGCCGGGGTGAGGAGGAGGAGGACGATGCTGTACCTGGCTGACAGGAAGAAGTGCCCTGCCTCTGCCACAAAGAAGGCCTGGATCGAGGTGGCAGAGGAGGTGACCAGCGGCAACATCTCCTGTAGTCGGGCCCAGTGCAGGAAGCGCTTCAATGACCTAACCAGTAAAAGCGAGTACAGTTGCTGATTCAACTGCATTCGTTGGTGCACATCACCCCCGTCACACTCTGCCCTGCGAAGCCGACTCCATCAAATCACTCCTCACACCCACTTAAGGCTCAGCGTCAATTTAGCTTCACTTTCTGTGCACTTCCTCACCTCCTCATTTGTGCACCCATCACTGCCACTCACCCCAGTCGTGATGCAATGTGATCGATCTGTCGTGTAGTCATCCTCTGATGCATCTCTTTCACGGTCAGCCTCACACAAAGCAACTCATCCATCGGGTGACCACTTCACCCTCGCTCACTCACACGTCTGTACTTTCTCCCCTCATAGGAGAAGAGAGCTCAGAATGCACGGGCGAGGGCATGGACTGGAGGGGAGCCACCACAAATAGTGGTTCTCACAGAGGCAGAGGAGGAGGTCTTGGTACTGAGCCAGACGGTGGAGTGACTGGCCATCCTGGATGCCGAGACCGGCACCCCGCAAATGTCTGATGACAGAACTTTAACATTCATCACACACAACATGAATTGATGTTATTAATGATTGACACGTTGCACACCTCAATATGCTCATCGCAACATTACATCCGTGATGATTCTTAATATTGCCTTATGTTCTCTTCTCGGCCCTTCAAGGACTGAAGTCGTGGTAGAGGGCGATTCCTCAGAGGGGCTCCCAGCCTCCGAGGGCACACCGTCACATCGTAGCGAGCCATCCACCAGCGCAGATACTCATACCTCGGTGGGTCCTGGTAGACAGATAGTTGGGTTGTCACCTGGTGAGTCACCACAGACAAATGAGCACGAGCAGACGCTGGTGGCAGGGACAGTTGTGGAAAGTCCACGTCAGCGGGCGCACATCTCTGCAAGCTCTTCTCAGCTGGACCCAGATGCTGAACCCCGGGGGCCATCCTTGAAAAGGAGAACGATCGAGGGACAGCAGCACCTCTGTGAGGTATTGGAGAATGTGCCATGCACACTCTCCACAGTAACGGAGAGGGTAGAATCATAGAATCATGGAAAGGTTACAGCACGGAAGGAGGCCATTTGGCCCATCGAGTCTGCGCCTGCTCTATGCACGAGCAATCCAGCTTGTCCCACTGCCCCGCCCTATCCCCTTAGCCCTGCACATTTTTTTTTGTTTCAAGTGCTTATCCAGTTCCCTTTTGAAGGCCATGATTGAATCTGCCTCCACCATCCCCTCGGGCAGTGCATTCCAGATCCTAACCACTCGCTGTGTAAAAAAGTTTTTCCTCATGTCACCTTTGGTTCTTTTGCCAATCATCTTAAATCTATGCCCTCTGGTTTTTCACCCTTCCGCCAATGGGAACAGTTTCTCTCTATCTACTCTGTCAAGACCCTTTATGATTTTGAATACCTCTATCAAATCTCCTCTTAACCATCTCTGTTCCAAGGAGAATAACCTCAGCTTCTCCAGTCTATCCACGTAACTAAAGTCCATCATCCCTGGAACCATTCTTGTAAATCTCTGCTGCACCCTCTCTAAGGCCTTCACATCTTTCCTAAGGTGCGGTGCCCAGGACTGGACACAATACTCCAGTTGTGACCGAACCAGTGTTTTATAAAGGTTCATCGTGACTTCGTTGGATGGAGGAGTCCACCTCCAGCATTAGTGGAATTTTGACATAGGTAAGTGTGGGAATGTCTGCAATGGAGAGAATAGCAGCCTCCATTGAGCTTCAAGCACGGCTCTCAAATGAATCCATTCAGGCCCCGACAACAGCCGTGCGAACTCTGGATGCCAACATGTCTGCCGCCTTAAACAGACAGACAGATACTTTAGCCGTGGCCTTAGAACGTGCTACAGATCTGCTCCTAGCTGCTCTCCGGCAGTGTGGTAGGAGTGATATGACCGTGGCCAAGGAGAAGGATGATGGCGAAAGGGGACATGGAAGTGGGGATGTCACTCAAAGCACTCCCATGTCTCACCCGTTGCCCCCTCTCAACTAGGACCCATAATTCTGCCTCCTCTCCAGATGGCCGAGTCTGCCCCTGCACAAGTGGAGGTGGAGGAGTCTTTGGAGGGGCCCTCACGGGCTCTAAAACCCAGAGAGCGTAGGCCCAAAGCAGGGCATGAACCTGAGCAACCTGCCACTACCTCTGCTGCAGCCACAGGGGATGCACCACGTAAAAGTAGTAGGAAGAGAAAAGCGAAGGTTTTGTAATCACCAAGGGTTTCTGACCGAATGTTTTGTTTTTCATTTATATTTGGTTTTTGTCAAATGCAGATTAAATGATACAATTCTCACCATCACTGCCATGTCTTGCCCATTCTTGAGTCCCTTTGGTGAAAGTGCCCTTTCATGTGCTTCATCATGAACGGCGAGTCTTGATGCCACCCAGTGAGTGCATTTGCAATGGGTGTATGTGTGGTTGTAGGAATGTTTTGTGCAAGGGGGTATTGGTGGTGCTCATTCCAGGTGGTCCGAGAACTTGACTATCTTCACTTTGCAGATCTACCTATGAGAATCTATCAAATATGAGTGACTCCCTGCCATCACGAGCAGCCAGGTGAGCAGCTACGCTGCCGATGGGTTGCCCATCATCCTCCTCCTCCTCAATGTTGACGGCAGATGCAGATGCTTCATGAGCGCACGGGACCTCATCGGCCTGTAACCCTCTCTGTTGAGCGATGTTGTGCAGGATGCAACACACGACTATTATTCTACACACCCTCGCTGGTGAGTACTGAAGGGCTCCCCCAGATCAATCCAGACACCTGAAGCGCATCTTGAGCATTCCTATGGCTTGTTCAATGACAGACCTGGTGGTGATGTGACTGTCGTTGTACCACTGCTGTGCCTCACTGGTGAGGTTTCTCAGAGGTGTCATGAACCACGTCTGCAGAGAGTATCCCTTGTCTCCAAGGAGCCAGCCTTTAACTCTGTTTTGTGTGTGGAAGAGGGCCGGGATGTTGGAGTCTCGCAGAGTGAAGGAATCATGGCAGCTGCCAGGGAATTTGTCACACACCCGCAGAAACCTCTTCCTGTGGTTGCAAACTAGCTGCACATTGATGGATTGATATCCCTTTCCTACAGTCTTAGCTCATGTGGAGGTGCTCGGATTGCTATGTGTGTGCAATCAATTGCACCCTGTACCCGTGGGAAGCCAGACGGTGATGGAAACCCACTGCCCTCTGAGTCTGGCTGATGTCGTCGATGGGGAAGTTGACGTAATCGGATGCCCTGCAAAACAATCCATCTGTGACCTGTCGTATACACTTATGTGCAGACGACTGAGAGACTCCGGCGATATCACTGGTGGCGCCCTGGAAGGATCCAGAGGTAAAGAAATTGAGGCAATGTTGACTATAACTGCGACAGGCAATGTGTTGCCACCAGGCCCAGCCAGGAGCAACTCTGCATGAAGGAGCCTGCAGATGTCTGCGACCACCTGGCAATTCTCTCTGATCCTTCGTAGGCACCGCTCCTCGAGAGGTCCAGGAAGCTCAGCCTCTGCCTATACACTCTCTCACATGGGTAGTGCCTCCTGCAACGTCGGCCCCTCCGTTGTTTCCCTCTCTGCTCTTCTGCGGGTCCTTGTGACGCACCTCTGACTTGTGGAGCTGCAACTCCCAGAACTGCAAACCGTGCCTGCCTCGGATGGTGATGTGCCTCCTCCTCAGATGTACTGCTGAAATAAATCATTGCCCCCCCCACCCAATCCTGATTTTGTCATTTTGAGGGGGTCTAAAATGTAGGGAAATATGTGTGAACACAAGAATTCTGAGTGTGAACCAAGAAATCTGAGTCTAAACACAGAGAACTCCCGGCCAAAGGTTTGTCTGAGAGAACGGATTGTCCTGCTGCAAAAACTCACCTTTTATCCCCATCTGTCAATCTGTGATTTCAATGTCCAACTGGCTGCCGGCTACAACTCGCCTCCATTTCCACCGCGTGTTTCAGAGGCCACGGGAAACATGTTGAGTCAGAGTTAAAATCGTTACCCTGTATCAATACACAAAAAATAAACAGTCCAACAACTTTAACTATCTTAATCACTGCTTTAAATATCGGCAATTAAAGCCGGCGGGACTACAGTCCTCCTGAACTGCGCGCACCCAGGCGCGTCTGGGTTGAACGCGGAAGTCAACGGGTTGGAGCCGGGATTCATTCCGCTCCGGAATTCTCCGATTTTGATTGCCCCTCCCCCTGCCCCCAACCCACCCGATCTTGGGGGCTAAAATTGTGGCCAGAGTGTTTGTTCGAGCTGAATATTGTTGTCCACTTGGCCAATATGTCTTACATAATCATAACCGCTACCACATTGGTAAAATGTGCATAACTGGTTGATTTTCCCCTGTTGAATGTAAAATTTCCGCTCAGTACATCTAAATTGCCGAAAACTTAGACCATGATTTTAACTCGGGGTGGGATTGGTGCATGGGGTAGGCCAGCACAAGCGACAAGCTCGTGTGCTGAGGTCCTGAGAGATTTTAGCATGGCCGGGCAAGGAAGCTGGAACTGCTTCCCCGCTCAGGCCTAAGGTTAAAATGGCAGATGATGTCATCGGAGTCCAGCTGGCTTGGGGCTGGTGTCCTAGCCGCCTGTGGGGGGGGGTGAGTTAAAATTGAGGCCCTGGTCTCTTGAAGGGGTTGAGAAGCTCATTTCTTATTTAAGATGCTCGACTATGATAATTGCTGCTCTGCTGTGATTGGTTCAAAACTTGACGAATAAAAAGCAGCAAAAAAAACCCCTTCAGCATTGCCACCTAATTTGTTGCATTTGATGATCAATAAACTTACGGCATTTCATCCCCATTGTGTTCCATTCCCCACCGTTGACACTCCCCTGTCTGGATAAGCGTGTGAGAAATTACCAAGACTCCAAACAGAAGCTCTCTCTTCAAATGTAAATCATAGCCTTTATCACAGCCGCGTTGTTCTACATGCTGGGAATAGCACTACTGCGGTCTGAGAAGTGCCAGCAACTTGGGAGTTTTGAATGCAAGAGTTTTAACATGGCAGACGATTAAAATTCAGCAGGGTATTCAATTCTATCTTGAATCTCAATAGCAGTACGAATATCAATGTTTCATTATGACACATTACCAAATGATATGCTAATTAGGCTGAATTACCACACCAAAATTAAGTTAATTAGGAAATAAACTTCCTAGCGTACTCAAAAATGTAAATCCTGACTTTATGAGATTTAGGGAGCATGATAGTTATTCCATTGGGGAATAACATGTTGATAAATTACTAGTCGAGCTCTCCGTGGTTGCACATGGGGAGTCAAGACCCAGTGTAATCTTCAGGTGAAGTGGGATTAAAAGACAGCAGATAATTGGACCAAGGCTTTCATAAATAATTCAAGCCCCGTTTGAGAGTTATACATTCTGTCCTTATTTTTATATTTCTATTATAAATTCCCATGTTCACATTTATAATGGCTACTCCTGATGTACACTTGTCATACTATAATTACACCCTCCTGCTAGTGGTGGCACTGTAGCACCCTCACAGGGGAGGGGGGGGGGTGGGTGTCATTACAAAGTGAGAAGTTTACATAGGCAGCTCCCCATTTCCATTATAAATGTGAACATTGGAATTTATAATGAAAAACGTTGACAGGAAGTTTGCACAGATATAAGATTTTTAATATATCATAGCTAGGCATTACTAATTTACATACACAAATTACATTGATTATATGTTTTCCCCTATAACTTGGAAATACACACTTTATAATTAAACCTAAAGGATTATATTCATGATGTGGAGATGCCGGTGATGGACTGGGGTTGACAATTGTAAACAATTTTACAACACCAAGTTATAGTCCAGCAATTTTATTTTAAATTCACAAGCTTTCGGAGGCTACCTCCTTCCTCAGGTGAACATTTCCACATCGTTCACCTGAGGAAGGAGGTAGCCTCCGAAAGCTTGTGAATTTAAAATAAAATTGCTGGACTATAACTTGGTGTTGTAAAATTGTTTACGATTATATTCATGATCTTGTTAGGGATAGCATATTGGTAGATTACATGATATCAACCTAATTTACATTACATTCATTTAAGTAACATTATTTTATGCCTATGATTCTCCACACAGTAACTGCCCTATCTTGGCTATGCTGTTGGATTCTGGTTGCAAGTACATGCCAGGGGAAAGGAGGTCAGAAAAGTAATATGGAGAATCTCCCAGCAAACAGATCAACAATGCCATTGGCAGAGGCCTGGGAGTAAATTGCTTCGTCAGAATAGTGTGCGACCAAGTAAGAATGGGAGAAGGAAGACCTTTACAAAATGTGGCATGTATTTCTATACAATTATGGAAAGTAATGCCAATTAGACTCTGCTTACTTATGCAAATGAGTTCAATTAGAAGACTGACCTTCCCCTACAATAGAAAACACATACAGCCTTTCTCTTGCGTTTGTGATGTTGTAACATACAGCTGACTGCTGATAAATTGTGTTTACCAAGAAATGATTTGCCTGGATCAAGATTTTGATAAATTCCAAATAAGAATGTGCAGTTGCTAAACCCCTGTACCACAGCTCATTTAAACATTCATTCAGTAATTCAAGAAAGACAAAATCATATTTGCACAGAGGAGATTAGACTTCTAAATTGTGTTGGCGTCTCTAGGTGAAACGGAACAGTAAGACAGGAAATGTTGAGTTTGCTGGGGATTAGAAGTAAATATTCATTGGAGCTCTGTAAGCACTGGAGCTGTACCTTCGGACTGGAGCTTAGCAAACCTTATCCCGATATTCAAAAAAGGAGCACCTGGGAATTCCAGACGTTAGCCTAGTCAGTCTTAATTTCAACACGGTTACAGTTTTTTGGAGCTTTCTCGAAGAACAAAATGAAAAAGTTGAAAACCATAGAAGCATTGATAAATTACAAAGGTTGGGACGAAGAAACAAAGGTGAGACATAAGAGAAGGGTTGTTTACAATTCTTTTCTTCAAACCTGCACAGGAGCGTGTGAGCTACTGGAAAAAGCTCCACAGGTACTGGAACATTATTCAAATCTTGCCGGACTAGCACTTTGCAGTGAGTTAAGGGGCAGATTTTAACTTTTAGTATTGGTGAATCGGCCGCCCGCTATACACCCTGCCCAGAAAGATTAGTCATGATGTGGAGATGCCGGTGATGGACTGGGGTGGACAATTGTAAGGAGTCTTACAACACCAGGTTATAGTCCAACAGTTTTATTTAAAATCACAAGCTTTCGGAGGCTTCCTCCTTCGTCAAGTGACTGTCGGATTCCATAAAGGTATAGCATAGATAGTCAGAGAACAATGCCTGGTGATTACAAATAATCTTTCCAACTGCCTGTTATCAAAGCAATCAAAGGAGTTGAATGGTGGTCAGACAAGGAAACATTACATACAAGACTACCGAATACACAAACGGTCACAACACAAAGACAGAGAGAGAGAGAGACAAACACCCAAAAGGCAGAGAAAGATAGAATGACCAGTTGTATGAAAAACAGATAACATTTTTTTTTCCCTGATGGGGTTACATGTAGCGTGACATGAACACACGAATCTCCATCAAAGACGGGCACCTCAGCACCTCACTCTACCGCAAGCCCATGGACAACCTCACGATGCTCCACTTTTCCAGCTTCCAACCTAACCACGTCAAAGAGGCCATCCCCTATGGACAGGCCCTGCGAATACACAGGATTTGCTCAGATGAGGAGGAATGCGATGGACACCTACAGACGCTAAAAGACGCCCTCGTAAGAACGGGATATGTCGCTCGACTCGTCGATGGACAGTTCCGACGGGCCACAGCGAAAAATCGCATAGACCTCCTCAGAAGACAAACACGGGACACAACCAACAGAGTACCCTTCGTCGACCAGTAGTTCCTCGGAGCGGAGAAACTACGCCATGTTCTCCGCAGCCTTCAACATGTCATCGATGACGACGAACACCTCGCTAAGGCCATCCCCACGCCTCCACTACTCGCCTTCAAACAGCCACCCAACCTCAAACAGACCATCGTTCGCAGCAAATTACCCAGCTTTCAGGAGAACAGCGTCCACGACGCCACACAACCCTGCCACAGCAACCTCTGCAAGACATGCCAGAACATTGACACAGATACCACCATCACACGAGAGGACACCACCCACCAGGTACATGGTTCATACTCCTGCGACTCGGCCAACGTTGTCTACCTCATACGTTGCAGGAAAGGATGCCCCGGAGCATGGTACATTGGCGAGACCATGCAGACGCTGCGACAACGGATGAACGGACACCGCGCAACAATCGCCAGAGAGGAGGGTTCCCTCCCAGTCAGGGAACACTTCAGCAGTCAAGGACATTCAGCCTCTGATCTTCGGGCAAGCGTTCTCCAAGGCGGCCTTCGAGACACACGACAACGCAAAATCGTCGAGCAGAAATTGATAGCCAAGTTCCGCACCCATGAGGAAGACCTCAACTGGGATTTTGGGTTCATGTCACGCTACATGTAACCCCACCGGCGAAAAAAAAGTTATCTGTTTTTAATACAACTGGTCATTCCATCTCTTTCTCTGCCTTTCAGGTGTCTCTCTCTCTCTCTCTCTGTCTTTGTGTTGTGACCGTTTGTGTATTCGGTAGTCTTGTATGTAATGTTTCCCTGTCTGACCACCATTCAACTCCTTTGATTGCTTTGATAATGGGTAGTTGGAAAGATTATCTGTAATCACCAGGCATTGTTCTCTGACTATATATGCTGTACCTTTATGGAATCCCACACTCACCTGTCGAAGGAGGAAGCCTCCGAAAGCTTGTGATTTCAAATAAAACTGTTGGACTATAACCTGGTGTTGTAAGACTCCTTACAGAAAGATTAGGAAGGGTGACCAAAAGCTTGATCAAGGAAATGTGTTTTAAGGAGGGTTTTTAACAAGGAGAGGGATGTGGAGAGGCAGAGCAGTTTAGTTTGGGAATTTCAGAGCGCCAGGCCCAGGCAATTGCAGGCACAGTTGCCATTGGTAGGGCAAAGGGAGTAGGATGCATAAGAGGCCAGAGTCCGAGGAACAGAGTGTTTAGAGGGGTGTGGTCGTAGGGCTGGAGGAAGTTATAGAGATAGGGAGGGCCATGAGGCCATGAAAGGATTTAAACTCGAGAGGAATTTTAAATTTAAGCTGTTGTGGGATAGGGATCCTATGTAAGTCAGCGAGGACAGGGATGATAGACGGGCAGAACTTGTGCAGGATAGGATATGGAGAGCAGAGTTTTGGATGAGCTGAAGTTATTGGAGGGCGGATGATGGGAGGCCGGCCAGGAAAGCATTGAAATAATTTAGTCTGGAAGTGACAAAGGCACGAATGAGGGTTTCACTGGAAGGTGAGCTGAGGCAGCAGCAAAGGTGGGCAATGTTACGGAGATCGGCCAAAAATGTCATGGATAGGATTTGGGGTCTGAAACTCAGCTCAGAATCGAGCAGCATGCCAAGGTTGTAAGTAGTCTGGTTGAGCCTCTGATAATGTCCGGGAGAGGGGTGGAGTCAGTGGCATGGGTCGAGTATTTGCACTGAGGGCCAAAGACGATGGTTTCGGTCTTCTCTATGTTTAGCTGGAGGAAGTTATGGCTCAACCAAGACTGGATGTTGGGTAAGCAGTCTGATAACATAAAGGCAATGGAAGTATCGGGAGAGGTGGAGAGGTAGAGTTGGGTGTCTTCACCATACACATGTAAGCTGACCCCATGTCTGTGCATGATATTGCCAAGGTATAGCAAGTAGATAAGGAAGAGGAAGGGGCCAAGGATGGATTCTTGGGCTATTCCTGAGGTGACAGTGTGGGGTGGGAAGAGATCCTATTGCTGAAGATTATCTAGCTATTATTGGATAGGTAAGAGTTGAACCACACAAGGGCAGTCTCACTGAGTTGGACAATGGAGGAGAGGCATTGGAGGGGAATGGTGCGGTTGACTGTGTCGAAGACTGCAGACAAATCAAGGAGGATGAGAAGGGTAATGCAATATGGCCACAGTCACAGAGAATATCATTTGTGACCATTTAGGGAAGTTTTGGTGCTTTGGAAATTTGGAGATGGAGTGATAGTTTGCCTGGATAGGTTGGTCAAGGGTAGTTTATTTTTGATGGGAGAAATGATGATGACGGTTTTGAAAGGGAGGGGGCCAGTGCCTGAGGAGAGGGAATCATTTACAATGTCAACTGCATGGGGCTAGGAAGGGGAGTTGAATGGTCAGGAATTTAGTGGGAATGGGGTTGAGGGAGTGGAGGAGGGTCTCATGGATGAGATGAGCTTGGAGAGAAACTAGAGAAAGAACAGGGCTGAATAATGAGAGTGGAGTGGACACTTTTTGGACAGTCCAGCCAAATACGTAACTTATACTATGTTGTTCAAATTCTTGAATATGAGTGTCTTATTGGCTATATTTTGAATTATGGGATAATACTCCTCAAAGAGAAAAAAATTCTGAGGTGATTTTGAAAGAAGCATCTGCAGGAACAACGTACAACATGTAGTATCATAATATAAGTCCAATTTTGAACTCCGTCATCAGAAAATTGTGTGCAGCGCATGCTGAAATTTTCGATATGTACTCTTGTGGCTGAGACTCCTTGTTGCGAGCCTGTGAAGTCAGAAAATTATCCCAAAAAAGTATGGAACTCGCAGAATGCCATCTTGAACTCTGGGTGGCTTTGATGCTCCTCAGCTGTTCTTATGGGTTGTTTTGGTGTCCTCACCTGTACCCAAAGGTACTTACAGAGTCATTCATTATCACAATCGCAAATTGGGGTCATTTTCACCTTCATAGCTTGGGCAAAGAACAGGGGGAGTGGATCGCCCATTGGTTTAGAACTTACCCAATTTTCATTTCCATTGAAAGTCAAGTGCTCTTCCAACCATTCAACATCTTCACCAGAAACATATCTCTTCTTGGTCAATCACAGGAGAGATCACAATAAACCGATGAAGGAAGCCATTCAGCCTGTCTACCTCATCTTGCCTTCGAAACCTTTCATTTCCCCAATAACAGCATCTAACTACCTCTTCATTGACTCCAGAGCTCTTGTGTTCACTGTCCGACTGTAAGATGAACCAGGTACTGATCACTCTTTGCGTGAAGAAGTGCTCTCTGGGATAAACAATGGAGATTGGGGAGAACATGAAGAAAATCTTGAACTTTCTTCTTACTAGTTTGTATCTATGTTTCTTTGTCCTACAGTCATGTTTTAATTAAAAATAGCATCAGGTTGAACCTTTTCTATTCTACTTAGTATCATACATCTCAAGAGGTCCCCTCTCAGCTGACTGCTCACGAGGCTGAAGAGTCCAATATTATGATATTCTAATCGTACAACTTCAATGTTTCAGTATTAAGAATATTTTTCTTACTTTCTATGAATAACATTTATAATCTCTTCAAATAGACATAAACAATTGACTCGATCTGCCAGTCAGAGTTGCAAGCATTGCAGTTCTGAGATAAACAATGGAGTTACAGGGAAGACAGGTTAGAGCAGTGAGGTAGCCCATCCTCCTTTCACCTCTGAGGCTTGGGTTCTAATTCAGCCCATACCAATGGAATTAAAGTCTCATCCCACTGCTAGCTACAAGGGGCCCTACCTGAAATGAGTTTGGATTGTCCCAGAATGGCTCATTTTTGGCAGGAAACCAGAGCACAAAGACTGCTCCTAATCGGGCACAAAACTGGCTATGCCACCCAGATCAAGGATGCCTCGTGTGGGAAATTGGAAAATTGACACTGGTGTAGTGGGAGGTGCCGTTCTGAGGTTCAGTTAAAGCACATTTGGGGCACAGTGAATGAAGCTTTACCCTATAACTGACCGTGCTTGTACTGGACTTCAAAGTGTTAGATGGATGACAAAATTGGAAACTCCTCAGCACCGATATCTTTTTAATCTTCGCCAACTCCTTCAAAGAAAAACAAAACAAGAGTCCAAAAAACCCAACTGGGATTTCTATCCTATTTGGCCCAGAAAATTGATCCTTATACATAATTCCAGAGGAAAACTACCTCAGTGGTAAGATCCTTTCCTTCCTTGACCTTAGCGCAAATTAGCCAAATCGTACCATGCTCCCTGAACCATGATGGTTTTTCCCGCTAATCAAACACTGCTCATTGAACCTCTGGAAAAAAAAATATATGTATTCCACACATTAGACAACAAATCGTGATGAAATATTTAATTAGAGTTTTAAATTAGCTTCAAAGGTGGGCAGCATTGCACAGGCTATAATACAATCTTCTATCACAGATTTTAATGGTAAAAAGGGAATACTGGTCATCGTAACAGGCCACTGTAATGATAACTTTCATGTGCAATAAAATCAAAATTTAAAACTGGCTATAGATGCTACTCTTTAAACAAGATTACTTTTTACAGTATAGGGAAAATTACTTCTTTTACATAGTAAAAACACATTTATTTTAACACCTTTTTACCTACAATATTGAAAAAGGTATAGCATATTTAATAATTTTACAAATTCTTCATTAAAAATATATCTCTGTACAAAAGGATCTTTTGCACCTACTTCAAGTCAACAGCGAGGAGTGGAATGGTATAATGATAATGCCGTTGATGTGATGGGACTGAAATGATTAATAGGCATTTTTACAGCATTTTTTTTGTTTGTTTTTACAAAATATTTTACACAGAAAACATTATTGCAACCAGCCTGAATAAAGGCAAAACTTGTAAGATAAGCAGCAGCTTACAACACAGAAGTACATGTCCTGTCTCAGAAAGTCTTCTCTGGAGCATTTTCAGCTCATACTCAAATTGACCTTTTCTCCACCTTTCCCCAGCAGGTTGTCTCTGACCTCTTCATTACACTCAAAGGAGCTGCACTCTCAGTATTTTCCACCATGCAACTTGGGAGCTCATGTTTACAAATATTCTCATGACAGAATACTACTGTTCAGACAGCGATACCAGAGGTAGACATGAGAACTTGAAAGGTTTTTTTTTTCACCTAAGATTCAGTTTTGCAGCTCCACAATTGAGAAAACCGTAAAGCTGAATCCTAGTTTTACTGCCTGGAACTAGGGTTGCCAACTCTGGTTGGACGTATTCCTGGAGGTTTTAATCACGTGACCTCTTACCTCCAACTGCCCTGCCCAGTCAAGCAGCCTTTTTTCCTCATTTCCAATATTTGTATAACTAACTAGTGAAAAGTTTTCAAGGAAATGAAAAAAACACACCATATTTTTTTAATGTCCCTGTGATTTTTCTCCAAGGGTTGCTCGCAGCAGTGTCCAAGAGATTAATCTTTAATTCTTGGAGGCTTCAGGATAATTCTAGAAGGCTGGCAATCCTACCCGGTGTCCCTCAGGGAAGGGAACAGGGATGCGTCCTTCCCATTATCACAGAAAGGGAAAAGGTTATCATAGTTATCGCACATACTGGCAGGCACAGATACCACTGGCCAATGTCTCCCCCACCCCCCCTCAGCACCGTCTGATGAGCTCAATTGACCGCATCAAGGAAAGTGGATGCACATTCAAGAATGCCAAGGATTGGATGTCCCATTCTCCCACAAGACCACCGCATGTATGTTCACCATTAGTCCCTAGGATTAGGTGTCTTCTCTCTCCTGATGGCCAGGTAATTATTTTAAAAAAGTGATTTGTTTTTAATTGAAACCATGATGTATACCTCCAGCAGCAGATGGCAGCGGTTTTTCAGCTAGCACAATGGAAAACTTACACCAGAATGGAGAAAACTACAACATGCACTTCTGGAGGAGCATTTTCTGCCATTTTTAAAATGTTCTTCACAACCTGAGCCCAAAATAATCCAATTTGAGTTCCAAAAGCACTTTTGGACATCACTGTATGATGAGAGTAACAAGGATGGACAACAGAAGTATATTGCAGTGTCTACATTCAGCATAGTTCTTTGACAGTTTACAAAATAGAATTCATATATAAATACATACTTTGAATCTGTCATTAACTATTGTTTCAAGCAAACCTGCATTGTCCACTGCAGTCTTTGATAGATATGAGACTGGCTTTCTTAAGAGCAACTGATTTTCTAAATTTTTTGATGAACCTGATTTTTGGGCTTGCATACCTAGTCATATTGTCCCTTGATGGGATATTGTCCCAAGAAAGGTGAACATTCCTTTGTAATTTCTTATTCCACAGTTCAGATAGCAGGTGGTGCAATTCCATGAAGCAAATCAACATGTCCATTTTGCCTACAGTGCGAAATTTAGACACAATCAGCGTCTACACCAATAAGCAGTTTGGATTGTTGACTTTCACGAGGACATGAATCGTTCAATGTATAAATTGAGCCCTTTATTCTCTCCATTATCAGCCTGCCTTGTAATATATGTCAAGCAGACCCTTATATGCGCTATTAAGTTTGTAAAGGGGAATCTAAAATTACAATCTGGTTTATTATGTTACTTTTCTTTGTTAAGCGCAGTATCACTGGAAAACAGAGCAGGTTGATTTGTAATAAAGGTCTATGGGGTGTGATGGGGGAAAGGTTAAAGGTTAAAGGTAAATACATGCTTTCAGGTGTTTAGTTATTTGAGGTCCATGATAGAATTTCCACATCATGTTCAAACTGGAACCTTTATATTTTGTCATTTGAGTATCATAAATTTTCATTTCCTCCTTCTCCCCTAAAATTATCTCAATTGCAACTTCCCTTGAACATTAAACCTTTGAGCTTTATGTTTGAAGGAGAAATTGAGTGCTTTTTGTTCAAGATTGTGCATGAGTATGTGACAAAATACAAATAAGCGTGGCCTCGTATTACATCCTTCCCAGTTCAGTTATTAATTGCTGAACAATACACAGTTGTAAATTAAATAGAATTATTAAAAACCAACAAAGCCCATTTAATTTGTTAATGGGACTACAGTACGACCTCAACCTAGAATTTTAAAGCAAGAAGAAAAATGGAGGAAGCTGTGTTCATAAAGTTCTGTTGTTTCTGACAAAGCTTTTAGCCAGGAACAAAATATTTTATTTAAAAGAAAATTCACTTCCTCTCTCCAGTCAAATCTCATTATAACAGACTCTTATTCTAACCTCTCCCAGTAACAAAATTCACTTACTAAAGTCAGGATAGGCAATAGGAGCTGAAACCTCGATAAGGATAAACAAAGGGTAAGTGAGGAATATAGCCTAGAAATTGACTATTAGTGATATTAACGTACAAACGTTTAACAGGGTAGAAATTCCTTGGGGGTTCTCTTCATCGCCTGTTGTAACTTGGGTGGAAAATCGGCAGAAACACTGGAGAAATGACATTCCTCTGTCTGCTATTTTAGCCCATTTAAATAAACATATATCACCAACAGTAAGTTCTAAGCTTTTTTTTAAACCAAGACCCTGCATCACCCCTTCCCCATGAGTTTGTCATATTGCGAGTTGACCGCACCTATTTAGACAACCTGGTGAAGTTGCTGCTGACTGCGCATAGTGAAGGCAGTTTGACTACGCTGTAGCTGTGAATGAGACAGTTTTCCCTGTCAGGCTGTACGTCAGATATATTAAAGAAATCACAACGGCTGTCTGCAGTTTTCTGTACAGTTCCATCTGGTTTTGGGTAAAGCTATGAGATACAGAGGTCACAAGTGAAGGCACTCTTTAGAATGAATAGAACATCACCCAGAAACAAAAGAATCCCCATTCTCCTCTTCCCATTGCCCAACAATGTGTCCATCTTGCACTTTATTCCCCCCAGGCTTTTAACTTCTTTTTCAAAATCAATTTTCTCTTCTGTACCCTTTCTATAAACCTCACAGTTTGATGGTTGTCCTTTAGGTGGGAAGACAGAGCAAATCGGTCAGTGGATATCCTTTATGTGGTCATCAACGGCTGTCAAATGTTGTTGCCAAGTGGGAGGACTGACTTTCATTCTCACTCTTATTCTTCTCTAATGCACAACCCTCTTCTACGAAGGCAAGATACCTCACCCTCCCGCATGGCAGAGCTCAGTGTCTGCCAGGCAGCTTATACCATGGTTTAGAGGACCCATAGCAAACATTTAATTGTGCCAACCCCACTAAGGACCCCTCACCTCTCCCCCTCCACAATGCCTGTAACACTTGACTAATATTTTTTTTTTAAAAAGGACCAAAAAATGGTGCAACAATTTTTCTTACATTCTTCTTGAGAAAATAAATAAGTTAATTTTTTCGTGAAATATAATTTACAAAAGGCAGTGTTTATATAAGCTATCTGGAAAACAGAATAGATTTCTATGATAATATTTCTGAACTACAGCCTGTAGAGACTCACAAAGAGCTAATTGTCCTGAAATATAATGGATAGTATTGTATTAAAAATTCAGCGAGTTCAATTTTTTTTGGCTTGTAACAACTTATTGAAATAGTGATACCCAATTGATTTTTTTTTAAAGGAACCATAAAAACCCTCACAAACCTTTTCACTCACAAGCCTGACCTCAATAGAAACCACCTCTATAAGAATGCAAGTTTGAAGAAAATAATACTGCAACGTTCTACTACCTATTGTTAGCATCGAGAAGGTTATGTGATGTTCAGCAATGGAAACTGAAGTCTTTAAAGCAAGTTTTTATGTACAATGGTCAGTGTGTAGAAACCCTGTACCCTATTTGATGCCAATATCCTACTCATTCATTCATAACACACTAGTGCAAAGAATTGTGCAGTAGATTTGCCATATAACAGATGATAATAATTCCCAAGCTGCCCTGTTTTAGGACATTGACCTTATTTTGTGATGTAGGCAGCTGTAAATGATAAGTTCATCTAAAGTTTGTTAGTGTCAGTAGTGGAACAGGTTTTTTTTTGTCCTTCTTCTCTTGTTCATTGTATTCCTCTTCTTGGAAGAATACATAACTCAAAAAAAAAGTAAAATCTGCCATTTGCATCAAGGAGCAGAAAGATTCAAACCCATCCAGGACTTGGTTTTGGTTCTTCCTGTGTTAGAAGTCTTGAAGGGATTGCTTAGACTTGTTGCTTGAGGATATTGTCCCAGCAAAAACTCAATTCACTATGTTTGTCCTAACAAAAGTTGTCAAAAGAGTATCACTGCAAAGCAAGCAGTGGGACAGAGCGACGTGGTATATGACACCAAAGGAGTTACTGCTCGCCAGGTAGAGGTATGGCTAATATCAGTCAGTCAGCAGTCAAAGTGATGGCTATACTACTGTACACACAGTGTTCAGCGTTGTGTCAAACCGCACAGCCTTTGCCTCAGTGGGCTTTAAGTTAGTATCATACATAGGATTTTCAAATGAAGCCTGTCCATTTGTGTTCTCGTGGCCAACATAGCCATTATATTGTACTTTTGGTCTTGTTCTGGAAGGAATAGAAACAAAAATATTGTAAGTTTTTTTTTTCAAACAAGCTCCCCAAGTAGCAAAGAGTAGGCCGACATAGAAAGGGGCAGCCAGTTAGCAACAGCCCCCTCCTAAACATGCCTCAAAGATCAGTTACCCAGTCCTGCAAGATCAGCACTCCACCAGGCAGAACCCTTGAGATCTGACCAAGTTCAAGGACTTTCACCAAATCATCTTGATCCCTAAACTGTACAATCTCTCCATTGAGTTTACAATCGTATTGACAACCACAATGTATCTTCTTCTAAGTACCATGAGACAAAACCTTACAGTTACTTCACAAAATATATGTATGCGTTCTTTGTGAAAGTTTTTTTTATTGAAATGTTCCTGTTGTATATCTAATCACAATTATATGGTATTAATACCAACAGAGCAACAAACTTTGGAAATGAGTTAGAAAACTGAACATTATTCAAACAGACGTCTTTTTTTGTAGAGAAGATGGTTGGCAAGAGTTACATAGGATAAACAGAAGGATTTTCATGTTCCTCCCTTAGCTCAATGATAAACGGACTGGTACTGAGCCGTACAGGACAGGATCATATCCATGGTCTGTGCTGAGTTAGTTGATCTCGGCTTGGGCGACAATAGGGGAGCCGCAATTTGCCTCAGTGTCACTGGGCAAAGGAGAGAGAAAAAAAGAAAATCAGGCAGGATTCCCACTCCTAATTGCTATCCAGTGACCCCCCTGCCTGAAGGTGCACGTGTGGAAGTCAGATGAGGATGGTTTGGGCTCAGCTGTGATGCCCCCCGTGATCGAATAATCTGCCAGCACTCACCGTCTAGGCTCACACATGAAGAATGGCCACTTGGGCAAGGTACTAGAAGGCTGCCGACGCCTATGGAAGCGTACCCCAGCATGACTCACCGCCCTCAGGAGAGGATAGAAAAGAAAAGCAGAAAATTGGGTGGGGAGGAAGAACGATTTTCACTAACAATGTTACATAAGTCATGAACAGTACAATATTGTACACTGGAAAGAAAGCACATGATGTAAGTTATAGCATGGAGTTAAACCTATTTGTTATGTGCCGGATTCAACTCTTGAAAAGGGAGGCTTCAATGATTAGTTAAAGTCAGTTATGATTACCTTTACCACATACCTTTTTTTTTTGTGTAAAGGGGGGGAAGCTGTAAACGTTGTGGAAACTAGCCAGGGAGAAACCTAGCCAGCAGTGCGAAAGAGCTGGCTCAGATACAGTAATTATTCAGTAGATGCAGCAAACAGAATCAATATGTCACTTCGAATGTTTGTGATAACTCTTATTCTGCTGACAGGTCCAGGAAACATTCTGTCTCCCTGACCTACTTGGTAAGTTCTAACCTCACATGTTGCAACTCCAGTAATTCAGTATTCCAGCAATAAAGCTACTCAAACATCAGGAACAGCTCGATTAATGTTATCTAAATTATGAAAATAGACACAAATTGAAATTTTAAATGTAGCCACAATATTTGAGCACATCCCATCATCCCACTTTTCCCCCTATTCTCTGTGTGCTATTTTTAATTTTACTCTTATTCTAATTAACATGTTCTTTCTTTTGATTCTAATTTTTTTTTAAATCTAAAATCTTTGACATACCTTTGTTTTTTTGCTGATTCCCTGGTCCTACCTTCCAATTTGGAGGTGGGCACAAATTTGAAATCAGTGGTTGGTTAAAAATGGGTTCGAAAGGACATTTTCAGCTAATCCATAGCAAAGATCTCAAGACTGACATGGCGCTGTTATGAATAACACAAAGTCAATCTTTGATGCATTTTTCTGCTTCCGAACAGGAAGGGCTGCCAACTGATGAGTGTACTCATTAGCCATCCCCAGAAAAAGGGCATGCCAGCATGAGTAAACCTATCTGCTGTGCACCAAGGGTTAATTCAATCTGTTTTCACTCGAACTTAGTCACTCTTCCTCGTGTCAGTTTCTCACTTTGGGCATTTAAGATGAAACAATCATGATCATGGGCATGGATATTACTGTTCTTTTCAAAATTAGATCTTCAAAGTTCCTTCACAAACACCTCAAGCTGGTTAAAGCCCATGGAACCAGATTTAATCAATCTCCCCAGTCTGGTCAGTTAAAGTATATGGTAAGTCAAGCTCTAACTGCATTCTGAAAAACAGTGAAGGCAATATCAGTCCGCTCATTACTTACAAGTGAAATTCTCAATAGCTGATTTACAATGTTTATATCTATAATACACACTACATCCCAGGCTATATCTGCAAGCCAGCTGCTGAACAGGCAGCTTAAGAACAGGGCACCTGAAAGACAGTTAAGAGTCTTGTGCAGTAGTTTGAAATATATCACATTTTATTTTTAAAAGGGTACATTACTCATCAATATTTCTGACCCATCCATTTTGAAGCAACTCCATTTGCATTTAATATCATAACCATTGTACTGAGCAGGACTGTGTCTGATGTGCATGTTTTAACTCTTTACTTTTCTGTACATTGTTCTCTCATGCAAAAATGATGTAAATTTTTCACCTGTGTTTGTAGAGGTAAAAGGCAAATCCTGATAAGATGAGAGCAAAGAAAGGTACCAAGATGGCAGCTGCTACAGAACTGCTGTTTGTGCCATAGTTATGATTGGATTTGCCTCTGTCCAATGCTGCTCCTGGTAGTCCTGAAAGTGAGGCAAAATAGAAATCAAGTCCTTCCCAGAGACAATTAGCAGCTGAAGGCTCTGCAACAGAAGGTGAAGTGCAGAGAGGCAAGATGCAAAGGAGGCCAAAGTGGGAAGGGTGGAGGGCACAAGCTGGCATACAGAGCCGAAGGAGGTTGAGAGGTAGGAAGGGGTGAAACCATTGAGAAACTGATAGACAAAGTCAGGGATTTTAAATTTGTTGCAATTGGGACATGGAGAGCCAAGAGAGGTTGGCTGGAACAGGGTGGGTGGAACCTTAGTCCTCGATGAGATGCAGGCAGTAGAGTTTTGCATGAGTTATGGTTTATTCAAGGTGGAACTGGGTTTATTCAAGGAGCCTAGGGATGATGAAGGTGCATGTGAGGGCTTCAACAGCAGTGGGTAGAGGTAGGGACAGAGGCGGGTGGACAATGTCGCAGAAGTGGAAGTAGGCAGTTTAGTTGACGGCTGGAATGTGAGGTTTGAAGGTCAGCTTAGGGGTCACACAGGACACCAAGGATGCACACTATCAGCTTCAGCCTGAGCAAGCAGTCAGGAATGGGAATGTAATCACGGGCTAGGGTGTGGAGTCTCCGTTGGAAGCCAAACTGGTGGCTGCCAGTATTAAGTTGGACAAATCTATTGTTTATCGACAACATAGTGTCAGAGAAGCAGTGGGTAGTGCAGTGGTAGCTGTGATACACATCATGCAGTACCGATACCCCACTGAGTCATCAGGGTTCACATTGCTGTTTAAACAGGGAAACTGATAAGGAATTAATAAGGAATGAATGCTTCTCTCAGATAGTCAAGCTCAATAGCTCCTTTAACATACTTCCCCTAATGGTGTAAAAATTAAAAATAAATTGCAAATCTGAAATAAAAACAGAAAATGTTGGAAACACTGAAGCTTTGTCAGAATCTGTAAAGAGAAAAGACAAGTTAATGTTCTGAATGATGAACTGCCCTTCATCAGAACTGAAGGCTCGAAGTTAAAACAAGCTATTGAATGGAACTGAATAAGACAAAAAGGGTGGGGGAGCGATCCCTGATAATGCAATCATTCACTCTTTAAACAAAAGAATATTAGGGGGAAGAAAGCACAGAAATAGGTATTAAGGAAACAAAGTGATATTAATCAGAGTTCTTTTTACAAGTTTAATTTTTTTCCATGCCATGTGGTATAAACACCTGAAATTCTTCGCTCTGCTGTGAGCAGAGGCATTAAACCACTTAAAATAAATGGGTTAATGTTTTCTTCAAATTCGTGGAGAAAAGAATTTCAGACAAACGCATTAAGCAATTGCACAAATGGCATAATTTCAGAGCCAATAAAATCTCTTCCATTCGGGTCTACAGAGATATACATTACACATTTATTTCTGTAAAGTCTAGTGAGCAAGTCCAGCGTTCATCAAGAATTTCAATCATCTGTCAACGAGTGTATAAATTGTGTTCTGAAAGATGCATCCTGTTACTACCTGCCATAAGCTAAAGGTGTGAATTTTACAACAGTGCAACGTCCACACAGATTTATGCAGCCTCTGATTAATATTGTTTTAAAATTTCTGGTTGTTGACATCAAGTAAATCCAGATCAGTTACTAACCTTGCCTCTGAAAGCCAAACTGTCGGAAGTCTTTGCCTTGAACAAATCCCTGGTAGACAAAGGTCCTGCCTTCAGGTTCAGCAGATACCTAAATATAAAATTCAACATAAAAAACGAGCTGTTTTGATGCATGCTTGAATACCTCATAATATACTTTATTGCTTGAAGGATTATTTTATCTTCTAAATTGATGCTTTTTGTTCAAAAGAATGCCTCTCATAGAATGTTATAGCACAGAAGGGGACCATTCGGGCTACCTCCTAAAGGCGCTGACTCTTGCTGGGACCCTGTTCCATTGGAAACACACATCTCCTTATATCTCACCTCGTGTTGTCCTCCATGTGGGAGCTAGCCGTTGAATGTTGACAAGTTTTACGACCATGCAGGTTCTCATCGCCAAGCGTGATGTGTCCTCGCTGATGCACCTTCCTGCAACAGTCACTAAATGGTGATCGGAGGCGGGAATCTGGGCTAAGTTTTAAATCTCCCAGCCCAGGGGCATTGAGACCAACCACACTGTCACCATATCTAAGATTAACCAATTCAGCACGGATTGGGATGGAACTTGTCTGTGTGGCACATTGGACAGTGCAATGAACCATTAAGGGGGTCCTGTCTGCCTTTTGTGGTAAGATACAACTTCAAAATAACTAATGTACTGATTAATATGAAGAAATCATGCACTTACATGACCGTCCAAACCCCAGTTGCCATTTCTGAACTTGCTCACAAAGATCTCAATCGGTCCTTTGATCTGATAGAGCTTTAAGCAAAGTCGGGTCTCTTCTTTTTTATAAATTCCTACAGAAAATCAAACAAGTGGTCAGATTTATAACATGAAGTAGTTTTATTGAAAGGCAACAGTCATTAACGGCAATTAAAGTCCTTAAAGATTGCATGACGCCTTTCAGGACCTCAGGGTAGCCAATGAAGTACTTTTGAAGTGACGTCACTGTTGTAATGTTGGGAACGTGACAGCCAATTTGCCCACAAACGGCAAGATACAACACCAGATTATCTGTCTGAGTGATGTTGGAAGAGAGATAGATATTGTCCCAGACACCAGGAGGACGTCCCTGATCCTCTTCAAAAATAGGAGAAACAATTAATTTATACTAGGCAACAACAACTTGCAATTATATCACGCCTTTAGTGTAGAACGCACTTCACAGAAGTGTAAGGGGATAAAATGGACGCCAGGCCAGAGAAAGAGATATTAGGACAGTTGACCAACTGCTTGATCAATGGGGTAGGTTTTAAGGATGGTCTTAAAGTAGAGGGAGGTAGAGAAGCAGAAGGGTTTAGGGGGGAACATTCCAGAATATGAGGCGTTGGCGGCTGGAAGCACAGTTGACCCAATGGTTTGGGCAAAGGCATAAGAATTGTACACTTGCTCAAGTGACATTATTTTAAACACAACAGTAGCTTTAAAAAAACCTTTAAAAAGTCCTTTCACTTCGACTTAAAATGATCAATTATAAGTCAAAATTAATTTCAAGTACTAAGTATGATGTGTATTACTAAATGAAAAGAAAGAAGTTTATACAGTTGAGTACAAATAACTACTGTGCAATACTTCTGGATGTTTTCTGAAGGCTGCATCTGTGCAATAATCGTGACTAGAAGGTGCGGTGTAAATCAAGGTGGTCAGTCGGACTTGGGCAACAAAGAATTGATGCTATAGCGCTTTCTTTTTGGGAAAAGGTACAAGATTAGCTTATCAGTATATTTGGAAACATTCTGCCCCATGTCCTGTCAAGAGGTACTGGGTCACACCACGTCTCTGGCCCGCACCATGTCAAGAGATGCTACAACTCCTTCTAGGAACATAGGAGCAGGAGTAGGCCATTCAGCCCCTCGTGCCTGCTCCGCCATTTGATAAGATCATGGCTGATCTGAGATCTAACTCCATATACCTGCCTTTGGCCCATATCCCTTAATACCTTTGGTTGCCAAAAAGCTATCCATCTCACATTTAAATTTAGCAATTGAGCTAGTATCAATTGCCGTTTGCTTCTAAGTAAAATGTTTTTCAGTTAAGTATACAGTAAAGCTCTATTTTAATGCAGTACAGGACAGCCCAATGTGTTCAGAGTACTGTCTTTGCATCTCTAGGGCCCAGTTTTGAATCCAGTCCGAATTGATGAGATGAAAATCTCCTCTCCCTGTTGGCCGTAAGGGTTCAATTTGACGTGAGTCTGGGCAGTCCCAAGCCCACTGCCCATCGCTGCCCAAAATTTACACTAAATTACAATCTCACTTAGAGGCCATGCAAAATAAACACATCACTCTGCTTCAGGAGGAAATGCTCTTCTGTGGATGTAGTTAAGACATCTAGGGGATTAAATTGGGCTGCATAGCGCCTGTTTTTTTGGGCGCGACACGACCTCCCAGAGCACCAAAATGGCAGGCAGGAAGCGTGTGTGCATCTCCGACCAGATGTGCACCGCCCGCCGTATCGGGTGGGTACAAACAAGAGGCGTCCTTTACCCCCGCCTGAAGCAGGCGTTAGGCTATTTGCATGTGCAAATAAGGGGCCCAGCACTTGCTTCAGGTCCCTGCTGGAACATTGGTTTGCCCTGAGGTAGCCAGCACTTGCCGCCCCAGGGAAAACCAACTTTAAGCATCGCCCTAAATTAAAAAAGAGGTAAGTACTTACCATCACCATCCTGATCGACACCACTCCCGGTCCTGAGATCCAGGCCCCCCCCCCACCCGACCGTGACCCCGACTCCATCTCCCGCCCCTCCCGTGCCCTCATCCCGGCCCCGACTGCAAAGTGCAATAACTGACCTGTGGCAAACTTGCAGCACTTACCGTGCGCTGCCCGCTCCCGCAGCGCAGTCGTCATTATGATGAGGTCCGACGCCTAATATACAGGGCTCCTTGGACCTCACCATTTGTGTTAACACTGTGCGGGGGGGCACCCAAAAATTGGCACCCCCGAATTTAACCCCCTAAATTATTTACTGTTCTTTAAATCAATGTTACAACCTGACCTGCAAGTGTCTGATGTTGATAGAGGGTGCAAAATAAAACTGGAAAAATGTTCCACTTGCAAGGCAAGTACAAAGGACTTCAACTTCAGGAACTTTATTCCTCAGTGAGTCCTTGGTTTGGTAGAGAGTAACTCCCACTATGGTTGAACTGCATCTGGAGGGGAGCATTTCTCCTGGACTGGCATGACATGTCTACTGGGTTGAATATAACATTTATATTAAAAAAAAATGTTTATTTCATCTTTTCTTAAGGAAATGGCAAACGCGATTATTTGCTGTGCAGCTGACTACTTTAACATTCGTGAAGCAAATGTATCCATTGCTGATCCTGCCCCAGGTTTTTAAACTGGAAACAAACAAATAACTTTAAATTCAGTGAGTTTCTTTCCCCCGTGATACCAACATATTTGCATATTAGAACCCTGCGTCAAAGCTGAGTTACTGCATTTCTATTAAATATAAAAGTAATCTTAAATAACTGCTTTTCAAAGGTCAGGTGGTTTTTGTTCATAATACACTCCATAATCCTAAATGTCACGAGTGCAGTCATTAAAGGGCTCTGACAAAATCCAGATTGATGACGGTTTTTTTATGCAACTAAAATAAGTTAACCATTTACCCACAAACTTTCAACAGAAATCTTAAACTAGAAAATACACTGCGTAATATCACTGTATGAATGTTTGATGCATTCGTGTGTAATTACTCTTTCTGCTGTTTATTTTGAATGGCTTAACAAATCCATTAAAATAATGGATAGCAGAATTTCATACAAGATGTTAAGCATTTGAACAGTAATATACACAAGGTAATTTCTGGGCTCCTATTTTTATTCTCCCGACTCTCAGCCCTGCCCCCACCACCTCAATCCTAGCCTCCATGCAAAGAAGATTCTGGAAAATAGCAGGATACAGGATCCCTGAGATGAACTGAGATTCAATCCATTCAATTTACATTCTAGTGTGAGCTTGTAAATGAGGACATTCTCTGTTTCCATTGGGGCTGTTAATCTGCCAACAAGCCAAGAAATAAGGCTGTCCGAGGATATCATTGCACATGTTTGTGGGGCAATCATGGAAGAACAACCTTCTCCTGCGTCGTCCTGGATTGACGTATCATCTTGTAGATTTGATCTGATCAGATAATAAGCTGATACTAACTTCCTGTAAGATCAATTCGGATTCACATCATGGGACTGTTTTCCCCTTAATTACTTTTAGGAATGCAACTTTATGTGTAACTAGCAGATTTCCCATGGTGTTTGTCACAGTGAGTCAAAGCCCACCATGCATCAGCAGCAAACGCCCTCTGCTCCCATCACAGCCAGAAAGCCCACAACATCCCGCAACAGGGTTTCTCTCCCTTTCTTTTCCTGCACTTTCTAACCCCCCCCTCTCTCTGCCGACATCTTCTTTTCCTCTTAGCAAGTTCGCTCTTCAACCACAAGAGTGCCTCTGTCTCTCTCTACCTCCCTATTCAAAAGGATCTCTCTTTCCTTTTCCCACCAAATGTCTGCTCTTTCTCTCTCTATCCTCTTTTAAGCGGCCCCGGGGGGATCCCTCTCTCTTCGTCCTCGCCCCTCTCCAGTAGAGCCACTCTCCCTTTCCCTTAGCTCCCACAAAAGCTTCTATTTCTCTGTCTCTTTTCTCTCCCTGTTCTGTGGCTGCACCAAGATTGAAATAAGTAAATTGAACTCCTGCACATGTGCACTTTTTTTTCACCCCTCTTCCTTTGCTTCTCTTTTTCCACTCTCTCCTCCTTCACTTCTTGTTATTCTCTCAAATCATTTTTCTTCTCTTCTTCATTTTCACTTTCTCTTTTTTTCTCCTTTCTCTCTCTTCTGTTTTATCTCTTTTTTTTGTGTATTTCTGTAATACTCTCCCCTGTTTCCTTCATTTCCCCTACGATGTGGGGATACAGGAGGAGTTGGGCAGGTCAGTTTAATTTAGCAGTTATTTAGTTTAACTGATTTGAATGCCTCCAGTGATATGGCAAAGAGAGAAATTTAGATCAAAATGTTAAGCATTCATAAGTATTTTTGATCATATTCTCACTTTTAATGTTTTCCCGAGCATGTGCCACTCCTTGACTGAGAGGACAAACACACAGGGGCTGAAACTTCTCAATCTCGAATTACAAACTGGCAGTGATTCGTACATCGAATCTTGCTTAAACATCCACGGTCAGGACAGCGTCAGGTAACTTCAATAAATCTGTCGGGGCCCTGTGTCAGTAAGGGCACATCTGGGGTGCCCACTCGATGGGTACAGAGTAAAAATACAAGATTAAGAAGCTGTGTTAGGTTCAAAGCTCGTAGAACTAGCTACTAAATCGTGGACATCTTTGAATCTGCCCCCTTTAGCTACGAGTTCATTTCGCTGCAGCTGTTTTAAATTTTCTGGGGTGTTCCAGGCCAAGACCCATGCCTGGACACTCCATTGGAAATTACTTCGATTGTGACATTGATCGCGATGCCAGTCTCTTGTCAGCATCCAGGTTGTTCAGAGCAAAGGAGGCAGGAGCAGATGAAATTCCAAGCAGCCAGCCCCACTGCCTTAGAATCACAGAAACTTATGGCACAGAAGGAGGCCACTCGGCCCATCGTGTCTGTACCGGCTGAAAAAGAGCCACCCAGCCTAATCCCACTTTCCAGCTCTTGTTCCATATCCTTGTAGGTTACGGCACCTCAAATGCACATCCAAGTACCCTTTAAATGAGTTGAGGGTTTCTGCCTCTACCACCCTTGAGTTCCAGACCCCCACCACCCTCTGGGTGAAAAAAATTCTCTTCAACTCCCCCCTAATCCTTCTACCAATCACTTTAAATCTATGCTCCCTGGTTATTGACCTCTCTGCTAAGGGAAATGGGTCCTTCCTATCCGCTCTATCTAGGCCCCTCATAATTTTATACAGCTCAATTAAATCACCTCTCAGCCTTCTCTTTTCCAAAGAAAACAACCCCAGCCTATCCAATTTTTCCTCATAGCTAAAATTCTGCAGTCCTGGCAACATTCTCGTAAATCTCCTCTGTATCCTCTCTAGTGCAATCACATCTTTCTTGTAATGTGGTGACCAGAACTGTACACAGTACTCAAGCTGTGGCCTAACTAGTGTTTTATACAGTTCTAGCATAACCTCCCTGCTCTTATATTCCATGCCTCGGCTAATATTGAATGGCTATCAACCTGTCCTGCTACCTTCAGGGATCTGTGGACATGCACTCCAAGGTCCCTCGGTTCCTCTACACTTCTCAGTATCCTCCCATTTATTGTGTATTCCCTTCTCGACATCAGGTCGCCAACAGGATAGAGGGAACGACGCAGCCTACGATTTTCAGGGTGGAAAGGTGCCTTTCTGGGTCCCATCCCTCCCTCTCTTGACCCGCCCTTTTTATGCCAAAACTCCACCCAAGGCCCTGAGAAAATGTGGGACCACAGACCCTTACCCAGGCTACTTTTGATCCAATCGCTGGGAATGGTCCAGGATGACATGGCCATTGATTTTTGCCTCCAGCTCTATGGGGAAATCAACCTGCATCCTTTTGACATCCCCCGCTCTCTCCCTTCTAGCCTGGCCAAAGTCTGGAACTAGTCTCACTGGGAATCATGAGCATGAATCTATAGATTACTATTCCTCAGAATGGCCCACTGGACCGCAACTAGCTCATCTATCCAAAACAAAACAATCTTTTTTTTAGCGCAAATTCTTCTTCAAAGAAAATGTGAATACAGAACTTCAGAATTTTACTTGGCTGACAACGAGCTGCAGCGCAGTCATGGGACAGGAGATGAAAACCTACCTGATAGCTTTAACTCCATGCTGCTGTGTTCGATGAAAGTTACATTTACTCGGCCATTGGAAATATTAAAATTATCAACAGTTAATGTTGCTGGTTGTTTCTTTCCCAGGTATTCATAGAATCCCTTCCAAATAGAGTTCATAGCGAATACACCTGGAGGCACTAAAGGAATAAATGCAGATTTGGCTGTAAGAATTACATTTAAATTGACCAAACAAACATACAGCAAATGAGTGAAAAATGTACAGCAGTGACAATTTATGGGCAAATAACTGCTTTACTTTTTAAAAAAGGCACTGTTTTCAGAGGATTTTCTCCTTCCTTTGCACATGACACAATGGCGTCAATTGGTTTGAAAGTGATCAACTGTGACACTTGCATCCCTCACCGAAAAAGAATTCCCAAAACTGTGTTCATGAAAACACAAGGGGCCAGATTTTAAACATAGAAAATAGGAGCAGGAGAAGGCCATTCGGCCCTTCGAGCCTGCTCCGCCATTCAATATGATCATGGCTGATCCTCTATTACAATACCATATTCCCGCTCTCTCCCCATAGCTCTTGATGCCTTTTGTGTCTAGAAACCTATCTAGCTCCTTCTTAAATATATTCAGTGACTTGGCCTCCACAGCCTTCTGTGGTAGAGAATTCCACAGGTTCACCACCCGTGCTGAAAAAATAATGGCTTGTGAACGACACATGGCGTTAATAATTGTCCAGCAACTTGCAGCGAGGAAGAAATACCCTGGGAATTGCGCATCGCCACAATTTACTGGTCGACATGCGCCACTCCGCCGTTAGCTCCGTGAAAACGTCATCTCGTGCTTAACCTCTCCCTGGTTTTCATGAAGTTGCTGCATTTGGACATTAATTGTCCATTAAACTCGCCACAGAAAGTTAAGAATAGTAATTAATAATGTAAGTCCCCTTTTAACGAGGTGATAATTATTAATGACTGTCACCTCTCTTGCCCAGAAAGTAAACAATTAAAAGTGTGGCGTTGTGAATTATTTTAGGAGATTTTAAAAATGTCAAATTTTTAATTTTTTTACTTTTCCTTTCTGATTTTTTTTTCTCTCTCTCTCTTAAATCCAATCTTTCTTTCCCTCTCTTTATTTCTCTTTCTGTGCCTGATTTGACATTGAATTCACCCACTCTAATTCACCCTCCTTCTCAGTCCTTCCTCCGTTTATTTTGCATTCCTTTAATCTCATAGGTGATGGAGATACACCGTTTGACCCTTGCTCATCAAGGTCCCAGATGCCCTGCTTCCCTCGCTGCATCGTTACCAGCTCCCACTTCCAGCAACTTTGTGGGGCGAAAAATTTTAAAACCTAAATGTGCACAAAGAAGTCTAACACTGCGAGATGCCCCGTCCCAGCAAAATCTGGCCCAATAACACAAGACAGTGCCCCTTTAAAAGACATTTTTTTTCATTTGAAATTATCTCATTCTGTCCACACCGCAAAATTGCTGGCAGGTAAAGCTAATATCCTGCTGTTCCCTCCAACTCAAAGTACTGACGGCTGCCTCTTTGATGTATTCATGTTACAGAGATAGGTTAGAAAAACCCTCTGGCCATGTTAGTGTTTATCATTGTGAAATCTTGGGCAGTGACGCAATTCAATTGGAAATGGTCATACGTCCAAGTTTTCTTCATATCGGGTACACAATGGATTTTTGTTGTTCCGGGAAATATATTAATATTTGTATTGCTCATTTCTTCAAGTTCTCGGAGTCGGGATCATGAAACGAGCTAATGTCGTCTCAGTTGCCCTTCTAATGATGGTCGTTCCCCCCCCCCCAACACAGTCACAATTTCAGCTCCCTTGTATGGTGACTTATGAAGTAAAAAGAAGGTACTATGGCCACAGATGGCGGAGCATGCACTCTACACCAGTGTGAGCAGATTTTACACTGCTGTGACATCAGAAACTTTTTACCCACGTCTACTTAGAACAGTAGGATTGAACCTTAGTTTTAAAAAAATCTATCACATACAAATATCAAAGGCCTGGAATGCTAAGTCATTCGTTTTTGTTAATCTTTAAATTTTATAATATCGATAGAAAGAGATCTTTAGACAAAGTAAGTTACTAAAATATAGCAAATTTCGAGCAATTAATCTGGAATAAATACCAACCTGGAGCCTTGGTTTTATGAGTTCCTGAATCAGTGCCTTTTGATCTGCCATTTATTTTAGGCCCAGCTGAAAATGACAGGAAGGCCGTTAGGTTCTGTCAAATACAAGGATTAATTATCTGCTGTGCAGGACAATTAAATCCTGAAGGCTGATGAAGAGATAAGCATTTTCATATCACCTGCTAATTTAAGCAATGCAATTAGAGCAGGCAGCTCTCTATTAATAGACCTGTTGTGAAAGCAAAACACTTTGTCGTCTCAGACACTCACTGTAATCGTCTTAAATTTAGTTTCAAAACACAACCGCAAGTGATAACGGTTCTTTTTCTATGTTAGAAACTGGTCTTTTTGCTCTCTTTTTAAGAGTGTTTCTCTTTTTCCCAGTGCTGCACATTAGTCTTTGGTCCTAGAGGACATCAGTGGCCATATTCTCTTCTAAAACAAAAAGACAAGGGAAATACTGGAAACACAAGGCAGGCCATTCAGCACCTGTGGGGAAAAAAAACTAACAGGTTAACATTTTGGATGTAACCATTCCCCAGAACTGGAAAAATGGGGAAAAAAAACACGCCTTCAAACAAGACCGAACAAAGAGGAGGGGAGGAAGAAAAGAGGGAAAAAAAATACACACACGAGAGAGGAAGCATAAGTGAAGATGGTCTATATATCAGATGATACGAAGAAGCATAAAAGAACTAACAGAAACAAAGAATATGCAAACAGCTGAGCCACTGGGAGGTAAATGTGTCTGAAGTGGCAACAGGGGAAAATGGCAAAACAGTGTAGGGTCCCAAAAGCCTGAATAGAAAAAGATCAGGTTCGCACCGAGGATGAACGCTCCTCCGCAGCCAGCGTTCTGATGACGGGGCCTCACCTAAGCACCCAACCCACCACCCCCGCCCGCTTCCCCAAGATACCAACAGACCAGCAACCCCTGTTGTAAAGAAAGTTTGTGCTGAGCTTCACTGTAATAGTGTAGACGGCTAAAGGCGGAGAGATGGACAGGGAATGAAACTGGTAAGCGACAGGGAGCTCAGGATCACACTTGCAGACAGAATGGGTGCGTACAGCAAAATGACCAGCTGATCTGCATTTGTTCTCCCCAGTATTGAGAAGACCACACCGTGAGCAACAAATAACAATATACTAGATTGGAGGAAGTAGATGTAAATTATTGTCAGACAATGGTTTAATAAACCTGTCGGTATGCAGTTAGTGGCACACCAATCAGTGAGGTTAGCTGCAATCTAAAGTTGGAAAGACTGAAGGACTTTAATTATAGTGTTCCTATATGTAAGATTTTGTCTGAAATACTATGTTTATTTAATATGAAATATTTAGTTGCATCAACATTAACGTAAAACATTTTAATAAGCTTTTCTGTAAATATGTTTCATGTTCAAAGGTGTGTTTGGGGCCCTGGACTGGGGTGTGGGAGGAGATGAACGAGCAGTTGTTGCATGGGAAGGTGTCAGTGAAAGAAAACCAAAAATCATTGAAGTGGCAGAGGATGTAACAAGTCAAACTAAAAAATATACATCGTGTCACATCGTTCACCTGACGAAGGAGGTAGCCTCCGAAAGCTTGTGAATTTAAAATAAAATTGCTGGACTATAACTTGGTGTTGTAAAATTGTTTACAATTAAAAAATATACAGGGAATAGAAAAGACAAGGATATGCAAATCACATTATGGATGCCATAACAGCAAAGGGAATGTACAGCAGGAAGAAATTTCCATGGGCCATGAACTTGTGCCTGATAATTCCTGCCCTGATGTGCCCTGCTCTCCTAGCTGAAAGAGTACAGCTGGTGACAGCCTCGCCAACTTGTCAACTGCAGAGGATACAGAAGTGCCACTACCTATATTTGTGACTAATCCTAGTGGACCTGGATAAGTAGTAGAGATCTCCTTTGCTGGAGTCGCTGTGAGCTCGTTGTGTTTTCAGAGAGTGCACTCACTGTCATTTCTGCGTGGCTACGTGACAGCATAGAATTAAATTCAAGTGAATTTTATATGAATGGCAACCAGCCACTCCCGTGGTCCTCCTGTCATACCACTGCCAGAGGCCATCTCCACACAAATCCCACTAATCTGTCTGAATAAAGACAGACCAGAGGGGATGGATGGGATCTGAAAGTCCCCAAGAATAAATAAGGCGGATTCCACAGTTCGACAAACCAAGTCAAGCATAGAACTGTTTCAAGTGAGAGTGATTCTGTAATAGGTGCAACACAAGTATCTCAGTCATTTTGGATCCAATGCAGCAGCAAGATATTGATTACTTGTCATTTTATTCACAAAGTGACTTTTTTTTAAGGAGAAATTGCAATATACTGCAAGAGTACATAGAAATAATGATGATTCGAGTATGGTTTCCCGCTTTCATTGATCGCTGTCAATCTCATCTTTCACCAAATACTTAAAATACGCTGCATGCCTTCATTCGGTATTTCTGACAATAAAATTACTACCATTTGAAATTCAGCTACCAACAGTCTGCCAAATAAAAATATGCAATTTGAAAAATGTAATTACAGATGGGGAAAGCACTTTTGCTGACCCACAGGGACAAATAAGTGGATTCACAGACTGTAACAGCACTCCACCTCCCACCTGAAGTTTGTCTTGTTTCACAGGCAGTACGTACTACATTGACAGCTACAACAGGTTCACTGCGGTTGACCCAGACACAGGGTAGAGAGAGAGGTGGATCAGCTGGATTATTTCATTCATATATATGGAGAAAAATATACATGCCATTTCCATTGTATAATGGCCTCCTACAAAGTGGTTTGTGGTGTAACAGTAATTGCAGCACCCTGTCACATTAAGAGATTGAGGAACTTTCACAGCAACTTGGATTCTTTAGCTTCAGAAATGCAAGAAGCTGGTTCATCTTCTAAAAAATGTATCCATTCTCGGTAAGCGGGTGTCGCTGGCACGACCAGCATTTATTGCCCGTCTCTTGTGGCTCTGAGAAGGTGGCAGTGTGCCTACGTAATGAACCGCTGTAGTGGTTTAATACAACTGAGTGGCTTGCTCAGCCACTTCAGAGGGCAGTTAAAAGTCAACCAGGTCGGTGTGGGACTGGAGTCACATATAGCCAGACACCGGAGGTTTCCTTCCCTAAAGGACATCGCTAAGCACTGTGCGAAATGTTGTTCAGGCCTCAAATATGATGCAGCCTGTTTTAATCCCATTTTTTTGTCACCAGTGAATTTGAAGGGAATATCAAGCAAATTAACTTGCCTTCCTGTTTATTCATTTGTATCACGAATGATGTAAAGAAGATATTAAATTGACTCACTATTTGCTGTGTGAAGCTCAGAAGGTGAAGGACAATCAGTGAACCGTAACTGGTACACGCTGCTTCTTATTTGGAAGCCAAATGCTGAACACAAAACTGTTGGAGGATGAATACTAAATAAGTAACTACATCAGCCCCAAGGTTAGCAACTGTGGGCAGGAATTTTTTGTCAGGAAAGTCAGAGCTTTTCAACCGTTTATGATGCTGCAAATGTTGCTTTGAGATTGGTACCTGCTTAAAGTAGTGCAGCATTGGGAGTGCTAGTTTTACTGTCGGCTCTGTATCTCTGTCTTGTTTGGTAAAATGGAGCTCTACTCATCAGTATCCAAATGCTGGTTACATTTTTATGGTCCGTAAAGAGCCAATATGATAGTCAGCGCTCTGCTCAGTTTTAAGAAAAAGTTTTAAAAAGTTTGATGTAAAAAGTTCCCAAACACTCTTTTGGAAGTTTCCTTTGCACTGGTTGCAGTTTCACTACAGCTGGTGCGAAGCTGAAGCAAGTGGTCTCACACCACTTGGCACAATTTAACATGCTATCGGTCCAGTGACTTCGCTCCCTAGTTATACTGCAGATTTTGGGCTGGATTTCCCTGATTCGGTTCCAGAAGGGTGAGGGCGCGACTTCCACTTGCTGCAAGGGTCTGCTATGATTCCGACCCAGTTTTCTAGGTTGGGGGGGGGGGGGTCATTAATTATGCCTGGTGGGCTCCCAACAGGACACACACCGGCAAGTGGGAGCCCGATGCTGCCGGCCAGAAAAATTTGGGCAGTTCTGCGGCAGCACCACCACTGCAGCTCTTGAAGAGGAAGAGGCCACTTAAAGGGGAGGAGGCCACTTAAAGGGGAGGAGGCCATTTAAAAGGGAAGGAAGAGCCCTGATGATTGGAAAGGGATTTTCTTCTTAGGCCTTGGAGTGGGCAAAAAAGGTAAGTGTTTGAGGCCTGAGTGAGAGGTGCCCATTAAGGGACCCTCTTTCTCTTAAAGGGGCATTGGGGCCTCCACCACTTCAACGGAGCCTACCCCTACCCCTCTCCTGGCAGTCCACGGTGGCGCGGAATCAGCGGCAGAGCCAGTGAAATAGGGGTGGCTTGCAAGGATACGCCTCCCTGCTGCCAATTACTTGTGGCAGGCAGGGGAGGGGTTGCAGGCTGCTTTCCCCATTCGGACGAGGGGAGAAAAATAGAAGCTGGGGTGGATACGAGGCGGCGGGCCTCACAGTCAGGTTTCCCTGCACCTCCCGCTGCTATTACACCAAATTTGGGGCTGGATAGTGGAGGAAAGCCCAGGCGCTTATAGCGATGCAACATCAGTGAAAATACTTCAATATTAACGAGGCCACGAATGACAGAATTAGTCTTAACTGCGCCGCCAGTTTACTTGTAACGCTGTTAATTTAGTGAATGAACATTGCTTGTGTATCTGTTTGTTCAGATTCAGTTCCCAGCAGAGGCTAGGAGTAATCAGGACTCATGAGTTCAGAGGGGTTGTTATATTTCTCAGACAATACCAAGAAGCAGAGATCATGGTGTCAATTTTAACCGTACCCGCCCAGCGGAAACCAGGCGCGTGCTCAGTTAAAAACGAGCAGGTTACTTAACCTCTCAGATCCTGACCGTTTCCGATATTAACCTGAAGGCAGATGGGAGCCTAAAGCAGGTGGGAGCCTCGTAAATTTATGCAAATCAGGGTTCTATTATGTTTCATCCGGGGTCTGAGGGGGGAAGTCACTGCGGATTTCCCCGCTCGGCAGAAGCGGGTCTGCTGCCGGCCTGTAGTACAGACGAGGCCCTTCAGGTATGTCTAAAAAGTTTCCTTTGTGGGACCAAGAAAAGGTGTGGAACCTTGCAAAATATAACCTTTAAAACAGAGCCATAAAGTCAAAAGGTTCTAAGATTGATTCCCTACTTGTGTTGAGTTAGTTAATCTCAGAGGTGGGAATTGAAAGTACTGCAGTTGGTGGCGGCAGCCCTGAGCTAGGCCGATGAATATCGGGGGTTCCCATTCCTGATTTGTATCTAGTGTCCCATCCCACCGACATACACACAGCCAAATAGCTTGTCGATCATTGTCCAGCCTCACAAAGGAAGAATGACCATCTGGATGGGATACTGGAGGAGGGCATACACCAGCATCTTAAGAAGAGGAGGGGAGCAAGTTGGACCAGATAATTAGTTAATGGCCACAGAGATCCAAAGGCTCCATGCTTCTGTTTAACATGTGGTTTCTGGTCATCTGCACAGGGAACTTTAATCAAGTTTATATTTCTAGCAACTGTACAAGAAATCACACCAGTCAATGAGCAACAAAGTTCATTTTACTTATGAGAAAGATGTTATTCAATCATTGACATTTTATAATCATTAAGGATGCAGGAACAGACCACTACTGGCGTGATATTTTATATTCAGAAGGTTGTAACGTGTAAAGGATTCAGCCACTGTCAATAAGGTAGGATTTGCTAGTTGTAAGGGCAATGTAGAGCACAATGATGTTGAGGCTTATTTGATTTATTGGTGCCATGTGGATTTTAACACTGACAAATTAATATTTCAACCTTGGTTTAAATCTATTTCTGTGGTTCTTTTGAAGCACTGTGGCGATGTTGGAATGCAGCGAGGGAGCAATCAACTGGGTGCTAATTCGAACATCGCCTGGAGTACTGTGCTTGAGGAGTTTTTATATGGCAACTACCAAAGGCCCAGTTTGATGAGGGACCAAGGTCAATTATTTGTGGATGTAAGAAAAGCACTATATAAGCTTTCTATATTTTTAAAAACCTAAGCTACATTATTATAAACCTCACGTTAAAGTAAAATACATGCTGGTTCGCTATGGGTTGCTGTCTTTATCAAAACAAGCTTCCTACGACCTTGTGAGAGAGAAAGCCCTTTTGGTTAACAAGCACCTAGGCCATCTTAATGGTGGTATCAATAGAGGAATGCAAAAGGGAGTTAAGATGAGGCTGTGGGAATCAGAAAGGAGTGTTGCTTTGCCAAATGTTGGGAGTAAGGGAGTAAGACCTTTCCAGACAGAGAGGGTGATTAATGGGAAGCTCAGACATACAGTTGTTTGTGCTTAAAACATATATAAGTGAGGTGCTTTCCGGTAACTAACTGGATCATTCTCAGGGCACGGCTGGACTGCCCATTAAGATCAGGCCTTTGGTGGTGCACTCTGGGGTCTGTGGTCTCTTGAGCAATTAGCCAGGTTTTATCAATCCAACCTGCATACTTAATTGTACCATTGTATTTTAAACATCTTTACTACTTGTTATAACTTCTTAATACTTTGGCACCAACAGCCTCACGGCCTTTATTCAAGGACAAGAACAGTTTCAGTAAAAGGCATATTGGTAGATATATTTTTATTTACAGTGGAGTACCTCCAAGATGCTGTTTTAAATTTAAAGTGCAAAGTTAAAAATTGCTCCATTGATGGTGTTGTCATGTCGCATTAATGGACATTTTCCTGTCCTCTGTTCTGTGGTCATCAGGCACTGAAATCATACATTACTTCCAACAGTGGTAACTTCTAGACTCCTTTGTTTCCATGTTACTAAATAGTATTAGCACTATATATTGTGGTGCTAATGTCTAGTGGCACCACATTCATAGTCAAATACTGCCTGTTATCTTAACTCAATTCATCTAAGCTTCCTAGGCAATAGATCAAATCCGTGAAGTCAGAGATAAAAAGAACACAGCCACTTCTTGTATAATACTGCACAGCACGTCTGACCAGGTTACTGGGCAAAACTAAAAAGAATTACTCACTTGTGATAGTCACAGTTGTCAATTACTGTGTTTAATGAGCCAAGAATTCCTCAAGGAATACAATAATCTATTAGAAACACAACTGCATCCTGCACTTCTGAAACTGCAGCCTTCTAAAACCATCTTTGACTGTTATTTTGCCGGGAGGAAGGGTTGGTGGGTGGAGGCTTCTGATACTTCTTTGATTTTAAAGGGCATCTGCATTATTTAAGAGCTTTCTGGTGCTTTCAAACTTTATTGCTTTCATTAGTGGGAGGTTTTTTGTGCGTGTGGTTCCATTACTTTATTGTTTTCACAATGCCGTATTGATTTGTTCTATTTGCTCCATTCTGGCTACTTCTAAGACATCAGTGGACTTTAGTGTGTTGGAACATGAGCCATGTCTGGGACTGGTACAAGGCGGGTTGACACTTGGGATTCCTTGCAAGGTTATTTAGTGATCTTTGACGTGCCTACGTGGACAAACTCTGAGACGAGGCGGGGTGTCTCTCATTAACGAAGGGATATAATTGGAGGGACAATCACGATCGACTATTGCGGCACAAATCACCACCTCCTTCTCAAGGGCAATTAGGGATGGGCAATAAATGCTGGCCTTGCCAGCGACGCCCACATCCCATGAACGAACTTTAAAAAAAACTTCTAACTGCAAGTCACAGAGGAAAACAGGCAAAAGCAGATCATCTGACTACTCTCCCAACATGGATAGAGAAAATATGTTTTTTTAATCCCCTTGCTAATATGTCGTCGTTTCAAAAGAGGAAATATTATCCAATAATGTCTCATAGTTCACTTGTTCAATGACACCGGCATACTTCAGGTGTTGTTTGAGATTTGTACTTGCTTAGAGTAATGAAGAACAGGTTATACTCTTCCAGCTCCCTCTCTTCAAGCATGTACAGATATCAGATCATTCAAATGCCAGTTAAATGTTTCTTTTGCTGATTTTTCCCGTTTCTGAACATTTTGGGGTAGATTTTAATTTTTGGGCTGCTGACTGGCGAAGTGCATTGGCTGCCCGCCCGCGGCACAATATCGAGGAGCTCTGACCGGCTCGCAGGTAGGTCCTGCGGGAAGGCGAGGCATAGGTGGATGGGACGAGTCCAGGCCAGCAGCGATCTACAGTATTTTTGTGGAGCCAAAAGGAGCACTCCTGCTTCTCCTGGCTCCACAAAAATATACTTTTCTGAGCAGCCAGTAACAGTCCTTTTAAAGACTGCTGGTTAGGCCAACCATCTCTGAAAATTGCCATCGAAATCTTAACTGCGCCAAAGGACCCTGATTTGTAAGGCCTACCACCTGAAACAGGTGGGTGCTCCAACCACCCAAGGGAAGGCCCCTTTAAAAATAGCGGCGGACAGAGCATTGCCTTAAAGTGGGCGGCAAATCTACCAATCCCATTTTGAGGCCGCATTAACGTTGATTTGCCCAAGCTAAAATCGGCCCCATCGACCTAGGGTTCCCTAGCTATCGTCGTCTAATATGATCTTCCTCCAACACACGTGTGCACCTTCCAGTAGGTATCAATGGATAGTTATCCTTCAGGAACAGGAACCCTGTCTAATTTTTCCCTCCCCAGCTCTGAGAGACTGAGGCCAATTGTATGACCCTTTACTATGACCTTGGCTGACATCAGCTAATTAGCACAAATGAAGAATCAAACCTGGTAACTTTTGATCTGCATGGCTCAGCAATGCACTGCCCTTAACACACCGAGCCAGATGGCTGCATATTTAATGGGGAGGTTCCCAGATCGTTCAAATGGGTGACTTGAGACGGGCACCACCTTCTTGAAAAAATGTTTTGCATGCTTATTTCAAAAACTCACAACATCCTACTATCAATACGTCACAGTATGTGACAAAAAAGCAAACCTGCCAAATAGATTTTCAAGATGACACTATCCCATTGGAATAAGAATCACCATTTGCCTGACCACCTGCAGCAGGGTGCCCGTTCGTTGCCTGCAGGGAGGGCAGGAAATTGGCTGGCTCCTACGCTGAACCAGCTGGCAGGTTGGGTCTGATGTGGGCCGGGGGTCGGGGGGGGGAGCGGATCCCTGGGTGGGTAGAGGTGCTCAAACATGCCGGCAGCAAGCCAAAGTTTTTTTTCTGTAGGCCCAGGAGGAGTAATCTTGCAGAAATAAAAATTTCCTGGGCCTCCAGTGGTCTCGTTAAACGCCACAGTCTCATCGCTTGGTACAAGTAAGCGGAGCGGGCACAGCACATGCTCCACCCTTTTTGTACCCGAGTCTTGCGATCAGCATCCTAAACCAGAGAAGGGCGCTGATTTGCATATTTAAGCAGCCTTACGCCTGTTTGAGGCATGCCAGCCTCTTGCCCATTTACAGGCCCGACTGAATATGGCATCAGACGGGCCTTAGACGTCAATAGGCAGCTAAAGTCCCATTTCCTGCCCCGCCCAAGCTTTTCATCTGCTAGACCCCCTTTCTCAGGTGCAAAACTGGCAGTCATAAATTGAAATTCTCCCCCAATGATACTAAGAAAAAGATGGACAAGTGCAAATTTGGGTTGGATTATTACCGTCACTGAATCAACTTTTTGTGATCATAATAAAAAGTTTCCACTTAAATAGCTTCATTCTTGTTGGATAAAAGTTTACTAAATGTTAATTTTTTTCAAACGTACTTTTTGTTGAATTTTGATGCTTATTAAGGTTAGTGCCGCAGAATGAAACCTTCTCATTTTACCACCTAATGCTACATTAAACATTTCCAGGACAGATATAACCTGGCCAGAAGGAGAATAACTCTACTCAACCCAACAAGGTGTCTCAGTTCCAAGCATCAGTGTCACATTTATATTCACACACCAGGCTAATTTACATCGAGTTACACCAAAACTACAGCACAGAAACAGGCCAATCGGCCCAGCTAATCTATGCCGACGTTTATGCTCCACACGAGATTATGCAGACGATCTGTGTGCAACTCTGATTTAAAGGGACAAATGTGATTTTGGAACTCCATGCTCCCGTCAATGCACTGTCTTAACCTCGCACAGCTGAACAGGTCTTAAACAGTATGGAGGACCCTGCCACCAGTGCTATTTAAAGGATCATGCAGGAATTACAGGTTAGTTGCTGGATTATTGTTTCTGGCTGCTGATGCATTTGTACCTGGTTTTGGAGGTCTCTTACACTTGAATACTCGGACGAGGGGACATAGCCTAAAAATTAGAGCCAGGATTTTCAGGAGTGAAGTTAGGAAACACTTTTACACACAATGGGTGGTAGAAGTTTGGAACTCTCCTCTTCAAACGGCAGTTGATGCTAGCTCAATTGTTAATTTTAAATCTGAGGTTGATAAATTTTTGTTAACTAAAGGTATTAAGGGATATGGGGCTAAGGTGGGGTTATGGAGTTTGGTCACAGATCAATCATGATCTTACTGAATGGCGGAGCAGGCTCGAGGGGCTGAATGGCCTACTCCTGTTCCTATAATAAAGTATCAATACTCTGCAGGGAGGGGGCTGGCTAGGTGACAGGCAACAGCAAAGGCATTGGCAGAGTGGGAGGGATGGGACAGGAATGCTGTCACCTTGAGAAAGGACAGCAGGTTCATGTTCCATGGGGCCACTGCCACTTGCTGCCTCATGTAATACACCACCTTCTCCTGCAAGACAGCCGGACGTGTGTCGGTGAGTGCCCTGCAAGATGTTTGGATGATGTGGCTGTCATGGTTGAATAGATGCCAGTGTGTGTGACTTGTGAGATGTGGGTGTGCGGCTTGCAACAGTGGCAATGTGTGAGGGTGAGATGAAGCATATGATTGGCAGAATTGATTACTGATTGAAAGAGTTTAATAGTATGTGGGTGATGGGGGATGTAGTGCATGGAGCAGGGGGTGCGGCTAGTGGTGTAGTTGGTAGGAGATGCCACTTTGCACATGCACCTTGACCATTCATGTCAAAGCATTGAGCTTCTTTCTGCACGGCATCCATGTTCATGGTGCTCTACTCCTGGCATTCACCTCGTCTCCACTGCCTCGGAAACATATGTCTGGAGGGCCTCTTGCCACTTGCCGCCACCCGCCCCCCACCCCCGTGGATAGAGGATGCCTCTGCTTCTGACCACCTCTTGCACCAAGGCCTCTCGTGCATCATCAGAGAACCATGGTGCACGCTCTCTCATAGGCCCGGTGCAAACTCAGATCGTCAGATTGGCGGGGTATAGCGTGTGATTGGAGGATGTGGGATGTAGTTGTGAGCAACCTTTATACAATGTTCAGAAAGAACTCAACAGTTTATAAACATAGGGATGGGGCCTGCATCTGTGTTCAGGCCCGTATCTTATATTTTGAAAATATAAGAGTCCTGCAAACTTTGAGCAGCCAAATTGTTGCTCCTTAAAAATTCCACAGGTCTCATTATCACCATGCTTCACTATATTGCAGCACAGATTCACTTCACCATTGACTTCCACCATTTCCTGCAGCCACAGTGCACCTCCCCTTTAAGTGGCGCAGGCTGCCTTTAAGTGGTGCTAGCCACCCCCGATCTCTGGGCCCCCGACTGGTGAACAGCCACTCAACAGCACAGGTAGGGCTGGCTGCACACAGCCATCATGTAAAACAGCAGGCAGCACGAATGTTACTTGCTGCCTGCATCTCAACGACCAGACACAGGTTAATCGCGCACTGCGATCCCCGCGCCTGTTTTTGGGGGTTAACCAATTTAGCCCCAGTTCTATCTCCCTTTTCAAATATTAGAATAACATTCGCTGTCCACCAGTCCTTTGGGACTATTCCCTTTCCTAATGAAATTTTACATATGTGTAATCGTGCCTCTGCTATTTCCTCCCTAACTTCTTTTAATATTCGTGGATGCGATCCATCCGGACCAGGAGCTTTATCCTCTCCAAGTTTGATTAGTTTATCAATTATCTCCCCTCTTTCTACCTTAAATGTTTTTATATCTTTTTTGATCTCTTCTTCTAATGTCATATCCACCGTGTTGGTCTCGCTGGTAAATACTGAGGCAAAGTAACTATTCAATATTTCTTCTCCTTCGCTGTCGTTACCTCTGAGTTTATCTTCTGCATCCTTTTATTGGCTCTATCCCTGTTCTGATTTTTCTTTTGTTATTGATGTGTCAAAAGAATACTTCACTATTGCTTTTTATATTCTTTGATAATTTAATTTCGTAATTCCTTTTTGCTTTCCTAATTGTTTTTTTGAATTCTTTCCTAACCTCTTCCTATTCCCTTTTGTCATCCTCTCCTTTATTGTCTATGTATTTAGTGTATGCCTTTTTCTTTAGTTTCAATTTTACCCTTATCTCTTTATTCATCCATGGTGTTCCATTATTGGCTAGTTTGTTCTTACTTTTTAGAGGAATATATTTTTCCTGATCACCGTTTTAAATATTTCCCACTGCTGTTTGATCTCTTTGTCTGTCAAAATGTTTTTGTAGTTTACCTTCCCTAGTTCCATTCTCATCTCCTCAAAATTAGCTTATTTTCCATCCTATTACCTTGGTCTTTGTCTTACTTATGCCTTTCTCAATAATTATTTTAAATCTTATGATATGATCGCTATTGCCTAGATGTTCCCCTGTGCTTACTTCTCTTAGCTGCTCTGGTTCATTTCCCATCACTAGATCCAGCAGTGATTCCTGTCTTGTTGGACTTCTCACATACTGGGTAAGAAAGGAGTCCTGTACACACTGTAAAAAACTCCATTCCCTTTATCCTTTTTCCTACCTCTTCTTGACAGTTTATTTGGGGGTAGTTTCAATGTCTTTTTTTTACTAATTTCGTAGATTTGTCTACATATTTCATCCTCCACTTCCCTTCCACTATTAAGTGGTCTGTAGAATATACTTATCAGTATGATCGATCCCTTCTTATCTTTTGTCTCAATTAATATGGTTTCTGTTTCTATTTTAATGTTACTTATGTCGCTTTTTTCTATCGCCAATATGCATACAGCGACCTCCCTGCAATATTTAACTGCCAATCCTGTTCCTTATGCAGCCATGTTTTAGTTATCCCTACCACATCTGGTTCCTTGTTTTGAATTATTGTCTTCAGTTCCCCCGTTTTGTTTCAGATGCTGTGCGCATTGCTGCACAGGCAATTTAAGTCGTTTTTAATAATTGTTCCCCTCAGTTTATCTTCAGCAGTCATTTTGTATTTATGTTCTATAACTGTATTTGTTCCCTGACCATTTATGTTAACCTTTTTCCTTACCTGGTCTGACCTTTACTCTCATTTCTTATTTATTTTTCCTTCAGAGTTTATGTTATCTTCACCAGATCCCTCCCTCCCACCCATCTTATTAGTTTAAAATCCTATCCACATATCCTATTTATCCTTTCCGCCAGGACACTGGTCCCATTCTGGTTAAGGTGGAGTCCCCCTTCCCAATGGTACAGCTCCTTCCTGTCCCAGTAGTGGTGCCAGTGTCCCATGAAATGGAACCCCTCCTTCTCATACCAGTCTTTCACCACGCATTCACCTTCCTGATCTGTTTATCCCGACGCCAATTAGCACGTGGCTCGGGTAGTGATTCCGAGATTACCACCCGTGAGGTCCTGCTCTAACTTATGATATTCTCTTAGCAGAACCTCCTCCCTTTTCTTCCCTATGTCATTGGTCCCAACATGGACCACGACAACTGGATCTTCCCCCTCCCTTTCCAAGTTCCTTTCCAGTTGCTCTGAGATATCCTTTAGCCTTGTATTAAATTACAGACACGCACTTGTTTTTTTTAAACTGTGAGCTTACAAGGAACTACTTTGATACAGCATAAGCTTGCTTTACATTTTACTAGAGTTAGCAGATAACATCCGCTTTCCTGCAGGAGTCACGCGATGGCGATCAGGGGTGGGACACGGGCTGATTCTTCTCTTTCCCAGCCGAAGGGAGATGGGGGCAATTGCAGGTCTCCCACCACCACTCCGGCTGAAATTCGCTGTCTCGCCACGGACCAGAGGCATGATTTTAGCCCAGAGCTGGGACCCCAGCGTGCGGGGAACTCGTACAGATATTTGGGCGGGGAACCCGGAAATCAAGTGAGTGCCTCGCAATCTGCGATCGCAACTCAACTGAAGGTAACCATTTGTGCTTCCGGGTTTTCCACGAACCAGGCAGCCAGATTGACATTGGATGGGCCTCGGAGAAGATCGGAGGTGGGGGGGGGGGGTGGGGGGGTGGCGGTCAGCCGATTGCGAGGTTCCTGTCGCGTTGGGTGAGCTTGTTGGGCCTAGATGAAGCACTCGTGCTCCTCCTCCTGGCCCACAAGCAGTGCAATAAAGGCACTCGCTTCATGGATCCGGCCCATCTCGCCTGCTTTCACCTGATGTGGACCAGAAGCGATGGGAAACCCAAACAGGTAAGGTTAAATTCATTTTACATTTATAATACACAAAAAAATTAAGTGCCTCAACTATTGCAATGAGGTACATTGCCCCTTTAAGTATCGGGCCGCCGGCTTTAAGTGGGGACGGAACTTCTGCATTTCTGTTGCGCGCGTGCATCTTAACGCAGTTGGGTTAAACCCAGAAGTGGGTGCATTGGAGCCGGGACGCTGTCCCGTTGAAGAATTCAACTATTATTACGACACACTTGCCCCCCAGCCCACCCATTCTTGTTGGTTAAAATTACCCCCCAGGAGTCAAAACCGGGGTCTTCTAACTGTGGGTTCTAGTGTGGCATGCTTCCACAGCAGGCACTGTGCTCACCAAATCAGTGACCGGAGCAGAGGATCTGGTTGTTGAATTCTCTTTTTCCTTTCATGCTTAATTTACCTCGACAGACTGGTGGCTTTCCTGACCATTTTCCATCCCCCTTACACGCCCGGTGCTCTGATCCTCCTGCAAGGTACAATCCTGGCTGGCAGGTGTAAATTAAGGTGTAACCCAACGTTGGCAGCTCAATGGCTCTCACGTCCACGTTGGCAGGCATTTCTGGCTGTCTGCAGCTGTGTGCTTGAAAGAAAATAAACACAAGAGAAATTAGACAATAAAGCAACAAAAAACACATCCAAATAAATCTAAGCATCAAATCATAAATTACAGCATTTAACGTACAAGGTCAAGCATTTGCCAAATGTCTCCCAGGAATTGACCAGTTGAGTGGCTCAAACTCAGCAAGTTTCAGGGGTCGAATTTGCCAGTTCCCAGCTGACGAGTGATGAGTAAGGTACTTAGGGAGTGAATTTCCACGGTTCTCCCACTCGTCCCCTGTGACTTTGGTGGAACAGCTGTGGAAACCCTGGGGAAAACAGTGTTAATCGTTTACGCCATTTCTCCGGGGTTTCAGCTGAAGTTATAGTGGACAAGTGGAGCGACCCCCGCAGAAATTCAGCCCCCTGATGGAGAGCTGTTCATACCAAATGGGACATGACTCCAATTGGCCACACAGTTTATTTGAGCCTGACCACGAAGAGTGCATTTACCAACATAACAAAACTCACTGAAATTACTGATGCAACAAAAATTTTTGTGCGGGAAACCTACTGCTATGAAACCATGGATCGAAAACTGTGGTGACACTAGCGTTCACGTCAATGGTTTATAAAAATACGTTTGCGATAAGCAGCTCATAACCTACTCAGCCAAGTGATATATTTGGGCTATGAGATTAAATACAATGGAGGGATTTGCGTCCGATGTGTGTCCTCATCTTCCATTGAAATCACAATCCATTTCAGTTTATGGTGGACATAGCTAATTACACCTGGGCCCATTTTCCTGGCGCTAACTGATAACTAATACATTTAAAACTATACTGTCCATAATGGAGATGATTTAATAAATGGGATTGATGTTTCCACCAGGACATCCCAGTAACCAGAGCTCAGCAGCTACCCATATCCTCAGCTCCTAATGCAGTAAACAGCTGACTGATGTTGCCATTTGTGAGTGACACTGTGTATTGTATGTAGTGATCATACAGTGCTTTCCCTGGCAGGAGTTGGCATGAACTTAGCTACTTCATAAGTAATGAGCTGCTTTATTCAATTCTTAAATGTGTTGGCGGGGAGGATGTTGCATCACTTCAAAGAAAAAGGCGACGAGTTTCACCTGGAGTCACATCCTGCTCAATCCATGGGGTGTCACAGAGGTCATGGAACACTCTGGTGCTTTCTTCACTCTGACCAGTAACAGATTTTCCATGCTTCCCTCTCTCTCTGCTATTCTGCTGTAACCATTTACACCTCCTCTGGACCCATCTTTTGTTTCTATACTTGTCTCATTATCATCTCCTTTTGCCTTGCCCAATCATCCCTTTTGTTATTTAATCACTCCTGCACTCCACCCTCTCACAGACCTCTCCCCTTTTGTTCTTTCCCTGCCCCCCTTTTCCCTGCTTAAAAGCTGTTCATCACAAACATCTTCCAGTTCTGATGAAAGGCCATCGACCTGAAACGATAACTCTGTTTCTCTCTCCACAGATGCTGCCTGACTTGTGGAACGTTTTTCAGCATTTTCTGTTTTCATTTTAAAGTCTTGATGTTGTGCGAACCTCGTGTGAAGAATAACAGAATTCACAGCAGTTGCACAGCTGCTGCTGTTGGGTTGAAGCATAGTTGGGGGACTATTGGCAGTGAGCTTAAATGTGTAGGAATAATTTTTCTACCATTCCGGAGAGATGCGACTGCATTGCAGTGATTATCTTCGGAAAGTGTAATGTGGTTTGAGTATGTGGTATCGTACGCTCTCCCAAGACCAGAACCACAGTATGTGGTCATTTTCCTGCTTTGCACTCTAAGCAGGAACCCTCGCTCACCAGCAGCACCAATGGTTGTAAAACGGTGCATGAATTTCCAGTACGCACTGCTGTTATGTATGAGGCTAGGCACCAGATTACCAGTTGGATCACCCTTTATAAATCTATTGACAGTTTTCTACCCAGTCAGAACTAAGTTTGCAGTTTTTTTACTGTAGTGCATTGTATTAAAGGACATGCCCTTCTAAATCTATTTACAATTTTTGTTCTCCCCATGCCAGCATTTCAATGTTGAATCAGCTCCTGATCTTCCCCTATTCATTGGTTGTATTTCACATTAAAATGCCTGATTATTATGGGCATCGAGTTGAAAACAAAAATGAAAAATGCTCTCACCAGCAGGAAAGAATAGTTACCGCTGTGTCCTTAGCTATTGCCTACTGACAGCGAGTGCCTCCCTGCTAGAAAATACCACCCCACATGGTGAAGCCTGTCTCTCTCACCTCACTCGTACTTACAGTACACACAAGTAATTCATCAAACTGCACCCTATTACATATGGACAAGGAAAGGAAGGCATAAGAGAGTTAGATGGAACAATACTTTCTACACGTAGAAAAAAAAATTGTTGAAGACAAGGAAACTAAATCACTACAGGCTTTGCTTTTGGAACCAGCAAACTTACGAATGCATTCAGGCTGCACTCCACTCCACGTTAAATTGGCAAGGCAGCTACGTGTTGTGGAGCCTTGAATGTGGTATCCCTTTCGACATTTGAAAAATACAGTGCTGCCAACCTGTAAAAAAAAAACAAAATGCGGTCAGTAGAGAAAGGAAATAACTGGGACGGGGTGATTAGCTGGATGCTCTTTGGTTCAATAGTCTATGGTGTGACCTCTTACCTCGTAACCTTGGGAACTGTTCTGCATTCCAAAATGAGGGGTGCCTGGATCCGTACATATTGTGTGTGTTGGATCTTTTTAAAAGGATGGAAACATTGAAACAGAAAAAAGGACATTAATAATTCTGGCTACGCTACAAAGATTTTTGCTTTAAATAGATTACAAACTAGCAGCTTTAAAAATTTATGGTCACTTTATTTTCTTACATTGAATACCTTAAGGCCTTGAAATTACACTAGGCGAATATTAGCATATACACATAACATGATCATAATCAATTTCTTCGTGGACTATTTATTTTAAACACATTAAAACTGTCATTAAAACAGTAGACAATGGAATTGCATATGACCATTTTGATATTCACACAACTTAATTTCAAGGCCCAATCTCCTTTAAGGTTTGAACATTTGACTGTAAAGTTGCCACCCAATTTATGAGATATTTTCACTTGCCAGGTAAAATTATTTTCCTGTTAATAATAACAGTAGGGATTTTCTGTCAAAATGAACAGCTTTGCATCAGTGGAATTATTTTCCCATCTCCCAACTTTTCATTTTTGAAATTGACTGGAGATAAAACCAAAATATTAAGGCCATTACTGGCGACAAACGCAATACAGAAGGAGGAGAAAAACAGTAATAGACAGGTGAAAAAATACAAACCAAATACAAAGTAGAGCTCACTCTACTGTCCCTGTAAACATGCCTTAACCTAAACTCAGAAAAACATCATCTTTGTACCATTGTATCATTTATTTTTCGACAGCTAGGACCAAACTAAGGAACATTAACCAGCCCAATGGATGAAGTGGCCATACCAATGCAAGATGGCTGAAGTCCACTCCAGAATCCATCAGCCTGGCAAAATCTTCTGGACGATCCAACTAACAGGAATGGAGTTCGACAGTGGAAAGATACTTCAGATTTGTAGGTGAAAGTTCTTCCTTCAATTCGCCCCTCAACTGGAGTCCCTGGGTCTCCGCAAAAAACAGCTACAGGCAAAGAAAAGGCCAAAGTCGAGTTTACATTGTAGGACAGCTGTACCTTTATGGAAAACCTTTGCAGCTTTCAAAACCTGCCACCTAACATTATCAGAAAAGATTGTCTTCCCCTCCCCCACCCCTAAATTTCTCTCCTTTTCTCTTTTCCTCCTGAAAGCATCGATTCATGCTGTGATACAGTTCCATTGTTACCAACCACTTGAGCCAAGTGGCTGTTTTTCATGTGCGAGCTTAGAGAATGTGTGTTAACATCAATATAAAAGTGTAAGAGACTATTGCTGAGCCTGGTCCTGTCCTCATCTGACCTCGACACAAGCATACTTTTACAGCAGATGTCCCTGGATAGCGATCAGGTATGGGAACACTTGTTGATTTGATCTAACCTGGACGAACAATGCTATGGCTAATTGTTGCGACCTTAATGCTACCCTGGGTTGAGATTGCCTGACTCAGCACAGACCTTAGATTAAACCTGGGGCTTTCTTGGTCTGCATGACTCAGCACTGTACCAGGTGCTGAACTTATCAAAGGAGCCATAGGAATGTTCCAAAATGGCTTTTCTGTGGTTATGAAGTTAGATATTTTCAAGTGCAATAAAGGAATTGTATAGAATCAAAATCAGTTTTCCGATGCACAGTATGCTTGGAAGATACTAAACATAACCATGTTTGGGTGCACTGTTATACAATTGGCGTTCTTCAATATACAGTGCTTCGGAGTGATAGGATGTAGGTTTGTGGTAATGATTTCCTACATAGCGAGTTCCCTATCTTGCCTGTGTCATAGGAACTTAGGACGCTAAATTGGGCCGTGTAGCGCCCGTTGTTTCAGCGCTACACGGCCTCTCCGACATCCAAGATGGCGTTTTGGATGCGCTGCATGTTTCCTGTGTGATGTGTGCCAGACTTGGTATAGGAGTTAGCGCAGGCGCAGATAAGGAACACTGGAATCATGTAAAGTAGGGAGAAAGTGACTTCAATCAGTGTGCAACACTGATTTAAAGTGATGCACAGCATTTTGGGACTTAACGCTCAACTCAACGCACTGTCTTAACCCCGACCATCTGAACGTGTCCTAGAGTGCCTGGAGGAACCCCACAGGCGCTATTTAAAGGGACCATGCAGGATTTACAGGTTAGTGGCTGGATTATTGCCTCTGGCTGCTGAGGCATTTTTAACTGTTTTTGAAGATCTCCTAGACTTCAATACTAGGATGTGGGGACATTGCCTAACATTTAGAGCCAGGACGTGCAGGAGTGAAGTTAGGAAATGCTTCTACACTCAAAGGGTGGGAGACGTTTGGAACGCTCTTCTGCAGACAGCAGTTGATGCTAGCTCACTTGTGAATGTTAAATCTGAGATTGATAGATTTCTGTGAACCAAGGGTATTAAGGGATATGGGGCTAAGGTGGGTATATAGAGTTGGGTCACAGGTCCACCATGATCTCACTGAATGGTGGAACAGGCTCGAGGGGCTAAATGCCACTGCCACTTGCTGCCTCTTGATACGCGCCACCTTCTCCTGCAAGAAAGCGGGACGTGTGCCTGGGTGATGTGCCTGTCATGGTTGAATAGTTGCCAGTGTGTGTGGCCTGTGAGTTGTGGGTGGGTGGCTTGAAATAGTGGTAATGTGTAAGGGTGAGAGGAAGCATCTGATTGGATGAGTTGAGTATTGATGGGAAGAGTTTATTGGTATGTGGGTGATGGGGGTGTAGTGTGTGGTGTAGTTGGTAGGAGACACCACTTGACAGTTGACCTCACTCACCGTCACCATTCATGTCAATGCATTGAACTTCTTCCTGCACTGCATCCATGTCCATGATGCTGTGCGCCTGGCATTGACTTCGTCCCCCGCTGCCTCCCACTGTCTTTTGAGTATAAGTCTGGAGGGCCACTTGCACCCCCCCCCACCCACCCACTGCGGATATAGGATGTCCCTCCTTCTGTCCACCTCTTGCACACAAGGTCTCTAGTGCATCATCAGGGAACCTTAGTGCATGCACTCTCGCAGGTCTGGTACCAACTCAGATCGGCAGATTGGTGAGGTCTGGCGTGCAGATGTGGGATTTAATAGTGCGCAACCTTTATTCAATGTTTTAACAAAACTCATCAGTGTGTAAACATAGGGATGGGATTCCATCTGTGTTTTACGTGTGCGATGTCTGATCTCTGATCTCAGCAAATAACAGGTACAAGCTACCTTTTAGAGATTTCTAAGAAACATCCTCCCTTTTGGTGGTGAAAAGTGTGAATTGCATTGATTCCATGTGCAAGGCCTGGGAAGGAACGCCGATTGCAGGTAAATGCTCCCTTGGGACCAAACTTGTGCCTTGCCTGCCCAGGGTCCGTCGGGCGCAGGGTGTTAGCCATCACCCAGAACTGACCCTTATCCAATTTTATCCCCCTTACGGACAGGAGTAGGCCATTCAGCCCCTCAAGCCTGTTCCACCATTCAATGAGATCATGGTTGATCTGTATCCTAACTCCATCCACCTGCCTTGGTTCCATATCCCTTAATACCCTTGGCTAGCATAAATCTATCAATCTCAGATTTAAAATTATTAATTGAGCCAGCATCTACTGCTTTTTGTGGGAGCGAGTTCCACACTTCTACCACCCTTTGCATGAAAAAGATGTTTCTTATCATCACTCCTGAATGGCCTGGCTCTGATTTTAAGGTGATGTCTCCTCGTCCTAGACTCCCCCACCAGCGGAAAAAGTTTGTCTCTTCCTACCCTATCAATTCCTTCCAAAATCCTAAAAACCTCAATCAATCACCCTTTTATATTCCAGGGAAGACAAGCCTAGTTTATGTAGTCTCTCCTCATAATCGAATCCTTGGAGCTCTGGTAACATTCTGGTGAATCTGCGCTGCACTTTTTCCAAGGCCAATATATCCTTTCTAAGGTATGGTACACAGTACTCCAGATGTGGTCTAACCAGGGCTTTGTACAGCTGTAGCAAAACTTCCTCCCCTTCATATTCTGGCCCTCTCGATATAAAGGCTAACATTCCATTAACCTTTTTGATTATTTTTTGCACCTGACTACTAGATTTTAGTGATCTGTGTACAGGGACCCCTAAATCTCTTTGGAGCTCCACTGCTTCTAGCTTTTCACCATTTAAAAAATACTTGGATCTATCCTTTTTTGGTCCAAAATGGATAATCTCACAGTTACCTGCGTTGAAATCCATCTGCCACAGTTTTGCCCACTTACTTAATCTATCAATGTCTCTTTCTAATTTAATGCTCCCGTCTCCACTACTTACTATGCCACCAACCTTTGAGTCATCGGCAAACTTGGACATATGGCTCTCTGATGTGTTATCCACGTCATTAATAGTTGAGGCCCCAGCACAGACCCTGTGGGACACCACGAGTCACTTTATAAGTGAAGAACACCGAGAGTAGGAGAGCTGCTTTACCACAGGGAGGAAGAGAAAACCAATGGTTGAATCATACCTCCCTAGTGGCTGGTGAGACAATGGATATTGATATAGACCTGGCAGAAGAATGCCCAATTTTCTGCTGGGGTGTGGCGCACACTGCAGGAAGGTCCAAAGAAGGTGAGAAAATAAAAATAACTTCAATATAGAGAGGAAAACATGACTGAAGTTGGTGAAAGATCGCGCAGATTGCTTTTTTATTTTCCATTATTCCCCCCTCTGCGCATATAATTTTTATGTTAAAATTAAAGTGGAAAAGAAATATTCAAAACTTTTCACAAGCGGTAAATGTCAAAGACTGATGATCACAAAGGGTGGTGATGAGATAAGAATTGACAATGGATAACTGAAATTGATGTTGGGCATACCATTTATTTGTATTTAATTGCATCATGGCAAGGGAGTCCTTATTTTTGCATGGGGAGACAGGTAAAAATCGAAAAGAGTCACTCCTGACTGCTGTTGTACACCCCCTAGGGTGCCCACGTTACAATAGCATTGACAGAAATGGAGCAACAAGTGACACCCCCTTGGAGTGGGATGGTATATGGCAAAGCAGAAGGGACCAAAAACATCGGAGACCCACATTGGAAAGCAAAGAAAACTCCAGCATAAATTCTAGGAACTGTCGGTAATTATTTTAAACCATAGCATTATGATATAGAGAGTAGTCTGTTGAGTGAAAATTACACATTCAAAGCATAACTTACCTGTCAGGCTGTGATGGTGAAATGTCATACCACAATGTCTCACCATTTAAAATTTTCATATTTGTTCAAAGGGGCATAATAGATAAATTTCCTCATGGAATAATACTTTCTGTCTCATAGAGAAAGAATTCAGAAGTACTGTCAGTCTTCGTCTCCCAATATCCAGGTCCAAACCCCAGAAGAGCACTCTGCTAAACCAGGTGACATTTCCAGCTCCACACTGTTAATTGAGGCCTCGGTTTGTCCACACGGCCCACACAGAGATTGGCAGAACTCATTTCATGTTTGACACGGCCTCAGTATTCCTTTCTCAAATATATATCTCTCAACCGAAGCCCATGGGATTAAAGCAGCAGTGGCTATGTGGATACGTAATTGGCTAAAGAACAGAGAGCAACGACTGGTGGTGGGCGGTTGTTTTTCAGATTGGAGGGAAGTGTGCAGCGGTGTCCCCCAGGGGTCGGCGTTGGGACCACTCCTCTTTTCGATATATATTAATGACCTGGACTTGGGTATACAGGGCATAATTTCAAAGTTCGCAGATGACATGAAACTCAGTAAACAGTGAGGAGGATAGCAATAGACCTCAGGAGGACATAGACAGGCTGGTGAAATAAGCGAACACATGGCAGATGAAATTTAACGCAGAGAAGTGTGAAGTGATTCATTTTGGTAGGAAGAATGTGGAGAGGCAATATAAACTAAATGGTACAATTTTAAAGGGGGCGCAGGAACAGAGAGACCTGGGGGTGTACGTGCACAAATCTTTGAAGGTGGCAGGACAAGTTGAGAAGCCTATTAAAAAAGCATATGGGATCCTTGGCATTATAAATAGAGGCATAGAGTACAAAAGCAAGGAAGTTATGCTAAACCTTTATAAAACATTGGTTAGACCGCAGCTGGAGTATTGTGTCCAATTCTGGGACCCACACTTTAGGAAGGATGTCAAGGCCTTAGAGAGGGTGCAGAAGAGATTTACTAGAATGGTACCAGGGATGAAAGACTTCAGTTATGTGGAGAGACTGGAGAAACTAGGGTTGTTCTCCTTAGATCAGAGAAGGTTAAGAGGAGATTTGATAGAGGTGTTCAAAATCGTGAAGGGTTTTGATGGAGTAAATAAGGAGAAACTGTTTCCCAGCGGCAGAAGGGTCGGTAACCAGAGGATACGGATTTAAGGTAATTGTCAAAAGAACCAGAGGTGACATGAGGAAACATTTTTTTACAGACCGAGTGGTTATGATCTGGAATGCACTGCCTGAAAGGGCGGTGGAAGCTGATTCAATAATAACAATCAAAAGGGAATTGGATAAATACTTGAAGGGGGAAATCTGCCGGGCTATGGGGAAAAAGGAAGGGAGTGGGACTAATTGGATAGCTCTTTCAAAGAGCCGGCACAGGCACGATGAATGGCCTTCTTCTGTGCTGTATCATTCTATAATTCTAATTTTAGATCAATTTAATAAATTTAGAATCAACTCCTCTGGCTAAACTAGAAATTGCAATAACAGATCAATACTTTAAGTTAAGAAAAAAACAATTGAAAATATGCAATTTGTGCACAAAGATACATTACATAACTGACTGAGTCTACTTCATTCTTCAAATGGGAAGCATCTTCTATTCCACACTAAGATAACCATAAATTATAACATGGGAGGACATCATGTGATCAATTCTCATTCAAGACATTTCAGCATAATGATGTTGCCATGTTAATCCCATGATGCTTCCTTCCTTCTATATATAGGCATGCTATTCCTGGTAGACACAAACATGCGCTGCAGGATAAAAGGCAATAACAACAACTTCCCGAGGTAGACAAAGCTCAAGGAGAATTGTAGAAAGCGATAAGGCTTAAACAATGGATGTCCAAAGGGACCTAGGGGTTCAGGTACATAGATCATTGAAATGTCATGAACAGGTGCAGAAAATAATCAAGAAGGCAAATGGAATGCTGGCCTTTATATCTAGAGGACTAGAGTACAAGGGGGCAGAAGTTATGCTGCAGCTATACAAAACCCTGGTTAGACCGCACCTGGAGTACTGTGAGCAGTTCTGGGCACCGCACCTTCGGAAGGACATATTGGCATTGGCGAGAATGCAACGTAGATTTACTAGAATGATACCCGGACTTCAAGGGTTAAGTTACGAGGAGAGATTACACAAATTGGGGTTGTATTCTCTGGAGTTTCTAAGGTTAAGGGGTGATCTGATCGAAGTTTATAAAATATTAAAGGGAACAGATAGGGTGGATAGAGAGAAACTATTTCCGCTGGTTGGAGATTCTAGGAGTAGGGGGCACAATCTAAAAATTAGAGCCAGACCTTTCAGGAGCGAGATTAGAAAACACTTCTACACACAAAGGGTGGCAGAAGTTTGGAACTCTCTTCCGCAAACGGCAATTGACGCGAGCTCAATTGCTAAATTTAAATCTGAGATAGATAGCTTTTTGGCAACCAAAGGTATTGGCAACCAAAGCCAAAGGCAGGTATATGGAGTTAGATCACAGATCAGCCATGATCTTATCAAATGGCGGAGCAGGCACGAGGGGCTGAATGGCCTACTCCTGTTCCTATGTTCCTAATTGGGTTGTGTTGTCTCTAGAACAGAACTAAAATAACCTCTTGTTGGTGAATTACAAATGTCACAAAGATTTCATCTCTGGGTAGCAAATCTCAACTTCTGAGGACAGGGTCCACGTGTGAGAATACATGGAGCTCTAACTCAGGATGCTGACCACTGTGTTGAGTACTTTTGCCAACTGTTGGTTGGAAAGAAACATCTGCTGATTCCAGCACCATAATAACAACCTCAATGCTTTGGTGTTGAGAGCTTGGGAACAGAGGCACAACCACATCTGAAGAGTTGGGGTTGACATCAGGAGTGATTCTGCAATTTGGAGAACAGGACATAACCTGTGCAAAAAATAAAATGGGAGAAGGAAATACATCACCTAATCTTTTCCAGTGGTGCACCTGGATCTCGGAATGTATCCCACACCTTAAAAGGACTGTCTGATTGGCAATCTGGTCCTTGAAATATCAGACCATGAAATATAGTTCCAGTCTGGTGTAATGAAAACTTCACCTGAGTCTGTAAACTTTGGCCCCGATATTACCAGGGAGGCGGGACGGCAGCAGGGGCGGGGGGCGACTGAGTGCGTGGGTAACCCGCCCAGTAAAATCCGTCCGTTCCCCACGCGATCGCAGGTAAATTGAAGGCACTTACCGTGGCTTCCGGGTTTCCTGTCGTCAACCTGCGCAGTGGGCGGACTGCGCACCAGCATCACAGGCTGTGAGCTGGAGGAGCCCTATTTAAAGGGGCAGTCCTCCAATGCTGCTCCAACAGCAAACAACCAAAAGTACAGAATGGAGCAGACCAGGGGAAAGGCTGCTCCCAGATTTACCGATGCCTCACTCCAGGTCCTACTGGATGGGGTGAGGAGGAGGAGGGAGATTTTCTACCCAGCGGATGGGAGGAAGTGGCTGGCCTCTGCCACCAAGGCGGCCTGGCTTGAGGTGGCAGAGGAGGTCACCAGCAGCAGCAACATCTCCCGCACCTGGATCCATTGCAGGAAGCGCTTCAATGACCTAACTTGGTCAGCCAAAGTGAGTACACTTACTCATTCTCCAACATTCTGTCTTCCACATCACCACCTCCAACTACAACACCTTCTGCACTGCCCACACTACTCTATCACATCACTCCTCACACCCACTCAAAGCTCATCCTCAACTTACCTGCACTTACTCACGTCCCCAGTACTCACCCCACCACTACCACTCAACCCAATCCTCATGCAATGTCATGGCTCTGTCTCATACTCACCCTCTGATGCATCCCTTTCCGGTCAGCGGTTGGCCACGTCACCATCCCTCACCCACGCCTCTCTATTTTCTCCTTTTATAGGAGAAGAGAGCCCAGAATACACGGGAGAGGTTGAAGACCGGAGGGGGGCCGCAACATCAGGTCGTCCTCACGGACGCAGAGCAGGAGGCTCTGGAACTCAGCCGCACCCTCGAGCGCCTGTCCATTGGGGACGCCGAGACTGCCACCCGACAAACGGCTGGAGACAGCACTTTAACATTCAACACTCACAATAGCAAATGATGTTAATATGCCTTGCCATCTTCAGCACCTCGACATCTGTCATCATGCTTAATATTGCCTTCTGTTCTCTTACAGGGCCTTCAGCAACCGCCGTGACGGTGGAGGGCAATTCCTCAGGGGACCTGCCGGCCTCTGAGGGGGCACTGTCACATCTGAGCGAGCCATCCACCAGCACAGATACTCACACCTCAGTGGGTCCCCGTCCTCAGTTCGTTGGGGTCGCACATGGTGAGTCACCACACACATGAGCACGAGCAGACACTGGTGGCAGGGGCAGCTATGGAGAGTCTGTGTTGGTGGGAGCACTCCTCTCCAGGCTCTGCTCAGCTGGACACAGATGCTGAACCCTGGGCGCCATCCTTTAAAAGGAGAGTGATCGAGGGGCAGCAGCACATTTGCGAGGTACTGGAACAGGTGCCAAGCGCACTCTCCACAATCACGCAGAGGATGGAGGAGTCCAACTCCTGCATGAGTGGAATGGTGGCACAGGTACAGGAGGGAATCTCCGAGATACTGTCACAGGAACGTGAGGGCATCTCTGAGATAGTGTCGCGGGTAAGTGCGGGTGCAGGTGGAGCAGTCTTTGGAGGGGCCTTCATGGGCACCGAAACCCAGAGGGTGTAGGCCCAAAGCATCTAATCGGTCAGGGCATGAACAAGAGCAACCTGCCACTACCTCTGCTGCAGCCACAGGGGAAGCACCACGTAGGAGTGCTCGTGAGTGTAAGGCAAAGGTTTTGTGAGCACAAAGGGGATGCACAAGGATGTTTGACGGTTTGTCATTTTTTAAATTTATGTTTGACTTTTGTTAATGGCACATTAAATATTATTTTTGTCACCACGTCTTGGCCATTCTTGACTGGCTTGTGTAATAAGTCCCTTTCATGAGGTTCACCATGAACACCCACACTTGATGCCACCCATTGGGTCACCCTACAGTGGGTGTAGGTGTAGTTGCACGACTATTTTGTGCAGGTGCCTGTGGTGCAGCACTGTGTTGTGGAGCTCCACGTGGCGGAGGTGGATGGCGTGCCTGGCGAGGCTGGTGATGTTGCTCGTCCTAGGATGAAGTGTTGAATGCAGCCATGGCGCCCCCCCATCCTGACTGTGTGAGTTTGAGGGGGTCCGCAAAGTAGGTAAAATGTGTTTGCCCAGCAGAGTTTAGGGTATAAATTAAGAATTCTGAGTGGAAAGAAAAAGGTGTTGCAGCCAAAACTTTGTCTGAAGTGACAGAGTGCCCTGCTGCAATAAATGAGGTTTTCCCCCCAACTGTCAAATAATCCTTTGCATCTCCCACTGGCTGCTGATTGAAACACGTCTGCTCCAACAGGGAGTGTTTCCCACAGCACGGGAAACACGCTGAGGATCCTTCAAAATTGCACCCCTGCCAAAATCTCCACTCAATGAGGTCTGTCAAGTACCTCAAGTATCTAAATAACTATCTAAAGCAGCATCCCGCCGACTTTAATTGCCGGTGGGAGTCCCGCATGCGGGAGTTGCGCGCGCACCCGAACGCGTCATTGGGGAACCTGGAAGTCAGCGGGTTGGAGCCGGACTCCGAACCCGCTCCGGGATTCCGCCATTTTAGGAGCCCCCCCTCCCCCAACGCACCCGCTCGGCCATCCGAAAATCGGCCCCTTTATCTAAACTCACATAGGAAGAATGGCTATTTGGATAGAGTCAATCGGTGCCCATGAAACTGTAACTAACATGAGTCATAATGTTTAGGACCGGAGAGAAAAGGGGCAGCAAAAAAGATTCAAAATGTCAGGAAAGACTATTGTCCACATAATTGTCATTGTTAGCATCCTGGTTATCTCCATGATATGCAGGTTGTAAATTACATTTTGACAAAAGGAACGTGGCTCTATTTAATTCCCTAAAAAGGGTATTGCTTTTTGAACAACTCCCAGGAAAACAACATCATTTCAGGCACATAATGTAGGGCCATGAGAGGATTATCTCAGTGTCTTCTTATATCATACCCAAAGGGTCCTATTAAAAACTATAGTAACATACAAAACAGCCTTCCTATAAATTTATCCATAAATCAATACAAATAATGCAATATAGTACTGTAGATCTTTTCAAAAAAGGAAAATAAATCACCGAACAAGATTTGCAATATGCATTGCAATCTGTGAGTTTGTTCATTTACAATTCAGAAAACAAAAAATGTTAACGATATCTGCACCCAAAAATAATGATGCAAGTCATACTTTGTGCGCTGTAATAATCTTTCATTATTTTTATGTCTTATGCAGTTTTGCATGATTAGCACTTAGCACATAAATTTCAACCTAAAATGATGCACTGTACTTACAAAAATGTCACTCTTAATAATATCGTAAGATGAACTCTCCTTAGTAGGGAGCTTTCTTTATAACTTAGTTCTGAATGCAAACATCTATCATCTATAAAAATTTATCAAGACACTGATGTTTTGACATAACATACTAGGGTACTAGCACATCATACCGCAAAGTGGTGAGGTGCGCATTTGTACCCGTCATTCCCTACAACGAGAGTTCCTGACCTTAGCTGTGTTAGCAACAGAAGATGACGGGCAGAAAGCAGATGCTTCTCCACAGAGAGGGTAGGAGAAGAATCAAAATGAACTAGCCCGGGCATCTCTCAAGCACTTCCAAATAGCTTAGCTTTACCGAGCAGCACCAGTAAAAGCCAGACATCAGATTATCGCTTTGCCTTCCCAGGCAAACAATGGTAATCTCAGACTAATATCATAATTACTCACACAATTCATTAGTTATTTATACAGAGAGTAAACTTCATCTTAACCACAACACAGGAAGCACAGGTTGGATTCCAGTTGACTTTCTTTTTTTTTTATTTATTCATGGGATGTGGGCGTCGCTGGCGAGGCCGGCATTTATTGCCCATCCCTAATTGTCCTTGAGAAGGTGGTGGTGAGCCGCCTTCTTGAACAATTGAATGGCTTGCTCGGCCATTTCAGAGGGTGATTATGAATCAACCACATTGCTGTGGGTCTGGAGTCACATATAGGCCAGACCGGGTAAGGACGGCAGGTTTCCTTCCCTAAAGGACATTAGTGAACCAGATGGGTTTTTACAACAATCCAGAAGTTTCATGGCCACCATTACTGATACTAGTGTTTTTTTTAATTCCAGATTTTTATTTAATTAATTGAATTTAAATTCCACAGCTGCTGTGGTGGGATTTGAACTCATGACTCCAGAATATTAGTCCAGGCCTCTTAGATTACTAGTTCAGTAACATAACCACTATGCTACCGTACCCGATTACTGATTAAATGGGGAGTTGAAAAGCATGAAAGAAAATTAATATGGCAGTGGGTGGGCTATTATTTGTAGAACTCTAATTAATTAAAACAAGCAGATGAAAATAAAGAATGAGAATACAATATAATATACAATATATACAACACAAGGCTGGTATATGAAGTTAGGTCACAGATCAGCCATGATCGCATTGAATGGAGCAACAGGCTCAAGGGGCTAAACGGCCTACTCCTGTTCCTATACAGAACAAAGAATTAGTTAATCAACACCATTCTTCGGAAGAAAATGGAGACATTTAATTACTGGATTAAAATCAATCAAGAATGACGATGCAAACTTACGTAAGCACTGTGGGACTTCTCCTCTCCAAATACCATTTCTTTCACAGGTCAGAACAGCGGACAAGGAAAGCTGATACCCCTCAGAACAAGTGTAGCTGACACTGGAGCTCCACCTGAAATCTGATCCCTGCACTCGCCCATGAAGCACGGGGGGCGGCTGCGTGCACGTGATAACTTCAGCAGGAAGGAAAACAAAAAAAAAAACACAAGTACTTAATAAACACAAAGGGCATGAATTTTAGTCGGAGCCGGGAAGCCCAGCGGGTGGGGAGACGTTCGCATGGGGAACCCGGAAGTCAAGTGAACGCATCGCAATCTGCGACCGCAACTCATTTTGAGGTGATTATTTTTTGCTTGCGAGGCAAAGGAACTGCGAATCGGAGAGGAGGGAGGGAGAAATCGTGGGCTGCGGATGACATCGGGGGGAGAGACCTTGGAGAAGATCAAGAGCGGGGAGGTGATCGGGTCGGCAGTCGGATGAAGAGTCGGAGGTGGGGGGGGGCGGGGGTCTACAATCAGGGAGGGAGGTCGGCCGTTCGCGGGGGTCCGATTGCGCCAGGTGAGCTTGTTGGGCCTGGATGGAGCCCTCCTGCTCCTCCGGGCCCACAAGCAGTGCAATAAAGGCACTCGCCTCATGGATCCGGCCCTTCCCATTTGTTTTCACCTGATGAGAATCAGAAGCCATGGGAAACCCGTGCAGGTAAACTTAAATTCGTTTCAGCTTTAGAATCCACAAAAAATTAAATACTTCAACTATCGCAATGAGACACATTGCCCCTTTAACAATCCGCCCGCCGGCATTAGGTCGGGGCAGGACTTCTGGGTATCGGATACACGAGCTCATCCAAACGCGGGCTGGGTTAAACCCGGAAGTGGGCGCATTGGAGCCGGGTTGCGTTCCCACTTCAAAGAACTGTTATTTTTACCTCCCACCGGCCCCCAATCCACCCGTTCTTAGAGGTTAAAATTACCCCCAAACGATCAGAAAATATGCAAATTAGCCGTACAAAAGCCCGCTATTTGTGTACCCGGAAGATACTCAACTAGGAGACAATGGCTGCAGAATTTCTCCAGTGAGGTTGTTCTCATAGTAGAAAAAACTCTTTATTTCACCGTGCTCCGTTAAATATTTAATTTGTACAAGTGATGCATAATTATAAAAATAAATTATCTCTGAATTTATTTCTCTTTGTGCTTTAATGTGAACTATTACAAGCTAAGGGAACACTTTTTTCTGTGATGTTATTCCCACAGAAAACTTTTACTAAAAAAAAATGCATAGGTCGTAAGACCAGACAAGTGAGAACACATTCAGACAACGCAGATCCAGTAGTTAAAACACCACAGTATAACTTTAGTAATCTCAGACTAAAATTAAGGGACTATATAGGTGGTGTGATGATATGGATTACGCTCTCAGTTCCACTATAATGGCAAAACCCCAGTTTAATGGTACACTAGTAGATCTCCTGTGATGTTGTTTACAGTCAAAAATAATTATCAAAAATGATGCCTCCTGTTTCCTGTAACACTCTCTCTCTGTATGCCTGTTACACACTTTCCTTCATTGTTATCTCAGTATCTCTCTGATTGTGTCTCACTCATATTCTGTCAACTTCTGTAAGTCCACCGTTCCCTGATGTTCTTGTGTAAGTCTTCCACTCTCTCAGTAGGCCTCTCACACACTTTTTCTCATTGTCAGTTTTTCTCTCCAAATGTCTGCCTATCTCTTCCTTTCTGTATGTCTCACCGTCTCCTTTTCCACTCACCATCCATGCAGATCAGTTGCCTGGCTTCGGGATTACTATTAGTGGCAGAAATGATCTAATTTCTCCTCAAACTTACTTTGTAAGAATTCGACCAGAAAGACCACTTAAATACTAGAACAGAAGGTCACTTCTCTCACCATTCTGGGCAACATTCTCAATCTTACGTCCAAACACTATCCCACTAGTTTGGTTTTTGAAAAGTTTCTTGGAAAGGTAGGAGAGTGGTTTTGAAAGAGCCAGGATCCATCTGTATGTTGGTCCTATTACCTGGTTTGCTGAGCCTGGAAGGAGGAATCAACTGGGGTCTTCAAAGAAATGGGGCCTTGAGGATGAGAGGGAATGGGTGGTTGTGGCAGGGACGGGTGGCTGAGGTTGGAAAGCAAAAGTGCACTAGGACCTGAGACTGGATGCTAGGACTTGAAAAGAACAAGAGTGCATTTGTAGCTTGTTATAAGAAAGACAGATTGCTGTTGGTTCCAAGAACACATTATACTCTCTGTCCCGTCCATTGTGTTCTGTCCTAGGGCAGGTCCTAACTCAAGTTTCATGAATGACATTCTTGAGCCACTTATTAGGAACGAGTAGCTGAGGTGGTTTCCCACTGCTTTCCTCGCGGGTGGGCTGTAACCAAGACCAAACAGCCCCGTCTACCCTTTGCGATGCTGGTGTTGGGGGGGGGGGGGGGGGGGGAGGGGGGTTGGGGGAACCCACGTCCATTGGATGGAAGTATTCCTGTTGGACACCATCATGGTGTTCAGAGCTAGTGCTCTGGACTCCACTTGCCGGGTTTGTTTGGAGTGGGGCTCAAACCCAACCCTTCTGACTCAGAGGCGGGAATATACCACTGAGCTCGTAGACACTAAGTCTGGATGTGAGTGCCCCGCTGGATGTCAACCCAATTTTTAGAGACTATATTCCAGTCTCCACTCACCAGAGTTGTCTAGAGTGGGGCGGGAACGCTTCATCTTCTGACACAGAGATGGGGATGCAACCACTAAGTCAATGTGTACATTTTACTGTACAAATATGCTAATGATGACAAATCAGCAAAAATCTAGGCCTGTGAGGAAGCAAACAGGTGGGGCTGGGATGATGCAATTCCAAGAGGTTCAGTTCAGGCCCAAGGTCTTGGAGGTAGCAGGAATGATCTTGAAATTGCACACGCATCACAAAATTTTTGTGAGTCATTGTTTTTGCTGAAATCTGTGTATTGAAGTGATTTCTGATTGCTTGCTTTTTTACAAGTCCTTAAATATTGGTGGTTACTTGTAAAATCAGACAGCCTAGACACAATACGCAAAAGTGACATTTCAGGTGCAAGCAATTGGACACCAAGCAGAATTTGTTTAGTGTGAAAATATACGTATATCCTTATTCAAAAAGTACCTCTGGTGAACCTCAACAGCCAACAAGACTGAGCACATTTGCAAACTTTGAACATCTCCATGAGACAATGAGGCCCCATGAATCCCTGGGGATTGCACCCACAGGAACCTCCACCACTGACCCCGATGAACTTCCCGGGGTCAGAGGGAGGTTCCTTAATTAGCCTGCAAGTGGCGGGAACCTGTGCCATTGGGGCACATCCAGGGCGCCTGTTCTATGAAGAGTTGGGAAATCCAGCATGGTTGGCCAGGCCGGTGGGTGGGGTGGAGTGTCAGTCCTCTCTCTCCCTGGAAACAAGTCATACATGCTTTTGGGAACCATTTTTGAAAAAAAATAAAAATTGTTACCAAATCTTTGAGTCTGAAATGTTACTTTTGTGCATTCTGATACGCTGCCTGATTTTACAAACACAACCAATATATAAGGACTTGTTTAAAAAAAAGCAAGCAATCAAAATACACTTAAATACACAAACTTCAGAAAAAACAACTGTGGCCAGGACTCACAGGCATGCCCCACCATCGCCAGTAGGTCAGCTGGTCCTCGTGAGCTGATCAAGCATCTCTGCAATAACCATCCACCCAGGTCCCTGGGAAGGCCCGGAGTGCTGATATTCCAAGTACCTACCCCTGGCTCCAATCTCCCATTATGACGATGGCCCTGTAAGGGGCAGATGGAAGCTGAGCCCCCACAAGATCATTCCGGAAGGTCAGGACCGCTATATCCTGATCCTTGTCTATCATTCTGGCGGACTGCCTCCAAGGTTATGGCGGGAGTCCACTGGAACAGCCATAGATTTTCTGGACTAGAATGTTCAAATCAATCAAAGCAAGTCTGTATTAAGTCAAAATCTTTTGAAATTTTTCCAATTACTGCTAGCAAATTAAATGAAGTTGTTATAATCAAATTCTGGCTACACTGAAGTCACCCCCAAAATAAAACTGCCTCTCCTACCCGACAGCTCAATGGGAAAACGTATCACATGGTGCGTGGCTGAAATGTGCAGATCAGGAGGTTCGATCCTTCGTCTGTGCTGAGTTAGCCAATCTCAGCCAGAATGGCACTGGGGAGACTACAATTGGCCCCAGTATCATTGAGTTAGTGAGGGATCTCACTGATCGGCAGATGCTTCTGCTGCGAGTGCACGTGTGTGGACGCTGAGCGAAAACAAGATTGGAGTCAGCTGTGACGGCCTCCCTGGTTAGCACAGACTGTCAACAATTAGTATCCAGGCTCACACATGAAGAATGACCACTTGGGTGAAGCGCAAGAAGGCTACAGCTCCCTGTAAATTAGTACGATAGCATAAATTCCCATTTTTAAGGAAAGGTAAGGGGAAGCAAAAAATATTACTAAATTTGCTATATGTTTTCAACGACATAACACCGAGATAGCAAATAGCGCCGCTGTAGTGCTTAGGGGAACACATTTTGTAATGTGAGGACAGCAAAACCTACTGCTGTATACTATCTGCTGTACAAGCAGCATCTTCTTATAGGCTCTTTATTTACTCCTCAAATATTGATAGATCCTTACAGTGTCAGTAAAATCCCCAAGTACTAATTCTGTAATAATCCTATAATAAGCGAGGCAAGCATGGACAGTCAAACTGCCGTGATCCAATCAGTAAATACATGGCTTGCATTTCTGTAGTAATCCTTAAATAAATTAGAATTACAGAAGCAATATTTTTGGGGAAGTCTACAGATCTCACACCTATTTACCTACCTTCTCACTACACCCCTCAATTCCTTCCCTCTCCAGAAACAAGTCTAATTGTCTCTTAAACCCATTTATTCTGTCTACTTCAATGTCATTCCCTAGTAACTTATTCCATAACACTATAACCCTTTGAGTGAACAAGTTCTGTTTGGCGTCCCTTCTTGCTCTGAAGTTGCTAAATTTTAATTTGTATCCCCTGGTATTAAACCCCTTGGACATGGTGCATAGAATGTGTCCCTTAGTAACCTTCAAAACTTCAATTAGTTAACTTTGAAGATTCTTTTCCAAAAAGCAAAAAAAAAAACAAGCTCGTTAACCTTTCCTCATAACTTAAATTCCCGATCAAGTGACACAATGTTTATCTGTGGTCGCATTATTAGCTTCTCATTATCTGCAAAAAAGATGAGAGGATAATAGGAGACCAGCAGGTGTTTGGTCAAGAGCGTGGTCACCATGCCAGAAAGATTAGTTTACACGGAAGTAGCTAATCAAGCAGATGAGCTATTGGCTCCCAGTTCGCCCAAGCAGCCACTGGATCTGCCACAGACCTGAGAGAATCAGATGCTCACCATGGGTCCTCAATTACAGAGGTTAGTGATAAAGGCAGTACGGGCTTCACCTGCAGTGATCCCCTTGGCAGCTTTCGCCGCCTGATCTCAGACAAACTGCCGACTCTAAAATGAATAGATAGGCTGCCTGTTTAAATGCATTCATCATCGGCACAGGTAGAATTAATTAACAGTGATTAACCAATTATGCAAGTTAGAAGGCTTACATACTTCTCACAGTGCATACACTGTCCAGTAATGAAAGTCCCTTGCCTCTGCTTCGACATAACATCTGTTCATACCTTTACAGATTGGTTTGGTCTGATTCCAAGAGCCATTCTTCATGCAGCGCAGTGTAGAAAATGTAGCCGGTTCCATCCAAAAGCCTGGGTTACACTGATATGTTACCGTCTTATTATAGTTGAAATCATTTCCCAGATGAACACCATTAGCTAACGCACCTGGGTCACCACAGTCAATAACTACGGATGACCACAAAAAAAGAAATGCAAAAATGAACAAATTGCAAGAACATTCTTCACACATTTAAAGCCTAGATTTCTCGTATTTATTATTCAATAAAAGCATAAACAGAGCACTGCAACTTTGGAAAATTATAATTTTTATGATCTTTTTATGCTTGTAGCTTAAATCACTGGATTTAAGTTGTTTGCTGCCCCATACTCTTTAAATTGTTTTTATTACTTCATAAACATTTTTGCATTACATGCTGCAACTTATCATTTTTACATGAAAGAGAATATAGTCATAAAAAACACTTCGTGTCCAGCCAAATATCCCCATCTACCTCGCAAGCTTAGCACCCAATAAAGTGCTTTAATAGGTCAAAAATTGTTGTTTCACACTATCTTATCTGCTTTTGAGAATTAAAGCACAGTACTAAAATTGTATCCTGTGAAATGGTTTCTGAAAATCACCGAAGTACACTCTGAAGTATAAATCTAAACTAAAATAGACCTAATGGAGGTCTTTAAAGTTATGAAGGGACTTGATAGGGTAGACTTAGAGAAGATGTTTCCACTTGTGGGGAGACCAAAACTAGGAGCTATAAATATAAGATAGTCACCAATAAATCCAACAGGGAATTCAAGAGAAACGTGAAACTTTACCCAGAGAGTGGTTAAAATGTGGAACTCACTACCACATGGAGTAGTTGAGGCGAATAGCAGAGATACATTTAAGGGGAAGCTAGATAAACACATGATGGAAAAAGGAATAGAAGGTTATGCTGATAGGGTTAAATGAAAAGGGGTGTGAGGAGGCTCATGTGGAGCATAAAACGCCAGCACAGGCCAATTGGGCCAAATGGCCAGTTTCTGTGCTGTAAATTCTATGTCAATTTACCACTTTAACTCTCCAAATAATTAGTAAAATAAGAATTCAAGGAAGAGGCAACAAATGGTCATCGACCTGAAACATTAACTCTGTTTCTTTCTCCACAGATGCTGCCTGACTCGCCGAGTATTTCCAGCATTTCCTGTTTTTATTTTAGGCAACAGCAGTATAAGCTTTGCTTGTCTCATGGGTCACGTCTCACTTTAGCTAAAGTGATAGAACATAAGGATGAAAATGTGACAGTGCAAGTTGGAATGGCGAACTTGGAGACTGATCTGAATGGCGTCCTTGCCTCGTCTTCACCCCTTTGTCCTTGCTTATTCTCCATTTTTTTTCATTTCCTTATATTTTCTCTGTACTATTATTTCTCCTTGTTTCTCTGGGTTAATAATGTTGTTCAGGATGGAGGGGTACTCATTTTTGTCAGTGCATGTTTTGTGATTCATTTCTTCTACGGGTTTGTGTGCGTTTTTTAATTTGAAGCCTGTTTTAACGACAACCTTTCCTCCATTGAACAGATTGATTGTCGATTCTCGAAGGAGAGCCTGTAAATGACAGTCCACTCCCTTCATTTAGTTGGATTGTTTTCACTGTTAAGAATCACAGTCCGTCTTTCTGGTGCTATGACAAGAACCTTACTTCATTGCATTTTCAGACCATTTCTCACATTAAAATACGCCAGGACAAACAATGCTACATGACAATTCCTTCCACCAGTATAATCATTTTTGTTCCACCTTTGCCTGTGTCAGCACTCTAATTGGTGAGTATTATCTTCCGTTCCTGTTACTGCAAAACTCTTTTATCACGATATCACTGTAAATTCTAACTTCTCCCATAGTTTTTAATTACACTTATTCAATCTATTAAAACAATATTACCAAACTGTTTCTTTCCCTCCCGAAACATCTGATTGAAGTGATTAAATCAGTTGCTTAGTCGTTATTACAATAGTTTTTTTTTATTACTTAAGCAATAGAACCTTCAAGTATCTTCCAAACTAAATTACATTTTTATGTGCTTTTTTAAAAAATTAGATCAGCATTGGTTTTCTTATTAAAGTTGTTTTCATTTTCAGTACCCACTGTAATCCAAAGTGTGTTTTACACTGGAGCTGTTACTTAAAAAAAAATAACACTCCACAGTACTGTTATATTCTTACAATGGGTGTTTGAGATGAGCATTAATGCTGCTCAGTGTTGGTCCACTTTCCAAATAGGTCATGTCAGCATCAAACTCTCCCAGGTGAAGTATAGTATACCATGGTAAAATACAGAGTGAACCTCCCTCTACTCTGTCTCAACCACAGGCCTCAAACTCATCCTCAGAAAAGCATCCAAATTGCACCAGTGTGAACTTTGCCATTACCCACACAAACCACCAAAAGACCTCTGAGTAAAACTGCTCGGGGCCTTGGCCTGGTGTTAACCGGGAAGAGGGTCACATATAGCTTTCAGAGACAGCCGCTCCATCTGGGCTAGATTCAAATCCAGGTCTGAGGGGTGAAAAGGCAGTGTTCTAAAATCATCAAAAGTGTATTTAATAAATGGCAGGTCACCCAACAATCAAGGACAAGCCAATCCTTAGAAAGTAAGTCAGTTTTATGGGGTGTGAAAGGATTTATCTGCTAAGAGACTTGACACTGCAGTTATGGGTTCAAGGAGTGGGAAGAATTGGCAACACTTGCAATTATCTCTAAAAGTGTGGGCATTGGGTCAAGTATCATATATTTATAGTGAAAGAACAATAGAGGATACAGAGAAAAGACAGAAACAAAATGTGAGTACAATTATTGATGCAAAAACCTCAATTAAACCAAGTTTCAAATTGATCATTGAAGGTATTTGCATAATAATTAACTCTGTAACCCATATGCTCTCTTTTAAATTAGAATGCATCCTGTGCAGTGCCTTGTTGAAACATTGTTCTGCTGTGTAATGTGCTCCTTGATCAGTATTAGTCGATAGCTAACACTGCAGACATTTGAGTATATTAACAGGAGAGGTAGAAAATTCTTGATGGGCGTGAATTTCTGGAGTGGGAAGAACGAAAAAAAAATAGCTGGCCGCCTCAAAGCTCGCTCTGCAGGATACTAATTAGTCTTCTCCCTCTCTTTCATAGAATTTCTACTGGAGCTGTCAGGGTGAGGTGAGCATTCATACCCATAACTGAACAATGTAAAATTCATACAGCATTAAACAAAAACAAAAAAACAAATCACATTTTCTACACACTAAAATGCAGCTGGGATGTTTAGGATCTCAGAGAAAGAAATTGGAGACAGTGGGGAATATCACTTAACAGGAACTGAGCCTGATTTGTATTTGAGTAGCATGCTTCTTCATTTCTTCCCCCTTAATTTACCTGAAGGTGTTAGCTTTCTCAGGTTAACGAAAGCCTCTGAAAAGACAGAATAATTCAGATGGATTTTGGAAGCAGTGTTTTAGTGCAATGTGTGGCAGTTAATAAAATCACCTCTATTTGATCCTACTTTTGACTTCACGGTGGTGAAGGAAGGGTCGCGGTTGGGGAATTGGGGGGGTGGGTGGGTTTGAAATCATCACAGGATATTTCACTGCTGTCCCCCGTACTCTATATCGTAATGCTGACCTGTGCAGTCTGGAGCTGATCCAGTCCAGGTTCCATTAGCAGTGCAGTGCCGCGTAGTTAGACCAGCCGTTTTATAACCTTCCCAGCAGGAATAAGAAATGGAGCTGGAGAATACCATGCCATCGCTGTAAACTATCTTCCCATTTTCTGGAGTGCCAGGATTCCCACATGATACAGCTATAGCATTAGATGGAAGAAAGGAATTAGCACTTGGACAGGCATGACATTGAAAGCATTTCAAGACACAAACCTACCCTTTGAACAAATGTGACCCCAAAGTTGGTAAAGGTAAAACAATTTATACCACACCTGTGGTTTAAGAAGCTATGGTTTGTTTCAAGACTTTGCATATTACTCACTCTCAGCCTCCTATTCCTATTGTGCAGATTTATTCATGTACCGACTTGTTCCTCTCTATGTTGCAACTCTTCCTTCCAGTCTGGTGCTCCATCTCTGTTATTCCTACTGATCTGTTCTTCTGCATTTGGCTCTTCACCCTTCTGGCCTACCCCATTTGAAATTCTACCTTCTAGTCTGTCCTTCTCCAGCGCTTTTTTGTTCTACAAATATTGGTCCAAAAATCTGAAATTCTTATGGCAGATTCAGGACTCTATTGGGGTGAGTAGAGGCAGATTGTCCTCTCTTCAACTCTGTTCCTACTTCATATCAATTATCTCCTCCACTCATCACCACCCTGCCTTCATCAACATCTTTCAGTCTGTGCACCCTCAAACTTTAACTTCTGTTCTGCTCACTGTTTGATCTCCTGCATGTCCTTTGATGGGCCAATGAAATCTGTTTCAAATCTTCAAACACAGTTTCTTTGTGGATCTTACAATCAATAGTAATCACCTTTTACCTTTAATAACTGCATAGTTGTTCTTCTATCCTCTACTGACATTCTTTGCCTTGCTATTTCCTCTAATCCCGATGGAATTTCCTGTATTGCTAAAACAGTCTCCAAGCAGTTCAGTTTCCCCTTTGATGCCAACATTTTATTTTTCCTTCAACAGTTCTAAAGGGTAAATTCAGTAAGGCTGCCTTTTTGAAACACAGTGTTGCTAGACAGGGACATAGGTCAAAGAATTAGAGCTATGCCAGTAGAAGTCTACTTCTGACTCATGCTCCTATCTAGCGAGACTCCTACAGCCTTGCTGACTTTGCCCTTTAATTCCTGTAAAACCCAGAATCGTCCAGAACTGCCTTTCCCTCTCACACCTAGGAAGGCTCTTCTAACATCACCCTCACACTTCTGCATAGGATACAGGAAAAAAGATGGTCTCTCGGGGTGTTATCAATAGTTGTTCAGTGCTCCCCTGAACTTTCTCGTTCTTTCCAAGCTTCAAATGTGCCTTTTTGTACAATCTTCCTGCTTCCTTGTTTTGTTGAGGTCTAGACTAACTCCCCATTCTACTGGTTGACTCATTCTTTCATAGGACCTCAAAACCATAGAATTCTTCCCCCCACTCACCAACACCACCACCCCCTCAGTCTGCATGCTGCAGCCTTCAGCCTTTTAAAACCCAAGTTTAATAATGCTTAATCACTACTGCCTCAATCACCTGATTTCTTTTCCTTTACTAGTCTTGGTGATGTTATTTAATGTGGTCGTTCTTCTTTGTTTCTGAATTCTAAAAAACAAGCTTACCTTCACAAACTGGTTGAACTCCTGACCAGGACCCATTTGCTTTGCAGGATCGTTCTGAAGATCCTCGAAGAGTATAGCCGGCTTCACAGTTAAAACGTAGAAGACTTTTTATCTTGAACTCATCGCCCAGTCTTGAACCATGAGCTGGGATGCCAGGGTCACCACACATACCAACACTGTCTCCTACAGAACACACACAAAATCCAATCCAACAGCATTATAGTCTTGCTAACATTTTGCTTTTCTATATCTTTCTATTAAAAAATTTCCAACCTTATTGTGCCATTTTGGATAATGCTTTCGTGTTGGTATAGTGTTAAATCATTTACTGAAAGTCAATTTTCACGGCGATTTCAGACTCTACAGAATTCAGCCAGGAATTTTACGCTGGCTAGATAACACACAAGATTGTCATTTTGTGTTAGACCCTTGGCCATGATTTTAGCACGGAGCCAGGAACTGAGTGGATGGGTAGATAATCGCGAGGGAAACACGGAAGCCAGGTGAGCGCGCTGGATTCTGCGTTCGCAACTCAGTTGGAGGCAATTGATTTCACTTCCGGGTTTCCTGCGCGACAGCCAGTCAGATTGACAGGCTGGCTGGCTGGCTGTCGGGAGGTAAAGCAGCTGGGAATCAGAGAGGAGGGAGGGAGGGATGGAGGGAGAGATCGTTGGCCGTGGTGAACATGGGGGGGTCTGGGCCATCGGTGGGGGGGGGGGGGGGGGGGAGTCTCGAACATGGGGGTGGGGGGGCTCGACCATGGGGGAAAGTCTCAACCATCGGGGGGGGGGGGGGGGGGGAGGGGTCTCGCTGTGAATGTTGGTTTAAATCTTAACCAGCAGTTTATAAGATGGGGATGGTTGGGGGTGAATGAGAGTTTGTGATCCTATGCCAGAATTTCTGCTCAGTGGTGGGGAGGAGGAGGTTTGTTGTCCTAAACTTGAATTTCTACAATGTGTTTGTAGTCATATGCCCTGTGGGGATGCATTTGGCCTTATGGTCATTTTTGGGGGTTGTTCTCAGATATTGGCTCATTAGCTTGGTTCCCAATTTTTGCTCAGTGATTGGAGTTTGATTTGTTTCCTTTTTGTCAGTTGAGTGGCGGCCACGTTTATTATTCTAACGGGGACGTAGGAAGGGATGCAATAGTGGTGCTGCGGGGGAGAGATGTCTTTTCATTGGCTGCAGTTCTTGCTAGTTGATCTCCCATGGCATTGCACATGGGGAATCTATACCAATGTAACTTTTCACATCCACCAAGGGAGATAGTTGAACCAAGACAAGGAGGGGAGGGGTGAGAGAAAGGGAGAGGGTGAGAACAGTGAAGGCAGACTGAGTGAGGGGGGAGAGAGAGGCAGCGGGGGGAAGAATGGGGAGGGGAGAGAGGGCAGATAGAGGGTGAGGACAGGGGAGGGGTGGGGTGAGGGAGAGATGAAGTTGGTAAGGGAGAGAAGAGAGGGATTATGAAAGAGGGGGGAGGAATAGAGAGGGAGCAGGAGGAGGGGAGAGGGAGAGATCAAGGTGAGATGGAGAAGGCGAGAAGCGATTTGATGATCAGTGCAATCTAAGTAACATTCATATTTTGAACTTTCTAACAGCATTAGCATAAAAAGATGAAAACCATAATGGATGTCCCTGGTAGTTATATTCCACTGCATATGGGAAATGTAGTGGATTCAATTAAAGGGCCCGTCAACCACCGCTGAGGGAAGACTCAGCAGAGGAAAAAGAAGGACTTTGGGAACTCTGGTATGGAAAGTAGATTTATTAGAGCAGATATGACAGAGAGGGAGAAAATTAGAGAAAGGGATGAAGTATTTGCAGGAAGTGGGGTGGGAAGGAACACAAACCAAATAGGTGTGGGAGTCGGAGCTTGTAATAAATGCCTATTGAAAGCTTATTGCCAAAGGTGGAGAGAGAAAGCCATTATAAGAAGGGAAGTGATGGAGCACACAAAGGGAAAGGATTGGAAACATATTTGGAGTTCTATAATTTTTGTTAGCAAAGTAGCCAAGTTCCTTTAAAATGTTATGATATTTTTCAAGTAACTTGACTGCAGGATATTCCAATATTTCAGATGTTGTCATCATTCTTAAAAATATAAGTTTGTGCACACCCTCAACATTGAATCAGGATGTTAACAACTGATTATTTTCAGTTTATTTAATTTAATTGACTGATGGCTGGAAGAGTGAATAGAGACCCAACACAAATAAACTCTCAGCCGAACGTTTGCCTGAGAGAACTGAGAGACCAGCTGAAATCCCCGAGCTTTTCTTGAGATGTGTCAATCAGAGGTTTAAAAGCCAAATCAACTTCTGCATAAATCTCACCTCCGTTACACTGGCGAGTTTGAGAAGCCCTGGGAAACCCGTGCAGGTGAGGTAAAATTTGTTTCAGGTTCAGAATCCACAAAAAATTAAGTCCCTCAACTGTTTACATTACCGACGTCGTGCCTTTAACAAGCCGGCCGCCGGCACTAATAGGGGCCGTGACTTCCGGGTTTCGGATGCACGCACGCACGCATCCAAACGCGCCTGGGCTAAATCCAGTGGGCACGTTGGAGGCGAGATGCGGTCCCGCTGAATAAATCAACGCATCCGCCCCCACTCCACCCGTTCTTGGGGGTTAAAATTACCCCCTTTGTAATAGTTGGATATTTTTTAAGAAAAAGCAAAAACTAAACTCCCATCATTTACTATAAAATATCAAACATTACACTAAATTTCTCTGTAAAAAAATGTTTCGCAATTCGTGAGAGACATGGAAGATTTTCTCTGCTATGTGCAATGAAATCATAAATCCATTTATAAAGGTTGCTTTCATGATTTCGCCACATGTAGTATATGATTTCCACGTCGTTCCCTGTACAGAAAGAGTGTGCAGTAATGGATAATACGGGGCTATGTAGAGCAATGAACATTAATTTGAACATTAATTTATTCACCTCTGAAGATCCCATTTTGTTGAAGCAGCTCCCAGGAAGACACAGATGGTTTATCATATGTTTCCCAAAAGATGCCAAGTAAAATCACTTTGAAAGCATGTATTTCCATATATAAAAAAATGACTGCACGGTAGTTATACATAGAAGCAGAAATTATGAGATTAATGTGGAGCAGAGTAGAAGACACATAGGGCTATAAATTGGGCCATGTAGCGCCTGTTTTGTAGGCACTGCGCAGTCTCCTAAGGATCCATAATGGTGTCCGGAAGGCAGGCACACATTTCTAGCGTGACATGAGCTGGACGCCATCTTGGTAAAGGCGTTTGCACACACGCAGATAACGAATGCTGGCAGCATGTAAAGTAGGGAGATTATGCGGTAGACCAGCGTGCAACGTTGATTTAAAGGGACACATGTGAATTTGGAACTCCATGCTCCAGCCAACACACTGTCTTAACCTTGCACAGGAGAACAGGTCGAAAACAGCATGGACGACCCTCCAGCAGCAATATTTAAAGGGACCATGCAGGAGTTACAGGTTATTTGCTGGATTATTGCTTCCGGCTGCTGATGCATTTGCATCTGTTTTTGGAGGTCTCCTATACTTGAATACTAGGACGAAGGGACATAGCCTAAAAATTAGAGCCAGGACTTTCAGGAGTGAAGTTAAGAAAATGCTTCTACACGCAAAGGGTGGTAGAAATTTGGAACGCTCTTCTGCAAACAGCGGTTGATGCTAGCTCAATTGTTTCTTTAAATCTGAGATTGATAGATTTTTGTTAACCAAAGGTATTAAGGGATATGGGGCTAAGGTGGGTATATGGAGTTAGGTCACAGAAAAATATGATCTCACTGAATGGTGGAATGGGCTCGAGGGGCTATTCCTATCTTCCTATGTTCCTATAATGAAGTTTCAATACTCTACAGGGAGTGGGCTGGCTCGCTGACAGGCAACAGCAAGGGCACTGGCAGAGTGGCAGGGGTGGGACATGAATACTGTCATCCTGAGAGGGGGCAGCAGGTTCATCTTCTATGGAGCCACTGCCACTTGCTGCCTCCTGTTATGCGTCACCTTCTCCTGCAGGAAAGCGGGACGTGTGACGGTGAGTGTCCTGCAAGATGTTTGGGTGATATGCCTGTTGTGGTTGAATAGCTGCCAGTGTGTGTGACCTGTGAGTTGTGGGTGTGCAGCTTGCAACAGTGGTAATGTGCGAGGGTGAGGGGAAGCATCTGATTGGAAGAGTTGAGTACTGATTGAAAGAGTTTGTTGGTAGGTGGGTGATGGAGGGTGTAGTGTGTGAAGCAGTGGATGCAGCTCGTGGTGCAGTTGGTTGGAGATGCCACTCAACAGTTGACCTCACTCACCTTCACCATTCGTGTCAAAGCGTTGAACTTCTTCCTGCACTGCATCCATGTTTGTGGTGCTATGCGCCTGACATTGACTTCGTCCCCTACTGCCTCCCAATGCCTCGGGAGCATAAATCTGGACGGCCTTTTGCCCCCCCCGAGGATATAGGATGCTCCTCCTTCTGTCCACCTCTTGCACCAAGGCCTCTAGTACATCATCATCAGAGAACCTTGGTGTACACACTCTCACAGGCCTGATACAAACTCAGATTGGCAGATTGGTGAGGTCCAGCATGCAGATTGGAGGATGTGGGATTTAGTAGTGCGCAACCTTTATTCAATGTTTTGACATAACTCAACAGTGTGTAAACACAGGGATGGGACCTGAATCTGTGTTTTACGTGTGCGATTTCCGATCTCCGTTCAGACTCCGTGCGGACCTGTATCTTATATTTAGCGAATAAGAGGTGCAGGCTGCCCTTAAGTGATAATAGTCGCTCGCGATATCGGGGGCCCCCCCTGAAGAGCAGCCACTCAACAGCGCAGGTAGCGCTGGCTACTCGCAGCTGTCAGATAAATCTCCAGGCAGCACGAGTATTATAAAATGCCTGCATCTCAACGACCGGGCTCGGGTTAATCATGCACCGCGTCCCCCGCACTCGGTTTCGTGAGTTATCCAATTTAACCCCCATAAAATCCCCAATATTTATGGCAGGGTTTTCTTTTTTTATTATTAAAAATGAAAGTCAGAGATAATCTTTTCAGACATCTCCATCTGTCACACATAGAATCTAACCCAGGCTGGGATGTCAAGGGAAATATTTAAAAGCCTAAACAGATCATTTTTTTCTCATCAGAGGACACTGCGTGGCACCTTCCACTGTGCAGTGCTTCTAAAATCGGATCAATAGCAAGACACACAATCAATTTTAAGGTTTCACGATCAACATTTTGTAAAGAATCTCAACTATGTTTTAAAAGGTGATGATATGTGACATAAATTAAAAGTAAAAAAAAACTCGTCAGGCAGACTTTGTTCCATCTAATGGTTTGTGTTTGGCAAACAGTGCCGCAATTAAATATATGCACTTCTCACTTCCATGAACTTTGACCTTTTGGGGGGAAAATTGGATAAGGGTCCGTTCTGGGCGATGTTAGCGCAATAAACTTGCACCCCGCGCCTGACGGACCCTGCGCAGGCAGGATGCAACTTTGGACCCAAGGGAGCACTTACCTGCAATCAGCGTTTCATTCCAGGCCTCGCACGTGGAATCAATGCAATTTGCACTTTCCACCATCAGAGGGAGTTCCATCTCTTAAAGGGAAGATATTTCTTTGAAATCTCTTAAAGGTAGCTGGTACCTGTTATTTGCTGAAAATAACAGTCTACTGTCTGCACAGAGTCTGAACAGAGATCAGACATCGCACACGTAAAACACAGATGCAGATCCCATCCCTATGTTTACACACTGTTGAGTTATGTTAAAACATTGAATAAAGGTTGCGCACTACTAAATCCCACATCCTCCAATCTGCACACCAGACCTCACCAATCTGCCGATCTGAGTTTGTACCAGGCCTGCGAGAGTGCATGCACCAAGGTTCTCTGCTGATGCACTGGAGACCTTGGGTGCAAGAGGTGGACAGAAGGAGGGACATCCTATATCCGCGGTGGTTGGGGGGGTAGCAAGAGACCCTCCAGACATATATCCAAAGGCAGCGGGGGACGAAGTCAATGCCAGGCGCACAGCATCATGAACATGGATGCAGTGCAGGAAGAAGTTCAATGCTTTGACATGAGTGGTCAAGGTGAGTGAGGTCAACTGTCAAATGGTGTCGCCTACCAACTGCACCACGCACTACACCCCCCATCTCCCACATTAAACTCTTTCCATCAGTACTCAATTCTTTCCATCAGTACTCTTCAGATGCTTCCTCTCACCCTTACACATTACCACTATTTCAAGCCGCCCACCCACAACTTACAGGCCACACACACTGGCAGCTATTCAACCATGACAGGTGCATCACCCAGACACACGCCCCGTTTTCTTGTAGGAGAAGGTGGCGCATATCAAGAGGCAGCAAGTGGCAGTGGCATTTAGCCCCTCGAGCCTGTTCCACCATTCAGTGAGATCATGGTGGACCTGTGACCTAACTCCATATACCTGCCTTAGTCCCATATGCTTTAATACCCTTGGTTCACAGAAATCTATCAATCTCAGATTTAACATTCACAAGTGAGCTCGCATCAACTGCTGTTTGTAGAAAAGCGTTCCAAACGTCTCCCACTCTTTGCGTGTAGAAGCATTTCCTAACTTCACTCCTGTATGTCCTGGCTCTAAATGTTAGGCTATGTCCCCGCGTCCTAGTATTGAAGTCTAGGAGACCTCCAAAAACAGTTACAAATGTCTCGGCAGCCAGAGGCGATAATCCAGCCACTAACTTGTAAATCCTGAATGGTCCCTTTAAATAGCGCTGATGGGGGGGCCCTCCAGGCACTCTAAGACACGTTCAGATGGTCGGGGTTAAGACTGTGCAATGAGTTGAGCATTAAACACCATTTTGGAACTTACCACTTTAAATCATCGTTGCACACTGATTGAAGCCATTTTCTCCCTACTTTACATGATTCCAGTGTTTCTTATCTGCGCCTGTGCAAACTCCTATACCAAGATGGCGTCCTGCGCACGTCACGCAGGAAACGTGCGTGCGCATCCAAGACGCCATCTTGGATGTCGGAGAGGCCGTGTAGCGCCGAAACAACGGGCGCCACACGGCCCAATTTAGCGCCCTTTTGTCTTTTTTGGACGTTAGAGGCTAAAGCTTCCTGTTTGTGCATGTTGCCAGTGGATACAGTGCACTATGGGAGATCCTGCCGACTGGCAGTGCAAGGTCATTCTCGCCACAATCTCTGAGTTTGCGACAAATTACGTAACCACGCTGAGCTCTCATGCACACTGCACGCTGCCTGCGGGAGCTCACACACAGCTACGAGGAGTTTTGTCAAGCTGCTGTATACAGTTAAAAGTCTGTACCAGTGTTTTAAAGGGCTGCATTACTGATTCAATGGGAATCGTGAAGCGAAGGCACAAGTGGCTACAAATGTAGCACTCGAGGGGACACACTCCAAGGCTCATGCATGCGGCAATTCAGATATTGTAACATGATGTTGGTCAAAAGAAGACCACACTCTTTTCACCCTATCTAGAGGAAAACTGTTCAAAATCTCTGGCAAGCGTCATCAAGGTGGCAAATACTGTGTCCAACTTCCAGAGATATGAAAAGATGCCAGATTTGAAGAAAACTACCAAGGTAAAACTACCTGACAGTTACTTATGTAAAAAAATAGATGATCCAAGTATGCCCGCCACAACATGGGACCAATTTTAACTCACCCAAATCGGTATTAACGGGGCAGTAATGTCCTCAAATAGGGTTCCATTAACGCCTCCTCTCCAACTACCACCATTTTTACAGGGATCCATCGCTGGGCACCCGCCTATTTCAGGTGGTAGGCCCTTTTTAAGATGTCATTTTAGGACAGAAATGGTTGAGATGTGCATCATGCATGGTTTCCTGACAGTACAGTCTGTCCTTGTTAAATTGAAGTCATCTTTTACTGCCTTTGTTCCTGTAAACCCTTCCCTTACATCGAGTTGTTGGTCCAATCCCTCAACCTAACCTGGTGATCTACAGCAGATGCCTGTGATTAGTTTTCTTTCTCACATGTCCTCATCTCTATCCATGGAGTTTCCACTTTATCTACACCCAGACCAGAAAAGTCCACCTCCATTACAATTAAGTTGTCTTTCACATAAAGAGCTACACCCGTCTTCCTGCTTTGTCTTTTCTATCTCTACGAAGGAACCTACATCCCTGTATGTTTAACCAACCAATGTCATTCTTGATCCAGGTCTTGGCGATACCCATGGTATCATAGCCTCCCTCTCCATTAAGGACTTCCAGATCTCCTTTTTATATTCATGAGACTCTTAATATTCATAAAAGAGAACTTTGAAGTATCTATTTCCCCCACTCCCTAGACTGATGTGTTTGTTTATTTTGTAATTATTTCCCCATGTGATCACATCCTTATAATTGCACACTTACCTGTATCAGTGTCGGGATTTGAAAAGTCATCTACTAGCCGTGCCTCTGTAACATAATATCTAACTTCTATATCATTTCTACCTCCATCACTCTTCAATTTTCTCCCTTCTAGGTTTTCTCTGTTTTACCCTCCCATCTGGCTTATCCATTGACAACAAGGTAAAGCTCTAAGCAACTGTAATAAGTCTCACAGATTGACTCCATTTGGTCATTTGAATTTGCTAATGAGCTTTGACAATCATTATGGGCGATGTATCAGGAGAGAGTACTGTACACATAATGACCTATTACCTTCTAACTGATGAGGAATGTGTAGATAGCTTGGGTCTTCAGCTTCAAAAATATATATTGCAGAGAGGACCTTCTAGGGTTATATAATGCACTTAAAGGAATGGAAAGGGCAAACCTGGAAGAATACTTTCAGATATGCCAAGATAGTAGGACAATTGGGCACAGGTTGTGAAGGGCAAGTTTAGGAAAGCTGCCAAGAAGTATTATTTTGCACAGAAGACAATCAACAACTGGAATGAGTTGTCAGGGAGGATGGTTCAAACCAGGGCATTGGACTTATTGAAGAAACAATTAAATACTGTAATGGGGAGATGCTGGGACTGGTATGCTGAAAGCATGATGTCAAATGGGCTGCAGGGCCTTTTTCATCTGAACCTATCTTGGGAATTGAACACTAAGAATTCAAGGGAGATTTACTTGGAACTGAAGTTATTTGCCAATTGTGTTCAAAACTTATAGAAATGACAGTTGTGTTGAATGTTTATGTACTGCTTGTATTTCTTTAAAAAAAAAACATTTTTTTTAGTGACCTTGATGTTTTGTGGAACATAACATTACCTGAAGAATTTGCATTGGGTTACCAAAGGGCTTGCCTACAGCATTCCTATGCTCCAGCAACCCTGCTAATAGGTTTATCAGGAGGTTGTTAATTTTGTGTCTGAACTTTTGTATTCAAAACACAGGGTTTTAGAAAATGATACCACCTGGGAGATTTTTGTGTGGCCAGAAGAAGCTACTTGGTTCCTTTTAATCAAGCATATTAATTTATTAATCTGCTATACCTTTGATGCACTCACAGGAACAATACAATTATTCCTCTCATGTGAAGGTAAATATTGACTATTAATTTGGAAAGTCACAGGGTATCTGAGCAGTACTGACAGAGCTATGGGATCATCATCTCCCTGTCCTTTTAGTGATACATAATCCAGAAACAACAGAGGACTCTGGGGGGGAGGGAAAGAGTTTCACATCTTCAGAAAAAAATGCCACTACTTTCATAAGACTAACAGGACTGTTAAGACAGGTCAAAAATTTCTCATGAGGTTATATATGCCATCTTGTCAAGCAGTTTATATGAGTCGATGATCAAGTCAAGCAAGTTGGGATTTTAATGGGGACCCAAGAACATCACAGATGGCTACTCTATTTGAACTTCCATTCAGATATTTTAAATATTTTGCACGAATAAGCACAAAGGTTATATTCCCTTGGTAGTTAATACATCAGAAAAAAACTGTGACTTCTAAATTTGCTTTAAATAAAAAGTAATTCTCCTTAAGTGATTGGAATTTATGCTTTTAATATTATGTTATTTATTTTATGATTCATACATTCTAATGTAAGTCAGCCTATTATTTAAGTATATTTTGTAGCTGAAAACTTCAGGAACAGATTGGGAAATCATTGAGATTCTGCTTGCCTCAGGTGCCTCTTTTAGTAACGAACCACATTAAGGTTAATGAAGAGGCAGAATCTACTGTCAGGCAAGGTGCGACCAGGCTTAAGGGAGCTAAGTCTGTCAGAAGGGAGAGAAAGAGCAAGACTCTGTATGACATTATCAAGTGGCTTTGCATAGTATTATATTCATGTAGGGACTTTAGTGTCTGTCGATTGATTGACTGGCTTGCACTGTTAGCCACCTTTCAACACTGCAAGCTCCCAAGGAAATGCGTAAATGGCATTTTTCAGCCATTTGCAGTGTTTCCCTCGGGACTCTGCCAATCTCTCATTGTGGTTACAACAGTAGGCCGATAGAACCCCTGCAGAGGTTCAAGGCCAAAACTCCAAAATAAAATTAAAATTAAAAAGAAGTCTCTTCTCATGAATACAAAATCACTTTACTGCTCCATACCTTTAATATTTAGGTGCTTTTTAGATGCTTAATTTAGTCAATAAAAATGCAAAACATTAAATAGATGCTTACTTAATATTCACCACTGTTAATTCAACAAAACAGGATTTATTTCTGGGATAAAGGGTACATTATTAAGAGCACAGTCAATTATTTTGTCTGCTGTTAATGCCAATTATGTTGACGTGTCTATGCAAATATCAATGTGGTGTTTTGCACATCTGTGTTGATAGTAGTGTGAGGCTGATAGTGTCACCATCAGAAACAGCGTGAGGTTCAAGTGCTTGTGTTAAGGCACTATCAGACATGGTACTGAACCAGAGATTGGAAGTCCCAGATTTGATTGCTGGTCTGTGCAAACAAACAACAACAACAACTTGCATTTATATAGCACCTTTAACATAATAAAATATCCCAAGGCGCTTCACAGGAGCGACTATCAAACAAAATTTGACACTGAGCCACATAAGGAGATATTAGGACAGGTTGGTCACAGAGGTAGGTTTTAAGGAGCGTCTTAAAGGAGGAGAGAGATGTGGAGAGGTGGAGAGGTTTAGGGAGGGAATTCTAGAGCTTAGGGCCTACTCAGCTGAAGAAACAGCTTCCGATAGTGGAGTGATTAAAATCGGGGATGCACAAGAGGCAAGAATTGGAGAAGCGCAGAGATCTCGGAGGGTTGTAGGACTGGAGGAGGTTACAGAGATAGGGAGGGGCGAGGCCATGGAGGGATTTGAAAACATGGTTGAGAATTTTAAAATCGAGGCGATCCCAGACCAGGAGTCAATGTAGGTCAGAAAGCACAGGGGTGATGGGTAAATGGGACTTGGTGCGAGTTAGGATACGGGCAGCAGAGTTTTGGATGAGCTCAAGTTTATGGAGGCTGGCCAGGAGCACATTGGAACAGTCAAGTCTAGAGGCAACAAAGGCATGGATGAGGGTTTCAACAGCAGATGAGCTGAGGCAGGGGTGGAGACGCGCAATATTACGGAGGTGGAAGTAGGCAATGTTGGAGATGGAGCAGATATTGGGTCGGAAGATCATCTCAGGGTCAAATAGAACGCGAAGGTTGCAAACAGTCTGGTTCAGCCTCGGACAGTAGCCAGGGAGAGGCATGGAGTTGGTGGCTAGGGAACGGAGTTTGTGGCAGGGACCGAAGAAAATGACATTGGTCTTACCAATAGTTGATTGTTCTTAGCTAGGGCATAAGTTGAGTGCTACAAGTGTCCTCAGTCACCCCTGGCAAAGAAGGGGAAATAGTCAATCCATTTTCATAACTCTGATTATTATATAGTAACCCCTGCTGGAACGTGAGATGGGTGTGCATGTCAGGTGAGAACAGGACTGGGCATTGCTGTGAGTACCACCATGGGATAATAGTCTGTTGACGCTCACTGTCTAGCCTCAGGCAGGAAGAACTGGCACATGGGTAAGATACCAGAATGCTAACACTGCCTGAGGAATTGTCCTGATACAAAAAAATTGCAATGCTATGCCTTGTGAGACTTGACTGGCTGAGTATACCACATACCTCAGCTAGACGATAACTGAAGGACAATGTGAAGGTGATGATTCTCTAACTTGGCTCCATTAGGACAACTGCACAATTATGATGCAAACAAGTAAAGCTGAACCCTGGAAAATACATAACTAGTCTGCCAGGAATTTGTATGATTGGGTCATGACTGTGCTGGGATCAGGCATTCTATAAACTACAGAGAAAAACAGCCAATTTCCAAAGCTTTGTGCTGCAGAAGAGTCAATTAGCCATTCAGCAATTAAATCTAAACTAAATGTTTAACAAAAACATGAAGCTTACACACAAGGTGAAATTTGGCAGGGTGGTACCTATATTTTGAGTCCCGATATTGCAAAATGGATTTGAGTAACAGTTAGTGTTTGAATCAATTTTTGCATTAGAGTTGACGAGTTCATGAATTCTACACAACAGGAATCAGTAATAATGGGTTGGGTACATGATGTTTTTATACGATGGTAGTGAGAGGGAAGGGATTGGGTACACTGTTTTTATACAATGGTAGTGAGAGGGAAGAGATTGGGTACACTGTGTTTTTATACAATGGTAGTGAGAGGGAAGGGATTGGGTACACTGTTTTTATACAATGGTAGTGAGAGGGAAGGGATTGGGTACACTGTTTTTATACAATGGTAGTGAGAGGGAAGTGATTGGGTACACTGTGTTTTTATACAATGGCAGTGAGAGGGAAGTGATTGGGTACACAATGTTTTTATACGATGGTAGTGAGAGGGAAGTGATTGGGTACACTGTTTTTATACAATGGTAGTGAGAGGGAAGGGATTGGGTACACTGTTTTTATACAATGGTAGTGAGAGGGAAGTGATTGGGTACACTGTGTTTTTATACAATGGCAGTGAGAGGGAAGTGATTGGGTACACTGTGTTTTTATACAATGGCAGTGAGAGGGAAGTGATTGGGTACACAATGTTTTTATACGATGGTAGTGAGAGGGAAGTGATTGGGTACACTGTTTTTATACAATGGCAGTGAGAGGGAAGTGATTGGGTACACAATGTTTTTATACGATGGTAGTGAGAGGGAAGTGATTGGGTACACTGTGTTTATACAATGGTAGTGAGAGGGAAGGGACTTTGTACACCGTGTTTTTATACGATGGTAGTGAGAGGGAAGGGACTTTGTACACCGTGTTTTTATACGATGGCAGTGAGAGGGAAGGGACTTTGTACACTGTTTTTATACGATGGCAGTGAGAGGGAAGGGACTTTGTACACTGAGCTACAAATTCGGCCATGTCGCGCCCGTTTTTTAGGCATTACGTGGCCTCCTATGGTCCCAAAATGGGGTCCGGAATGTGCGCACACGCTTCTAGTGTGACATGCGCGGATGCCATCTTGGTAAAGGCGTTTGCGCACGCGCAGATAACGAACACTAGCACCATGTAAAGAGAATATGCAGTAGATCAGTGTGCAACGCTGATTTAAAGGGACAGGTACCATTTTCGCATTCAACCCTCCAATCTTAACCACGAACATGTGAATATGTTGTAGAGTGCCTGGAGGACACCCCACCAGCTCTATTTAAAGGGATCATGCAGGAGATACAGGTTAGTTGCTGGATTATTGCTTCTAGCTGCTGATGCATTTGTACCTGTTTTTGGATGTCTCCTATACTTGAATACTAGGACTAGGGGACATAGCCTAATATTTAGAGCCGGGACTTGCAGAAATGAAGCTAGGAAATGTTTCTACACACAAAGGGTGGTAGAAGTTTGGAACACTTTTCTGCAAACGACAGTTGGTGTTAGCTCAATTGTGAATTTTAAATCTGAGATTGATAGATGTTTGTTAACCACGGGTTGAGTACTGATTGAAAGAGTTTGTTGGTATGTGGGTGATGGGGTGGGTGTAGTACGTGGAGCAGTGGATGTGGCTCGTGGTGCAGGTGGTAGGAGGTAGGAGATACCACTTGACAGTTGACCTCACTCACCTTGATCACTTGTGTCAAAGCATTGAACTTCTTCCTGCACTGCATCCATGTTTGTGGTGCTATGCGCCTGGCATTGACTGCGCCCCCTACTGCCTCCCACTGCCTCGGGAGCAGATGTCTGAAGGTCTGCAGGGCCTCTTGCTCCCCCACCCTGTGGATATAGGATGCCCCTCATTCTGTCCACCTCTTGCACCAAGACCTCTAGTGCATCATCAGAGAACCTTGGTGTACGCACTCTCGCAGGCCAGATTGATGAGGTCTAGGTGCAGATAGGAGGATGTGGGATTTAATATTATTCAAACTTTATTCTGTGTTTTAACATAGCTCAACAGTTTGTAAACAAAGGGACGGGGCCTGAATCTGTGTTTTATGTGTGTAATGTCTGATCTCTGTTCAAATATAAGAGGTGCAGGCTGCCTTTAAGAGGTGCGAGCCACCCATGCGTTATCTGGGCCCCCCCCACTGCTGATAAGAAGTCACTGAACAACGCAGCTAGGCCTGACTGCTCCCGCTGGAATCAGGTAAGTGACCAGGCAGCACGGATCTCTCAGGCTGCCTGCATTGGAACAACCGGGCGGGGATTAATCGAGCATCACAACCCCCAGGTCCGGATTCAAGGGCTATCACATTTAACCCCACTGTGTTTTTATACAATGGCGGTGAGTGGGAAGTGATTGGGTACATTGTGATTTTATATAATGGCAGTGAGTGGGAAATATTTGGGTATGCTGATTTTCATAGTATCATAGAATGGTTACAGCATAGAAGGAGGCCATTCGGCCCATTGAGCCCGTAAGAGCAATCCAGTTAGTCCCATTCCCCCGCTCTTTCCCAGTAGCCCTGCAAATTTTTTCCCTTCAAGTATTTATCCAATTACCTTTTGAAAGCCACGATTGAATCTGCTTCCACCACCCTTTCAGGCAGAGCATTCCAGATCATAACTACTCGGTGTGTAAAAACGTTTTACCTCATGTCGCCTTTGGTTCTTTTGCCAATCAACTTAAATCCGTCTCCTCTGGTTCTCAACCCTTCCGCCAAGGGAACAGTTTCTCTTTATTTACTTTATCTAAATCCTTCATGATTTTGAACACTTCTATCAAATCTCCTCTTAACCTTCTCTGCTCTAAGGAGACCAATCCCAGATTCTCCAGTCTCTCCACATAACTGAAGTCCCTCATCCCTGGAACCATTCTAGTAAATCATTTCTGCACTCTCTCTAAGGCCTTCATATCCGTCCTAAAGGGCGTTGCCCAGAATTGGACACAATATTCCAGCTGTGGCCGAACCAGTGTTTTATAAAGGTTCAACATAACTTCCTTGCTTTTGTACTCTATGCCACTATTTATAAAGCCCAGGATCCCGTATGCTTTTTTAACCGCTTTCTCAACCTGTCCTGCCACCTTCAAAGATTGGTGCACATATGCCTCCAGGTCTCTCTGTTCCTGTCCCCCTTTGGAATTGTACCATTTAGTTTATTTTGCCTCTCCTCGTTCTTCCTGCCAAAATGTATCACTTTGCACTTCTTTGCATTAAATTTCATCTGCCATATGTCCGCCCATTCCACCAGCCTGTCTCTGTCCTCTTAAAGTCTATTACTATCCTCCTCACTGTTTACTACACTTCCAAGTTTTGTGTCATCTGCAAATTTTGAAACTGTGCCCTGTCCACCCAAGTCCAAGTCATTAATATAGATCAAAAAAATTTAAACAATAGCAGTGAATGAGAAGTGATTGGGTAACTGTGGTTTTATACAATAGTAGTAAATAGTATGTGATTCAGTACACTGTGGTTTTATACAACAGCAGTGAATGCTTTCATATACTAGGATAAAATACCACGAATGAAAACTGATTCAGTATAGTCGGATTCTTTGGTTAGGATTATTTGCCTTAAGTTAAATGCATAACTAAATGACTCATTTGGAACTGACGGTGATGGTCGCTGCTCTATGCATGAAGTTTTCCAATATTGATCAAATCTGAATCATTGATTTGTTTGAGTCATGTTAACACAAACAATTGATTTAATTTCTAACATGAATACCTTAGTTTCTCTGGCCTGGCTAAATAGCTCAATGGAGGGATAGTCTTTGTGCAAGGTTTCAATGCATTTTCTGCTTTCCAACTATTGGATAGAAATTACTGTCATACAAATATTTAATGTGCTCGTATCAAGTTGCTGTCTTTGCTACTTTTAATGAAGGTATTGAACCAATTATTTTAACACCACTTTTGTTAAAATAGCAGTGAGCAATTTGGCATGGGTAGGTTAAGCATCCATACAATAACATTGCTGACAGTAATTTCTACTCTTATCTCTATATTATGAATCAGAAAATTTTAAAACACTGGCATAAAATGCTCACTTATAATTACATTCCTGACATAGCGAAAATAAGTATCATTTTGATTGATAAATTCATTCTAAATCGAATGGCCAACACTCAGAATGTCACAAAGCCGACTGATAATATCTCCAATGTGAAGTTTGGTTTATTCTTGCATACGTAGTGAGGTAATACATTACGTCAGGATAAAAATCACTAAACCTTCGATGCTTTGCTATCCAGACTCCAATTAAGCAATCTGCATTAAAATTGTCATTTTTAAAAAAAACTTACACTTGTTCTTCTTTAAGAACTTGGGGTAGAACTCGGGAAATTGCACCCAAAATGTGCTTAAAATTTTGCTGGTTAGGTGACAGTTCAAGTTTCCACAAAAATTAATTTGCATAATTACAAACATAAAATCTTCCATGAACCAACGCAATCGGACAGCGTAATAGAACGTAATTGTTTCTTTTTTCACTTTCTATTAAAAAATATCCCTTGATGTAATTAAGAGTGGTAACTGATACGGCTTTATTAATTCAGCTGAAAGTGGGTATATTACCAAAAATAAGCATTTTTAATAAGGGTGTCCAGTCCTCCATCTGTGAGTAACCTGATTTAAAATCACTGAAAATGACTTAAAAAGAACTGTACTGAAACATTTAATAGTTTCTGAGTAAATTAAATATCTTTTGATATGAAAAAACTTTTAAAATGTGCTTCCTCGTGCCTGTGAGCCAAACAAAATGAGCACAATTGGAACAGCCTTCCCTAACCAGCACAATCGGCGAAATCTTGCAATTTTGACCTGGGGGCTTTGCCAATTTTGTGGGCGGGGCCTGATTGAGGCGAACTGTATCTTGAGCCAGAGGAAAACACGAACTTAAGTGGTTTTGGGTGTAACTCACGTTTAAAATTCCCCAATTTTTTTGCGAAGGTTTGGCCGATTCTGCCCGGATTGTACTGAAATAATTAACGGAAACTCGACCCCCCCCCCTTATTTTATTGAACTCATCTGTCCCCAGCATCAACAAAACAATGATGTTGGTATCATGATTCCAGCAGCTAGGCTATGTCATCATATATTTAGCATAACACTCTCGGTTAAAACTTTTACTTTAAATGCAGCATGATTTATAAAGTTGCTAATATAATAGATCCTGCTGCTGAGAAATATTAAAGGTAAACAGTCCAGTGATTCTCAAAGTTAAAAACATCTTAGCTGCACTGCACTTAGGAATTTCAATTTCTAAAATACAGCTGATAGTCTTACTGAAGGAAATATTATAGCAGACAAAATGAGCATCACCATCTCAAAGCCTCCCATCATTTCTATGCTTAATGTGCTTACTGTATTGGTGTCAAGTTGTGTTTGTTAGCTCCCTGCACCTTAACAGTCTTAATCACTTTCTGTTTCCAACAGCATCGCAAATTGGGAACAATCAAAACGTTCCCTTGTCAATACTCACTGAGGCCAACTGTTGTTAATTGCCTGAACAGCTGTCCGATGGCTCAGTAACATACCACCAGTTGTTCAGAACAGTGAGGAACAAAAGCATCTTGCTGGGTGATCAGTTTGGAGGCTTCAGAATTAAGACAAGCTCCTGAATCACTCGCAGAGTGCTTTGTGAGGATTTTCCCAGTCATTGCATCAGTCAACAAGGCAACATGCTGACCAATAATTCCCCCTGTTGCTTCTTTTAAATTGCCTTGGGAGTGGTGATTTCAGCTTCCTATCAACACTCATTAATTCAAATTATTATCTGCATCATTCAGGTAAAGCCCCAAGTGGATATTGTTGACTCTGCTGCTTTTCAGCACTACAATTCCATTATTGTTTTGTTTGGTCTATTGTGCTAGAAGTCTACTTTTCATGCTGCATACAGTTAATTTTAGAAACCGAATCACGTTCAACAAAAGTGTTTTAATTTTAGACAAATGCGCTCACAATTAACCTGTAGGAACTTGTGTTGAGGGTGTGCCTTTAAATCGAATTTTGTCCCTTCTGTTTCTAAAGGTGCTGGTTTATGTTGAGGTGTGGTTCCATCGTAGCTACTCATTCTCTGCTACATTCAGCAAATGTGCCAACTCCATGTGTGAGCCATCCTGACTGAACATCCACTTGTACGCACTTTCCAGCAAGAGTCCCTGGATGGTGATCCGGTGTCAGATACCTCGGGGATTATTCTCCTTCCTAGCTCAGGGGTACTGAGGCCAATATATTGCCCCTACTGCTGGCCTGGCTGTTTCCTGCCTCACGGTGAAAGTTAAAAATCTACCCCCTGTATTATTATTTTTTTAAAGTCTAATGATCACTATTAAAAGTGAAGGAGATTCCATTTCCCAATGCTCCTGCATTTGAAAATACCTGCACACTTATTGGCATCCCTATGTCAGCTCTTGTTGCTTTGTTTTATGCTTTAGAATTGCTGACAAGAAACTGCTGTATAGAACTTTTCCTATGACATTGTTTAGCTCCAACCAACTGATAATCACAAGTGGAGAATTTAAACTGTATTCATAGTATCAGTCGGTCAGACTTTGGACGTGACAGGAGATGGAGTTCTTTAAAACATGCCTGTTTTCAGGCTGCCTCTGCCCAGCAGCTCTGAAGCAGAGAACAGAGCAAGAACAGGTGACTCAAGGACACCAGTAAGTGTGCAAGAATATCCTCTTGTCACATTTAGGATAATGGGGCAATTCAATAAAATATTTTAAGACAAAGTGCGATATTAGTACAATTATCAATGCTCATTTTAATTCTATATTTTCAAAGGATAATAGTATCCAAGTAAATCTACAGATCTGCAGGAATTTCTATGTTGGAGGTGGCCAAATGCAGCATTGTGTTCATGTTGTGCTAGCTATCCCACCAGAGCTACTTACTCCAATCCCTTTTACCTGTTTTTCCTGCACAGTTTAATAATGAGACAGAAATACAGATTTTGTACTTCACGAACCTGAAGTTCAAAAAAGTATTTGGACTTTAACAAAATTACTTAACAGTTGCCTTAAGACAAAAATTCCATTGTTCATCCATAATTCAACCTGAAGACTGCTGGTATTTTTCACCTATCACCCTGCCTGCCAAACCATTTAAATGTAAAGTCAACACTTTGCCACATCATGTCTAATTTAATAATTAACTCATCATATTGTAATAAACGACACTCCAAGGTAAAACATTTAGTGTATAGATGTGCTTATTACTCCTGGTTTCCAATTGCAGATTGTACAGCACCATAACTTCACTGTAAAGTTCAAGGAAGGTAGAAGCATTTGTCTAATTTGAGTTGTTTTGACATGATTGGATCACGGTTATAAAAAGCTGATAGTGATAATTCGGGGAAGACTACAAACAGCTGCTATATATAGCCAGAATTTATTTAGACATACTCATACACAAAATCTAATACGACTGCTTGTTCTTGGATACTGTACAAAGACAAACGTAAATTAGAAAATAATTGACACAAATATGTTTGCAGAGGTTTACACTCTCCCTGATGTTCCCACCTACAGGTCATTTCATCAGTTTATCCTATTTACATGTATTGTTTCAGAGCAACATTTAGACATTTGATTATTCAATTTCCCTCAGTATGAGCTAGTTGCACAAGGGATTGACTAGCAATTTTGTTGCACTTTACTGGCTTGAGGTACATTGAACCTATGCTTTGACTGCATTGCTTTTTAAAAGATGCTTCTGAGGGGTAGCACAGGTCGGTACAGCCCTAAGCATCTTTGTATCCCTGCCCCAATTGATGTCTCTCTGTCTCCTTATAGCTGTTGCTGTCCCATTAGATCTTGCCTCCCTCTTCCTCTCCTACCCAATGTTGCCCCCCTAGTCCTCTCCCATTTGCCACTCTTGAATCTGGCTGTCCCCTCTTCTCCTTCTAACAGGTGGAAAACATCAGCTCCCTTCCTCTTCTTCCTATCTCAGGGGATGCCCATGAAATAAAAAAAATAGCAGACTTGCATTTATATAGGGCCTCAAAATGTCTCTCAGAAATGTCTCAAAGCACCTCAATAAACTACTTTGTTGTTATATAAGTCAAACACAGCAGCTACTCTGTAGATAATAAGATTCTACAAATAGGCTTGAGATGAACGATCAGTTATTCTGTTTTTTTGGTGGTGTTTGTTGAGGGAGGAATATTGTCCAGAACAGTGCTCTTCTTCGACGTAGTGTTATGGGATCCTTAAAGATCACCCAAACCACCAGAAAAGTCAACTAAACAGAAACAAGAAATAAAGCTTCTCTGTGTACTATTACCTACAAAAATATAGACAATGATTCCCTTATTACTGTTTTCCCCTCTCACTGGCTCCACGCCACTGATGTTCCCTCCCCTATATGTTTGCCTCTTGCTTCCAATCACTCTGCCTCAATTGTCCCCGCATGTTACTGATTTCTCCAAACATTTTTGTGAGAGAGAAGTGGTTTCTGCTGGAGAATTCAATTTAGGGACCAAATGTCAAGCTCTGCCAGGTTAAACTCCCTGGGGGTAATTATAACTTTCGGCAGTGGTGTATAACAGACAATATTGGATCAGCCACCCATTATACACTGAACCTGATTTTCCTGGAAAGATAAATCGGGCAGGTTGTTTAATGGGCGGCTGATCTGATATCGCCTGTTTTACATCATCGCCGAGAGTTAAAATCCCCCCATTCTATATTAAAAGTATTTCAACTTCGGGGGAGCACTTCCTGCTGCAAATGTGACATTTCCATCTCTCACACCATCCATCTTTGTGACTTCTCTTCCAGTCTGCCAATCAGTATTAAATGTTTGTTAGGTTTTTTTTCTATTGACTTATGACCTACGGGAACCTTCTTAAGATTGCCCTACGTCGTTCACTTTATAACCCTTAAAGGCAGCAACGAAAGAGTCTTTAATGTCTGCAGTCTGAGCCGTATTCGAATCCGAGGCCCAGAGTTCAAGGGAAAGCACTCTGATCCATTGTACTTCCCAGCCTTTGAAACCAACTAATTTCTAAGCTGTTTGTGTTATTAAGCAATATATATTTATTGTACCTGAGCAGTGAGGGAGAGAACCACTCCAGTGACTGTTCTCTTGACAAATACGAGTAGTATTTCCAATCAGACTTCGAGCTCTGGTACAAGTGTAGCGAACTGCCGAACCAAAGGTAAAGGCGTCTCCAAATAGCTCACCGTTTACAGGAACTCCTGGATGACCACATGAAATAGCTGGGGGGGAAAAATGACCTTTATCAGAGCTGAAGTCACTGGATATACCATAAAACAAACACATAAGTGCTATCTTGAGCATTTAAAACTTAACTATTTTTAAAACCCTTGCAGATATCTGCTCGGAAACAAGGAAAGACACCTATTAAGTTTCATAGAATCATAGAATCATAGAAGTTACAACATAGAAACAGGCCCTTCGGCCCAACATGTCCATGTCGCCCAGTTTATACCACTAAGCTAGTCCCAATTGCCTGCACTTGGCCCATATCCCTCTATACCCATCTTACCCATGTAACTGTCCAAATGCTTTTTAAAAGACAAAATTGTACCCGCCTCTACTACTGCCTCTGGCAGCTCGTTCCAGACACTCACCACCCTTTGAGTGAAAAAATTGCCCCTCTGGACCCTTTTGTATCTCTCCCCTCTCACCTTAAATCTATGCCCCCTCGTTATAGACTCCCCTACCTTTGGGAAAAGATTTTGACTATCGACCTTATCTATGCCCCTCATTATTTTATAGACTTCTATAAGATCACCCCTTAACCTCCTACTCTCCAGGGAAAAAAGTCCCAGTCTGTCTAACCTCTCCCTGTAAGTCAAACCATCAAGTCCCGGTAGTATCCTAGTAAATCTTTTCTGCACTCTTTCTAGTTTAATAATATCCTTTCTATAATAGGGTGACCAGAACTGTACACAGTACTCCAAGTGTGGCCTCACCAATGCCCTGTACAACTTCAACAAGACATCCCAACTCCTGCATTCAATGTTCTGACCAATGAAACCAAGCATGCCGAATGCCTTCTTCACCACCCTATCCACCTGTGACTCCACTTTCAAGGAGCTATGAATCTGTACTCCTAGATCTCTTTGTTCTATAACTCTCCCCAACGCCCTACCATTAACTGAGTAGGTCCTGGCCCGATTCGATCTACCAAAATGCATCACCTCACATTTATCTAAATTAAACTCCATCTGCCATTCATCGGCCCACTGGCCCAATTGATCAAGATCCCGTTGCAATCTTAGATAACCTTCTTCACTGTCCACAATGCCACCAATCTTGGTGTCATCTGCAAACTTACTAACCATGCCTCCTAAATTCTCATCCAAATCATTAATATAAATAACAAATAACAGCAGACCCAGCACCGATCCCTGAGGCACACCGCTGGACACAGGCATACAGTTTGAAAAACAACCCTCCACAACCACCCTCTGTCTTCTGTCGTCAAGCCAATTTTGTATCCAATTGGCTACCTCACCTTGGATCCCATGAGATTTAACCTTATGAAAGTGTTATTAATATATTTGACCAAACAAAAGGGCTCACCTTTTACACCACCAATACTAGTAAAGCCAGAGGCTATTTAAAGTAGTGCCAGTCCAATTAAAAACTGAAATAAGAAACAATGTACAAAGTATCACTCCATAAGTATGGTGAGTAACTGGTTTCAACTACAAAATGCTTTAGAGGTATCACTGGCTATATTTTTATGGGGCCAGTTATTCAGAAAAGAATAAGTAAAATACGGCAAATGCTGGTAATCTGAAACAAGAACAGAGAAGGCTGGAAACACACATCAGGTCAATCAGGATCTGTGGAGAAAACAGACAATGTTTTGGCTTTGTACCCTTCTTCATAAAGTGAAAAATAAGAGATGGATAAGCACATTAATAGGATCAGATAAAAGGGTAATAACAGAAAGGAAGTGTCAGTGGAATAATTACTGAATGATGCAACACATCATCTCAGGCAAGTAATAAACAGAAGCATTAAAGAAATAAACAACATTAAAGAATCAAGGGACATTGAATAACTAAGGCATGCAGTTCTAAAAAATGTGAGAAAATGGGAGAGATGGTTAAACATAGAAAACGTAGACATCAGGTTTAAAATTAAAACAGGTTTGAAAGAAAAACAGACGAAACTGGCAAAGTCCAGTGGATCCACCAACTCCGAATAGAAAGAGAAAGTAATGTTGTTTGAGCAGTTTTCCCACTCTGCACTTTTGCTTGTACACAGGATGGTGATGGCTGCCATGACAGGTAACACCAATCTGATATTACCAATTTAACAAAAGCACTGACCCCACGGATGAATCTTCTTAACAAATTTTTTCCACCCTTAGTCACTCACATATCGTCGACAGCTATTTCAGCGAAGTTAAATAAGAACAGTAGCATAAAAATGGATGTATCCTAACCTCTGCATAATGTAGTGGGTAATGTTTAAGTACTGAGCTTGTGGCTGGTGACTTACATCATCAACTTAAATTGCACAGAAAACTTTGTGGCTTTGGAGGTGAGGACAGCCTTGAAATTATGTTGTGTGATAATCGTGTGCAAATGCTTAACACTTTTGAAATTCTCTTTCTGCTATTTTAGCAGAGGTGGTAACTTGTTTAAAATAAATTTCAAGATCTTTTAGTGTTCAGGATTATGAAGAGAATTCATGGAGCTGATGAAGCCAAATTGCTCACTGAAGTAATGGATTCAAAAACCAGAGAACATCAGTTAACAATTAGAAAATTAGCAGCACAATCTTTAATCAGACGGAAGAACGTTCTCACCCAAGAAGTGGAACAACTCACCAAGGAAGACTATTGAAGCAGAGATTATAAATGAGTTCAAGAGGCATTTGGATGAATTTTCGAGAAAGGTAGTAAGGTGGGACTGAGACCTATTAGAGGGGATTGAGAGATGTCGTGAGAGGTAGGAAGGTGAGATTGAGATCTATCAGAATGGATTAAAAGATGTGGTGAGAGGAAGTAATGTGGGATTGAGATCTAGCAGAAGGGATTGAGGGATATGGTGAGAGTTAGGAAAGTGGGTTTGAGATGTATCAGAAGGGATTGACGGCTACAGTGAGAAGGAGCAAAGTGGGATTGCGATCTATCAGAAGACGACTAACTGGGCCTGATGTTGTTTTCTGTTCACACAATTCCTACAGTATTGCTGAAATCGTCTTTTGTCATGTACCTATGATTCCATGCATTCAGGGAAATAAAGCCTTGAATGGTACAAAGCATAAATTCAGGAGCAGGTACATACTCAATAATCCTAACAATTAGATCGCTTCTGAATATCAATCCTTTCTCCATAAACTAACACACCAAACTAACAATTTTAAAACTGCCTGGATTTCAGGAAACGTTATTCTGCCTTTATCTTCAATGTAAATGTCATAATATTTGAACCATTGGAAGTAAAAAGCACAGCTGAAAACGTGCTTATTACTCTGATAAAACACTTAGATGCTCTAAATCTAAAATAAAAACAGAAGATACTGGGATTGCACAGTGGGTCAGATAGCAGCTAAAAAAGATAAGCTAACATTTTGGGTGGAGGCCTCCTTCCGAACTCTGTACCTTTAGGGTTCCATCCAAAATATGAATTTGCCGTTCTCTTTTAGATGCTGAATGACACCTATACACTTCGAGTGTTTTCAAGAAACACTTCACTGTTTTCAAATGGTTAATGTTGTTTCATTATCTTCAATGAACTTGTGAAGAGAAGGACGGTATTATGTTAAAACTTGCAACCACATCTCCTTATAAATTTCATGGGCCCGAGAATAATGCAGAGGGGGGGGGATCTGAGCGGGGGAGGGGGAGCGCGACAGCGGACTTGAAACGTGGAAGATCGCGGGACGCGTGAGAATTTCCGATTTCAACAGGGGCACCTCATTATCATTTCGCTTCCAGGTTTCGCGTCTCCCATCCACGCGAGCGGGCGTGATGTACACCCGCATGATGCGATTTCACCTCAACTATTTAAAGGGCCAATGCAAAGATGGAATTTGGAGGAGTTGGGAGCATTTTCAAAGAGAGTGAAAAATTCACAGATGGAGTCAGGACGGTCAAAGGCTGCGCCCTGCTTCAATGAAACCACGCTTGATGTACTGCTGGGTGCGGTAAGGACCATGAAGGGGGTACTCTTTCCAGGCAATGGCAAGAAGAAACCTGCTGCTGTGACCAAGAACGTGTGGTCAGAGGTGGCTGAGGAGGTCAGCAGCAGGAATACAGTGCCCCGTATCTGGATCCAGTGCAGGAAGTGGTTTACTGACCTAACCAGATCAGGAAAGGTGAGCATGGTCGCAGATTCTCCTATATCCTGTCGTCCACCCCACCCCCTCTCGCTCTGTCTTGTCAAGTGTACTCCATCACATCACTCCTCACAGCCACTTAAGTTTCAGCAGTACCCTTTGTCCCCTTTCTATGCGTTTCCTGACCTCCCCATTTCTCCCTCCACCACTGCCAATCACCCCAATCCTTATGCAATGTGATCCCACCTCAGTCAGATCACCCGATTCTCAGCACACATCCTCAAATGCATGCCAGTTGCATCTGCCTGATAGTCACCCTCACCGAACGCACAGCATCATCGGAGGCACACATGCATTTCAGACACTCTTTAGGTCTGTCGTTCCCCCTTGCAGGAGAAGAGAGCCCAAAATACAATGGAGAGGGAGAGGATCGGAGGTGGCCTGCCACAGATTGTGCAGTTGACATCTGCAGAGGACGAGGACATGGAAATAAGCGTCATATCAGCGTCCCTGAACACTGGAGATGGTGAGGCTCGGACTTTGCTTCTGCATGGTGACAACATTAAATATCTCCGACCCATATCTCAAACAAGACTGAGTTATGTTGACTTAACTTCAGCACCGTGAAATACGATCACCTTAATCATGCTGAATTTCAACATTTTTACATTCCTATTACTAAGTCATATTCATCTCTTCTCTCCTCTAGGGCCATCACGTGAAGAACGGCAGCCCGTGGCCCTTCTGGACGACATTTCCTCAGAGGAGCTGATTCCTCCTGAGAACGTCACAGGACATATGCTTACCAGGCACCAGCGCAGATAACAGCACTTTGGTGGGTCCTGTTAGAGAGTTAGGTGGGTCCTCACCAGGTGAATCACAGTTCGCAAGTGAGAACGACCAGATAGTGGTGGTAGGGACAGCTGTGGAGAGCCCGTGTCGGAGGGTGCACCCCTCTCCAAGCTCACCCCAGCTGGACAGAGACGCTGAACCCCGGGGGGCCATCAATGAAAAAGAGAATGATAGAGGGTCAGCAGCAGATATGCGAGGTACTGGCAGTCATGCCAGGCACACTATCCACAACAGCACAGGGAGTGGAGGAGTCCTGCTCAAGCATTTGTGGATTGTGTCGCAGGCCATTGTGAGCACGTCTTCCATGGATAGAGTGGCCTCCTCTGTGGAACTTCAATTGCAGCACTCTGATCAGTCCCTGCAGGCCCTGACCATGGCCGTGCACACTATGGATGCCAACATTTCTGCTGCCTTAAACACGATGACAGATACTTTAGCCGTGACCTTACAATGAATCACTGATCTGCTCCAAGCTGCTCTCCCGCAGAGAGGTAGGAGTGATGTGCTGCTGGCCCAGGAAAGGGATGATGGCGAGTCAAAGCGTTCCCAGATCTCACCCATTGCTCCCCGTCAACCAGTACCCGACATGCTACCTCCTCTCCCGATGGCCAAGTCTGCCCCTGCACAGGTGCAGGTGGAGCTGTCTTTGGCGGGATCCAGAGGTCATCGGTTGTGAACATCTCAGCAGTCAGAGCAGGGATCTGAGCAGCCTGCCTCTACCTCTGCTGGAGCACAGGGGTTGCACCATGTCGGAGCGGTAGGGGAAGGAAAAGAAAAACATTGTAGTTCACCGAGGGTTTGCACATGGATGTTTATGAAAATGTTGTGTTATTAAGTTTCATTTATTTATTCACATAAAATTGATTAATTTGCACCAGTTTCCCGTGTTCACCATTCTTGCCTGCCAAGTGGCAACTCAGATTTTCAGTTGCTTGTTAATGAATGTGAAGACATGAATTGACTGAGATCAATTGGTGCATGTGCAATGGGTGGATGGATGCTTGCAGGACTGATTTGTGTCAGTGGGGGTGGGAGAGGGAAGGGGGCGGGGGATGTGATAGTTACCTTGGTCCAGTGTCTGACTAACGGAACCTTTGAGCTATAAGGGCATCCCTGGCATCCCGAGCAGCAATGTGAGCGGCTGGTCTGGAGTTGGGGGCCCCATCTTCATCTTTCTCCTCTTCCTCTCCATTGGAATCCTCATCAGATGAAGAGTGCCGAGCAGCTTGTTCCTCCTCCACCTCTAGTCCTCGCTGCTGCACTATGTTGTGCAGAATACTGCAACACCACAATTATCCTAGAGACCCTCGCTGGCCAGAACTGAAGGATGCCTGTCCAAGCACCTGAAGTGCACCTTGAGCATGCCAATGGCTTTCTCGATGACACATCTGGTTGTCATATGGCTCGCGATATAGCGCTCTGAGGTTCATTACTGGGGTTCCTCAGAGGTGTCATCAGCCAAGTTTGAAGGGGGTATCCTTTGTCACCTAGCAGCCACCCATTAAGGGTGGTTCCTGATACAAACATGAAAGCACCATGGCAGCTCCCAGGGGATCTGGCGCACACCTGCATGAACCTTTTCTTGTGGTTGCACAGCGTTGATGGTACAAAATCCCTTGCAGTTGACAAATGCTCTTGGTTGATTAGGGGCTGCTGGGATTGCCACGTGTGTGCAGTCGACAGCACCCTACACCTGTGGGAAGCTAGCCAGAAACGCAAATCCGAGTGCCCACTCGTTCTGGCCACTGTCATCACGGGAGAAGTTTACATACCTCCCAGGCCTGGCAAACAAACCGTCCTTCACCTGCCTTATGCATTTATGTGCAGCCGACCGTGAAACCCTCGACATGTCTCCGGTAGTGCCCTGGGTGGAACCAGTGGCAAAAACATTGAGGGCGGTGGTGACTTTCACAACCATTAGTAACGCACGGCCGCCAGGTCCAGCAGGCAGCAAGTCTTCTTCTAGGAGGCTACAGATTCTGCGACCGCCTGACGTGACAAGCTCAGCCTTCGGATGCACTGCTCTTCCGAGAGGTCAAGGAAGCTGAGCCTCTCTCTGTGCACCCAGTTAGGTGGCTAGTGCCTCCTGCGACCTCGCCCTCTCTGTTGCTCCCCACTCTGTTGTCCACCTGCAGCTCCCTCCACAACACGACCTTGCTGCTCTGGATGCTGATTGTCTTCCTCATCTGAAGTCCAATCGCAAGCAGCCGTGACAACTCCCATCCTGATGTTCTCTGTATCAACACCTCCAAACTGTACAAATAAATCTCTCACAAGAATTACTCTCACCAAACACCGTTTCCCAGAGGGAACTGAGAAATCAGCTGAGAGCGCTGAGCCTTAATTCATATCAGGACATCTGGCCTTTAACCATCCCCGTGAAGTGCAGCTCAATCTCGCCTCCGTTTCACTGATGAATCTCCCGAACCCTGGGAAACCTGCACAGGAGGCGTTAATTTCAAATCGCTGCCAAAATCTCAGGAAAGGAGTCTCATTTAAATATTATAACGACGGACCCGCCTCTCCAGAGCGGGTTACATGGACGCCCCGATATCCACCACGGTTAAAAGAGAAACAGGCTCGTTCACGACGGTTTGGGGTCGGGTTTCGTGAAATTGACGATATAACCCCCCCACATCCCACCCCACCCCACACCCTGTCCCGCCCGTCGTGTGGGAGTTAAAATTCCACCCAATATGTGCCTTTACCACTGTTTCCACAAATGCTTAGTGAGCTATACTATACACCTCTTTAGTGCAATACCAGCAGTAATTGTTAAGGCCATGCCTCAGTTAAAGCCAGATACTTTCATCTTCAAAATAGCCAGCAGCCGATTGAATGTCTGCAGGTTAGTGGGGAGAGGAGTCTGGATGAAGAGGCTATAACATAACGAAACATTACATGGTACGGAAATTGGACTTGTACCACTACAGGTCCCAAAAGCATAGTTATAATTTGTATCCAAGTTCTGACACTGGTTCGGTAGAATGGTAGTTAACCATTTCACCACTCTGTTGTGATTATGCAAAGCTAGCAGTACGGTAACAAGTTCTTAGTAATGTGGAATTATCTTTGATTAGCATTTTTGTCCAATTATAGCTATCTTGCTTTTAATTTTAAAATGCCTTTCGAACTGTATCCATTACAAGCACATTTTGTTCACAGAATGATGCACAGGGTGGAACTCTTACAATGCCCCTTAGGCTTCTCCTCTACCCTCCTGAAGAAAGTGACTTTTGCTGGACTCTGGTCCCTATCATGCTGGCAGTCTTTTTATATAGTAGTTGCTCTCCTGTGGTGCTCCACATGGTTGGGTAGACTTTAACTATCAGGCGGCTGACCTGCGGAGGGCCGTTAGTGGTGGCGGGGGGGCCGGGTCGATTTTCAGGGCAGGGCTTCATCATCATGCCTCCGGCGGGCTGCTGGTGCAAAACGGGCACCCCGCAGCAGCTCGTCCGCTCCGGACTGGCACAATATCGGCAACAAGGGGGAGGGCGGCAGCAACCCACATTATTCTCATGGAGCCCGGAGGGGCAATCCTGCTCCTTCTGGCCCCACAAAAATAATTTTAAACCTACCATTTTTGGTCTTCTTCGACTGTATCGCCAGGTAAAACTGGGTGGAGGGTGAACGGCCCAAGCTCTGCCCAGTTGTCTCTCAAAATGTCAATCGTGGTCCCACGTACATTATAGTATTGGAAGGATGTTTCTTTCCCTTCCCCTCTTCTCCTGAATGTGCTAACACTCACACCACAGAAGTGCCAGGCAGTGATCATCTCGAACAAGAGGCAGGCTAACCACCTCCCCTTGACATTCAATGGTATTTCCATCGCCGAGTCCCCCACCGTCAACATCCTAGGGGGTCACCATTGGCCAGAAACTCAATTGGACCAGCCGTATAAATGCCGTGGCTACTCGAGCAGGTCAGAGGCTGGGCATTCTGTGGCTCATCTCCTGACTCCCCAAAGCCTCTCCATCACCTACAAGGCACACATCTGGAGTGTGATGGAAGACTCTCCACTTGCTTGGATGGATGCAGCTGCAACAACACTCAAGAAGCTCGACACCACTCAGGACAAAGCAGTCTGCTTGATCGGCAGCCCAACCATCAGCTTAAACATCCACTCCCTCCACCACTCCAAGCTTTAATTGTAACTCTATCGGCAAAGCAGTAAGAGGGAAAACTGGCTTACATCTTCTCATCTACCTTAATGTTTGCAACAAAAAATACAAGTGGACAATTGGGCAACAGGCCAGAAGTATCAATAACCACTCACTTATGCACCAGACTGCAGCAATGTCAGGGTGATTTGTTTTCAACAAGAGCAGCACGAGACCACCATGAGGAGGTTTACACCACTTTGGTTTTATACTTGTTGCAGAATGACTGTAACCAGCACAGAGTAAACTTCAGAATGGTCAGAGGCAGTCGGGCAGTTTTTGAATTTAATACCCTTTGGCTGTTGCTGACATTTAAAATGTCACCAGTGTTTTGATGCTAATGAGCAGAGTTCTATGTATGCATGGCCAAGACTCTCTTTCCTTGACTACAGAGTAATATGGAGATGGAGAAGTAAGACAGCACTTCTATCTCGCACTGCTCTACAGCAGGTACCCGTGTCAGACCACCATTTGCAGAAGAACTGGGCATTACTGATTTGCTCCCTTTGCTGCATTGCACTTCTGATTGTAGATAAGGGAAAACAACAGACTTACACAGTTAACCACCCAACACTAACAGTGAAACCAAGCCTTATGCCCACTAACCTTTAAAAAAATGCAAGAACTCAAGGCCTGCATAAATCCAAACAAAAATGTAAAAAATCCATTTCATTGGATTAGCAACTGATGTCTGAATTACTAGTTGGACAGCAGCTCTCACTGCTCTTGGGTATAAATATCTAGCTCAGAATTAAATTCCTCGCTATGATTAATGTTGTGTTCTATGGTCAAATATTATTTTGCTTTAAAAAGATAGGTATGTGACATACACAAACTGATGATCATAAAAGTAATGAATTCCTGCTGAGAGAAAATAAGTGAGAAATAAATTAATATTGTAATTGAAATTCTCCGTTGTTGGTTTGCTAAGGCTGGTGGAAATTGAATGTCTGTCACTACAATGAAAGGGGCAGAGGTGGAATTGAAGCCATTGCCTTTTCCGAGTTACTTTTGGCAAGATAGCTATTGCTTTTTATATTAGACGTTCAGTGAGGGCAAATGGATTTGCTCCTCAAAATGTGGTGTTAGGATTTAAAGTCGCTGAATTATCAGTGTCTTGACTTTCAACATTCTGCTAAGACTTGAGGTTCTGTTGCAATCGGACTCTGAAAATCTTCTACAAGCCCATTTCTAAACTTTTTTCTTAAACCTGGTTCTTTTTACAAGGGTACTTTGAACGTTAGTTCCCTTCCTTTTCTCTGACTTTCTTTAATCCACCTGGTTTGACATCACTGGAGCCGGGAAAGTGGTGCACAACTCACTTCCAGGCTGCCGCCAATGCCAGCTGCAGCTGCTACCAGGAGGCGCCATGGACTGCCCAAGCAGGCCGTCACCCTTCCATTTTCTCTGTCACCACTAGAAGATGCTGCAGCCACCAGTCAGCATCTTCCAGCTCGATGCAGCTGAAATCTGGAATTGAGTACGACCTGCATCTGTCCTTGGTCCACAGTACTGAGTTTTAGCACAAAAAATACTCAGTGCCACCATAGAGCCCAGCTGTATTTTTAGACTTGAATTAAAACATCATTAACATTTCATTAGTCAGACGAAATAGACAGAAATAGAAACATGAAGGATTACATTTGTCTGATGTTTCCGTTGAATTAGCTTCCTGTCGGGGCTATCCAGGTTACAGGGCTATACTAGTACATTATGGTAGTCCATGAGACACAGAGAGCAGAAAGGCTGCCTCTTCCAGATAGCGGGTATTTGAGAGGAGACTGCCATGGTGCTGCATGGAGAATGGAAGAAGAACATTGTGCTGTGCTGTTTGCTTTGTGTGCTGTTAAACTTTACTTGCTTGTTACACATTGGGTTCTGAGTCTGATTAAAAGAACCCACAATGACACCTTCAATCTCTGGTGAGTAAACATGATCAGAAGGGCACACCAAAGGTGGAATACCAAACTTTCCTGCTTTGTTTTATTCCTACACCTCTAACAATATTCCGAACATATGTTCTGGTCGAGGTCCTCACATGGAGAGAGGAAAGAGAAAAAAAATAGGTGGACAGCGTAGACTGGTGGGGACCAACTTGCCAGAAATTCTTATTGGGAGCTAATTTAACCCTTGGCAGGCATAAATGAATTTAACTGACTGGGTAAGATTAAACCACCGATGAATTTGCTCATCTATTTGCAACTCTTCCTTTTTTGAGATGTTTATATATATCAAAGATTGACCGGGCGTCATCACTTCTTTACCACTGACTTGGCAGCCATTTATTTTTGAAGGTGGGAAAAGGGAGGCAGAAGAAAACACAGAAACAAAAGGTGCGAAACGTCATAAAAAAAACAAGGAGTAAGAAAATCATAAAACTAAAGTTAAAATAATGTATGCCAGAGGGAGAGATACAAAGTGGAAGAGGACAGAATGGGGAAAAATGAGAAAGCAGTGCAAACAGAAAATCATAATTAAAAATTATGTCTTAAGTATTTATTTAGGGTTAATAGTACAGGAAAGAGTGGTTCTCCTGGTACTTAAGTATTGATTTAGTATTGTAATACTGTTTTTTTATTGTCAACATCTGAAAATGTAAGATTGGGACAGTCAGGAAGGCAATAATTTTTCTAGGTCTATCGGGAGTCTAAGGGCTAAAAAAACAAATTCCTTGCCTACGTGAATAACATCGTCAGTTCTGACAGACATAGCTCAAAAACATTCATACACACACATTTTATATTAGATACATATATGTATATAAACACATGTATACATTTATATGTACACACCGAATCAATCAGGAATATCAACCATGGGTAGGAATGATTAAAAAATGGAAGCAGAGGAGCATACAAGGTCTGTACATTGAAAGTGACATGATGGTAATGCAAATGATGACTTCATGAGTTAATCAACACCAGGAAAGAGCTGAAGATTTGTCGTCCTCTAACAGGGGCTTACAGGAACTCCATGACAATCCACAACGCTACTTTCACATCAAAACCACATTTACATTAAGTAGAAGTGCTTCAAGTAGAAGTGGCTCTGTACGACATGCCTGCCTGTATGCTGAAATCCTTCTTATGGAGTGGATTCCAGATTACAGGTAGTAACACTAAAAAAAGAGATCTCGCATAATCTGCAGGTGCGTTTATTTGTTTTCAGGGGAAGGTCTGTATCGGTAAGTAATGTGAAAGTAACATTATTGGTAGCTATGGGCCGTCTGCATGCAGCAAGAAAAATTGGTAACCGGCAGCTATTTAGGTCTGCTTCGAATGGTGCCGAGCAATCGGCAGAGTGAGATTAAAAACATAGCCTAGAAATTCGATAGCGCCTGAAAACAAGTAAGCAGGGGGAGGGGGCGCGTGCTGCACGGGCCTGTTTACGTGGTCACAGGGGAAGTGCAGTCAGGCCGCAGACATCAGTAAATGCTTCTGAAGATAAAAATGGTTGCAAGAGGTCCTGACAAGGGCACCTGGGTTCTCCGATGCTGCTTTGGAGGCCCTGGTCCATGCGGTGGACAGGAGGAGGGAAATCCTGTTCTGTCGAGGGGACAGAAAACCCTCCAGGCAATACCTTCGCCGCCAGTTGGTAAAGGTCACAGAGGAGATCAATTCCAGGAGCTTAGATCCCAGGGCATGGCTGCAATACCGGAAAAAGTTCAATGACCTCACCAGAGTTGTCAAGGTAAGAATCATGCTCTCTTACTCTCTGCTGATACCTCCAGCCTCACTACTCACAATGCTCCTTTCCCAGCTCCCCTTCATAAGCCGACAATCACTGCACCACACTTCACTGCACCTCCTTCTCCTCATTCTCACGCACTCCCCATTATTACAGCCCTCACCTCATATCTTACACACTGCGTTCCAACTATTCGACCATGACAGGGACATTCTCTAAACACCTCACAAGACTGTCACAAACACACTCCCTTCTTTCTTGCAGCAGAAGGTTGTGCACAACCTACACCAGGAGGCTGCCAGCGGAGGAGGCCCAGCCCGCCTGCACACCCTCTCCCCCGTGAAAGGGGATGTGCCGGGCAGGGCAGAGTCATGGCCGTGATGAATGACAAAGCTGGAGGGTTTTGTCACATCTCACCCTACGCATTCTGTATGACAAACTGCAGCTGCTTTCAGCAGACACGTCTCTTTCTCTCTACTCTTCCTTCACATTAAAAGCTAATCCTTGTCCCTCTTTTTCAGTTCAGGTGCAGATAATGTGGAGATACCTCTGTCACTTCAGGAAGAGGAGGCCAGCCTTCCTGAAGCTGGACCATCATTCAGTCTGACACCAGCCTGTATACTTTGGCAGCACGCATACTTTAGAGGGTAGGCTAGAGGAGGGGTCTTCAGGTGGTGAATCACCGGGCACAAGTGTGCAGGAGCTGGGGGTGGGTCGGACACCACAGTTGCCAACTTGTCAGAGGGCGAGATCACATACCAGCTCTGCCACAGAGGACTCAGGTGCTGACTCTGAGCGACCAGGCTACTGAAGAAGGCTGATGGACGCACATCGAGAAATGCTAGATGCACTGGGCAGCCTGCTGGCAATATTGCATGCAATGGTTCAGAGCATGGAGGAGTCCAGCTCTAATTTGTGACTCTAAAGGCTTCACATAGAGCATGGAGACTATTCCGACAGCTGCCATTTTTGCTTTGGGAGTCAGTGTTGACAGGGGCTTCCAGAGTGTCATATCACTCCTGCACTCTGTTTTCACGTAGAGCCGGTAGAGTGTTGAGGTACAGTCCCAGGAGAGAGGCCTCAGCTCCATGGGAGAACCACCTGTTGTCCTTTCTCAGGATGTCTGCTCCATCGCCAGACACTCCGCCAATGCCCATGTCAGTACCACACAGCCAGCTAGGCCTGACTAGATGCTGCAGCCTACAGCCAGACCCTCAATACCCAGAGCTGCTTGAGGTTGCCCTCCACGGCCATCTGAAGTGTCCTTAATGGAAGCCCAGCAGCCTTCCACCTCACAAGCTGTGGCATCTGGGGAACCATCTCATAGGAGCATGAGGATAGATAAACGTGCACAGAAGAAAGGCAATAAGGGTGACTCATAACTATTTCTGTTAACTATTGGACACAAATGGAATTCATTTGTTTGATAAATTTGTTTTTTGTTCTGGATTTGGTGTTGGTGTTTATATTTGTAGTGAAATGAGGACATGGTCCATGAGGCTGGACTGAAGGAAGGCAATTGTATGGTGGTAGTAAGGACGCCAGTGATAACGATTGCAGGACTGTTGGTGTATCAGGGATGGGAGGGATGGTTCAGGTGAAACGCTCTTCGATGAGCTGCTTTCTGAGACCTCTGGCAGCTAGAGACACTGGTGGTCAACACTCCTACTCCTCCTACTGCTGCATTGCTTGCTTCCCAGGTGGGGGATAAGGTAAAGGTACAACGCTCGTGCCCCGGCTGCAGGGAGTACCCACCTTGAAGACATGGGCCTGGAAATTCTGATGGTGTCACACCATCTGTTTTTCCAAAATGGGTGCCTAAGCTTCCAATATGGTGGGCAGGGCGCACGCGCTCATTACGTGCCAGAAGTGCGCCACTCGCCGCAGCGTATGGCAGAACTATTTTAAACGTTGATTAGAATATTTAAAAGGGGGTCCTACATTTGTTGTAGGACTCCTTTTATAATATTGGACTGCCTTAGTGCCCTCATGATGGCAAAGTTATAGAGCATGCAGCAGACAACCACAAATCTGGATACTAACTCAGGGGTGCACTGCAAAGCTCCTCCTGAAAGGTCCAGATAGCAGAAGCATTGCTTGAGCACTTCAATCGTCTGCTCGATAACGGTTCTGGTTCTCATTGTAAGTCAGCTCTGTATCTGTGCCTGGCTGTCTGATGGGAGTCGTGAGCCAAGTCTGAAGGGGGGCACTCCATGTCACCAGTAGCCAAGCCTACAACCTGACGGCCTTGTTAGAACAAAGGCATCACAGCAGGTCTTTCTTGCCAGTTAGCACTATGAGTTGCTGGGTGAGTTCATCACATGGCAAGTCAGGCACTAAGGCAGTCCAATATTATAAAAGGAGTCCTACAACAAATGTAGGACCCCCTTTTAAATATTCTAATCAACGTTTAAAATAGTTCTGCCATACGCTGCGGCGAGTGGCGCACTTCTGGCACGTAATGAGCGCGTGCGCCCTGCCCACCATATTGGAAGCTTAGGCACCCATTTTGGAAAAACAGATGGTGTGACACCATCAGAATTTCCAGGCCCATGTCTTCAAGGTGGGTACTCCCTGCAGCCGGGGCACGAGCGTTGTACCTTTACATTATTGTCATACGGTTGCTGCCGTAATGTAAATGCACTGTAACACATTCAGCAAGTCAACAGCTGTAAAACAAACGTTGCCTTGGGATACTAGTGTAATGATGATATCACCACAGTAACAGATTGTGTTCAACAGTAAGTAGAGGTGTTAACATTTAATTGCATTCAGACAAGCGTTGATAAATGAAGGTTTAAGCCTTGGATCAGGGAACATAACTGCAATGGATTTTATACTAAATTATGTGTGAAAACCATGAGGTATGTGACGATATGTGTCCTGAGTTATGAGGGTGGTAAAGGTATTATACCTCACCGGAGATGCAATTTGTCTTTAGCAACAGCTAATGAAGATAAAGCAATGGCTCAACTGTGACAATACTCCTTTAATTAAGTTAGTAAAAAGAATGTTACTTCATTAAAATACATCAGCAGCAAGGGAGTTTGCAGGCACGGTCAGCACATCGTCAATAAAAGCATCATTTATGTGGTTTATTTATCGGTTACTACAGCACAATCTAGGCTAATTTTTAATTCCTAAAACAAAGGGCATTTTCATTGTGCCAGTATGAGACTTGCTGAGAGAGGTGTGGGGCTGGCAGACTTTCGTCGCACTGCTAACTCTACGTCCCTCTTTCGCTCAGTAAAATGGAAATCTGTGCACACGTTTACACGCTCCGCTGGCTGTCAGCTGAATGCTGGTTAAATTTTAAATATTAGCAAGTAGACGGCTGTCCTTGAAGTGACATCTTCATATACACAGCTGGCTCGTGGCTGAAAATTTACATTTCGGACAAGTCCACTGCTAACATCTTGGCTTTTGTTAAAACCCGCCTCACAAGTTCCATTGACTTCTTAGAATTGTCGAAATTTATTGTGCTGGATTTTCTAGTGAGGAGTGAAGTTCGCGCCTGATTTTCAATAAGTTTAAGCCTGCAGTCATAGCATTTGTGAGGGAAAGCATACATTGTGACTGGCAAGACAGAGAATAGGGTAATCACGAACAGGGTGGCAGAACCTATAACCCACGGTCAAATTTCCACTATTGATGAAACAGCTGAGCCACATGGCAGAGATTTTCTTTTAGAAAGGGGTGATCACAAAATTAAACGTCCAGTTCACAGTAGGACAAAATGCAGCAAGGGAGTTTCAAAACTAAATTTAGATATATTTTTAATCCTCAGCCCATTCTGGGAAGGTTGGCCCATCCTGATCTTTCCGTTGGCAGTGGAAATTACCTGGGAAATTAAATATTCTGATTTACTGCTGTCAGTACACCACCTCTGTCTACTTACAGTGTGTCAACCTTGGCTCAGTGGTAGTCTCTCATGGGTACAAACCTCACTCCAGAGATTTGAGCACATTTTCTTGGCTGACACTTCAGTGTTGCACTGAAGAAGTGAGCAGAGGTGCTGTTTTTTGGATGAGATATTAAACCGATGCCCTGTCTGTCCTCTCAGGTGGATGTAAAAGATCCCAAGAGATTCAAAGAGAGCAGGGGAGTTCTCCTGGTGTCCTGGCCCAAATTTATCGCTCAACCAACATATCTAAAAAAGATCACTTGGTCATTAATTTATTGCTGTTAGTGGGGCTTTGCTGTGTGCAAATTGGCTGCCGTTTTTCCTTACATTACAATAGTGACTGCACTTCAAAAAGTACTTAATTGGCTGTTGATCCTGAGGTTGCGAAAGGTGCTATATAAATGCAAGTGCTTTTTTTCTTCTTTCTAGAAAATCCAGGTAATAGACATCGCAAAAGGAATTCATTTTACCACCTGTGCTTTTCCTTTTCCTTTTTATACCCGACGATGGTTCATGAATAAAAGGAACCCTTACATTTGTAAGCTTGCATAGATCTCACTGCTGACAGCGAGGAGATGCGTTCTCGTGTTCTAGAGCAATCTAACACCTCCTACAGCAAACATAAAGGGGGCGATTTTAAAGCCCAAGAGCGGGTGGGTTGGGGGGCGGAGGGGAGTTGAAAACAGTTGTTCCTTTGGGTCGCAACGGCAAAATTTTCAGACTTTGCATTCCCAGTGGGAAGCCTGTAATTTTACGCGCTGACGTTAAACCCGGAAATAAAGCCGGGTTGCGGTCGCGACCCAAGAAACAACTGTTTTCAACTCCCACCCGCCCGTCCTTGGGGTTTAAAGTCACCCCCATTGTCTAAACACACATAGGACATCTACTAATCAGAGCAAGCAATGTGCAAGGAGATGGAGAAACCTCAGGGTAGATGGGGTCCGTCCTCTAGGTCAGCCGCACATCCACCTACCCAAAGCTCCCACAATAAGAAAAACCCCGGGCTACTTGCTGAGGAGACAGCCCCCGTCATCCTGCCGACAAGAAACTATTGCAGCGCCTCTTCCCCCTCCTCGCAAGCTCCCCACACTTCTGGACTAGGGATCACCCCAGCCATGGCACCGAGCTACCCTTACCCTAAAGTGTAGAACTGTACAACACTGCATGATCCCCACTGCATTTACCTGACGGGATTATAAAATTATATACTTCAGCGTGCACTCTCGATGAAATTAAGTCCTGAGAGCATGTAAATTTCTTGCATATCAAATAAAAAAAATACACAAAAAGCATTAGTCAGTGACCTTTGAAGAACAGATTGTTTACTTTAGCTACAAAAGCCCAACAAGGGAAATAAAGAATTTTGATCCACTGCTTCTCAATTACAAGTGACTAACACTAACTGTTCTCCCTACACAGAATATGCTGCGCTATTCTGCACAATCTACTTCTACAAAAGGAGATATCGCATGGATTTTGAAACTTCCCAGTAGACCGCATTACAACGAGCTACCACTTACTGCAATAGGTTATAAAATACAGGAATAAAAACAGAAAATGCTGGGAACACTCAGCAGGTCAGGCAGCATCTGTGGAGAGAGAAACAGAGTTAACGTTTCAGGTTCTGACGAAAGGTCATCGACCTGAAACGTTAACTCTGTTTCTCTCTCCACAGAAGCTGTCTGACCTGCTGAGTGTTTCCAGCATTTTCTGTTTTTATTTCAGGTTTCCAGCATTCACAGTATTTTACTTTTATAAAATACAGGAATTGATAAGAAGAATGTTTGAGCCTGAATCAAGAATTAGGTAGCTGGGCTTGTCACATTATAATTACAGCACATAGGATGAATTCAAAACAGAGGCTTGGGTTTGTTGGACATTTCATTCCCTACCTCCACATCCACGAACCAGATGCTGGAAACTCCCTGCATCGGAGACTGCTCACTCACCCTAGTGCTTAATTGTGGCAAAGAAATGATTTTACGCCATTGAATTCCAAAAAAGCTAGAAACCTGCAGGTGGATAAGCTCTGTATGTTTCAAATCACCAACAGAATCGAACATTATTAAGTATGCAATGATAAAGAAGTATTCTCTTGACTTGCCCCTTGAATGAGAAGTGAAGGTGCAAGCCAGGAGAGAAAAGTATCTGGTTTTCATAAAGGATACTTTCTGGACTAAAATTTGAATACAGAATTCAAGGGAGCAAGAATACCGAGACAGAAGACATTTAAAATGCATTAGTAAAAAGTTAAATCAAATGCAAAATGTCAAAAAATTCACTTATAAAAAATATTTTGAGAAACCCAGGTGATGTGCAGGACACCATCGAGGCTGAAAAGGGCAGGAGAGAAGAAGAGGTAAATCAATAAGCAGAGATTATGTAAAACCAAGGGCGATCTTTAAAAGTTAGTAGGTTATAGGAGGAAGAAAGCTAATATCTGGCATGAATCTCAATTAGCTGCTCTACTGACTGCACAAGATGAAAATCTTGGAGGCTTATGACAAATGTAAGGTTCATAATACAGTAGAGAACCAGGCTGAATACAGAAAGTACAGAGGAGATTTAAAAAAGGAAATAAGAGGGGCAAAGAGAGAGAATGAGAATAGATTAGCGGATAACATAAAAGGGAATCCAAAAGTCTTTTATAAATAGTAAAATGGTAGTCAAAGGAAAGGTGGGACGAATTAGGGACAAAAAAAAAGAGATCTTTTTGAGGAGGCAGAGGGCATGGCTGATACTTTGCATCGGTCTTCACTAGAGAAGAGGATGCTGCCAATGCAGCAGTAAAGGAGGAGGTAGTAACGATATTGGATAGGATAAAAATAGATAAAGAGGAGGTACTTAAAAGTTTGGCAATGCTCAAGTCGAAAAGTCATCCGGTCCAGATGGGATACATCTGAGATTACTGAGGGAAGTAAGGATGGAAATTGCAGCTGCTCGGGCCACAATCTTCCAATCCTCCTTAGACATGGGGGCGGTGCCAGCGGACTGGAGGATTGCAAATGTTACACCCCTGGTCAAAAAAGGGGAGAAGGATAAACCAGGCAATTACAGGCCAGTCAGCCTAACATCGGTGGTGGAGAAACTTTTAGAGACAATAATCCAGGACAAAATTAATTGACACTTGGAAAAGTATGGGCTAATAAATGAAAGTCAGCATGGATTTGTTAAAGGAAAATCATATTTGACTAACTTGATTGAATTCTTTCATGAAATAACGGAGAGGGTTGATGAGGGTAGTGCGGTTGATGTTGTGTTTATGGACTTTCAAAAGGCATTTGATAAAGTACCACATAATAGACTTGTTAGCAAAATTAAAGCCCGTGGGATTAAAGGGACAGTGACAGCGTAGAGACAAAATTGGCTAAGGGACAGAAAGCAGAGAGTAGTGGGAGAGAGGCTGGAGGGAAGTTTACTGTGGTGTTCTCCAGGGGTCAGTGTTAGGATCACTGCTCTTTTTGATATATATTAATGACCTGGTCTTGGGTATACAGGGTATAATTTCAAAGTTTGCAGATGACATGAAACTCGGAAATGTAATAAACAATGTGAAGGATAGTAACAGACTTCAGGAGGACATAGACAGACTGGTGAAATGGACAGACACATGGCGGATGAAATTTAACGCAGAGAACTGTGAATGATATGTTTTGGTAGGGAATGCTTTATTAATATAGGATTAGAGTAGAAAAGCAAGGAAGTTATGCTAAACCTTTATAAAACACTGGTTAGACCTCAGCTGGAGTATTGAGGGGCAAGAACACTACTTGCCAAAAAAAACAGCCATGGACAACTAAAGAGGTAAGGGACAGTATAAGACATAAGGAAAGGGCATACAAAAAGGCAAAAAATGGCACAGATCCTGATGAATGGGAAAGATACAAAGATCAACAAAGGGTCACAAAACAGATAGTAAGGGCTACAAAAAGAGAGTATGAAAAGAAACTCGCAAGGGATATCAAAACAAATACGAAGAACTTTTATAGTTATATTAGGAAAAAGAGGGTGGTCAGGAGCAGTGTTGGCCCCTTAAAAACTGAAAGTGGGGATATTGTCATTGACAATGGGGAAATGGCGGACATGTTGAACGATTACTTTGCGTCAGTATTTACAGTAGAAAAAGAGGATAGCATGCCGGAAATCCCAAGAAAACTAATATTGAATCGGGGACAGGGACTCGATAAAATTAACATAAGTAAAGCAACAGTAATGAAGAAAATAATAGCACCAAAGAGTGACAAATCCCCAGGACCAGATGGTTTCCATCCCAGGGTTTTAAAGGAAGTAGGTGAGCACATTGCGGATGCCCTAACTATAATCTTTCAAAGTTCTCTAGATTCAGGAACTGTTCCTCTAGATTGGAAAATTGTACATATCACTCCGCTTTTTAAGAAAGGAGAGAGAGGGAAACCGGGGAATTATAGACCAGTTAGCCTAACATCTGTTGTGAGGAAAATGCTGGAGTCTATAATTAAGGATAGGGTGACTGAACACCTCGAGAATTTTCAGTTAATCAGAGAGAGCCAGCATGGATTTGTGAAAGGTAGGTCGTGCCTGACAAACCTGATTGAATTTTTTGAAGAGGTGACTAAAGTAATGGACAGGGGAATGTCAATGGATGTTATTTATATGGACTTCCAGAAGGCATTTGATAAGGTCCCACATAAGAGACTGTTAGCTAAGATAGAAGCCCATGGAATCGAGGGAAAAGTACGGACTTGGTTAGGAAGTTGGCTGAGCGAAAGGCGACAGAGAGTAGGGATAATGGGAAGGTACTCACATTGGCAGGATGTGACTAGTGGAGTCCCGCAGGGATCTGTCTTGGGGCCTCAATTATTCACAATATTTATTAACGACTTAGATGAAGGCACAGAAAGTCTCATATCTAAGTTTGCCGATGACACAAAATTGGTGGCATTGTAGATGAAAACATAAAATTACAAAGCGATATTGATAGATTAGGTGAATGGGTAAAACTGTGGCAAATGGAATTCAATGTAGACAAATGTGAGGTCATCCACTTTGGATCAAAAAAGGATAGAACAGGGTACTTTCTAAATGGTAAAAAGTTAAAAACAGTGGATGTCCAAAGGGACTTAGGGGTTCAGGTACATAGATCATTGAAGTGTCATGAACAGGTGCAGAAAATAATCAAGAAGGCTAATGGAATGCTGGCCTTTATATCTAGAGAACTAGAGTACAAGGGGGCAGAAGTTATGCTGCAGCTATACAAAACCCTGGTTAGACCGCACCTGGAGTACTGTGAGCAGTTCTGGGCACCGCACCTTCGGAAGGACATATTGGCCTTGGAGGGAGTGCAGCGTAGGTTTACCAGAATGATACCCGGACTTCAAGTGTTAAGTTACGAGGAGAGATTACACAAATTGGGGTTGTATTCTCTGGAGTTTCGAAGGTTAAGGGGTGATCTGATCGAAGTTTATAAGATATTAAGGGGAACAGATAGGGTGGATGGAGAGAAACTGTTTCCGCTGGTTGGGGATTTTAGGAGTAGGGGGCACAGTCTAAAAATTAGAGCCAGACCTTTCAGGAGTGAGATTAGAAAACATTTCTACACACAAAGGGTTGTCGAAGTTTGGAACTCTCTTCTGCAAATGGCAATTGACACGAGCTCAATTGCTAAATTTAAATCTGAGATAGATAGCTTTTTGGCAACCAAAGGTATTAAGGGATATGGGCCAAAGGCAGGTATATGGAGTTAGATCACAGATCAGCCGTGATCTTATCAAATGGCGGAGCAGGCACGAGGGGCTGAATGGCCTACTCCTGTTCCTATGTTCCTATGTTCATAATTCTGGGCACCACACTTTAGGAAGACTATCTAGGCCTTAGAGAGGGTGCAGAAGAGATATACTAGAATGGTACCAGGGATGAGGGACTTCAGTTATGTGGAGAGACTGGAGAATCTGGGGTTGTTCTCCTTCGAACAGAGAAGGTTAACAGGAGATTTGATAGAGGTGTTCAATATCATGGAAGGTTTTGATAGAGTAAATAAGGAGAAACTGTTTCCAGTGGCAAAAGGGTCGGTAACCAGAGGACACAGATTTCAGGTGATTGGCAAAAGAACCAGAGATGACATGAGGAAATTTTTTTTCACACAGTGAGTTGTTATGATCTGGAATGCACTGTCTGAAAGGGCGGTGGAAGCAGATTCAATAGTAACTTTCAAAAGGGAATTGGATAAATACTTAAAGGGAAAACATTTACAGGGCTATGGGGAAAGAGCAGGGGAGTGGGATTAATTGGATAGCTCTTTCACAGAGACGGCACAGGCACGATGGGCCAAATGGCCTTCTCCTGTGCTATACCATACTATGATACTATGAAAATGAACCAGAAACAAGGCACTCGGACCTAAGCTTAAATAAGAGATAAGTAGCAATTCGGTGCAATTGGCAAACTAACAATTACATTTTCATAAACAAATGACAATCAGCTTTAATTAATAAACAAATAACTAGTTTCAAAGAATTATCTTAATTGCATTGCTTATTAAATGAATTTAGTGCAGGCTTTTTAAAAAAGTCAAACCTTTTAACAGTTAGCAGCATTAGGCCTCAGAACTAACTTTGAATGCTACAGGTTTTTCTCAGTCAATAATTTTGCAATAGTCTTCAAGGCAAAAGTGAGAGTAACTTTATTTTGCATTAATACAAAATGTAGTTGCACACTAATTTATTTACTTTTAATCTATTAAAATATCTTTATTCTGCATTGTGCATCATCAATGATTTGTGACTTACACTACTTTTATAGTTTCTCAAAATCACTGCATTCTGTTCTGCTGTAAATTGCAGCATACAAATGAACAACCTCACATTAACTGAATGGAGGATATTTCAACAGAGGGATGATTTACAATGGATGTTGTGTTTCAGAACATTTGGAACAGAGGTTGGTTAACTGATAACTCTCATCAGCTCAGCTGCTATGTTTTAGAAAAAACTAGACGCTTAAGGCACAGTGATCTTGTGGGTCTCACTTTATGCAATACTGCTTTCATAATCAACGGTTACTTATAGGTTTTGTGGTTCCCAATTTAATCTGTCAGTTGTGATCTTTAGAACCCACCACACAATTTAACCAATAAAGCTGCTTTTTTGGGAAGATCCTTTGTGGTTTCAGTAATAGCTCGTATGAGCTTTGCTTCTCTGAGGTTACCATTGCTGTAGTAAATTTACTGCTATGAGACCGTGCTTGTGTCGTTACCCTCCTTAAACGATGAGGATTTAATCATAATTCGTGATTGTGATTCATCAAGAAAAGCTGTTATAAACATTATAATTGAGCAGAGTTATTAAGTGCCTGGCTGAAATCAACAAATTGGTGATCATAACTTTAATGATGTTTGTTGATTTCAATATAATCAAATTAAGGAGGGAGGGTAGGCAAATGATGAATAATGATCAATCATAATCTCCGCACTCTCTTCAAGATGCACAATTACACGGACAAACATACAACAGAGTGCAAATTATACCCTGAGTATGCATAATGAAGACCTATTAAAATACTTTTTCTTGCATTATCCAAAGAGACAGACCCTTTCTGGTCTCTGTGGCTCAGCTACTCAATGGACAAACTTGCTGAGGTAAGGGGAACCCATTTCTTTACATGATTTTAACATAAGAAATTTTTGTGTTAAAGCATTGATGCTGTTTTTGATCCTAATTTTAACTGAGATCAAGATACATTGGAGAAAGGTGGAATCATATGCTAAACACCATGGAAGGTGGGCCCGGTAAAGATATTGGGAGATGGGGCCTGTTTGAAGATTGTGGATGGATGAGACAGATTGGACCAGTTAAAGATTGGATCAGTTCTCTAACACTGCCCCAGATACAGTTCTGGTCACCCTATTATAGAAAGGATATTATTAAACTAGAAATAGTACAGAAAAGATTTACTAGGATGCTACCGGGACTTGATGGTTTGACTTATAGGGAGAGGTTGGATAGACTGAGACTCTTTTCCATGGAGAGTAGGAGGTTTAGGGGTGATCTTATAGAAGTTTATAAAATAATGAGGGGCATAGATAAGGTAGATAGTCAAAATCTTTTCCCAAAGGTGGGGGAGTCTATAACGAGGGGGCATAGATTTAAGGTGAGAGGGGAGAGATACAAAAGGGTCCAGAGGGGCAATTTTTTCACTCAAAGGGTGGTGAGTGTCTGGAACGAGCTGCCAGAGGCAGTAGTAGAGGCGGGTACAATTTTGTCTTTTAAAAAGCATTTGGACAGTTACATGGGTAAGATGGGTATAGAGGGATATGGGCCAAGTGCATGCAATTGGGACTAGCTTAGTGGTATAAACTGGGCGACATGGACATGTTGGGCCGAAGGGCCTGTTTCCATGTTGTAAACTTCTATGATTCTATGAAACCAGACAACTCAGAATATGCAAGAATCAAGCCTGGGACCATCCTGGCACCCATGTCATCGTGATGAGTAAACCCCTCCATGGTTCAAAGGGTTAACAATTGTGCCACCATTGATAACTTTACAGAGTGATAAACAGCAGTCATATTGTGCATTTTAACCGGTATATTGCTGTTAATACAATCCTGTATCTTTGTTTCCACATCTATCATCACCAATTAAGGCTCCTATACATTCAAAACAATTTAAAGCTTGTCATTTAAAAAAAAAATATATAAATATATATAAAAAGGATGTAAAAATCCTTAGTCGTCAAAGGTTTAAAATGGTCGGAGTCTCATTATATTTACTCTTTTGTTGAAGGCCCGGTTATTTAGCTGATAGTGCAATATATTTTTTTTATATAATAATTAGTTTTTCAAATCTGCATGCAGCACGGTAGCTCCAGCCGCAGAGTAATTGGCTCGCAAACCCAAAGGGTCATGAGACTGTTTGCTGCAGGCTCCTGCTCCAGGTTGTTTGCCACAATGAAATGTGCTTTTTTTTCCCCAGTTTTCTTATCTCCTCAAGACGCTGACTCTGCGATATGGCTCCACAGGCACTGGCTTCCCTCTAGTACCCACTCAAGTAGCCATTCTTCACATGCAAATCCAGACTGTGGGGTAGATTTTCTCTCTGGGCAGTTTTTTGGTTGGAGTGCACAGGCCGGCTGCCCGATATTACCGATGGGAGGCCCAGTCCATATTGAGGGCTGTGCCTCACCAACATAGGTGGGCTGAGAGTGGAAAACTAGCACCCCGGGCAACCCGTTGGCTCCGGGCTACCACAATATCAGGTGCCCAGCTCGCCTCCAGGCTCAGAGAAAGGGAAGTCAATGGTTGCGACCCAGTGTGGCAGCGGCCTAGGTTATTTCCGTGGAGACAGACAAGCGCTCCTGCCCCACAAAAATAAATGCACTTACCTTTGGGTTCCTCTTCGGCTGTTCTGGCAGCTGATACTGGGCGGACCTGCATCAGTTGAGTCCTAAAATGGCATTCGGGTCCTATTGGCACCATGGGACACCAATTTAAATACCGAGATTAACTTGCATCCAGGTGGCTGCCTGGGCCTCCTATTTCAGGAACCCCGGAGAAAATGGAGATGGTCACAGCAAGAGTGGGAACTCCTGCTATTTACGGGACACTATTGCCCCGTTTCTGCTGGGCAGGAGGCCTCAAAATCTCCTCCTTTGAGTGTTGTGAGGTCATTCAACCACAGACGGCATCACAGCTGAACCCAATTTTGTCCTCACCCAATGTCCACTCAAGAGCACTGAGCAGCAGGGGTCACTGGATATGATCAAGGGCAGTAACCCTGGCTAATTTTACCCCGCCTTAACCCAGGAGCGTTCAGGTCAATTGTAGCATCCATACTACCAGCCTGACTGAAGTCAGGTCACTCAACCCAAACAGGGGATTGAAACGGAGGCATTTCTGGTCCGTGTAGTTCCGTTGCCGAATGGGCAGTGCAGAGATATACTGAGACATCAAAGTAGCTGGATGGCACACTCTATTATTGCAAATTTGAGATGATAGATGTGAAGCAAATACTACTTGAAATCTAATTAAATTCCAGCTCTGCACAGTGTAACGTGGAGCTGGGTCACTCTGGGTATATCCACTATAAAGCAGGGGCTGACTAGATCAGATGTAGCTTCCACTGTTCAATTGTTGGGGTTGCACAAAACAGTGATAATGGTTAAAACACAAAGGCTTGCTCGAGCATGCTTTGCAGTACTCAATCTGCAGCTGGTTATCGGGTTAAACTACAAAGAAATGAGTCACAGCTGGATTTATGATAAACCTGCTGCTCGCAGATCTTTGTGACGATACTTCACGTGATTGACAGGAGCGGAAAAGTCACCAGAATAATGATCCTGCTTGCCCCAGATATTTACAGGAAGAAGCAAATTAAAAATAACTCAAAAGAATTGGAGCAACTTCATTGGTGGTTCCTCCCCCCACAAAAGAGCTGCATCGAAATAGTCATTTCAATTTGCACTGAATACAAAAAGTCAAAATGAAGCAGAACAGCTTTAATTTTTATTTAGGTTTCAATATCTTCTTAAAATAACTGGTGGATGTCGCACGTAATTGCTCATTGAGTGGGAGGATATGTTCTTCACCAACGTGGCTCTGCTAAGCAAGCATCTCTTCCATTTCCTGCAAGTCCGAGATCCTATCCATAGGATTTCTGTCTCACGTCATCTCCCCACCGCTCGACCCCGTTCGACAGGGTGTCTCTCCCTCTCCCCCCTAACTCAACAGGGTCTCCTTTTAGCCCCTTGAATAGACTTGTTTCCCTTTGAAGAAGTTCTCGTTCCATCCCCCAAAACCATATCTCTGTCTCTTTATTCTCAGCCCTCCCCAGGTCATCAGGGTCTCTCTGTTTCTCCTTTCTCACCCAGCTCAACAGGTTTCTTTCTCTTTTCCCTTACATAACTGGGTCCCCAAAAGGCTCTCCCTTACCTTCCCACAACAGTGTGTCTCTAAGAAACAAAAAACAAAATACGTCACATACTGGAAATGGAAATAAAAACAGAAAACGCTGGAAAGGCTCAGCAACTCAGGCACAACATCTGTGGGGAGAAATGACAAGCTAACATTTCAGGCATTTGCCTAGAAATTCGGGCATGCCCATTTTTGGGTATGCGGGGGGGGGGGCGCAGAGGTCGGTACCTGTGCCTAAATGCCAGAGGTGCCCCCGTTATTAGGCCATGGGCCTCATTTCCATTGAGCCGGCGAGCTGCAGAGGGGAACAAGCTGCTCGCTGGCAAAGTGCAATGGAAGATGTAGCAGCCCTCAGGTAAGTGAGGAAGGTTGGTGACCAGGAAGAGGCGCGGTGGAGATCGGGCGGGAGAGAGGGAACGGTGGCAATTGGAAATGCTCCACATTCAGGGAAGTATATTTGTAAAACTTACCTTGTTGGTTAGGGATAAGGTTTGCCTGTTAGGCTGCACGTAGACCTGGTTTTCCTGAGTGCAGCCAGCGCTGGCGGAGTGGAGTGTCGGGAGAATAACTTACTCGCACTCTGTGCGTTGGAGCATCAGCTTCACGTACCGCTTGAAACGTGACAATTCAAAACCAAAATGTGCTGCCAAGCTTAAAACTGAAGAAGGGGAAGGGATACACTTCATAGAACCAGGAATTACTTACGTAAGCAATTTGGTAGAGATCGGTCCCACAGCCCATTTGCTTGACAGGTAAGCACGGCTGAGCCAAGGAGGTAGAAGCTCCATTTACACTGGTACACCACACTGCTTCCAAACGTGAAGCTTTCCAGGTCATTCTGTTGCCCTAGGCGAATGGCATTTTCCACAAACCCAGGATCCGTACAGTTCATCACTGCAATTCAACAGAATATATATCAAATGTCATTAAACCATAAAATATCAGAACATGAGAACGTTCAAAGAGTGTTAAAATAACCAGCGGCTGGCCCGTGTAATCGCTCACTGAGTGGGCAGACAAAGAGCCGAAGTGGCTTTATGGAGGGCAGTTTTTCCATGTACACGCTGGGGTGGGGGGCTTTGCCCGCCTGCCTGCATTGGGTATTTAAAAACCGTGCACAGCAAACTGACACTTCTCCATTATGTGCTGGGGGATGAGGTTCATCACTACCAAAGGTAAATGACCCCTTCCATCTCACATTCCCAAAGCTTCACAAACATTTTTGCTGTAGACGGGTGGAAAATTTTGGAAAGAAAAATGAACAGTAAAAAAATGAAATTATTAAGAAGTTTGAATTTAGGTAGAATTTCACCTTCCATAACAATCGTTTGTGTTACTACTTTTGTCTTTTCTAAATTTAACTTTATAACTAAACTTTTCTGCCCGACTTTCTTTCTTACTCTTAACTTCCTAATTTATAACTGGAGTCCGCTGATATTTGAATTATATATTGACCTTCATTCTTTGAACAATGAAACTTGGATAAACCAGCATGGATAGTCACCACCAATGTCAATGCGTGTCAAGTGTTAGCAATGGGCACAGGTTAATCGACCTCTGATGAGATGCAGCTCTCCATTGCTAGCACCGAGTAAGCTTGCCACAACTCACTCATGGGGTATATTTCTCTCGTGCTCAGCTATATGAATTTCAAGCAGATGTTACAGTGGCAATACTAAACCACACAGCAGGGAAATATTTCCTTTGTTCACTATTTGTTGAAACATTACAAGCAAACCTTTATAAAATTGATTTACAGCTGAGCGTGAAAGGAAATATTCTCCCTTAGTTATTTTTTTGAAGCTGGCGTTGTACACTAGGATGGACGCTCAACTTGACTCGACTGCTATCAATCCAACGTTTGGGGTATAATTCTATCTAAGGTGGTTGTACAAAACGGGCATTAACCAATCGGCAGCCCATTTTGCACTCGACCCGATTTTCTTTTCCAGTATGGATTTATGCCCGTTTGACTTTAGAAAGTTCAGTACAGTTTCGTTCAGTTTTTTTTCTCATTACTAAAATGGGTGATTATTGAGCAATGGGTCATTGTGCTTCAGTCATTCTGTGTGTGCACAATGAAACATTGGCATTTATCAATAAAACAAGCTTATACATTTCTGTGTTTCTTTCTATCCATTTGATATTAGCAGCTGGAAGACAGTGATGGTCAGTGACTTATATTTTTAGTTTTTTTTTCTGTTTCCCTAGCTGATTCTCATGGTTAATTTCCCTTGTGATTTATTAAGGAGCTTGCATCTGAAGCATCTATTTCTACTGTGATTTAGCGAGGACTGTCTATCCTAGATATTTGTTTCTCTTACGGCCTAGCAAACCCTCTGCATCTGCTTCGTTCCTGATCGAGGGAGGGCTATGCTCCAAAACATCCCTTTCCTTTGTGATCCAGTGAGGATTATGAGTCCAAAGCGCCCATTTCTCTGATGGACCAGTGCGGTCCATGTGTGCATATGCGTCCTTTTCCCTGTCGATCCCACGAGGACCAGGTCCAAGGGATCCATTTCCTTTGTAGCCTACTGAATATGATGGGACTAAGGGCATTGTTTTTCCCTTGTGTTCCAGAAAACTCTTACTACTAGCATCTGTCTACCTGTGTATGTACAGATGTATCTATCTCTGCATGAATATGTGTTTATATCTATTTAATTACTTTTAGAGCAGATTCTGACTATTACATTTTGGTGGGGTTTTTTTTTTAGGAGCAGAGATTGAGGATTGAATTCCTCAATCTGATTCTCCTTAATGCTGTAAAACGTAGAATAACAATATCTGTTGTCCCAAAAATATTCTCCAAACAAATAAAAGCATTTACTGTGTCAACTGTGATAATAATACATGTACTTTAAGTTTAGTCTAATGAATAAAACTGAATAATCTGGGGATTGCTACCCCCACCAAAAAAAATATTAAATCCTTTCAGCAAAGCAGAATACATATGGGAGGCTTATTGAGTTGATTTAGCCAGTTGATAACAATGTTACGAGTGATATTTTACCATCACACGCATGGCCTGTTTACCTGCTGATGCATAAAAGATAATCAGGATACCTGCCAAATAAGCAATTCATCTCAATGTTTGTATCACAATTATGGAACCTTCATGCCTATGATGCTTTAATCAATGCTTTCGTAATTCACCATTTTGAAAGTGCACTGGGCTGTGAAACAAATTCTATTTTATACACCGTACACATCCAATTTAACTCCTCGCACCCAAACATATACAAAATAAACAGTTTGCAAATAAGGTTACATTGGCAAAAAGATCTCTTCAGGAGCATGAAGATTTGGACGAGCAGCTGCAAACAGTTGCCAGTGTCAACAGTCATCCCATCATCTTCACTGTAATCAGATTTAAATTAGCATTAATGGACCTAAACAGTTTAAGTGCATTATTCTCATATTCTGCTAGTCTAAGGTCTGCCTATAGTTTATTTGCGTAATAAACTCTTATTGGCTCCTAGGTGTCCTTGATACTTGTTTGAGGGTAAACAGTTGATTTGCAGCCTGCCGCTGAAAGCAGCCTCAACTTTCGAGGAAGCCGCTCGACAGTGAATGAAGCAGCGCTGTTCCCTTCAGTACCATCTCAAAGCGTGGTGCTTGGCTACTCCTCTGGAGGCAGCATTGCTACTGCCGACAATGGTAACCAGCTGCCGCACACTGCTATTCCCTTCGTGCTGAGGGTGGGCTGAGACACTAGAGAAGGTTTAATGACCAAAAAATGAAAGTCAGAGTAGATTTTGTGTTGGTGGTGATGCTGCTTGAAACTCCCATGCAGTATAAAGCAAATAACAGATCAAAAGCAAAATACTGCAGGATGCTGGAAATCTGAAATGAAAACAGAAAATGCTGGAAATGCTCAGCAAGTGAGGCAGCATCTGTGGAGAAAGAAACAAGAGTTAACAAAACTTCTGACGAAAGGGCTTCGACCTGAAACGTTAACTCTGTTTCTTTCTCCACAGATGCTGCCTCACTTGCTGAGCTTCTCCAACAATTTCTTTTTTAAAAATTCGTTCATGGGATGTGGGCGTCGCTGGCGAGGCCGGCATTTATTGCCCATCCCTAATTGCCCTTGAGAAGGTGGTGGTGAGCCGCCTTCTTGAACCGCTGCAGTCTGTGTGGTGAAGGTTCTCTCACAGTGCTGTTAGGAAGGGAGTTCCAGGATTTTGACCCAGCGACGATGAAGGAACGGCGATATATTTCCAAGTCGGGATGGTGTGTGACTTGAAGGGGAACGTGCAGGTGGTGTTGTTCCCATGTGCCTGCTGCTCTTGTCCTTCTAGGTGGTAGAGGTCGCGGGTTTGGAAGGTGCTGTCGAAGAAGCCTTGGCGAGTTGCTGCAGTGCATCCTGTGGATGATACACACTGCAGCCACAGTGCGCCGGTGGTGAAGGGAGTGACTGTTTAGGGTGGTTGATGGGGTGCCAATCAAGCGGGCTGCTTTATCTTGGATGGTGTCGAGCTTCTTGAGTGTTGTTGGAGCTGCACTCATCCAAGCAAGTGGAGAGTATTCCATCACACTCCTGACTTGTGCCTTGTAGATGGTGGAAAGGCTTTGGGGAGTCAGGAGGTGAGTTACTCGCCGCAGAATATCCAGCCTCTGACCTGCTCTTGTAGCCACAGTATTTATATGGCTGGTCCAGTTAAGTTTCTGGTCAATGGTGACCCCCAGGATGTTGATGGTGGGGGGTTCGGCGATGGTAATGCCGTTGAATGTCAAGGGGAGGTGGTTAGACTCTCTCTTGTTGGAGATGGTCATTGCCTGGCACTTATCTGGCGCGAATGTTACTTGCCACTTATGAGCCCAAGCCTGGATGTTGTCCAGGTCTTGCTGCATGCGGGCTCGGACTGCTTCATTATTTGAGGGGTTGCAAATGGAACTGAACACTGTGCAATCATCAGCGAACATCCCCATTTCTGACCTTATGATGGAGGGAAGGTCATTGATGAAGCAGCTGAAGATGGTTGGGCCTCGGACACTGCCTGTTTTTATAAAAGCAAATAACAGATGCTTCTACTTGAAATCATATTTTTGAGCTTGCTTAAGTACAAGGTGGCAACTTTCTGTATTCAGTGTGGAAATTCTGAATTTAGAAGTGAACTCTGAATTTTCGCCGATTTAGAATCTTGCGCTTACGCGAAAGAAGTTTTGAAGCACGTGACGGTGTGTCGTGACTCACGACTGATCACAACCTGAAGTATTCCCGTGTCTCTTTTTTTTTTCTCACCGCCCCATTCTGCAGTCTGCGAGCCCAACTCCCAGTTGATATTGTGGGCTCACAGCATGGCTGTTGCCTAACGCTGTAACCTCCTGGACTGATGCTGTGGCCTCTAGCCCGTGATTAAGGACAAATTTATAATCCAAATCAAGGAAATCCAAAATAAAGTTGTAAATCTAGATTAAAGGAATTTTGATAACGCAAAAGAAACAAGGTGAATAACATTTCCTTCAGGTCAAGTTAAAAAAAATATTTTGTTGTTTCATTTAACAATGTTCACCGTTCTCTCCGAATTGTGGATTCAGTTGTGTTGTTACTGCTGTCACCAAACTCCTCAGGGGTCGTTTTAACTTTTGGCCTCAGTGTAAAACAGGTCATATCAGATCGACTGTCCGTTTCACACCTTGTCTGATTTTCCTTACCATTAACTTTAACGTAAAGGAAAATCGAGCAGGATGTATAAGGGGTGGCCAATCCAATGTCGTCCATTTTACACCAATGCCTAAAGTTAAAATTAACCACCTCTTATTTCTTTGAATCTTAATTTTGTGCTCATTTCTCATGAGGGAAGAGCTGCAAATAGAAATGTTTCCATCTATCCATGTTTCCATTTATTTTTCCATCAGTCTCTGTCTGTCTGTCTCCTCGGTGTCATTGATGGTTTCAGAGCTTCATACATGCTCAGAGAAGTCAAGTGACTTTTTTCTTTCAGTGCCCTCTAAACTCTCAGATACATTACTATGAAGCTTTGTGTTTTATTCTTTGACAGGTGCGGCTATGGCACTGTTTTAGCCACATGCACTAATTTTAGTAGAAATGCCTTATATAGATTCACACAATAAAGTAAATATACTTTCCATGTGTATATTTACTTCACAAACATCTACCACCATTCAGTAACCAAGAAAATAAATCACTCACAGTGAGCAAGAAACACTCGCACGCTCTGCTTTTTGTTTTACCATTTTACCAACAAACGCACAAAAAGTTTACAAGTACACATGCACACACCATGCGAATATGTATTGAGATCATATGCCCAATGACGATGTTTATTACTCAGTTTTATTTACTAATCAGAGATGCAATTATCCATATCTGGACTCTCATTTAGCAGCCACATGTAGCTAGTGGCTAATGTATTGAACAACCCTGCTTTACAACATATGAACAGCCAAAATATTTACCGTTAACAAAAAAAATGAAATTTGAGAGTGTCGTAGACAATCAACTTAAGCAGTAATGGAACAGAATAGTGAGTGAAGTGCCTTATGCAAACTAGGTGACATGGGTTTTACGTGACTGTGAAATAGGGAAGTTTCTCAACTTAAAAGTATTAAATTATCAATATAGACATATTTTACACTTTCCTTTCTTGGTATGTGGTGGATAAATGCTCAGTGTAGCTCTGAACCATGCAGTTCACAAAAGACCTTGGTTTGATCCCTGATCAATGGTGAATTACTCATCTCAGCCAGTGTGATGTAAGGGATTACACATTGCTACAGGGCAAGGAGAGAAAAAAAATCAGCCAGCACTTTCCAGCACAGCTCACTGGATTGCTCCAAATTGCTATACAGTGACGTGCTGAAAAGCACAGGTGATGTGAACTCTGGGGAAAGGAAGGGCAGGGATCAGTTGTGGTTTCCCCTACAATCAAACAACCAACTGGCTTTCACTGTCAAGAGCCACACATTAAAAGCTCCGGCAGAAGAACAGCAGGCTATCGTAGAACCATAATCCACATGAGTCAATGCCTTCAGGAGGGGAGGAAAGAAGAAAACAGCAAAAAAAGAGATACAATCAAATAACAAATTACACACTTATTAGCACAGAATAGTACATAATTGAGCATAAACTACTCCAGGGAAATTATCAATCTTATGATCTCGCCCTTTTAATGTAGACGTTTATCCTAATGCCGCCTGCATTGTGTAACTCTTACATAAGCATAAACTGTTACACATGCCACAGGTGTTCAACTGAGATAAGTTTTAGGAGCACATTAGATCTAAATCTTCACAGCAGATTTCTCCACTGATATATGTGTAAAATTTTTAAGGCACACAAAATGATCATTGTCGTTTCACAAGGACAATCAGTGTCCCCAGGGCAGCGTCTGAATGTCCTTGTACATGGACAAAAAACAATGCAGCTCTGCCCTTCAACGCTGCTCCTAGCTCCTACTTCCTGTGCTGTTACTCGAAGCCACTGAAATGCCTCTGCACGCTGCTGAGGGGAATTCTCATGAGGTCGAGAATTCCTGCCCGTACCATTCAGCAGCGTTGAACTGCTTAGTGTTGCAGCAGGAGGTGGGAGTGAGGTGACACTGAAGAAGATGGAGCTGGGTGCTGCATTCAAGGGTAAGGGGTGGCGGGAAGAGATGAGGAGAGTTAAGGAGAAAGCCATCATCGATGGAAGGAGGGAGAGAAGAACATCGACATCAAGAGCAGCAGCAACTTGAATTTATATAGCGCTTTTAACGTAGTAAAATGTGCCAAAGCGCTTCACAAGAGCAATTATCAAATAAAATTTGACACCGAGGCATGTAAAGACAGGTGACCAAAAACTTGGTCAAAGTGGTAGATTTTAAGGAATAACTTAAAGGAGGAGGGCGAGGCAGAGAGGTTTCGGAAAGGAATTCCAGACCTTAGGGCCGAGGCAGCTAAAGGCACGAACGCCAATGGTGGAGCGAAGAAAGCCGGGCATGCTCAAGAGGCCAGAATTGGAGGTAAGTGTGGGAATGTCTGCAATGGAGAGAATGGCAGCCTCCACTGAGCTTCAAGCGCGGCTCTCAAATGAATCCATTCGGGCCAAGACAACGGCCGTGCGAACTCAGGATGCCAACATGTCTGTTGCCTTAAGCAGGCATGTCCTTAGGACATGTCACATATCTGCTCCAAGCTGCTGTCCAGCAGGGTGGTAGGAGTGATATGGCCCTGGCCCAGGAGAGGGACGATGACGAAAGGGGACATGGAAGTAGGACATCAATCAAAGCGCTCCCACATCTCTACCGTGGCCCCCCCCACCCCCTCTCTAACCAGTACCCGCAATACTGCCACCTCTCCCGATGGCCGAGTCTGCCCCTGCACATGCGCCAGTGGAGCAGTCTTTGGCAGGGCTTTCACGAGCTCCAAAACCCAGAGGGCGTAGGCCGAGAGCATCTCACAGTCAGGACAGGGACGTGAGCAACCTGCCACTACCTCTGCTGAAGCCACAGAGGATGCACCACGTAGAAGCCGTAGGAAGGGGAAGGCAAAGGCTTTGTAATCACCCAAGGGTATGAACAAGAGTGTCTGATGAGATGTCATGTTTTTCATTTACATTTGTCTTTTGTTAAATGCAGATTAAATGTTATAATTGTCACCATCATAGCCACGTCTTGCCCATTCTTGAGTCCTTTATGTGAATACGCCCTTTCATGTGCTTCATCATGAACACCAAGACTTGATGCCACCCACTGGGCGTGTTTACAATGGGTGTATCTGTGGTTGAAGGACTGTTTTGTGCAGGTGGAGTGGGGGTGGGAGGGCTGGTGCTGGTGTTGGTGGTTGTTCCAGGCAGTCTGAGTAGTTCACTATCTTCAATTTGCAGATCTCCTTATGAGAACTTGATAGACATGAGTGACTCCCTGGCATCACGAGCAGCCATGTGTGCCGCTGCTCTGGCAATAGGTTGCCCGTCTTCCTCCTCCTCCTCATCATCTTCTTCAATGTTGATGGCAGATGCGGACGCTTCATGAGCGCATTCGAGCTCCTCCACCTGTAACCCTCTCTGTTGAGCGATGCTGTGCAGCACACAACACACGACTATTATTCTACACACCCTCGCTGGTGAGTACTAAAGAGATCCCCCAGATCTATCCAGGCACCTGAAGTGCATCTTCAGCATTCCTATGACTTGTTCAATAACAGACCTGTTGGTGATGTGACTCTGGTTGTACCACTGCTGTGCCTCATTGGTGGGGTTTCTCACAGGTGCCATGAGCCATGTCTGCAGGAAGTATCCCTGGTCTCCAAGGAGCCAGCCCTTAAGTCTGTCTTGTGAGTGGAAGAGGGCCGGGATGTTGGACTCACCTAAAATGAAGGAATCATGGCAGCTGCCAGGGAATTTGGCACACACCTGCAGAAACCTCTTCCGGTGATTGCAAACCAGCTGCACATTGATGGAGTGATATCCCTTTCGGTTGATGAACAGTCTTAGCTCAAGTGGAGGTGCTTGGATTGCTACGTGTGTGCAATCAATTGCGTCCTGCACCTGTGGGAAGCCAGACAGAGAGTGGAAACCCACTGCCCTTTCAGTCCTGCTGATGTTGCCGCAGGAGAAGTTGACGTAGTCAGATGCCCTGGCAAACAAGCCATCCGTGACCTGTCATGTACACTTATGTACAGACGACTGAGAGATCCTGATGATGTCACCGGTAGCACACTGGAAGGATCTGGAGGTGAAGAAATTGAGGGCAGTGGTTACTTTGAGTGCAACGGGCAATGCGTGGCCACCAGGCCCAGCCGGGAACAGCTCTGCGTGAAGGAACGTGCAGATGTCTGCGACCACCTGGCGACTCAATCTGAGCCAGCGAAGGCACTGCTCCTCAGAGAGGTCCAGGAAGCTCAACCTCCGCCTGAAGACCCTCTCACGTGGGTAGTGCCTCCTGCGACCTCGGCCCCTCCGTTGTTCCCCTCTCTGCTCTTCTGCAGGTCCTTGTGGCGCACCCCTGTCTTGTGGACCTGCATCTCCCAGAATTGCACGCCATGCCTGCCTCGGATGGTGATGTGCCTCCTCCTCAGATGTACTGCTAAATAGATCTATTGCACCCCGCCCCCCCACCCAATCCTGATGTCGTCAGTTTGAGGGGGTCCAAAATGTAGGTAAATATGTTTGAACACAAGAATTCTCAGTATGAACAAAGAAATCTCAGTCCAAACGAAAGGAACACCCGGCCAAAGGTTTGTCTGAGAGAACTGATTGTCCTGCTGCAAAAACTCACCTTTTATTCACGTGTCAATCACTGGTTTAAAGATCCAAATGAAGATCGGCTGAAAGTTGCCTCCGTTTCCACGGCGTGTTTGAGAGGCCACAGGAGACACGTTCAGGAGAAGTTAAAATGGTTTGTGTAACTCAATACACAAAAAGTTAATCACCTTAAGTGGTTTAAATGCCTAAATTGTCCCGTTAAATATCGGCCCGCTGGCTTTAAGTGCCGGCAGGACTTCCGGGTGTGAGAAGCACGAGCGCATCCAAACACATCTGGGTCAAACCAGGAAGTGGGCACATTGGAGCCGGGATGCGGCCCCATTCCGAAAACTTAGTATTTTCACTGCCCACCCGCCCCCCAACCCACCCGTTGTTAGGGGTTAAAATTTACCCCTGGGTCTCAGAACCAGGTCCAGAAGCATAAAGTGTCTCTGTGAATTTGGGTAGGGGGCTATTGGAGGAGGTGAAGTGCGTGAGAAAGGGGAAGGGATGTGTCACGGTGAATGGAGGAGAGTGACTGTGGAGAATTGATGATATGGTTGATCCACTGAAAGCCCAAATGACACTAATTTTTCCTATTTTCTTAGATTAAAAATCTAACAACTGTGAAATTAAAAAAGTTTAAAATCAACCACAAAGCACCATCTTAAATGTAAAAGTTCAAGATTTTCCATGGAGCATGCATCTATACCCCTGTAGAAATGCACCATAAATTGAAGGGTTGGGGCAGAGTGTTTGGGGACAGCATTTTAAAGGGGTGTGAACAATGATAAATTTGCTGTTTACTGCTGTGACTGGAATTATCCTTTGGTCAATAAAATGGGCTTCGAATCCTCTATTTGTTATTAGGCAATATTAGGAACATAAGAACAGGTTTAGCCCATTGAGCTCCTCGAGCTATTCCGTCATTCAATCAGATCACGGCTGATCTGTACCTCAACTCCATTTACCGGCCTTTGCTCCACATCCCTTGGTACCATTACCTAACAAAAATCTATCGATATCAGTTTTGAAAATTTACTTCTGCTCCTCCTTTTTAAACTTGCTTTCAGTGGCCTCCTGACAGCTTTACTTGTTGGGCAGCCATGACAGGCACCCGACTCAGGAATGGGTGAAAATCCCACTGGGGTCCCATGTACATCATGAGACCCAGAAATGCATTTATTAATGAGGCTCCTGCCCGCCGATCAGGAAGGGTCAAAATTCCCCATAAAGTGTCAAAAATCAGAATTTTCTGGCAGGCATGCCTCCAAATCCCCAGCAAATAAATGTGCCTTCAACATTTGTATCCTCCTTCAACCTTTCATGAACTTATAGTTCATTTTCTCCTACATGAGTGAGGGAGCATTTGGTACACCTGTACCTTTATGTCCCACTGCACTTTGTGTCTTGCTTGTTTTCACATGTCATCTAGACATATACTCAAGGACATGTTGGAGTTTTTAGCTGTTGAATGCAGTGTCAGATTTTTTTTGAAGCTCTTGTGCAGCTTATACTAGTTTGCTAGGTTAGAATGTAAACCCAACAAGCTAATCTCTTTTTAAATGATGTCAACCCCTTTCCCCAAACCATGGGGTTACTATTCCTCTGGTCCCTGCTGTGAGTGAAAAGACACAGCAAGCACAAAAAGGATCTTCTTGATTTCAACCAGAGGAAAACATATGATTCAATACCTTCATTCTTCAGAATCAAATCTAATTGCCACTCCAACCTATCTCTGGGAACTTCTTTCCCAGCTCTATTGCCCTTGGGTTTAAAAAAATGTGTGACTTTCCTTCTTGCTCCTGATTCTTAATTTGTGTCTCCTAGTATTTCAACCACTCACTATTTTATCGTTTACAACACAACCATAACTATCTCCAGAAGCTGAAAGAAATTCAAACTAGCGATTTGAAATGTTGTACCCTTCTCCTAAAAAAACAAACCTTGAAACAGTAAATGGGGAAATAATAACCATTGTATAAAGGTTTCTTATTTAACTTAAAATCCACTGTTCGTAGCATGCTACAAATATGAATGAATTTTTAATATTCAACAGACATAATAGTTGACGAGCAAACCATGTCCCCAAAGCACTGCAATGAAGAAATAACATCCAGAGCAAAATACAGAAGGCTCAATCATACTTTCCTTACCTCGACAAGTTGGCAATGGGCTGCTCCATTGACCATTAGCCCGGCATTGGGCTCTCAAAACGCCTTGCAGCAAGTATCCCTTAATACAGGTAAAGTTTACAACATCATTGAGATTGAACTGACTGCCGTTGGTTTTGCCATGAACTGGGTTGCCTGGGTGACCACATGTGATTGCTGAAAGAATTAAGTTTGAGGTATACAGTGTTAAGAAAGGTACTATAAAAAGACTTCAGGTCAAACATGTCACACTTAAATAAGTTTTGCTTTGATACTACTGTTTTAAGTTGTATTGCACTGAGCTACTTCAAATAAATTGAAATGTTAGTATAAAGATATATGCAACTCTGTGTGAGCAATGACTATATTGGGAATAGAAATTCTATGAGATGACATGAGATGGTCTGAATAAGGACTGGAATGGGCCTGATGCAATTCAGTGGCTCTTGAAACCCCCCCTTGAACTTTCACCCCGTAAAGATATATTTACATCAAAGTGGTGTTTCTATTGTCTGTGCTTTCTGTCTTTGATGCTAGTCTGGGTGAGATTTTATTAGCGACTAAGCTTCAGATTTATGCTACCAATACATTACAAGTACTAATTTGATACTGGTATCTGCATTAACATGGTGTGGAATCAGTAGCACTAGTTACACTAAAACAAGAGCAAAATACTTCAAATACTGAAAATCTGAAATAAAAACAGAAAATGCTGGAAACACTCAGCAAGTCAGGCAGCATTTGTGGAGCTAGAAACAGAGTTAGCGTTTCAGGTCGATAACCTTTTATCAGAACTAAAAAGAAAGAAAGATTTGCATTTATGTAGCACTTTTCACAACCTCAGGACATCCCAAAGCGCTTTACAGCCAATGAAGTACATTACAGCCAATTTGTGCACAGCAAGGTCCCACAAACTGCAATTTGATAATGACCAGATAATCTGTTTTAGTGATATTGGTTGAGGGAAATCATCCCCTGGACACCAGGGATAACTCCCCTGCTCTTCTTCGAAATAGTGCCATGGGATCTTTTACTGTCCTGAGAGCATAGACGGGGCCTCGGTTTAACATCTCATCCGAAAGGTGGCACCTCCAACAATGCAGCGCTCCCTCAGTACTGCACTGGAGTGTCAGCCCAGATTTTTATGATTAAGTCTCTGATTGAACCCACAAACTTCTGACTCAGAAGCGAGAGTGCTACCAACTGAACCTCAGCTGAAGTTAGAGATTTAATAGTTGATAAGCAATTACAGAGCCAGGGCAAGAAGAGGAGGGGAGGGAGGAAAGAACAAAAGGGAAGGACTGTAATAGGGTGGAGGGCACAAGTGATTAAATGTCAAAAGGGATGCTGGTGCAAGGCAAAATGGCAAGGTGGTAATGGGACAATAAAGAAACAAAAGATGGGTCCAGATGAGGTGTAAACGGCAACAGCAGAACCATTACCAGCATCTGTTGTCCGAAAAAATGAGAGCGGTGGTCATGATCTGAAGTTGTTGAACTCAATGTTGAGGCTGCTTGTTGACATTGTAAAGTGCCTAATCGAAAAATGAGGTGCTATTCCTCAAGCTTCCATTGAGCTTCATTGGAACAGTGTAGGAGGCCAAAGACAGAGAGGTCAGAGTGAGAGTGGGATGGAGAATTAAAGTGGTAAACGACCGGAAGGTCAGGGTCACGCTTGCGGACAGAGCGGAGGTGTTCAGCAAAGCAATCACCCAGTCTGTGTTCGGTCTCCCCAGTGTAGAGGAGACCGCATTGTGAGCAGCGAATACAGTTCACTAAGATGGAAGAAGTACAAGTAAATCGCTGTTTCACCTGGAAGGAGTGTTTGGGGCCCTGGACGGTGGGAGGGGAGAAGGTGAAAGGGCAGGTGCTGCATCTCCTGCGCTTGCATGGGAATATGGAGCGGATGTTGGGGATGATGGAAGAGTGGATCAGGGTATCGTGGAGGGAACGGTTCCTTCGGAATGCTGAAAGGGGAGAGGAGGGGAAGATGTGTTTGGTGGTGGGATTGCACTAAAGGTGGCAGAAATGGCGGAGGATAATCCATTGAATGTGGAGGCTGGTGGGGTGCAAGGTGAGGACAAGGGGAACCCAATCATGGTTCTGGGAGGGAGGGGAAGGGGTGAGGGCAGAAGTGCGGGAAATGGGATGGACATCCTTGAGGGCTCTGTCAAATACAGTAGACTGGAATCCTCGGTTGAGGAAAAAGGAAGACATATCGGAAGTACTGTTGTGGAAGGTGGTATCGTCAGAATAGATGCGACAGAGACAGAGAAACTGGGAGAAGGGAATAGAGTCCTTACAGGAAGCGGGGTGGGAGGAAGTGTAATCAAGGTGGCTGTGGGAGTCAGTGGGCTTATAGTAGATATTGGTTGACGGCCTATCCCCAGAAATGGAGATAGAGAAGTCGAGGAATGGAAGGGAAGAATTGGAGATGGACCATGTGAAGGCAAAGGAGGGGTTCGAATTGGAAGCAAAATTAATGAAATTTTCAAGGTTGGGGTGAGAGAAGGAAGCAGCAACAACACAGTCATCAATGTAACAGAAAAAGAGGTCAGGGAAGGGACCTGCATAGGACTGGAACAAAGAAAGTAACCAAAAATGTAAGTTTCAATACAACCTTTGCAGGCAGGCAATGACACAATTTCTTAAATTCATTCTTATTTAATCTTTGTTACTGATCTCATAACTTAGAAGCTACGTGCATCGGTAAGGTCAAATACTCTGGTTCTAATACTTCAGAAATCTGTCTTTCAAAATCCAGAAATGTCTGTGTCAGTGAATCGGGCTGCAAAGGTCCATCGAAGAAAAGAAAATCGGGTACAGTCTAAAACGGGCTGCCAATTTGTTTTGCACTACTGCCAATTTAACCCCCTAGGATTCTATTTTAACTTTAATTTTAAATCTGGGCCATGGTGAAAAAGGGTGATTTTGGATCGGCCATTCATTATTCAGCCCATCTGATTTTTTTTTCAAGAAGTAAAATCGACAGGGTTGTATATTGGGTGATCCGATATATGATTGTATAAGGAGCAGGATTGTATTATGGGTGATCCGATATATAATTGTATAAGGGGCAGGATTGTATATTGGGTGATCCGATATATAACTGTATAATGGGCAGGATTGTATTATGGGTGATCCGATATATAATTGTATAAGGGGCAGGATTGTCTATTGGGTGATCCGATATATAATTGTATAAGGAGCAGGATTGTCTATTGGGTGATCCGATATATAATTGTATAAGGAGCAGGATTGTCTATTGGGTGATCCGATATATAACTGTATATGGGGCAGGATTGTATTATGGGTGATCCGATATATAATTGTATAAGGGGCAGGACTGTATATTGGGTGATCCGATATATAATTGTATAATGGGCAGGATTGTATATTGGGTGATCCGATATATAATTGTATAAGGGGCAGGACTGTATATTGGGTGATCCGATATATAACTGTATAAGGGGCAGGACTGTATATTGGGTGATCCGATATCGCTCGTTTTACACCATCGCCCAAAGTTAAGATAACCCCCCATGACTTTTGAGCCAAGCGACTGTTAAACCAGTTGAGAGGCACAAAATCAGAATTATTTTGGCGATCCTAATTAACAAGGTTTCTGACAGTAAGGCTAATAAAGTTCTATGAATGAACTCGCTCAGTAGAAAAATGAACCAATTAGCATCTCTATTCATTGCTATAAAAATAACAGAAAAAGCAGAGATTAACAGTCAGGTTTCTATAAACGGACAGCATCTCCCAGGAATGCACCAAAGGAGTGATACTTACGAACACAGACTGCGGGCTGTCCTGACCATTCATGGTCCTGTTGGCAAATTCTCACAGAGGAGCCAACAAGACGGAAACCTGGATTGCACTGATACACAACCGTGTCACGATAGCTAAAACCATCTCCACTGATATGGCCATTTACAATTGGATCCGGAGAACCACAGTGACCAGCTAAATTAGGGTGCAGAGAAAGGGAAACAGATAAGACAGCAGCTGTAGTATTTCAACAATAACAGATAAGAATCATAGGCAAAGTGAGCTCTGAGAAGTGCGGGCTAATCCTAAAGGGATATAAAACACACAGCGAAATATTGCCTCTAATCCAACTGCTGCAAATCCAGGTTGAAGATCTGAGCAATGGAAATGCTCCATGACATTTTTAGCCTGGATTTTACATGGGCATGCTGTGGGTGAATTACAAGCTATTGCACTTCTCAGATTTTTTAAAAAACATTGTTAGAACTGGATATAAAAGATAGATCAAAAAATATTATGTTCTCCCAAAAATGCCAACCTAATTAACATCATAATAAAATAAATGTAACATTAAGATCAGTACAACTATTTAGTAATGTTATATGAAATGTGTTTTTATAAACCTGTATTTGTATTCCTCTAGTAGAGTGCATCAGCTGAATTATGATCATAAGTGCACGATATAATACAGGTAATTTTCTGATTTCATGCTCCTGGCGGGAAGACTCTCCTGCGTGCAATACGTATTAGAAAGTCAGAAGTGTGCTCTAATGGTGCCTGACCATTTGAATGAACAGTCAGAGAATTATGCACAGTGTGCTCCTCAATTTCCGATGTGGGCTACGAGTGTGCAAGGATCTCTGCCAGGGGCACAAAGTTGGAATTTTACGTCATAGGAAACATATCAGCTAGCTGTAACAAGATGCTAAGGAATGGGAAATGTTTCCATTTTGGTCACCGAATTTTAGAACGAGACAGTCCTAGGCCAGATACAATGACCCGCCGGTCGCTTACCATTTTAATTCCCCGCCCCATTCCCGCTCTGACCTCCCTATCCTCAGCCTCTTACACTGTTCCAACGAAGCTCAATAGAAGCTTGAGGAACAGCACCTCATCCCTCGTTTAGGCACATCACAACCTTCTGAACTCAACATTGATTTCAATAACTTCAGATCATAACCACTGCTCCCATTTATTTATTTATTATTGGACTACCGCTGTTGGTTATGGTTCTGCTATTGCTATTTACAGCCCCTCTGGACCCATCTTTTGTTTCTTAACCTGTCCCATTACCACCCTCCTTGTTTTGCACCATCAGCTCTTTTGTCATTTAATCACTCTTGCCCACCACCCTATCATAGACCTTCCATTTTGTTCTTTCCTCCCCTCCCTCCCCCCTTTCCCTTGCTCTGTACTTGCTTAAAAGCTTTAACTGATTAACATCTTCCAGTTCTGACGAAAGGTCTTCGACCTGAAACGTTAACTCTGTTTCTTTCTCCACAGATGCTGCCTGACTTGCTGAGCTTCTCCAGCATTTTCTGTTTTTATTTCAGGTACAGTGTGGGCGAGCGTAAGGGGTAAAAGGGGTCTTTTCCATAATAAAGCTCAAGACTGTGGAATGAGGATGTATAGGTTAAAATGTTTGACTAAGTTAAAGAAGGCTAATCAAGGCAGCAGCCGTGAGACAGTAATAAATTTAGTATGGCTGCCTCAAGATAAGGGACAAAGGGATGTCACTTGCTGCGATCAGCTGAATTTGAGAAGCTGAGCAAACACCTTACATCCTGACCAGCCACAAACGAGGCAGTGCGAGACGATGGGCATTAGCCCATGTGAGGTGCTGTACTTACACACCGGGAAACTGAGGATAAAGATAGCCTAGTCCACGATCAGAAACACAGTCGGCAGAGATCTAAGCCACTCAACATCGAGGGACCAATGCTGCCTTCGGGCTAACCTCGTGTGGGGGGAGGGACGCGGAGCCTGGCTGTCCAGTCGATCACTAAAGTCACCTGGACGTGTAATATAATGCCTGATTGACTGTTAACTACTGCTTGCATGATTATAAATATTGTAGTGTAATATGATTATGTGGCATTGCTCTCAATAAAAACTCTGTATACTGGACTTTACAAATGTGGTCTTGAGTCGAATTATTGGGCATTGATTGAGCCCTTGGAGTTCTAGCGGGGTAGTTAATGACTAGTGTTCACTAGTGCATATCTGAGGGTCTCAGATCTTACATTAGGTACAATTTAAAAATTCCTTTTACTTTTCCTCAATAATGTAGCTGAACCCTTGGCTCACCCATGCACGACTCTGAAAACAGCAACTCTTAATGCACCAAGTGAAGCTGGCAATCTTCACATCAGCCTCTTGAAGTGTTACTGCCAATTTAATGACATCTGTAGTAATGTTTGGCCAGTTTTATCTAAAGAATCCATGTCCAATAGACACTGAGTTCAAATACATTTCACTTTAGACCCTTACATCCATGGCAGAGAAAAAACATTTCATCCCATCAATCTGAGTGTAACTGAAATCCTGGTCTCCAAGGTGGGATATTTTAACTCACTGCACTACTTTATTTTTCATATTTTACTCCAAAAATGATATTAAATTATACCGACTTTCAAAATGATCAACCAACAGTTTTGCTGCATTTTTCAAGTTGAATACATACTATTGCTGTAAGATGGATTTGATACCGTCATTTTCAGGGGTCAGTCATTTCTGATACATACCGAGGCATTTGGTTTCCAATCCACTCCACAGTCCATTTACTTGGCACTCTCGAACATGAGATCCAGCCAGTGTGTACCCGGTATTACAAGTAAAGATCGCAGTAGCCCCATATGTCTGCAGTGTCCCAATCTTATTGCCATTTGGTGGGGAGGGGAGATCGCCACATGAGATAACTGGTTAAAAAAAAAGCAATGTCATTAAGATTAGAGCTCACTAAACATGTTTCAATTTTCTCTAGTTCTTATCTCGTGGTCATATATAGCCAGTTCAAGAATTAGGACTGATACCAAAATACTTCAAACGAACATTCATTGGTCTTTTTTTTCCCCTCTGAGCCGAATTTCAATACTGAGACCAACTGTGATGAGTTCCAGATAATTTCCTTGTTATCTAGTTCAACTGAAAGGATTTTCAATCAGGATGTTTGTGGGAGTAGGGGGAAGAGGCCATTTGAAGAACAGGTTTTGCAGAAACCTCTCAGTGTTGGACTCTAGCATGTTTCCCTCACATTACTCATCATATGATTAGTGTATAGTGTCACATTTTTGGGTCTCTTTCACATTTCTTCCTCTAGATTTTTGGCTTCTGTATTTTAGATCACTCTCATAGGCGAGTCCAAACTCCTGATGCCTTTGGCAGCATCTTCACTAGTCTTCGTATCTAAGTAAGGTTTTGATAACCCGCCCAGGGTAACAAACAGAACAATCATTTTGTTAATTATTTTAGCCAGTTGAATGGTCCTATGCTTCCAATGTATTTCTCTCCTGTATTTGATATGTGATAAAACGCCACATTTTCTTAGGTTTAAACTGAAGTCAATTTATTTAACAAATGCTGAACAAGCAAATAACTAACAGTAATACAATACACAATATATTGGCAATATAAATTCTTCAATCTAGCTCTTCGAAAGGAAAACAATAAAAGATTGCAATCTAAATGCTAAGTTATTCTTTTGAGATAACTTTAATATACACGGTGTTTCTTTTCTTGTATTTCTGTGGAAGCTGCACTAGTAACCTGCATGATATCTCTTGGAAGTTCCAACTAACTCAATTGTCCAAGAGATTCCTGGATAGTTTTGTTTAATTACAATGTGAGTGGCATTGCGCCATTTTCTTTCCCGAGGAAATTCGCACACAACTGATTTATGCCGGTTTTACGCTGAAACATCGCTTCGTATGAATTTCCTTGATCGTTTGCGCTGTTCCCCAGAGAAGTCGGCCGAATATCTCTGCCAATCATTTATATAGCCTCACCCCATACAAAAGAGCAGCCCGTGAGAGTTTCCTGGATTTACGCAAATAATGCTTTGGCGTAGATTTACTCCCAAAATAATAAGCACAACATAGCCCGAGGTTACTTGATAACTGATATTTCTGGAGCTTGGTAGTCATTTTCCTTGTCATTTTTGTTTTGAATTTTCCTTATTGAGACCTGCTGTCAGTCTCAGTGCAGCTGAACTTTTGGACCCCCCGCCAAGCACACCCTTGTTCTGCATAATAATAGAAGACAAACTGGAATAGCAGAGGCAAGAGGCTCCGAGAGTGAGGCACCATGGCAGAAAGACAGCTTCCCACTCACTATTACCCCTATTGGTGGCACTGCATTTCTGCTTGTTTTACATTTTATGTTCCGCGCAGACAAATGAGCTCAGCTGGAAATTTTGGCGTAAGCTCGGCAATATCGGTGCTGAAACCAGAGTAAATTTTGACATAATTTTTGCATGTGCGATCCAGGAAATTCAGGGCCAAAGACCTACATCTGCAATAGTTACAGTCATTGGAATTCTCTGAGCTTGAGTAGCTGCTGACTACATTTGAAAATAATTATTGTCATAAACATAACTGACCAAATCACACAGTCTGTGTTTATTGGACATTAGCTTGACTCCTCCCTCAAGCTGTGCAGGTAACCCACAAAAATTGCAATATTTGCACCAATAAATTTCTTACTAGAGCTCGTTCTTTTTAAACTCCTTGTGCGTGACTGAATTAAAGGAACCTCTACAAAAAAAGACAGAATTGCTTCATTTTTGTTGCTTATGGGTTTATGCAGGCTTAACCAAAAAAAACATGACAGCTGTTTACACTAGAAGTGCTAAATGTTTTGTTAAAAAATAATTAATTGTTTCTTCCAAAATTATTCCGATGACTGATGCAAATAAAAAAAAACCTCTAATGTATTTGACTGAATATGAGCTGAAACACTTTTGACTGTTCTCCAGAGGCAGAGGCAATAGAGTGGACCATATTTTTTCAGGCAAGTGTTTGGATATCACAGCTGTCATGCTGAGGTCTACAGGTGTGTGATAGCAATGTAAACATCACTGCACAAGGGAAATTCCGAGATGTGACAAACACATGTATTATTTACAACACCAAAAATGCTGATACATGTTTATCCAACTTTTCAACACTAATGGGAATTGGCATGGTTGCATCAGGAAATCATACGTTTCAGGATGTGTAATCAGGTCATCTTGTGAAAGAAGTGTTTTAAATATCATCTGTGCACACCTCAGTATGGTGAAACAATGCAGTCTTTGTCTGTAGTCTAAAATTCATAACTTTGGGAACGATAGACTACTACATTGCACAGTGGGGTGTTCTGTGCTTATCAAGATGAGTAAAGTCAGTGTGGCTAGAACATTTTCCCATGTTTGAAACCCAATGTCAGTCATTTGAGACTGCTCAAAGTTAGGACCCTTATCACTGAGAGTGAGAGGAGACTTTTATTAAATCAGTCAAATGTGCAGAGATGGAAAGCTCAGCTGGAGATCCTAAATCTGTTCCCAGGACAATGTTGGCATTTCATGGATATGCATCAAAAAGTTATTTTTCCAATTTTCTTCTCGGTTCACCGAGCCTCCCATCCCTAAAGGTGCTGACTGTTGCTGGTTGAGATTCTAAGATTCTCAGTAGCCCTCAGGGACCTCACCCAAGAGACCATTCTTCACGTGGAGCTAAGACAGTGAATGCCAATAGGCTGTTTGATTGTGGGGACATCATATCAGAGACTGACCCTGCCCTCACCCAACATCCATATCTACACAATTTCTAACATGGGTCACTGGATAGTGACCAGGAACAGGAATCCAAATTGATTTCTCCCCACACTACCATACACTGGTGAAACCAATTGTAATGTCCCTCTTGAAATCTAGGCAAAGATCAGATAACTTTAGCATCGATCAAGGATTAAATTTGGGATCTTCCTGGCTTGTGCGGCTCAGTCGCACGCCACTTAACGCACTTATCCATGAAACAATGGAGGGAAAGATTCTTAAATGACATCTCTGAAAGAAGGGAAATTTTTAAAAAAAGAATAAGAGAGCAATTCCCAGAAACGGGTGGATAGGGGGCAGAGCAAGCACTGCACCCACCTGCTGGGATTGACTCAGGCAGCACATAATATATATGGCAGCCTCCTTGGTGAAGCGAAGGTGCCTCAGACATTGCTCCTGAGTAAAGTTAAATCCCTGAATACCCACTGTGGGTACGGCCTCCTGCACAGTGCCCTTTTCCTCCTCCCTCTTGCGGCAGATGCTCCTACTCTCTGCTATTTTCCACGCAGCTCCCCCTTGTCCTGCACCCCTGAAAGCAGACCTTTGAGACCACCCATGACTGCAGCAGCAACAACTTGCATTTATATAGCACCTTTAACGTAGCAAAACGTGCCAAGGCACTTCACAGGAACGTTATCAAACAAAATTTGACACTGAGCCACGAAATGAGATATTAGGACAGGTTTGGTCAAAGAGGTAGGTTTTAAGGAGCATCTCAAAGGTGGAGAGAGAGGTAGAGAGGCGGAGAGGTTTAGGGAGAGAATTCCAGAGCTTAGGACCTAGACAGCTGAAGGCATAGCCGCCAATGGTGGAGCAATGAAAATCGGAGATGCACAAGAGGCCAGAATTGGAGGAGTGCAGAGATCTTGGAGGGTTGTAAGGCTGGAGGAGGTTACAACGATAGGGAGGGGCGAGGCCATGGAGGGATTTGAACGCAAGGATGAGAATTTTAAAATCGAGGCGCTGCTGGCCCGGGAGCCAATGTCGGTCAGCGAGCACAGGGGTGATGGGTGAACGGGATTTGGTGCGAGTTAGGACATGGGCAGCAAAGTTTTGGATGAGCTCAAGTTACAAAGGGCGCAAGGTGGGAGATTAATCAGGAGAGAGAATAGAAGAGTCTAACGGTAACAAAAGCATGGATGAGAGTTTCAGCAGCAGTTGAGCTGAGGCAGGGCGGAGACGGTCGACGTTATGGAGGTGAATGGTGGCAGTCTTGGTGATGGAGACGAGATGGGGTCAGAAGCTCAGTGCATGGTCAAATAGGATGCCAAGGTTGCGAACAGTCTGGTTCAGCCTCAAACAGTGGCCAGGGAGAGGGATGCATTCGGTGGCGAGGGAACGGAGATTGTGGTGGGGAGGGAAGACGATGGCTTCGGTCTTCCCAACATTTGATTGGAGGAAATTTCTGCTCAAATACTGGAGAAGCTATGTGACCAATCAGAGACAGTAGAGGGGTTGAGAGAGGTGGCGGTAAGCTGCAGTCAAACTATCTATGAGGCAACAACAGTGCAACACCAGAAAAATCTTGCTCTCTTTAGACAAAGTGAGCTTACCAGGGTGATAAAACACACCAAAAAGCACCCAGACGTTAACCAGCAGGCTGAAGTAACAAACTAACTAGCTAACTTGCTGTTGACAGCACTAACTGGCAGGAAGGACCCATGTCTTGCTGGGTGAGTTCAGCACGTAGCAAATCATGTGCTGGGGCAGACTAAAATCACAAACAGGTCCTGCAAGATGTGCAAGACCCAAATCTAAATAACCAATTCTGTTTTTAACATAATTGTGACAGGCGCTCCTGACGTCAACGGAGTTGCCTACACCAATGTGGCCCATTTACAGCTCGTAATGAGCATATGTTTCCTGCTTGCAATAATGGAGGCTTAGGAGGACGTTTAGCACCTGAAAAACGGACTATGCGATCGAATTTCTTGGCCAATACCTGGAATAATTCACTTGCAGTGGCAAATCTCTCTTTAGAGGTCGTTTCATAGAATGATACAGCACAAGAAGGAGGCCATTCAGCCCATTGTGCCTATGCCGGCTCTTTGAAAGAGCTATCCAATTATTCTCATTCCCCTGCTCTTTCCCCACAGCTGTGCAATTTTTTCTTTTTCAAGTATATTTCCTATTCCCCATTGAAAGTTACTACTGAGTGTGTTTCCAATACTCTTTCAGGTAGTGCATTCCAGATCATAACAACCTCTATTAAACCTTCTCTGTCCTGAGGAGAACAACCCCAGCTTCTCCAGTCTCTCCACATAACTGAAGTCCCTCATCCCTTGTATCATTCCAGTAAATCACCTCTGCATCCTCTTCAAGACCTTGACGTGCTTTGGCTTTGGCATAAGTAAACTGCTTACTTATGAGACATTCGTTTAATTCCTGTTTATGGATTGAGGTTATTTCAAGTCATGCATTTTAAAGTACTAAAAGCTCTATTATCAGAAAATTGGCAGTTCTAACTAAGTACAGGCTTCACAGAGGTCTCAGTTCAATTCGCATAAAATAAAAAATCATGGTGACCATTAGAAAATTAAAGCAGATGGTTGTTTACAAGTGATCATTGACCCAGGTTATGGCATATATAAAATATTAATATCCAATTGTGCAATAATAAAAAAAAAATCAAAACGACCTTGCTCTTACTTTTGCAACTCGGTTTTTCATTGGCTCCACTCCACGTGCCATTAGCCTGACACTGTATGATCTTGTGGCCCCTTAAGTAATAGCCAGGTTTACAGCTCAACATGACTTGGGTTCCATATTCGTTCACTGATCCATGAATGAGCCGCCTGACAACCTCATTTGAAAGAATAGTCTCAATAACGGGGCAAGTCACAGCTATGAGGAAAAAAAAAACATAAATAGAAGGTGGTCGATTATTATTAGATTCAACACATAAAATTAGCTCTACAAAGTCAAGATTTACGGTTAAATTTTTTTTGTTGCCACTTGAAGTCATGCCATACACGATAATGATATGAACACATCAATCAGATTGACAGGACAGACAGCCAGGAGAAAGATCTGAGCCAAAGTGAAAACCTAAAGGGGCAAAATTAGTCCCATTACAAATCTGAACCTTTTCGGTTCAGTGGTGTCCGTCCCACCTGTAGTGGATCCCACATCCCTTATGTGATGGAGTTGCCTCACACTGTCTAATTTCAATTTATATGATAATACAACCCAGGGGATATAACAATGCGTTCCACTTTATATATGAACTAGATAGTCAGTCTTTCACGTGTTTTCAAAGACGGCCCAACAAAACATTTGATAAAATGAGACCGGCTATGAATTAAGCTTGAGCTATTTTGCCGTACGTGAGCATATAGAGCAATAGCTGTGAGCAGATTCAGTTAATTTCATAAGTACAATTTTGTTTTCACATAATAATACAAAATAATGACCATGCTGTGTTTCCCCACATCAGTGGTTCACCTTGCTTAACTTAAACAGAATAACTTCTAACTGCCCTCCGGTATCCTAACCTTTGCACAACCCCGTTGGACCTGACTGACCAAACCTTGTCTGCCTTGAACATTTTTTAAAAAAGTTTTGTTAGTTCTGACCCCAGGAAGCAGAATCTCAGCAGACTACCCTGGAAATCACCTTTGCTAAAATCAAATGAATTGAATCGTTTCAACCAGAATAAATGTGAATGATCACTGAGACGTTCAAACTAACTTACATTGTTTAAAGCACACTAGTTCAGTCACCCCCATCTGAATTCGAATCGACATCACCCAGCCCTGATATCCTGTAAATGTAACCCCTCGATAGCACAGTTTAACTAAATTCAGCATGTTTAATATATAGTCCACCAAGATTCCCCCCACCGCCCCCGCCCCCGCCCCCGCCCCATGGCAAAATTGTTAGAAATCATGACAACCCAACTTTCTTGGGGTGGGGGGGAAGAGTGCTTAATTCTTGACCAACTCGGACATTTGGGATTTAGTTGACTTGTTCCATTCAAAATAGCCCTCACTTTGGCACTATAAATTCCTTCAATAAGCTTTATATAATTTGTCCTAAGAGCTACAAACATAGGTTTAAAAAATTAAAATAAAACATGTTTGACAGCACCCGATTCCTGATGAAACGTGTATGTGACCTCTGGCAATTTACTTGGTATTTCATATAATTGTGCCGACACCTAACCCCTCCTATTCAAATGGTGAATGTGGTAAGGGGCTTCATGGTATAGTGACTCCATCCAATCAGCAGAATGCTTGTTAAAATGCTCAGAAGTCCTACCTGTATGCCTTCACATAAGTAAAACTAAAAAATAACTTGACCAACTCCTTGTCAATAGCTCACCGGTTCAATGCATCATAAGGTACGACTGCACCAGACAGATCAAGAGGACACAAGTTCCATCACCAGTAGCTGCTGCATTAATCGATTTTAGCCATCTGGTGGTGGGATGTCAAAATTGGCTTCAGCTTCCGAAGGTGGGAAAAAATTGCCAAGAATTTCTGCTACTACTCTATATCCATATCTGAACAATGGGTGGGGAAAGCACTAAGCTTGGCTTTGATCCTTTCATGATCAAATAGTGTGCCAACAGTTACTGTAGACGTTCACACATGAAAAGTAGCAATCGGATGAGGTACAGAAGCACAATAAGTGCCCATGGAACCAGAGGGAACGATTTCCTATGAGGAAATGTAACAGCAAAATCGTTGACCCATTCTTTGTGATTCCGCTACACCCAACGCACAGAGGAGATCTTCCCCCCATATGTCAAGAGGCATCACCAATTTCAGAACGGAGGGAAACACAGAAATAACAAAAAGTGGTCTTACTAATGCCGAGGAGCATGAGAAAGAATTACAGCCATTATATGAAATCAGGTTCAAAGTTAACTTTGGGAACATTGATATCTTAGAAACTGAAACTTGAATTTCACTTTGAATAATGAAAATAATTCAATACTGACAACATTCAGAAGGCAATCAGGCACTTGTAGAGAAGTACTGAAACCTGATTAAGACAACACCGAATGTCTCGATATAAAATCATAGCTTTTTCAGGCCATGATTTAAACCAATCTTTCTTTTGGATATGGGGGGAGCCTGAATATCCATCAAGGAACACTATGCAGACACAAATTGAAAAGAAAGACATGATGAAAACAGAAAATAAGCAATGAATTATTCAAGGAATAAAAAAAGAGATCATGGCAGGTACTGGTGGCAGGGACAGCCCAGGAGACAGCTCACCGGAAGGCGAGCTCTGCTGAGGAGCACAGAGGTAAGGACCTCATGGGCCCAGTCACGAGAAGAAAATTGCTGGCCTCACACAAGCAGTTATATGAGGTACTGGAAGGCCTGCAAAGTAGTTTCAGAACTATGGCTGAGAGTGTGAAGGAGTCCGCTTCCAGCCTGTGTGGTGTCATACCACATGGCATCATCACTCCGTAGTCTACCCTGGAAAGTGTGGTCATCTCCAGAGATGCTACAACCGGGCTCCCACAACAGGAGTCCATGTTTGTATGCTTTGCAATTTTGGTGGAAGTTCAGACAGCTGCCATGCAGGCTCTGGGCTCCACCTTGGGGAGACAGGTGTCCTCCTGAGACGGATTGGTGAACCGCATGGATAGGGGCTTTCAAGTAGTCATTCATCCTCCGCAGTCTGCTCTCCCGCAGATCAGTGGAATTTCTGAGGCCCAGCCCCACGGGAGTGGCAGTGGTGTGATGGGAACGGTACGTATTGCTGTCTCTCGGGATACCAGCTCCTTTGTTCCTTCACCAACCCCTCAGCCAGTACTCACCACAGTGCCGGAAAGACAGTTGGGCCAGGCTGCCCCAGCAGCAGCTGAGGTGCAGCAGTCTATAGCCGGGCCTTCATAGGCTCGAGCACACAGAACTCACTGGCCACGCAAATCTCAAGGGTCCCAACATGAGGAATAGCAGCCTTCCACCAGCTCTGCTCAGACCACAAGGGGGCTACCTTGTAGGAATAATAGAGGACACTGAACCTTCTTTAAAGAAAGGCACCATGGGTTCATCATTTGGATGAGAAATGAATGGATGGCAATCGTTATGATTGGCGTTAAATTAATCATATCTGGCAATTTGGTCTGCAGAGTGGTTTAGTAGCAGCTTCTTATTTTGCTCTGTCGGTATGTCATTGATGTAAAAGTTGTCTGAATGGTTTAAATGTTCTTCAGTGGAGGATGAAGGGACTGGTGAAGGATGTAACAAGGACGGTTTTGCAGAGGGCCTCTGTCTAATCTCTCAGGACAGGAGTGAGAGCAGCTCAGTTGAGTTGGTCCTCCTTCCTCTGATGCTTCCTCTCCTTCCCCCAGGTCTGCATCATCCGACGAGGACTGCTGCTGCTGCTGCTGCTCTGCCTCCTCCAAATGCAGGCCTCGCTGCAATGCAAAGTTATGCAGTATGCAGAACACCACAACAATGCTGGAGACTCTACCGGGGGGTACACTGTAGGGAGCCCTCCACCCGATCAAGACACCTGAACCTCTGCTTCAGCATCCCAACGGTGTGTTCAATAATGAGCCTGGTGGTCCCCCAGTTTTTAATATGCCTGTGTTGCTCAGGTGTCATGGGGTTGCACAGAGAACTGACCTTTCTTCGATGGCCCAGGCCACTTCCTCGTTTGATGAAGACTAGCGCTGCTGCACTGCCTCCTCCAAATGCAGGCCTCTCTGTAACACAAAGTTACGCCACATTGATGTGGGAGACTCTATCTGGAGCATATTGAAGGGAGCCCCCCGACCGGTTGAGACACCGGAACCTTTGCTTGAGCATTCCTACGACGTGTTCTATAATGATCCTGGTGGTCCCCTAGCTTCAGTATTATCTGTGTTGCTCAGGCATTGTCGTTAGCCACGTCCGCAAGAGGTATCTCTTGTCCCCTATCAGCCATCTTGTCACGTTCGTCACAGGGTCGAATATTGGGGGGAATGTTAGGATGCCTCAAGATAATGCAACATGCGTGCAGTCAATGATGCCTTGCACATGAGGGAAGCCGGCCATTGCAGCAAATCTTCGAGCTCTCTCCTATTGACTGCTGAGGTTAAAGGCCAGATGTCCTGATATGAATAAAGGCTCAGCGCTCTTAGCTGATTTCTCAGTTCCCTCTGGGAAAAAAAGACCCACTGATCTGCAGCTGTGAGGAGTGATCTGCAGCTGTGAGGAGCACACACACAAATCCCACCAGATTTGACTGGTGGAGCTTCCACAATTTTCAGTTTAAATCACATCGGGGTCTGGATGACATCACCAGAGTGCGACTTTTACATTTTAATGAGGCCCCCGCCTGCCTGTGACAGGTGCCTCTCCCGGATAAGAAATCAACGTGGTTAAAATGGCGGACGTGTTGGGAACACTGTAGGAAGTTCCTGACCATCATTTTAACCCCCCTACCCGCACCGTTCCCACCAGGCAGTCAGGGTTAAAATCAGACTTGTCATTTTATTTAAAATGTGTAAATATGTATTCATTCTGACGGTCAATCTTTGGATGAAATGGCTGTGCTCCTTATAGTAAGTCCAATGCTGGGGGACTGTGGTAGCAGTTTTCACTCCTACGAAAGACTCTGGTTATAATCTTTAATAACCGGAAACATCTCCCCCCCCGACCCAAACTGCTTGCAAGTGTTTAAATTACACCTGGATATAAAACTGCTTTTTAAGAGATGAAAACCTTTTCTCATTACTAACACAGGAGCAATGCAACCATATCTGATATTGATGGGGAAAAGGAACTAAGGTGTAATTAGCATGGCTGTTTTATAGTACGCAAGAGAGAAAGGTCACACACAAGGACACACTGGCTGGTGCTGTGTGCGCTCAAGTTTTCCCTTTTAATCTTTAGTTTATTCAAAAAATTGATTTAATTTCTTTTTTCTTCAAGGCTTTTTCCATGCCTTTTTCTATGCTTAGCATTCCTTTAGATGCATAAACTTTCCATTGTGGGAACTGCAAATGCAAGAAATTAGGATCAAGGGAACACGGAAGTCTTTCATAAATACATAAAGAGTAAAAGGATTGTCAAAGGAAGGGTGGGGCTGATTAGAGACCAAAAGGAAACCTTCTTGTCCAGGGAGAGGGCATGGCTGAGGTATTAAATGAGCACTTTGCATCTGTCTTCACAAAAGAAGAGGATGCTGCCAATGTCACAGTAAAGAAGGATGGGGTAGCAATATTAGATAGGATAAAAATACATGAAGAGGAGGCACTTAAAAGGTTGGCAGCACTCAAAGTAGAAAAGTCACCCAGTTCTGGTGGGATGCACCCTAGGTTACTGAGGGAGATACAGGTGGAGATAACGGAGGATCTGACCACAATCTTTCAATCCTCCTTGGATATGGGAGTGGTGCCAGAGCGCTGGAGGATTGCAAATGTTACATCCTTGTTCAAAAAAGAGGAGAGGGATACACGCAGTAATTTCAGGCCAGTCAGCCTAATGTCGGTGGTGGGGAAACTTCTAGAGACCATAATCCAGGACAAAATTAATTGGCACTTGGAAAAACATGGGTTAATTAATGACAGCCAGCACGGACTTGTAAAAGGCAAGTCTTGTCTGACTAACCTGATTGAGTTCTTTGATGAAGTAACGGAGAGGGTTGATGAGGGTAGTGCGGTTGATGTTGATGTTGTGACTTTCAAAAGGCAAATAATGGACTTGTTAGCAAAATTGGAGCCCATGGGATTAAAGGGGCAGTGGCAGCATGAATATAAAATTGGCTAAAAGACACCAAGTAGAGAGTAGTGGTGAACAGTTGTTTTTTAGACGGGAGGGAAGTATACAGTGGTGTCCCCCAGGGTGGTTGTTAAGACCACTGTTTTTTTATATATATTGATGTCCTGGATTTGGGTATACAGGGCACATTTTAAAGTTTGCAGATGATACAAAACTTGGAAATGCAGTAAACGATGAGAAAGATAGCAGCAGACTTCAGGAGGACGTAGACAGACTGGTGAAATGGGCAGATACATGGCAAATGAAATTTAATTGATAGAATGGTACCAGGGATGAGAGACTTCAGTTATGTGGAGAGACTAGAGAGGCTGGGATTGTTCTCCTTGGAGCAGAGAAGGTTAATGGGAGATTCAATAGTGGTATTTAAAATTCTGAGGGGTTTTGATCGAGTAAATAAGGAGAAACTGTTTCCACTGGCAGGAAGGACAGTAACCAGCTGCACAGATTGAAGGTAATTGGAAAAGAACCAGAGGGGATTGAGCAGAAATGTTTTTACGCAGCGAGTTGTAATGATCTAGAATGCACTGCCTGTAAGGTACTGAAAGCAGATTCAATTGTAATGTTCACAAGGGAATTAGATGTATATTTGAAAAGGAGGGGGGGAAGGAAAAAATCGCAGGGCTATGGAAGTGGGACTAATTATATCGCTCTTTCAAACAGCCAGCACAGGCACGATGGGCCGAATGGCCTCCATCTGTGCTGTAAGATTCCATGATTCTATATGAAGGTGAATGACTATATTAAACTAAATTAACAGTCACACCGATATGAAGCACCACAGTCAGATACTGAATATATCAGCGATCTGATAGACGGAAAAATGGGTTAAGGTGGTTTCGAAAAGTTTATTTAAAGAATGACGTGTGTTTGATGCAATCATGGATTATGAGGCAGTGACAGTACAGGTTGCATTATATTGTAGCAAAGGCAAGAAATTAGATGGAGAATAGTGGTAGGAGGTTAAATGGAGCATAAGAAAGTACCAGTGGAAGAAAGTAGGGACAGAAGAACAGAAAAGATAATAAATACACTGGAATAAAGCTTAATAGAATTATTTCCTTAGACATCACTAAGAGTCTGTTGCTGGTCCAGCTTAGAGTCATACAATGATACAGCACAGAAGGAAGCCATTTGGCCCATCGTGCCTATGCTGGGTTGTACTATAATTGCTCAAGTTTAATATAGCTTATACACTATAGCTAAATAGGCTGCAGTACCTCAATATTTTACTCGACGCATGGTGGATAGGAGCATATATGAAGCCTAAGTAACATCATGATTACGATGAGCCAACCCAGGTCCATCAAACCAAAAGATTGTAAAGTATCATTTAATTTTACAGTGAGCATGTTTGACAACATCCCCTCCAGCTAAGGAACAGATTTAAAAAACTGTTCCACTGAATGCACTGAGGTCAGAAAAGTTAGTACTTTAATGAAGAAATCCGTTAGCTCTTGTCTGCTGAATTATGGATAAGATAGTTGTCACTTAAGAGTAATAAATCATGTCAAAGATGATTGAAAATAAATGCAAATGTAGCAATGTATAGCAGAAAAACTCCTGCAGTAATTTGTTTCTATTAGGCAGCACTTGTGTATCCTTATTGTGTAACTGCATTTTCCACAACTTAATCTAATCTGAAGTGTAAAAATGTGATTTAAATGCCATTTAATCCAAGTGATTCATTCCCTTACAAAGCTTATTACCCAAATATAGAACTGAAAAATAGAATTAATCTTGAACAGCAACCAGAGGCTATTATTTATAATCTACTAGAAAACAGTGACTCCTAAGATTTCAAAGCTATTTGTTTTGTTATTGTAGATTGTCTGGTGTTACAACAACACATGCATGCTTTCAGGAAATGTTCTGGTATATCTCAGACCAAAGAACTACTGAAAAAAAAATCAAGGAGAACTCTAACCTTTACCTGTTAAAGGCAAAATAATCGAGTATATGTTGTTTCTTTTGTTTGTTAAATAAAATTGCAACGAATTTTGGCCATTAACTGGTTTAGTTGACCACCAAGCTCCAGAATGACTATCACTGTGCCTGCATGCCTCACAGTTCTGGGCACTGATACAATTTATTAACTAAAAGTTTGATGTGTTTGTATTAGGTTTCATCAATGACCCAATGAAAGCCACAACATTTTTTTTAAGAAAAGGAAAAGGCCATTAAATCCAGCAGGCCATTTTGATTGATCTCAATCCCTTTACTCTTCTAAGCACATCTAGGTTTACCCATTTGTACTGTTTGTTTCAGTGGCCTTCCTTAGTACTTGTTCCATAATTATGATATTAATTGTGAAAAATAGTTCTGCCTGACTTACTTTCTTACTCCTAACTGTCTCATTATTAACTTGTGTACTCTGGTATTTGAATCGTTGACCACACTGAACAATTTGCCTCATTGATTTTAGAAACCCCCTTCATGTTCTTCAAAATTTCAACGAAATCACTTCAAAGTCCCCATTTTCTCTCCCCAAAGAAAACAAACCTAACCTTTCCTCATAATTTAACTTCCAGGTCGCAGAAGCATTTTTATTGCTAAGCCCTGTACCGTTATTTCCTTTGTTCCCATAATTGGGTGACCAGAACTGGGCATGATCATCCGCTGATACATTGATACATCTTCTTTGAATTTGTACTCTGTCACCCTGCTAATACAACCTAGTAACTTTTTTGCCTTTTACTATAACCAGTACTGGACAGATGCCTTTATACATCTGTCCATCATAACCCCAAGATCTCTTTTCTGATCAGCATGTTGGAAAACTCTTCGACTTAACATATATTTCCTCTGGCAGGATCCATAGAGACCTTTTTCCAGAGAGTTAATGTCTGGACTAATTAAGTATTTTTCCATGGCAGGCCTGAAAAGGGAAAGCTTACTTTCTAAAGGTTTTTCCCTTCCCTCCCGCTATTTAAACTCTAGATTTGATGTAGGCTTCACCTTGCTTTTGAATGATTGCCTATGACTGGCTTTGTACCTGTATTTTGTCTAAAAGCAGTATGTGCCTATTGCTGCCTTTAGATTTACTCCCTACAGCCTTTCAACTCTTCATTTTCTAGTTAAATAAAATTGTCAAACAACTGGAAAATGTCATTATCATTTTAGAACACACTTAGCTAATGTAAATGATATAATCACATTTAGCTTGTGAATTTAAAACACATTAATGTCCAGATTAACAATTCAAAATCATGAGCTCCTTTCAAGAATCATATGAGGTTACAAATGCTTAGGCCATTCAATTATCACTTTTCAACAGCCTGTATTAATTTGAATTTGTAATGTTCTCATTTTATTTATTTAGTTCGATGCCCTATCTTGTCCTTGGCAGGTAGACATAAAATGCAAAAGGCATGCTATCCAATGCAGTGCAAGGAAGCAACGTGCTGAAAGATTAACTTGTCTTTAAAACTGGATTTTTCCTCCCTCTCTTTTTGGGTCATAAAACACCACAAACTATTTAGCGATTTCCTGACTGAGAGGGAAGTAAGTGAACTGCCCCTTGGGCTCAAATTTCCACCTTAATGAAAAATGGAGGAATGTTTTCGTCCATGACCAACGACTCGTGAACAAAACAGAGAGAATATGATTTCTGAGAATGTGATTTCCGTGGCAAATTGCTAACTATGGAGAAAAACAAACGTTCTGCTTCTTTTCGGTAAAAGAAAGCTTGGACCCCGACCTGTCCATGGTGCTGATCTATAATGGACCATTTGGAGATGACCGAACAGAAGCCAAATTATCTCATCTCTCATTCCCTTTACTTCCCTGTGGGGAACTGCCTCGCTAGCAGTTGGTGCCTCCCAGCTGATTGTCCAGGCACAACATAGAGTTTCAGAAATTTAAACAGCTTTATGTACATTGATGTATCGATCACTAGCAATAGGGATTCCAAATCAAGGCCAGTTATTGAAGAGTATAGTATTCAGGCATACACATGCTAACTATTAGTGTGTTACACTGACAAAAAGCATGTCAGGGCCCTATTCCCCTCAATGATATTCCTATTTAAGTGCTGCCACAATTTAAAGGGATTGTGCCCGCTGCATACTGTAGGTGGGAATTTTCGCAAGGTTAGGAGTTCCCGCCTACAGTATGGAAATGGAATCTTTTCCATTACCAGCAGCACTACCATTGCCAGCGGCATTACCATCGCCAAATCCCCCACCATCAACATCCTGGGGGTCACCATTGACCAGGAACTTAACTGGACCAGCCACATAAATACTGTGGCGACAACAGCAGGTCAGAGGCTGGGTATTCTGTGGCGAGTGACTCCCCTCCTGACTACCCAAAGCCTTTCCACCATCTACAAGGCACAAGTCAGGAGTGTGATGGAATACTCTCCACTTGCCTGGATGAGTGCAGCTCCAACAACACTGAAGAAGCTCGACACCATCCAGGACAAAGCAGCCCACTTGATTGGCACCCCATCCACCACCATAAACATTCACTCCCTTCACCACCGGCGCACAGTGGCTGCAGTGTGTACCATCTACAGGATGCACTGCAGCAACTCGCCAAGGCTTCTTCGACAGCACCTCCCAAACCCGCGACCTCTAACACCTAGAAGGACAAGGGCAGCTGGCGCATGGGAACAACACCACCTGCGGTTCACCACCACCTTCTGAAGGGCAATTAGGGATGGGCAATAAATGCTGGCCTTGCCAGCGACGCCCACATCCCATGAATGAATAAAAAAAAACTACAGTAGGACTGGTGTTCAGGGGACAGGGAAAGAGGGAACTGATGGGGAGAGAAAAGGGGCAAAAGCTCGGAGTAGTGTAATTTGGGGGAAAGAGGGAGAAACTGTGGGGGGGCATCCTTTGGCATGGGGGAAGGAGAGTGCCAGCAATAACTGCTTGGGGGAAGGGGTAAAACAGTGTAAGTATGAATTGAGGCAGGGTGGAAAGAGTGCCTGCATTGGAAGGGGAAAAAGATTGCCAGCTGTAACTGGGGGAGAGGGAAAAAGAAGTGTGTTAGGTTGAATTGAGTTAGGAAGGGAAGAATGTCAGGCTGAATTGAAAGGGAAAGAGGTATACCAGTGAGCTTGGAGGATTGGCGGAATGAGCATGTCTCTGTAATAGGGTGTAAGATGGATAGTATACAACATCTCTGAACTGGGGCAGCGGAGGGAGTTGGATGTTTGAGAGTGACTGTTGATATCACTTTTGGGGAAATGTTGGTGTGGTTGGTCTGCTGTTATAGATTAAAAATTAAGATTGTGTCGTTTAAAAGTACTTTGAATTTACCAGAAATTCAAAGTTTTTTGGGGAAGCAAGCCACTGTGACCTCAAAGTACACCAAATCAGTGTCTTCGACATCTGCATTCGCTCTTCAGGCTTTCACACTCTTATGTATTTTTTCTCCCCAATACGATTGAAGAAATGTTTGGTATCCCTACAGATTGAGTTGCAAAGCCCCTCTAACTCCTTGCTTTCAGAAAAAGTACTGTTGTCAAACTCCACATGGAGACCAAAAACTAGCTGGCAGACAAAGAACTGACATCAGCATCATCATCAGTACTGACCACTTGGTGTAACTGACATCAGCATCATTGCCAAACAGTAGAGGCCACTTGATATGGGGGCGTTGTTATTTTCACACTCACGCACATACACAAATTGCAGGCTTGTGATCAGAACTTTTCAGGTGTTACAATCTGTTAGGGGCCTGTTTAAAGATTAGTGTCACTTGGTGAATTGAATTGCAACAACAGAAAATTATAATCAGTGACGTGATGATATAAGAAAAATATACAAACACAAGTCAAGCATGGGAAAAGACCATTTGTCCCATCAAGCTTGTCTCTCTGATACATTAATACCTATTTGGATTTTGAGTAACCCCCATGCTTTTCCCTCTATTATTTTGCTCAAAAGATTATTCTAAACATTTATCACTCATTGAGTAAAGAGATTTTTTTCTGATAACTATCTGAAATTTACTTTCCCTCAATTTCCATTTATGTCTGCTTGTTCTACATTCCTGGCTTGTTTCTAGATTTACATTATGCCATTTAATATTTCATATCTTTTAATGAGCTCCCCCACAAAATGCTTTCATTCTAGACTGTGAAGATTAGTTCTCTGGAGTTATTCCTCATCGGTCATCCCCTTTAAACTTCTGATCAATCTTGTTGCTCTTTTCCACACTCCTTCGAATGCAAGTGCATATTTTGTGGTGTGGTCACCAAGACAGAACATAGTACTCCAAAATTGGCCTAAGCATTGCACTGTAAAACCTCAGCATAATTTGTGTAGAAACATTACGGTAAATTCACCGAACCTGTGCTCCCATCATCGAACCACACTTGAAGGGAGCAAGCATCAGAAAATCAGCACGACAGTGTTGTAGAATTATCTCTGATTCTTGCTCCCCTGGAGTGCGGCTCCCTCCTGAGACTGTCAGATCGCTGAATTTACCATATATTCTATGCTCTAGCTATATATACTTACATCATTGCGTCTGATGATAATATTTATCTTTGCTTTGATAAAAATGAAAATCACAAAAATGAACAAGAACACAACTGCCCCGATAATAACTGCGTGGCGGGAAGCCGGTGGGGTGGGGGATGGAGTTGCGTCCGAGAAACCAGAAGCTCAAGTTTCCAGCCGAACTGGTTTTAAATTCTTTCTAAAGGTTTCCCGGCCGCAGCCAGCCAGATTGACAGTCTGACCGGCCGTCAGGCAGGAAGGCAGCTGGGGAGCGGAAGAGAGGTCAGTCCGACTTGTCGGGGCGGGGGGGGGGGGGCAGTCGGACGTCGCGGGTGGGGAGGGTCGGCCGATCGCGGGGGTCCAATCACGTGGAGGTAAATTTTGTTGGCGGGGTGGGGCGGAAGGACTCCTGCCCCTCCTGGCCCTCAAGCAGTGCTGTAAAGGACTCGGGGTGGGGGGAGAGAGAGACTTCGAACGTCGAAAGTGGGGGGAGAGACCTCGGACCTCCCTTCAGCTGCTGGGTTTCTCGAGGCCAGGGCCTTAAAACTAAAAGTTAAGTTAAATTGGAGGCACACGGCCTCCTTCGGATATTTTGGTGACCGACCCGCCTCCTGAGAGCAGGTTGGTCACCCGCTCCCCAAACTGCCTCCGTTAAAACCGGAAATGGGCGGGTTGGGGTCGGGTTGCCCAATTTTTTTTATGTTTAATCCGCCTCCCCCTAACCCGCCCTGGGGGATAAAAATTACCCCCATTATAAAAGTTTGCACTTCAGCATTTATTGCAGCAAGAGCTTGGACCATTGTTTAAAAGGAGACACGCTGGGCTCTATTTTAAAAGGGCGGTGGGATGGCAGTGGAGGGGGTTGATTTACAGGCGCCAAACCCGGAAGGGAAGTAGGCTGGCTGCCGAGTGGAGCTGCAGATCCGAGGTGGGGGGTGGGTGAAAGAGAGAGAGCGGGAGACCTTATCGGCCATTGCAGGAGAGAGTGGGTGTGGGGGAGAGACATCGGACATCGTCGGGGGGGAGAGACATCAGACATCGGACATCGTCGGAGGGGAGAGACATTGGACATCGGAGGGAGAGGGAGAGACATCGGACATCGTCGGGGGGGAGAGACATCGGACATCGGAGGGAGAGGGAGAGACATCGGACATCGGAGGGGGAGGGAGAGACATCGGACATCGGAGGGAGAGGGAGAGACATCGGACATCGTCGGGGGGAGAGACATCGGACATCGGAGGGGGAGGGAGAGACATCGGACATCGGAGGGGGAGGGAGAGACATCGGACATCGGAGGGGGAGGGAGAGACATCGGACATCGGAGGGGGGGAGAAACATCGGACATCGGAGGGGGGGAGAAACATCGGACATCGGAGGGGGGGAGAAACATCGGACATCGGAGGGGGAGGGAAAGACATCGGACATCGGAGGGGGGGAGACATCGGACATCGGAGGGGGGGAGAAACATCGGACATTGGAGGGGGGAGACATCGGACATTGGAGGGGGAGGGAGAGACATCGGACATCGGAGGGGGAGGGAAAGACATCGGACATTGGAGGGGGGGAGAAACATCGGACATCGGAGGGGGAGGGAAAGACATCGGACATTGGAGGGGGGGAGAAACATTGGACATCGGAGGGGGAGGGAGAGACATTGGACATTTGAAGTGGGGGAGGGACATCGGACATTGGAGGGGGGGAGAGACATCGGACATCGGAGGGGGGGAGAAACATCGGACATCGGAGGGGGAGGGAAAGACATCGGACATTGGAGGGGGGGAGAAACATTGGACATCGGAGGGGGAGGGAGAGACATTGGACATTTGAAGTGGGGGAGGGACATCGGACATTGGAGGGGGGGAGAGACATCGGACATCGGAGGGGGAGGGAAAGACATCGGACATCGGAGGGAGAGGGAGAGACATCGGACATTGGAGGGGGGGAGACATCGGACATCGGAAGGGGGGGAGGGACATCGAACATTTGAAGGGGGGGGGAGGGACATCGGACATTTGAAGGGGGGGAGGGACATCAGACATTGGGGGGCGGGGAGAGACATCGGACATCGGAAGTGGGGGTAGAGACATCAGACTTCGAAGGGGGAGGGAGAGACATCGGACATTGGAAGTTGGGGGGAGAGACATCGGACATCGGAGCAGTGGGGTGCTGATGACATTGTTTGTAAGGTATGTTTATTTATTTTTTTACAATAGGAAATGTAATTTTATTTAATTTATTTAGTTTATTTCTGCCTGATCCGGCCCTTCCCGCCCAGTTTCACCAGGCGTGAATCGGAAGCCGTGGGAAAGCAGCCCAGGTAAGGCCAAAATCTTTTTAATTGGCCATTATGCCAAAAATAAACTACCTTAAGTACCTCAACGAGGTACATTTGCTTGTTTAAATATCGTCCCGCCGGCTTTAACTGCCAGCGGGACTTCCGGGTTCGGGAACGGCGTGCGCACTCAGATGACTCTGGGTCGTGTGCGTTCTTCAGCGGGTTGCAGCCGGGAATCCTGCCCGCTCCGGATTTCTCCGATTTTCTTTGCCCCCCTCGCCCCCAACGTACCCGGACTTTGCTTTTAAAATTGAGCCCAATTGCACAGCTAACATAAGGACATAAGCAAGTCTGGTGAGAAAAGAAATGGCCATTCAACTCATCAACCCCTCCATTTAAAGTCCATGTAGGAGTCCATATATGATTGTTCCATCGTGAGCTTCTGATGCCTCCCTCCTCTAGCACCACCCTGATCCCCTAGTTGAAAGAACACTAAGGCCAAAAAGGTTCGCTGTGGGATAATAAAACACTTAACAGATTTGTCTGAAACTTTCTCACTGCTACATAAAAGGAGGGTATAGTCCTATTTAAAGTAAAGAGGTTAGTGCCTGTGTTAAATAGTAGAATTTTAACCAATTGCAATTGCCATTCGTACACTCTTATCCCACAACTAAATTTAAGAGGTCATGTTCCTTCCCATATCCTCCTGAGAGAATCCACCAGTTCTCGTACCATCTCTTTAAACCTGGAATCTACTTTCTTGATCGATCCTGAACCAGCCACCTTCTCTGGCAATCTATCTCACACGTCCACTATCCTGCAGGAAAAAGATTTTCTCTTTCAAATCTTGCGTGATGTTTGAGTTTTGTACGATGTCCTTCACTCCTACGCTCATTGTATAAGTGAAACAGCAGGCTTGCTTATCTGCACTTTTCATTATTTTAAAGAACTGCAGCCTCAGTCTCTTTGCAAAGAAAATAAGTTGAGCCACTTAAGCATTTCAGCACAACTTTTTCACTTTGGGCCTGAATCATCCTGGTCACTTTTCTCTGAACCTTTTCGAGTACATCTGCTTACATCTCAGAAAAGCCTGTTCCTATTTGGGCAGCTATCCCAGCTTTAGATAATGCATCTGAGCTACCCAGCAAGGAATATTTAAATACGAACAATGACAGACAGGAAAAGACCCTCTGGTCCATCCAGCCTGTCCCACACAATTGTGATACCTTGGGGCCGATTTTAGGACGGCCGAGCGGGTGCGTTCGGGGCGGGGGGGCTCATAAAATTAGCGAGTCCTGGAGCGGGTCCAGAGCCCGGCTCCAACCCGCCCACTTCCGGGTTCCCCAATGACGCGTTCGGGTGCGCGCGCAGCTCACGCATGCGGGACTCCCACCGGCAATTAAAGCCGGCGGGATGATACTTTACATTGTTATTTAGGTAGTTGAGGTACTTGACAGACCTCATTGAGTGGAGATTTTGGCAGGGGTGCAATTTTGAAGGATCCTCAGCGTGTTTCCTGTGCTGTGGGAAACACTCCCTGTTGGAGCAGACGTGTTTCAGCCAGTAGCCAGTGGGAGATGCAAAGGATTATTTGACAGTTGTGGGGAAAACCTCATTTATTGCAGCAGGGCACTCTGTCACTTCAGACAAAGTTTTGGCTGCAATACCTTTGTCTTTCCACTCAAAATTATTAATTTATACCCTAAACTCTGCTGGGCAAACACATTTACCTACTTTGCGGACCCCCTCAAACTCACACCGTCAGGACGGTGGGCACCATGGCTGCATTCATCACTTCATCCGAGGATGAGCAACATCACCAGCCTCGCCAGGCACGCCGTCCACCTCCGCCACGTGGAGCTCCACAACACAGTGCTGCGCCACAGGCACCTGCACAAAATAGTCGTGCAACTACACCTACACCCACTGTAGGGTGACCCAATGGGTGGCATCAAGTGTGGGTGTTCATGGTGAACCTCATGAAAGGGACTTATTGCACAAGCCAGTCAAGAATGGCCAAGACGTGGTAGTAGTGGTGACAATATAATATTGTATGTGAGTTCAACCAAAACCAAATATAAATAAAAAACACGACAAACCGTCAAACACCCTTGAGCATCCCCCTTGTGCTCACAAAACCTTGGCTTCCTACTACTCATATGTGATGCATCCCCTGTGGCTGCAGCAGAGGTAGTGGCAGGTTGGGTGAGGCTGACCGTGAAAGAGATGCATGAGAGGGTGAGTATGAGACGGAGCCATGAGATGGTATGAGGATTGGGTTGAGTGGTAGTGGTGGGATTGGTACTGGCGAGGTGAGTAAGTGCAGGTAAGTTGAGGATGAGGTTTGAGTGGGTCTGAGCAGTGATGTGACAGAGTAGTGTTGGAAGTGCAGAAGGAGATGTGGGGTGGGGGCAGTGATGTGGAAGACGGAGTGCAGGAGAATGAGTAAGTGTGCTCACTTTGGCTGACCTGGTTAGTTCATTGAAGCGCTTCCTGCACTGGATCCATGCGCGGGATACGTTGCTGCTGCTGGTGACCTCCTCTGCCACCTCGAGCCAGGCCTTCTTGGTGGCAGAGGCAGGCCACTTCCTCCCGTCCGCCGGGTAGAAAATCTCCCTCCTCCCCCTCACTCCATCCAGTAACACCTGGAGTGAGGCATCATTAAACCTGGGAGCAGCCTTCCCCCTGGGCTGCTTCATGGTGCTCTTTTGGTTGTTTGCTGCAGGATCAGTCATTGGAGGACTGCCCCTTTAAATAGGGCTCCTCCAGCTGACGGCCTGTGATGCGGGTGCGCAGTCCGCCCACTGCGCAGGTTTCCGACGGAAAACCCGGACGCCACGGTAAGTGGTTTCAATCTACCCGCGATCGCGTGGGGAACGGACCGATTTCGCTGGGCGGGTTACCCACGCACCCAGTCAACCCCCCGCTGCCAACCCACCTCCCTGGTAATATCGGGGCCCTTGTGTATCACAATATAAAGACTCCCCACCCCACCGAAAACCATGTGATCTCCTGGGAGAGGTGAAAAATCATATAAAATCCCGGGCCAATTTGGGGGAAAAGAAATCTGGGAAATTTCTCTCCGACCCCTTAGGCAATCGAAAATTAGTCCAAAAGGTCTCTGTGGCCCTGATAATTCTATGCATTACCCACCTTAAGAGTTTATTAAGGGATAATATACGGGTTTGAAAGACCATCTGCACTTAAGAAGACCTAAATTTTCAGAGAATGGGTTGAATAGGCATAAAATCTTCAGATAAATGTATCCCAGCACTTAGTGAGCTGCAAATTAAAGGGATCTTTGTCAAAATACAAATCTGGATAAGGCACCTGTTTCTCAGTGAGTGTTTCAAAGCCACGCAAGAGAAAAAGAAACACAAAGGGCTCAATTATAAAAGGGCGGCGGGATGGCAGCGAGGGGGGGGTGGGTCAACGGGCATGCGGCAAACGTGAATAATAAAAACTTACCGTTCCCCACGCGATCGCGAGATCATTGGTGGCCATTAACCCTCTTTGCCGTCCGAAAGCTGCGCAGTGGGCGCACTGCGCACCCGCATCACAGGCTGTCAGCTGGAGCGTCTGGATTTAAAGGGCCATTGCTCCAATGGATTTTGCTGGAGCAAAGAGTCAGAAGACCCAATGGAGCAGCACAGGGGCGAGGCTGCTCCAGGATTCAGCGGTGACTCACATCAGCTGCTCCTGGGTGAGGAGGAGGGAACTATTTTACCCGGCCGACAGGAGGAAGCGCCCTGCCTCTGCCACCCAGAAGGCCTGGCTCGAGGTGGCAGAGGAGGTCATCACCAGCAGCAACATGTCCCGCACCTGGATCCAGTGCAGGAAGCGTTTCAATGACCTAACTAGGTCAACAAAAGTGAGTACACTTACTGATTCATCTACATTCTGTGTTCCACATCACCACCACCCCCCCAACTCCTTCTGCACTGCCAAGACTACTCTCTCTATCACGTCACTCCTCACACCCACTTAAGGCTCATCCTCAACTAACCCGCACTTCCTGAGCACTTCCTCACCTCCCCATTTGTGACCCCACCACTGCCACTCACCCCAATCCTGATCCAATGTGACGTCTCTGTCTCACACTCACCCTCTGATGCACCTCTTTCACGGTCAGCCTCACCCAAAGCAATGCATTCATCGGTTGGCCACCTCACCATCACTCACTCACATGTCTGTACTTTCTCCTCTTCTAGGAGAAGAGAGCTCAAAATGCACACGAGAGGGTGAGGACTGGGGGGGGGGCCACAAGAAATAGTGGTCCTCACAGAGGCTGAGGAGGAGGCCCTGGAGATCAGTCTCCAGGGCCTCTCTCGAGTGCCTGTCTGTTGGGGGATGCTGAGACTGGCATCCCACAAACATCTGGTGACACAACTTTAACATTCATCACACACAACATGACTTGATGTTAACAATGACTGGCATGTTGAACACCTCAGTATGCTCATCGCAACATGACACATCTGTGATGAGGCTTAATATTTCCTTCTGTTCTCTTCCAGGCCCTTCAACGACCGCAGCGACGGCAGAGGGTGATTCCTGGGAGGACTTGCCGGCCTCTGAGGGTGCACCGTCACATCTTAGCGAGCCATCCACCAGTGCAGACACTCACACCTTGGTGGGTCCTAGTAGTCAGTTAGTTGGGTTGGCACCTGGTGAGTCACCATACACAAGTGAGCACGAGCAGACACTGGTGTCAGGAGCAGCTGTGGAGAGTCCATATCGGTGGGAGCACTCCTCTCCAGGCTCTGCTCAGCTGGACGCAGATGCAGAACCCCGTGGGCCATTCTTTAAAAGGAGAATGATCGAGGGACAGCAGCACATTTGCGAGGTGCAGGAACAGGTGCCACGCACACTCTCCACAATAGCGCAGAGGATGGAGGAGTCCAACTCCTGCATCAGTGGAATGGTAGCACAGGTACAGGAGGGAATCTCTGCGATCCTGGCACAGGGACGTGAGCAACTGTCTGAGATAGTGTCACAGGTAAGTGCGGGAATGTCTGTGATGGAGAGAAGGCTAGCCTCCGTTGAGCTTGAAGCACAGCTCACAAATGAGTCCATTCAGGCCCTGACAATGGCCGTTCGGACTCACAGTGAACAACATTCTGCCACCTTAAACAGGCAGGCAGATACTTTAGAAGTGGCCTTACAAGGCTTCACACACTCTGTTGTCCAGCAGAGTGGTAGGAGTGATGTGGGCCTGGCTCAGGGGAGGGATGATGGCGAAAGGGGACATGGAAGTGGGGACGCCACTCAAAGTGCCCCCACGTCTCACCTGTTGCCCCCCTCTCAACCAGTGCCCACAATGCTGCCTCCTCTCCAGGTGGCCGAGTCTGCCCCTGCACAGGTGCAGGTGGAGCAGTCTTTGGAGGGGCCCTCACAGGCTCCAAAACCCAGTGGGCGTAGGCCCAAAGCATCTAAGCAGTCAGGGCATGAACATGAGCAACCTGCCACTACCTCTGCTGCAGCCACAGGGGAAGCACCACGTAGAAGCGGTAGGAAGAGAAAGGCTAAGGTTTTGTGATCACGAAGGGGATGCACAAGGGGGTCTGACAGACTGTCATGTTTTTCATTTATATTTGGTTTATGTTATCATTCTCACCACAACTGCCACGTCTTGCCCATTCTTGACTGGCATTTGTGATAGGGCCCTTTCATGTGCTTCACCATGAACGGTAACACTTGGTACCACCCAGTGGGTCTATGTGTAGTTGCAGGACTGTTTTATGTGGAGCGGGGGTGGGTGGGTGTTGCTGGTGTTGGCGCTGGTCTTTCCAGGTAGTGTGAGGACTGGACTCTTCTCACTTTCTGATCTTATGAGAGCCGTTCACATATCAGTGACTCCTTGGCCTCACGAGCAGCCAGGTGAGGCGCTGCTCTGCTCATGGGTTCGTCCTCCTCCTTCTCCTCCTGCTCCTCCTCCTGCTCCTTCTCAATGTGGATGGCAGATGTGGATAGTGGATGAGGAGATGGGGCCTCATCAACTAGTACCCCTCTCTGTTGCCCCACGTTGTGCAGGACACAACACATTACTATAATGCGACCCACTCTCGCTGGTGCGTATTGAAGCACTCCCCCAGAATGATCGAGGCACCGAAATCGCATCTTCAGCAGTCCTATCGCACGTTCAATTATAGACCTGGTGGCAATGTGGCTGTCGTTATATCAATGCTGTTGCTCGGTGGTGGGGTTCCTCAGAGTTGTCATGAACCACGTTTGCAGGGGGTATCCCTTGTCCCTGAGGAGCCAGCCCTTAAGGGTGTTCGGTGCGTGGAAGAAGCCCGGGATGTTGGATTCCCTCAGAATGAACGAATCGTGGCAGCTGCCAGGGAATCTGGTGCACACATGAAGAAATCTTTTGCGGTGATCACAAACGAGCTGAGTGTTGATGGAGTGATAGCCCTTTCTGTTGATGAACAGTCCTGGCTCGTGTGGAGGTGCTCTGATTGCTATATGGGTGCAATCGATTGCAACCTGTACCCGTGGGAGGCCAGCCAGGGTAGAATCCTACTACCCTCTCCGTCTGGCTGAGGTCGTCCATGGGGAAGTTGACGTATTGCGAGGCCCTGCGAAACAAGTCGTCGGTGACCTGTCTTATGCACTTGTGGGCAGACGACTGAGAGACCCCGGCGATGTCACCGGTGGCACTCTGGAATGATCCGGAGGCGAAGAAGTTCAGGGCAGTGGTGACTTTAACTGCGACGGGTAATGAGATGCCGCTCGGCCCAGCCGGGAGCAGCTCGGCATGAAGGAGGCTGCAGATGTCCGCGACTACCTGGTGACTGACTCTGAGCCTCCCTATGCACTGCTCCTCAGAGAGGTCCACGAAGCTGAGCCTTGGTCTGTAGACCCTCTGACGAGGGTAGTGCCTCCTGCGATGTCGCTCTCTCTGTTGTTCCCCTCTGTGCTCTTGTGCAGGTGCCTGTGGCGCAGCACTGTGTTGTGGAGCTACAGGTGGTGGAAGTGGACGCCGTGCCTGGCGAGGATTGTGATGTTCCTCGTCCTCGGATGTACTGGTGAATGCAGCCATCGTGCCCCCCCATCCTGATGGTGTCAGTTTGAGGGGGTCCGAAAAGTTGGTAAATATGTGTAAACATAACAATTCTGAGTGGAAACCAAGAATTTTCAGTCTAAACACAAAGATCTCCCAGCCAAAAGTTTGTCTGAGAGAACTGAGTGCCCTGCTGCAATAACTCACCTTTTATCCCCATCCCTCAAACAGGGATTTAAATGTCCAAATGGCTGCCGGCTGAAACACGACTCCTTCACCATGGTGTGTTTCACACAGCACGGGAAACACACTGAAGCAGCGTTGAAATCGCTTGCCAGCATAATTAGTTACATTCATGCACATTTCAAATACTTTAAGTGCCGGCTTTAATTGCCAGAGGGACTTCTGGGTTCGGAAACAGCGCCGCTCCAAAAAAACATGATTTGCTTTGCCCCCCACCCCCCACCCCCAATGCACCCCGACTTTCATTTTAAAATTGAGCCCAAAGTGTTCCATTGATTGCCCAAGAAACAGGTCAACTTGTATCCATCCATTTACAAAGAATTTAGACCATAAATTATTCTTTTGGATGATTCAGAGCAAAGGATTGTAAAAGAACTGCATATATTCCACTCAAATATACATGTTGTACAATGAATACAGAAACTCACATTTACATTGTGGAGTCTTCCGACTATTACTCCACATTCCATCTTCTCTGCAGACAGCTATTGCTCGTTGACCAGATTCCAGGGTGAAGCCCTCACCGCACCGATAGTTGACCCTGCTGCCCATGCTGTAATCTCTGCCAAAGACTGAGCCATTTCCAGGGGCTTCTGGAACACCACAGCTGATTGCTGAAACAAAACGTGCAACTCGAATTTAGTTTGAACCTGAGAAACTTCCCTATTTGTTTTTAAAGGAAAGTGTTTCACTTGTGAATGGCACACTGGAAAGAATTGTAAGTTGTTTACAATGTGATTTTTGTTTTAATTATAAATCCACATTTTAAAAAATTAAACAGCAGTAACATTTTGGATGAAAGGGATGCTGGTTAGTTGAAACAGTCACTTAAACATTCCCAGGAATGGCACAAATAGGGTTTTTAAAGACAGTTTGCAGTCGGGGTTTATTTGCTCTGAAGGTATCTTTACTTAGTCCTGGCAACCAAAAGGTCAGAGACAAAATCTAGGGCCCCAATTTCTAATTCCGGCCCAGTTTTCAGCAGGTAAGCAAAGGTTAGAAACTCATCCGCTGCTCCAGAAATGAGGCCTGGGGTGTTGCAATATGCCAGGCCTCGTATTAAATCCCACCTGACCATTTCCCACCTGAGTGGGAAGAGCCGGAAAACGGCAAGGCACCGGAGGCCGCCCGCCATCAGCAGGTTGAATGGTGGGATCGGCTGCTGGGGCCGTCCCGTGATCGGGGATGGGGGTGCAATTCGCAGACAGGGAAGCCTAGGATTTCCTTGTGGGGCCCAGGGGAGCACTCCTGCCCCACAAGGAAAATAAAAAAAAAAAAATTTAAAGCTTACCGCTTCAGGCCCAATCTTCGCTGCTGGGTTGGCCTGACGGAAAGCTCACATTGTTCAGGCCGGCGAGTAAAAATTGCAGTCGGATCCCAATTACATCATTGGGACCCCATGTTAAAAAGGGGACCCATCAGCTTTGGGTGGACGTACTTGCTGCCTGCTCAGGACAGTAGGTGAAATTCGGACTCTTTCAGCTTTAGGTTGGGTAAGTAACTTGGGTGATTTTAACTGACCACATGTCTGGTTTCCAGTGGCCAGATAGGTTTAAAATTGCCCGCTAGATCTTCAATCACTTTGGCAAAAAAAACTACGGGTGTTAAATATAATCCCCTAATCAACGTGTCATCGAGGTAAGAACTGTCAGGATGGAATGTGAGCAATCTAGATATAAACAGCAGTCACTTTAAGTGGAAGAGGGGCGATATTAGCATGTGAACATCTAATGCAAATTTTGGAAAGTTTAGATTGCATTGCATGAGATGGTCTAGTTATTTTGCATAATTTGCTGGCACATATCCCAACACACAGTTAAAGGCAATTGCAGATAAATAGATGGAAAATTTACAATTGAACCAAGGAAGGTTCGGGAATTCAATCAAAAATTCAAAAATTATCTGATTCTGTATTTTGGGTCTCATTCAATTGATCTCTAAAATGCTTTCAGTAAGATATACTTAAGTATTCTTTCAGCAGACATCTCAGGTGTCCCGATATTTTCTGGACATCCCAATCTTTTAGGGAGTTAAAAACAGCAGCATTCCCAATTTTTAAAATGTCACACTTTGTTTTCGAGCTATTTCCTTGCTGGGGTCTGGCTGTGAATTGGCATTCGATGCCACCGGAAGAATGGCAGGCAGGCAATTGAAAGGGGGGGCATCCAAGATCCCCCCCCCAGCAGGCCCAGATCAAAGAGAGATCTGTCAATTGCCTGGCCCTTTTGTGGTGATTGTGGCCAACCTGGAATCTAACAAGCCTTATGGCAGCCCAATGAGTTGCGATTTACAGATAGCCTATGGCTATCGTTTTCGTTCTTGCTTTGATTTTTTGAATCTATTTTATAATTCGTGTTATGAAGTGCTCGGATAGGTGACAATTCTTACAGGCAGCATGTACAATTTCTTTGCTAATGGTCAGAAGATAAATATTGCTTATCGAGAATTGATTCTTTTTAGTCACTCGTCTTTTTATTTTGGTTTTATATATTCAGTTGAAAAAATCTCTCCTCTGAATCATTTTGAGGCTTAGGGGTATTTTTATGTAAAGACTTGGAAACTGCATAAATAATTAATTTTGGAGTGCTTTATGAGGCAAGTTTTATTTATGTATGGAAATTTATGTTTATTATAAAGACTGTCTAAGCCACCAAACTCATTAATAGTGCACTAATGGATACATTTTCTGTTTAGACACTCCTGGCATAGGCTGGGAGTATATAAAAGCAAATAGTGCATCCACAGCCTGTGATATCTGTCCATTAATATTAAGGAGCAGAAAATTTACCTTTAAATGCTTTGAGGCAGGAAGATAAAGATAGGGAGGAGACTGATTGTAGGGAATGCGGTGGGTGGTTCAAAAGGAGCCATGGGGGGGGTTTGGGTCCCATTTTCTTAGCCCTCTTCCTCCGCAAGACTGCTCCCCCCATCACTGCCAGGTACCACCAACCCCTCTCTTCCGGTGATCCCAGATCCCAGGACTTGCCTCAGTGTTTCCAGAACCTCCATCTCCAGTAATCCCAGATCCCAGGACTTGCCTCAGTGTTTCCAGAACCTCCCTCTCCAGTAATCTCAGATCCCAGGACTTGCCTCAGTGTTTCCAGAACCTCCCTCTCCAGTAATCCCAGATACCAGGACTTGCCTCAGTGTTTCCAGAACCTCCCTCTCCAGTAATCCCAGAAACCAGGACTTGCCTCAGTGTTTCCAGAACCTCCCTCTCCAGTAATCCCAGATCCCAGGACTTGCCTCAGTTTTTCCAGAACTTCCATCTCCGGTGTTCCTGGAACCTTGGGAATTCCTCGCTCCTCTGTTCCAGCAGGTACTGCCTCCGCCCCCCACTTCTCAAAATTTTGCTGGATTCTGAGACCCCACCCCAGTACTGCCAAATTGGGGCTCTCTTCCTAGGTCGTGGAGCTGGCCTCAGTGATGATAAGTCAGTGTCCCTGATAATACTGCTCGGCACAACAGTAAAACCTCTGACTCACTGAAAGCAACACTACAGGAGAATGACGAGTAACCATTAAAATTAGAGGGATGCCTATGCCATATAGCACAACCAGGTATGGACCATAAGATTGTCCCACTATGTTAGTGGGGACACGGTCATTCTATTGCATTACAGCTACAACGAACATTAAAATGTGTGGAAACCATAACAGTGAATTAAACTTATTTGAAGTACATAAATTATAGTAAATAATTGATAATATCTGGGTCCTCAGATATTCTTGGAACTATGCATAATGTAATAATTCCAAAACCAGGGGTCATAAATATAAGATAGTCACTAATAAATCCAATAGGGAATTCAGGAGAAACTTCGTTACCCAGAGAGTGCTTAGAATGAGGAACTTGCTACCTCAAGGAGTAGTTGAGGTGAATAAGGCATTTTAGGGGAAGCTAGATAAATACATGCCGGAGAAAGGAATAGAAGGGTATGCTGATAGGGTTAGATGAAGTAGAGTGGGAGCATAAATACCAGCATAGACCAGTTGGGCCAAATGGCCTGTTACTGTGCTGTAAATTCTATCTAAAATAAAGCACCCCTGATATTTTGAGCCCGTGACCCCAATTTTCAAATTTGCAAGTTGAGAGATATACCTTCAAGCAATATATAACAAAGCTATGCATTATTCTGTATAAAGGGTCACCAGCTTCATAGAACATGTACTTGGAGAGAAATAAGAGCAAGGATTTTCAGACCTTTGGTCACAATGGTAAAGGACATTGCCATGGTTTTCAGCAGATTTTAGATCATTATGTTGGGTATTTTTAAGCAAGCAAACAATGTTTGCCAAACTATTTTTTTGATGCAGGTATTGCCCTTTTAAGCAAATTTCACAATGGTGTTGTTATACTACACTACCGGACTGAGATATGTAGCTGCAGGGTGAGCACATCTGCAAGCCCTGTGTGACACTGCAGGCTGCACCTGGTTGTGTCTCGGTCTCTGCCTGCCCTGCGGGACACAGCTCTGTGAAAAAGCATACACAGAGCTCTACTTCCCCTGGCTGCTATTCTTTAATAATGGGAGTGAGCAGGCTGCTTCAATTATTACAAAGATTCAATGGGACATTTATAAAGAGACCAGGAGATTCAGCAGACCACCTGAGCAATCCTTAAACTCAGTTGGACTGGAGTCATACCGCACTCATTGGCGCGAAGCCCAATTGCTGTACGATGACTTCCTGCCGAGGGCTTCACACTGCTTGGCTTTAGTGTGTCTGGGAGTCAGCCGGGGACCTGAACTACAAGTTATATTGGCAGCTTGGCGTGGAAAATCACCTAAAAACACTTCACATTGACATGAAAGTGGTATTGTAACTGCTGTTTGAATGGCCCTTATCACATTCGGTAATAGAATGTATAAAAAGCACTTCTGTGGCCATTACACAGCTGCAGCTTCCAGAACACAATTTCACAGTGCATTCAGGGTTCAAGATTATACTGTTTCAAAAATAATGCTGTGTTTAAAAGATGCCAACGTTTTGAAAGCTGTAAAATAGTTTGAACAGTGCTGAAATACCAGGAAGCAGTTCAGATGAGCTTGGACAGTGATTAAATCTGATGTTAATTTGCCAAGCAGCACACAGTGGGGTTGTCAAAGTTGAGAACGAATAGTTAAAAAAATGTAAGAGGTGGTATCTGTGTAAAATTCATTGCGGTTTGACACCAAAATATTGAAACAGGGGGACAGCTTTAATTAGAATGTAGTATCAGCCGGAGGAATTTATATGGTTAGCTCACGATGGAATACAATTTAACTGATACCCCCTTCATCTTTAAGCTGGCTGAAGTCCAATGTCCCCTGAAGTGAGAAACAAACATTAAAAGTCCCTGTTATTGCTCTTAACAGAGCACAGCAAGACTATAGTGAAACTAACTACCAAATTTAAAATCCACTGTCTACAATCTCTCTCTACACCTTCTTGGTGAATTTTGTGCTCATCAAGTTGACAGATGTTAGTGCTGAGCAATGAAACACTTTCCATTGCAGGAACCCAGTCTCAGTATTGAGGATTCCCCGGTCAGGGTGTAGCACAGTCAGACGCATAGCAAAGCTCCTTTCACTGTGCCTAACCCCCCTAACCTCAGAACAACATCCATTACTTTAGCAATGTGACAGTTTCCATTTCCCATACCAGCTGTCCATACCCACTGGGGACTGGGATACTGCTGAAACTAATTTCATATAAAATCCATACAGCCAACAGACTGAGAGGACAACTTTTATCCGATTAGTCTGGACTGGATTTGAACCCGGGTCCCAAAGGGGAAAGTCGAGTGGATCCTCGAGTTGCCCATTCTATCTTGAACCAAGCAAAAGTATCGTTGTTCCTGTTCCTTGAGGGCCTAGCTTCTCTCAGCCCACATAAGGCTCACAGTTTGAGGTAGCCCATATCTGTTGCATATAATCTTTAAATGGCCAGAAAACTTGGCCATTCTGAATTAAACCTGCTCAGTTCTTTCGGTTTAGTGCCCACATTTTTCACATCGATATCACCTAAGTATAAATTCTACAAGGCTTTTGTCTTTAATAGATAATGCCATGTCTGTTTTACTGCCACCTCCCCTGAGTTATTTTTTCATTTGGAAAAGCAGGAAGGAGAAGGATTACATTTGGCTGAGGTTTTGGTGCTTTCTGTATAGTTTCTACAAATAACAACTAAATCGCTAACTTCTATCTACTCAGTCGGAGTTAAAAAAGTGGCAGCTTCCCTTGTGAATCTGTGCAAAACGTGCCTCACAGAAATGCAAATAATACGCAGCAGCGCAAATGATTGATATTTTTGAACCTCGCCATCCTATTGTCAAATAAAATGCCAACTATTCATTCAGATTAGTTAATTATTTTTTATTTCCAATTGTGTATTTTCTTACTCTCTTGCTCGGCTTCTCCCAGTTCCTTTTTTTTTGCTCTTCTATCCAGAGACTGAAAGCCACCCAAAAATAAACGACAGAAAGAGAAACGAAAGTTTAACAGGTGAATTGGATTCCTGATTTGAAAGTTGGAAATTACAGGCTTGGTGTTGGGGGAAAGAGGAGGATGAGAATGGTCTGAGCAGGTCCTGAGAAAGCAGCAAAATAACAGGGGAGCTTGGAAGGCAGAATACTCCTGGACTTGCACCACATAGGTTTGCAGCACAAAAGGAGGCCATTCAGCATATCGGGATCATTCAAACTTTTATTGCCAGGTTAAAAAAAAAAGGTGATAATGAATCGGAAGCCCATTTTAGAATCATAGAACGGTTACAGCAAGGAAGGAGGCCAGTCGGCCCGTCGAGTCCGTGCCGGCTCTCTGCAAGAGCAATCCACTAGTCCCACTCCCCCCGCCCTTTCCCCGTAGCCCTGCAAATTTTTTCCCTTCAAGTACTTATCCAGTCCCCTTTTGAAGGCCATGATTGAATCTGCCTCCACCACCCCCTCGGGCAGTGCATTCCAGATCCCACCCACTCACTGTGTAAAGACGTTTTTTCTCATGTCGCCTTTGGTTCCATTGCCAATCATCTTAAATCTATGTCCTCTGGTTCTTGACCCTTCTGCCAATGTGAACAGTTTCTCTCTATCTACTCTGTCTAGACCCTTAATGATATTGAATACCTCCATCAAATCTCCTCACAACCTTTTCTGCTTTTAGGGGAACAACCCCAGCTTCTCCAGTCTATTCATGTAACTGAAGTCCTTCATCCCTGGAACCATTCAAGTAAATCTCTTCTGCACCCTCTCAAAGGCCTTCACATCTTTCCTAAAGTGCAGTGCCCAGAACTGGACACAATACTCCAGTTGTGGCTGAGCCAGTCTTTCATAAAGGTTCATCATAACTTCCTTGCTTTTGTACTCTATGCCTCTATTTATAAAGCCCAGGATCCCGTATGCTTTTTTAACTACTTTCTGAACCTGCCCTGCCACCTTCAACAATTTGTGCACATATACACCCAGGTCTCTCTGTTCCTGCACCCCTTTTAGAATTGTACCCTTTAGTTTATATTGCCTCTTCTCGTTCTTCCTACCAAAATGTATCACTTCGCACTTCTCTGCATTAATTTTCATCTGCCACGTGTCCAACCATTCCACCAGCCTGTCTATGTTCTCTTGAAGTCTATCACTATCCTCCTCACTGTTCACTACACTTCCAAGTTTTGTGTTATCTGCAAATTTTGAAATTGTGCCCTGTACACCCAAGTCCAAGTCATTAATATATATCAGGAAAAGCAGTGGTCCCAGTAGTGACCCCTCGGGAACACCACTGTACACCTTCCTCCAGTCCGAAAAACAACCGTTCACCACTACTCTCTGTTTCCTGTCACTTAGCCAATTTTGTATCCTTGCTGCCACTGCCCCCTTTATTCCATGGGCTTCAACTTTGCTGACAAGCCTATTACGTGGCACTTTATCAAACGCCTTTTGAAAGTCCATATACACATCAACCGCATTGCCCTCATCAACCCTCTCTGTTACCTCATCAAAAAACTCAATCAAGTTAGTTAAACACCATTTGCCGTTAACAAATCCATGCTGGCTTTCCTTAATTAATTCACACTTGTCCAAGTGACTATTAACTTTGTCCCAGATTATTGTTTCTAAAAGTTTCCCCACCACCGAGGTTAAACTGATTCGTCTGTTTAATTACATCTTGCCTGAAATGAAAATCAGGTGAAGTGTAAAATGGGCGGCCAATTCATTATCACTGGCTTTTCACCCGGTGATAAAAGTTAAAATGACCCCCATTGTGTCTGTATTGACTCCATGCTACATTGTTCCCACTGCCCTGCTCTTCCCATTGCTCTTCAACTATTTATCCCTTCTTGGACGTATAGGAGACAAATATAAACATATCTAAAACAAAATTAAAATAAAACAGTAACAGAAAACAAACATTAAATTTATCATGGCAAATGTAAAGAAAAATTATGAAAGAAATGTTGTACTTCATGTGAAGCCAGGGCACAAATTCACAATTTTCTCAATTTGTCTTTTATTAATTTACAAATGTAAGGAATCTTACAACACTAGGTTATAGTCCAACAGTTTTATTTGAAAATCACAAGCTTTCTGAGTTTACCTCCTTCGAAGGAGGAAGCCTCCGAAAGCTTGTGATTTTCAAATAAAACAGTTGGACTATAACCTGGTGTTGTAAGATTCCTTACATTTGTCCACCCCAGTCCATCACCGGCATCTCCACATCATTAATTTATAAAGTATATATGTTCTTTCTCCTGCCAATGAACTATCCTGCTCAAATACAAGGTGATGCCTCTCACTTCAGATGTAAGTAGAAAGCCCTCTCCTTTGCTATAAATCTGATATTCCCAGTGTATTCATTTTGCAATCGAAATCATGCCATAGTTGGAAGGTTACAGAGTTCTGGGAGGGGTTTGTTGGGCTGGAGGAGGTTACAGAGATAGGGAGGGGCAAGGCCATGAAGAACTTTAAATATGATGAGGGGAATTTTATATTGGAGATGTTGGGGGACTGAAAGCCAATATAGATCAGCAAGGAAAGTGGTGAGGGGTGAGCAGGACTTGGTGCGGGATAGGATATGGGCAGCAGAATTTTGGATGGGCTCAAGTTTACAAAGGGCAGGGGATGGGAGGCTGGCCAGGTGAGCATTGGAGTAGTCGAGTCTGGAGGTGACAAAGGCATGGATGAGGATTTCAGCAGTGGAAGGGCTGAGGCAGGGACGGAGACGGGCGATGTTACAGTAGACATTGGCCCAGAAATTGCTAGAGTGGCGCATCTCGTGGCAAGCAATGTCAATTGGACTTTTCCCCTTCAGATTGCACTGTATTTGCGCCGCAAATTACTGGAAAAGCGAGTTGCTAACGGCGCAGCGATGTCAACATCGTATCTGGGACCTCATAAACATCGTGCCCAATGGTCTATCTTAGGGTTTAAGGATGGAGAAAGAAACAGAGCGAATGACAGAGAAGGAAATAGGGTGAATTAAAGTCAAATTAGACACAGAAAGCGAAATAGAGGGAAAGAGAGTGGATTCAGGGAGAGCGAGAGAGAGAAAAGAGACAGAATTGAAAAGTAAGAAAAGAATTGAAAAGCAGAAGAAGAAGAGATTATAACCCAGTTATGTTTGGGAATTGTTGTATTGGTCTTTGAGAAGTTAATAATGAGGGAATGGCAGGATAGGCAAGCAAAACGTACAAACATTCCTACTCATATGCTGTATCCCCCAAAATTATCTTTTGAAAGAAATCTGTCTAATTTGCATTTCTGAGTGTCAAAACAGCCTTGCATCCTGCAAATGATTGCCTTCCGACACTAACAGGAGTGTGGATGGCAAGACTGGCACAAAGATACCGCCAAGGCAGATAAACAAAAAGTTTAAAATACTGCAAGGAACAATTCACCAGCTGCTGGAGTGAGACTCTAGAGTTTCACTTCTTCCCTTTCAGGGCCTCCGTGGTTGAGTGTTATGTCAGGACCATAAATCACATCATTAAGACATGAATTACCAGCCCTAAATGGCTGTGAGGAGATTCACTCGCAAATCCTGCAATTTCGTGACACGCAATTGACTGAGGCTCACGGTGAGGTTGCGATTTCTTCAGTTTTGTCGATGCTAACAGCAGAGCAGGGAAAATCATCCAGCACTTTGCGGAGAATCGTAACTCATGGTGTATCTCTTTTTCACCACAAATTGCTGGATTTTTTGCGAACTAATGATGGTGGGCGCCGCGAATTCACTGTTATTTTTCCAGCAATTTCTGAGTCAGGCGACTGTTATATTCTCCCTGTTTCTCGAATGAGTATCCCTAAATTCAATGTGCATGCAGCTGCTTCTTCTTCCAATATTTTTCTGAAAATTCCTTGATGTCTTGTCAAAAACATAATTTTCTCAGTTTGGAGACATTGATTCTTTACAGGTCCGTAAAGGAACAGCTTTGGGAGAATTCAAAACATCATTTTTTTTTAACCACGACCCAACTTCAGGATTTCCTCTGTGCCAGTAAAAATTCAGCGCAACTATATTCTTTAATTTAGAAATGTATCTTTTTAATTAAAGTTAAATTTGTCCACAGCTTGACATTCATGTGTTTATTCATTCCGCAAAGAAATTGGATTTTAGCAAAAACAGGTTACATGAAATGCATGAAGCATTGGTGTCTTTTGTGTAACGACTGTGCTGATCAGCGTTGTATAAATGATGTTGTGACTGCAGTAAAATGAAGACAAATTCCATGGAATCAATCTTACTATCTACAAGATGTCTAATCTGCTGCAATTACACAAACTTTAACTGTGGTGTCAAATCAAAATGAGTTCTTCTCTGCTGGCTGAATCAGCTCGTCCAGTCACCCAGTAAATCACTTCTGCGTGGGGTTGTTTCCCAGAAAGTGGGTGGGAAATGTCTCCTGTCCGCTATGTGCAGCAAAGTTGTAAGTGTGTTTGTAAAGAACGCAATTATGATTTTGCTACACTTAGTGCGCAGAAGAGATCTTTTCCATGATTCCTACAGGCAGGTAGAACATGTACCATCAGCCACTCCAGAAAGGGTAACAAAGGTTTATGGGAGATGGGAGCACACTGCCACCCACTCCAGACACCAGAAGAATGGTGACCCAAACCCAATGGCAGCTCAGTCAAGAAAGGGGCCACCTCTGTCTTCCCCTCTGCTCATGTCCTTCCCTTGACCACAACCATATGGAAACATGGAAGATTATTGTACCACTGTGTATAACTTCTGCACCAAACTTGGAGCTTTAATGTTGTATGCTTGGATTCCAGAAAGGCATTTGACACTGTCCCACATAATAAACTACTGCAGAAGATTTGGGCGTATGGCATTGTATTGTACTGGATTTGATAGCAGCAAGCTGTGATGCATGGGTGGTAGCTGGCTGTTAGTGATGGGTCACAGAAATTATTGCTGGGACCACTGTCATTAGGATTTTCATAAAAGATTTGGAGGATGGAATCATGTCCAATGTGCTTAAATTTGCAGACGACACCAAACTGGGAACAGTGGTAAATAATAATCAATTTGTGTAAATCCAAATGGATCTAGAGAAGCTGGTCAGGGGGCAGAGAAGTGGCAAATTCAATTTAATACGGAGAAATAAAGTTATGAGCTTTGACAGAGGAGAGGATAGCATGGATTATGTACTACACGGACATATGCTTGTGATATTACAACAGGAGAAAAAGATCGATCGCTAAAACTATTAGTACAGATTTCATAGGCAGCTAGATAAATGCACAGAAGTTTGGGATGCAATGCTACAGGTGTAACTTATAAGTCAAAATAAATCATTGTAAAATTATATCTCTTTGGTTATTGCACATATGGAGTACTGCATGCAGTTTTGGTCTCCCCATTTAAAAAAAAAGATATTGGCCTATAATTTGCTGGAGCAGGGCATCTGTTCGTTAGACTTTATCCCTCAGCCTTCAGCTCGAAAAATTTTTGCCCTGCAAGTTGCTGAAAGTGCAAGCTGATAACTGGTGAATGATGGAACTAACAGTATATCTCCTTTACCAACGAGATTTAAGGATTGAGAAAGAAACAGAGGAAGGAAGGAAAAGGAAACAGGGTGAATTAGAGTCAAATCAGGTATAGAAAGAGAAATGAAGAGAGGGAAAAAAGATTGGATTAAGAGAGAGAAAAATAAAGACAGAAAGGACAAGTAAGAAAAATAATTTTAAATTTTAAATTTTAAAAATCTCTAACAACAATTTATAACCTGCAGGAATGAGACTCCACAGTTTTAATTATTCCCTTTCTGGGCCGAAGAGGTTGATTGGCATTGCACGAACACAAATCTCCTCATTGAAAGGGTACTTATGTTGTTAAGTTCCAACCCTAACTTTCTGCGGCGAGTTTAATTGACAATTAACGTGCAAATGCAGCAATTTCATGAAACTTACGTGGAGGTTGAGGGAGAGTTGCCATTTTTGCGAGGTTAACGGCGGAGCGACACAAATCAACTTTTGGAGATTTGCGATTGATGGGGTATCTGTACCTCGCCATGTGTTGCTGGGCGATTTACACATGAATGACAACAAGAGCCATTAAACTCGCAGTTATTTTGGCAGCAAAATCTGGGCCATTAAGTTGCTGGAGGGAGGGCAAAGGAAGGTGACAATGGGGACAGAGCTATGAGAAGAGGTTAGCTAACCCGGGATGTTTCTCTCTTGAAAAGATAAAACTGAAGGGTGAACTGATGTAAGCATTTAAGATTGAAGCATTTGGCAAATGCAGATTTAAATATATTTTTCTGCTGTGCACAAAATTCGGAACAAGGGATATTTCCAACTTAAGGGTGACAAAATAAAATGGTAAAAGCAGGCAACATTTGATATGTGGAACAGACCAATGCACCGAAGTGACATGGTTTCATACTTCACAATCCTTCATGTTCTGGGTTCCTGATTTCACCCTATTGCAGGTGAAGCCATGCACTTCTCTGCAGAAAGGGAAAATTAAAGGGGGAACCAGGTTGAGCCTATCTTGGGAGACCTTCCAGTGGCATTGGTTGAAGTATGGCGGCAGATGGACTAGCTGGATAGAGAAGGGACCTGGTATAGAATCATAGAATCATAGAAGTTACAACATGGAAACAGGCCCTTCGGCCCAACATGTCCATGTCGCCCAGTTTATACCACTAAGCTAGTCCCAATTGCCTGCGCTTGGCCCATATCCCTCTATACCCATCTTCCCCATGTAACTGTCCAAATGCTTTTTAAAAGACAAAATTGTACCCGCCTCTACTACTGCCTCTGGCAGCTCGTTCCAGACACTCACCACCCTTTGAGTGAAAAAATTGCCCCTCTGGATCCTTTTGTATCTCTCCCCTCTCACCTTAAATCTGTGCCCCCTCGTTATAGACTCCCCTACCTTTGGGAAAAGATTTTGACTATCGACCTTATCTATGCCCCTCATTATTTTATAGACTTCTATAAGATCACCCCTTAACCTCCTACTCTCCAGGGAATAAAGTCCCAGTCTATCTAACCTCTCCCTGTAAGTCAAACCGTCAAGTCCCGGTAGCATCCTAGTAAATCTTTTCTGCACTCTTTCTAGTTTAATAATATCCTTTCTATAATAGGGTGACCAGAACTGTACACAGTACTCCAAGTGTGGCCTCACCAATGCCCTGTACAACTTCAAGAAGACATCCCAACTCCTGCATTCAATGTTCTGACCAATGAAACCAAGCATGCTGAATGCCTTCTTCACCACCCTATCCACTTGTGACTCCACTTTCAAGGAGCTATGAATCTGTACTCCTAGATCTCTTTGTTCTATAACTCTCCCCAACGTTATGAGAGACTCAGGAATGGGGAAGGAGCGAGAAGTAGCTTTGAAAGTGGAAAACCTCACATTAAACTCAAAAAGCAATGTGGTTGTCGGCAGACTGGGTACGCAGCATACCGATACACCCACACATTGTGGCGTGGAGGCGTGGAATCCACGGTTCCTGACGTTGTGCGTTCCAAATCATAGACCAGCTATCAAGAAAGGCACCCAAAAGAAAGACGAAAATAAAACTTCTCCAGAGGGGGGAAAAGAAAATGAGTGGAGAGTCAACCCAGACCCTCCAGGTACCACCACCTCCGAGTCATCGAATGTCATGAAGAGAGAATGCAAAACAGGTTGACTTTCCACCCCGTTAACCACAAAATGCCATGAGGGTGGGACGTCTAAAAATAGGAAGCAAAAGAAATGTAGTTCACTCCTTACAACGAGCCAGTTTTAGAGAGCATTATAATGAATGCAGTGGAACCATTCTAGTAAATATTCTGCCAGTTTGTTGATGAGGAAAGGACAATTTCTTGGAGCTGCATCTACTCTAATGGCCACAAGATGGCAGGATAGGAACACTGTACACGATGATTTGGGAGTAGGAGTCGTTTATTCAATCCACATTTCAAAACAAATTTAGCTTTTATGGTTTTCCAAAAATAGCTACTGCTGCTATTTGAAGCAAAAGTGCACAGAACAAAAAAAAACCCAAACCTGTCATTTACTTAAATGCTATAAAATGACACAAATTTTCTTCCATGAGCTGGAAAGTATAAGAAACAAGTACGCTGCCACATTAAAAAAAACTCTTTACGATCGCACTTGGTGACTTCAATTTAAAAGAAATATATACCTGATTGTAAGAGTTTTAGATTAGGAACAGATCGTTATATGCTGCTGGGTAAGATCCATCATGAAGCAAGTTTGCTGGTTTCTTGACTATTGCAATAAAATTGGGCAGACAATCACCAATGAATCAGCTAAGACGGTGAATTGTTACTGTGGTTTTGGGGTTCAGGGGCAGCCTTAAGGATATGAACACTGCAGAGTAGAAATTTAGATCAGTGAAGTTCACATACATGCTCATACTATAAATGTAGTACAGCTCATTAAGGGGGCGAGGTTGATTTGGGGGCGTCTGAGTAACCCACTCTGGAGAGGCGGGTCTGTAATTATAAAGTGCAAATGATTCTGATATTTTGGCAACGGTTTAAATTCCACGGCTGCTGGCCAGGTTTCCGAGGGATCGGGAAACCCGGTAGCTAAAGAGAGGTGGGAGCAGCCGGATCCAGCAGTTAAATACTTTTAGAGCACTGATGATAGGCCAGAAGGAGCACGAGTGCTTCCCGCCGGCCTCCCAAACAAACCTTCTGCCGCAATCGGACAACCCTTTCCCTCCAAACTCGTGGTCCCTCCCGGTCACCCCTCCCGATTGCCGGTTCGGCCCCTCCCCCCCCCCCCCACCCCCCCCACAGCAACCCGGTGACCGTCCCCAAGCTTCCCCAGCCTGTCAATCTGGCCGGCTGCCGGGCAGGAAAAGGAATTAAAAAATGCTAACGAGGTCCTGCCGTTAAATTCGGCAGGATATCCGCGTTGCCGGCATTTCTGGGTTTCCCCGCCCACCCTGCAAACATGCGTCCCCCCTCCCCGCCCCGCTTCCCTGTAAATACTGGGGCCTAAGTGTTCGCATGTGAACTTCGCTGATCTGAATTTCTAGCCTTCGACGATCTGCCAGTATTGGGGGGGGGGGGGCGGGGAGGTGGCGGGGGTGGGCAGTGAGTTTGATGAGGACAGGTAGGGGACTTTTTGTTCTGACTCCTCGCTGTCCACTCTTCTCACAACTGCAGCCCCCCAGGATTAAACCTCATCGAGTCTCGTCCTTGCTCTGTCGGTTGTGCCTTCGGTCAGGTAGTGGGATGTGTTGAGTTGGATTTTGATCCTTGGGCTGGCTCTCGAGCTCTGTTGGTGGTTTGTAAAACCGTTTAATGCATCTTCAACCTGTTTACTAAAGAGTCCCTTCCCCCTTTGCACTGTACCAGTGGGTAGCTATGACTGGCAGCCAAAATAATTTAAATAGCTTGCGATGATACCATTGACCTGAGTTCCCTCAGCATACAACTTATTTTCCAAGAAATCAAAATGTTTAAATTCTCTTTCAAGGTAAATGGGAATTTTGCTTTGTGAAAAAGAAAGAAAGCCAATTTATATAATTGGTTTAATGTCCTCACGATGTCCGAAAGTGCTTAGAACTAAATAATTACATTTGAAGTGCAGTCACTGTTGTTATATTTTGTAGGAAAATGTGGCAGCCAAATATACACACAGGAAGAGCCCACAAACAGTAAATGAGAACATAGGAACAGGAGTAGGCCTTTCAGCCCCTCGTGCCTGCTCCGCCATTTGATAAGATCATGGCTGATCTGTGATCTAACTCCATATACCTGCCTTTGGCCCATATCCCTTAATACCTTTGGTTGCCAAGAAGCTATCTATCTCAGATTTAAATTTAGCAATTGAGCTAGTATCAATTGCCATTTGCGGAAGACAGTTCCAAACTTCTACCACCCTTTGTGTGTAGAAATGTTTTCTAATCTCACTCCTGAAAGGTCTGGCTTTAATTTTTAGACTGTGCCCCCTACTCCTAGAATCCCCAACCAGTGGAAATAGTTTCTCTCTATCCACCCTATCTGTTCCCCTTAATATCTTATAAACTTCGATCAGATCACCCCTTAGCCTTCGAAACTCCAGAGAACACAACCCCAATTTGTGTAATCTCTCCTCGTAACTTAACCCTTGAAGTCCGGGTATCATTCTAGCAAATCTACGCTGCACTCCCTCCAAGGCCAATATGTCCTTCCGAAGGTGCGGTGCCCAGAACTGCTCACAGTACTCCAGGTGCGGTCTAACCAGGGTTTTGTATAGCTGGAGCATAACTTCTGCCCCCTTGTACTCTAGTCCTCTAGATATAAAGGCCAGCATTCCATTTGCCTTCTTGATTATTTTCTGCACCTGTTCATGACACTTCAATGATCTATGTACCTGAACCCTTAAGTCCCTTTGGACATCCACTGTTTTTAACTTTTTACCATTTAGAAAGTACCCTGTTCTATCCTTTTTTGATCCAAAGTGGATGACCTCACATTTGTCTACATTGAATTCCATTTGCCACAGTTTTGCCCATTCACCTAATCTATCAATATCGCTTTGTGATTTTATGTTTCCATCTACACTGCTTACAATGCCACCAATCTTTGTGTCATCGGCAAACTTAGATCTGAGACTTTCTATGCCTTCATCTAAGTCGTTAATAAATATTGGGAATAATTGAGGCCCCAAGACAGATCCCTGCGGGAGAAGAATGACCAGTTAATCTGTTTCAATGGTGTTGGTTTAGGGAGGAATGTTGGCAAATACACTTGGTGATCTCCCTTGCTCTTCTTCCAATAGTGCTAAGTGACCTTTTACGTCCATCCGAGCAGGCAGGTGAGGCCTTGGCTTAACGTCTCATCTAAAGTATGTCACTACTGCCAATGCAGTGCTCCCTCAGTATTATACTGAAATGGCAGCCTATGTTATCTGCTCGCGTCCTGGAGTGGGGTTTAAACCCACAACCTCCTCGCTCAGAGGCTGGAGCGCTACCACTGAGCCAAGTCGACTCTTGTAGGAGATTTTCCACACCTGGTTTGATAATGAAAGGTTCCTAGGGCCTCAGCTGGAGGCTGGATAAACAGAGGTTGCTCTGTTGCAATGGAATATGCCATCTGGAGCTCAAAGAAATATCCACTGGCTTCAGAGGAGTTAACCACGTCCACTGATGTACTGTTTCACATGATGACAATACAACTCTGGTTTCTGGTGGCGGTGGCAGTGCTGGGAGCTGTGCTCTACAGGTAAGTACTTCAGCCAGAGGAGACACAAGGGACAACTCATTTGTTTCCTTTGTGAACAAGCACCATGGTGCAATCATATAAATTCCATTGAAAAACATTCCTGAGAATGGCAGCACATTAATGAAAATTATGCAAAGCATTTAAGGTATTTCCTGCCATACGAATAATGAAAGGCTCTACAAAGCTGCTCTGAATAGCTGAAGACCATCGACTGAAGGAGTCCTTCAGGAAACCTATTGGCGTGAGGGTTCCCTTTATCAATGTCTTGTCCTTTCTTTGACAAAATGGGAGGGTTCAGCAGTCTCCTCGTTACACATCACTGACCATAACAACCTGGGCCAAAACTGACATCAAGCTCAAGGAGATGGTGTCAGATGATGTGAGAGGCTGCACAGAAATCATCGTCAAAGTCACTCACTGGGATCTTGTGTAAGGCAGCACTGCACCGATTGCTGAACCCGAAAGCTCTGCAGGCTTCTGGTTACTTCAGAAGGAAGCTGCATGAGCTCCGAATTACCCTGATATTTCCTACTTGGTCACAACAGATATCGTGGAGAGCTACTCATTCAGTGCTTCATTACTTGAACATCTCTCAGAATTGCCTACACTTGGTTCCCTAGCTAATCAGCACATGAGGTGTTCTTCTCAGGGGAACAGAATCCAAAGCCTTTCTTAATCTGGAAGAACTAAGGTGACATTTCAATAGCGAGGGGAGCCTCCCAGAGAGTAATACAGTTCTCCTTAGAGCAGAGAAGGTTCAGGGGAGATTTAATAGAGATGTTCAAAATTATGAAAGGTTTTGATAAATAGGGAGAAACCATTTCCACTAGCAGGACGGCCGGTAACCAGAGGGCACAGGTTTATGATAATTGGCAAGAGATCCAGAGGGGAGATGGGGAGAATTTTTTTTTGTTGAAGTGAGTTATTATAATCTGGAATGCAGTGCCTGAAAGGGTGGTGGAAGTAGATTCAATAGTAACTTTCAAAAGGGAATTGGATAAATACTTGAAAGGGAAAAAATTGGAGGGCTATGGGGAAAGAGAGGGGGGTGGGGGCGGTGGGACTAATTGGATAGCTCGTTCAAAGATCCAACACAATCAGTTGATTGGCCTCCTTCTGTGCTGGGTGATTCTATGAGTTGTGTTGAATCCTTTTGCCAAATTTGGAGTAGGCTTCACATTTCTAAAATTGACAGTGTGAAGGACAGAGTAAGCAGGTTTCTTCAATATCATTCACTGGGGGATGTTTTTGCCACATTCAATACAAAGTTTTAACACCAGGAGCTGACATCGGCTAAAAGCAGAGTTTGAGTCAATTGGAACCAATTCACCTGAGCTGGGCTTCTGTGACCGAAGAACTTGGCATTGATGTCCAATCAAAAGTAAAACTTAATAAAACTTTCTGAAGAGTAAAACAAAACTTTGATGAAGGTCATTACAGGGCTATTTCGACACTGAGTCGCTGTGGGGGAAAAATGATAAACAGTGAAAAAAGGCACTTCTCTGCTGAGCATGTGGACGATAGCGCGGTTGACAGGAGGAACAGAACTGATGGTGATGGTGAAGGTGCAGCGATCATGGTGTGGATTTGTTGTCTCACGAGTTCCCCACTCATATGAGATGACAGCAATACTCTCTTTATATGTGTAACAAATGGTTGAGAATGTAACTGCAAAACCAGTTGAGAAATTGGGTTTGGGCCCTTACAGGTAGCAGAGAAAGGATGCTATTGTCCCTCAATCTCAGCCAGATTTGAAGCCAGATGAAAGAACCACATGGTGACTTGTGGTGCCACATGGTTACCGCACACAATAAATGTGAGGCAAGAGACTAGACGGTGCGGCCCCGATATTAATGGGGAGGTGGGGCGGGTAGGGGAGAGCGCGGGGTGGGTGCGGGGGAGTGTGGCAGCGCGGGGATAACCCGACAAAGCTGGATTCTAGGAGTAGGGGGCACAGTCTAAAAATTAGAGCCAGACCTTTCAGGAACGAGATTAGAAAACATTTCTACACACAAAGGGTGGTAGAAGTTTGGAACTCTCTTCCGCAAACGGCAATTGACGCGAGCTCAATTGCTAAATTTAAATTTGAGATAGATAGCTTTTTGGCAACCAAAGGTATTAAGGGATATGGGCCAAAGGCAGGTATATGGAGTTAGATCACAGATCAGCCATGATCTTATCAAATGGCGGAGCAGGCACGAGGGGCTGAATGGCCTACTCCTGTTCCTATGTTCCTATGACATAGAGGCCCTGCCGATCTTAACGGCAGGTCCTCATTTAAATAATCTGCTGCTCAGTCCAGCCCAACAGCCGGCCAGATTGACAGCCCGGCTGGCGGGCGGGAGTGGGAATTTGCGGCAGTAGGCCACATCCGGGGACCCGTGGGAACAGTCCCCGGCAGTTTGTGAGGGGGGTTTGGCCGCGATCGGGGGGGAGTGGAGGGGGCCCGGCTGTGATCGGGAGGAGCAGGGTAGCCCTGGTGTAAGGGAGCCCCTCCTGACCCACAAGGAAACCTGAAAAATAAATTTATAACTTCCCGTCTGGGCCCCCTCTGACCCAGGATTCGGCTCCCGGCGGGTTTTGCCTGACGGGGAAGCCGACGCTGCTCCTCCCACCCCCTCCCCGCTCAGGCCTCTGGTTGATTTTTTTGCGGACGAGGTCCTGATGACATCATCGGACCTATTTAATACAGGACTCCGCTGCCTTCCTGCGGGTGTGCTGCTCGCCTGCTCAAAAGAGCAGATTAATATCGGGGAGGGTGGGGGGGGCAGGCAGCGGGGTTGGAGGGGGGTAACTGACTTGTATTATTTTAACCGTCGCCCCCCCACCCCCGGCCCAATTTCTGCCAGGTGGGTACAGTTAAAATCAGGATCAGTGTTCCCATCTGCAAATATGAGCTGAACCGAAGTAGTGCTACTGCCACCTTCGCAATGGAAAGCTTACCACCGACATCTCTTAAAAATACAACACGTCAATATAACAATTCTACTGGCAGGAAGCAATATTAATCTTCATGAGAGTGTAAAATATTTTCATTTCTATATTATGTTTGCAATTCATGATAACAAAATTTCACAAAATATGCTATAATTTATTCCCCAACTTTCTTTAAAAAATTCGTTGTAGGCTTTTCTAATAAGACAACCACAATATTCAATATAAGGTATTCCCAACTTGCTTCATAGCAAAGAAAGGGACAGAGTTAGGGGAGGTCACCCACAGCATGATCAATGGGGTAGGTTTTGAAGGAAGGGAGAGAGCGGCATGGTAGACGGGGTAGGGACAATATTCTAGAGCATGGGGCCAAGGTGGTTTAAGGATTTATCATTGAGAGTGGAGATGAGCAAGGAGGGGATGCAAAAAAGACAATAAGCGATCATAAATCGCACTACCAATACGAAGCTGGCGTCCGTTTGGTGCCCAGTTACATGCTTACATGGTTCAGGTATCTGATTGGTCAAAGGGACCTTGGTGCTTGGTTTTGGGATCTGATTGGTTGAAAGGAAGGCTGGCAGTCCCAAGTTCTAGGATTTGATTGGTCAAACTGCATTCATACATTCTTACATTTCTACAATCCTATCCAGTCCATTCCTTTTTCACTGGAAGTTGTTTAATTTGAATTGAAATTGTGAGGGAAAAAAAACAGTGCTGTTTTATTAAAACTGCTTAATTTGTCTATCAGGTAATTCAATTTATTGAGCAAAAAACAGGGCTTCAAATTAACAGGAGCAAACTGTGTTCCTGCATCTTTACAGAAAGGAAACTGTTAATAAGATAGATGGAGATAAAAATATGTTAATGCGTCAGTGTATAGATACAGCTTATTAATAGAAACCCAGAATAAACAGCTGCAAAGTTAGTCTCCAGCACGCAAAAAGATTCAAAGGAAATTTGAAAAAGCATCTTTGGATCATTGTGCCCAATCAATAGGATAACAAATAGCAAACTGTGTGATTTACATGGCACACCTCATCACTCAAACAACCGTAAGTGATATAAAATGTCAGAACACTGTATTCAATTAGCAGCACTGACAACATTAGTCAGTGGTACACAAATAGGAGCCAATTATAAAAGGGCATATCTCTTTAGCACAGGCAGAATTGTAAAGGGGAAATGTCACTTCAATACACAGAGAAGTGAACTATCTCGTTGTTGATTATGGCCATTAATAATTCTTACCTTGACAGAGTGGAACTGCAGTGTCCCACTGATACGAGCCATTTGGAAACTGTCTGCAGGTGGCATTACGCTGACCGACCAATCGGTACCCCGATTTGCAGTAAAACTGCACCACGCTGCTCAGTGTGCCAACTGTCTTATTCAGCACTCCACCATTCAACGGGACACTGTTCAAGCTGCAGTAGGAAGCTGGAAGCACAAAGCATAGATTCTCAATTGAATTTCAGCACTCACATTAAGAACATAAAGATAATGAGAAAAATCGCAATTGCTGGAAATTTGAAACAACAGAAAATGCTGGAAATCTTCAACAGTCGGAACCCATCTAAAACATTAACCTATCTTTCCTTTTCCGATTGCTGGCTGACCTACCGTGCATTTCTCGCGTGTTCCCTTCTTATTAAGAAAATAACACAGATTCGAAGTTAATTTATTTATTCATCATCATTATTATTTAATGCCTCTGCGACAATGAGTTAATCATGCTCCAACAGCTGCTCCTCTGGCTGGTGCTATTTTTGTCAGTCACTTGGCACTCTCTCAGGGTCCACTACAATGCAACTCGGCCTTGCAGCAACTCAGAAGCAAGAACTAATCTTCAGTTAATTTCAGATGGCCGTAATATTTGCTAAATTCCATAGAGGAAGTTAAGTGTCATATCAATTATGTAAATATTTCACTGGTGGGAGGACATCACTTTCCAAAAAAAGTCCTCAAGCCAGATATAATGCTCCACATTATGATTAACCTATTAAACCAATATGCAACGGAATCATTTGAGATTTTTTCTTAGATTTCTGCTCATGATAATCTATCCTTGGGTTCCAATATGCAAACATACTGGAAAAACCACATCATCCCAAATGATCTACTCAACTGAGCAACGACAGAATAACTGAGTTTTAAATCTGGAAGAGCCCTGTTAAAGAGGCACTGATTTTTTTTTATACATTTAGATTTCAGAAATTCTAGCTATATGGATCTATTTGTGATGCAGACGTGTCAGATTTTACTGTGAATTCAACAGTTTTGGAAGACTGTAGATTTCTGGATTAGCATATGTAATAAGTGGTGAGTATTTATCAAAACAGCTGTTATTCCTAAACTTGTTGACAATCCTGATGCTAATTTTTGAATTATGTAAACTGGCTAATATGAGTCTTACTTTATCTAGTAACCAATATGAGCCATGAAAGAGTTGTGAGCCAGTGTGAAGATCTATGTCATTGTGAAGAGGTGCAAACCATCACATAGAACTGCAAGATGCTGTAAACTGCAGAGATGTAGGCTGTGTTTATATTGCGTTAGTGCTAATGCTGCTGGCTCTCAACACATGGATTTTCTCAGCCACCTTCCCACTGGCTGCATAAGACCCTTGTGACGGGAGCAAGAGGCAGTAGCCCAACTCTAACTCAATGTAAAAGTCTCTTTGAAGTGGTGTAAGTCACTGTGACTAGGTGAGTCATTTTGACTTATTGTCATGACATATTTCAGTATAAAGAGGTAAAAGCCATGGTGAAATTAAGCGACATGAGTCATTGTGAAGTAGGATAAGTTATTATAAAGAGTTACAAACCTTGTGAAGAACTGCAACACATTATGAAGTAAAGAGATGTTAGTCACTGTGAAAGGATGAAAACATTGTGTACCAGTGTGTGGGAATCATAGGTAATGATTTACTTGGAACGTCTCGAAAAAAAGATTTTTATACTCGGTAAGAAGTTCAATTATTCAGCGCAATCTCCAGCATCACAATAAAGACTACAGTTGAATTTTGATGTCCAGTGAAATGATGCACATTCAACTGTGGTGACCCTAATATTGTGCACACAAACCTAAAATAAAAACAGGTAAAATATTTTGCAAACCATAAACGTGTAAAAAATGAAAAAATATGTTGAATAAAGTGATTGGCAACTTGTTAATTATCCTTCTAGAGTTTCAGTCAAATTTTCAAAATGGTCGGTTTGTACCTTCAATTTGTCATCACAATCTCCACATGTCCTTACTTTATTTCACAAAATCTTGGCTTAATATGTTTTCCCCGGGCCCAAGAAATGGTCTCACTTTAATTTTACCAGTAGCCGTTGGTTAAAAGCTTATTTTTCTTGCCTGTTTTTTAAAAGTTCGGGAGGGGTGTGTCCCTAACACTAACTCGGTGGGCAGCCTTTCAATGGCCAACTTTTTCTTTCATAAAATATACTTTATTCATAAAATTTGCAGCAATACATGCAATACAGTTGTCATATCACATTCCAACAGCTGAAAAGAGTTGATTGTTCCTGTAACTCTTCTGCCTTGCTCCACCACAATGGGCAGTGTAACCATAGCTGTCCAGTCACACACCATTAGATAGGTCTGGTGCAAAAACAACATAGGCTCAAAACTTGGCTGTTGGATTTATTCCGAACAATAGGAAAAAATAAATCCAATGCACATTGACTGAAAAAAGATTAAAGGTTCATTTGGGACTTTCAGAACATTCTTGTGACATCTTGAATTCAAATAATTCAGAAATAACTGAAAGTTTTATTTTTATTGTTCATTGTGGCTTGCTGTATCAGCAGTCAGCCTTACCGTGGTTCTGACATTATAAATATACTTGTAAACCAAACCTACAGAGACACCAAGGTCTGCATTTTCCAGTTGTGGTTAAGTTTGATTTTAGCAGCAAGGGTCTCCTGATAAAAGTGGTATTTATAAATGCAGAGCGGTTGACGTCAGCTTACCAAGTACTCACGCATCTCACTCAAGTGTAGCAATGTTTAATTAGAAGACTGTACCCAGATCTGCATCACTCAAAACATGACTGCAAAGTTCAGAACATGAACCATTTCTACATAGCTCAGCTGGTTTAACTTCAATCAATATTCCATATATCCAGGAATTTCAGGAAATGCCATTATTCTTAATATCAATTTAGAACCATTGTGACATCCTTGGGCAGTAGCAGTTTGCCAGGAACCATGACAAGTTCTCAATGTACTAGGTAATTTCACTGATCCTGTACTCCCAGCAAGAAGCAATATTGAGGGGAGCATGGGTCGGAGAAAGGGCTACAACACCATAGCGATGAATCTCCAACCCGCATTCCCATTGAGCACAGTGCTGGTGAATTTACTGTTATATGTAAGATAGATGATTATGGCCATCAGGCTATTTGACTATGGGTTGTAATAAAGCTAATCCCAATCACGTCCTCAGCTGATGTCCTTACATCTCGCCTCAATTTCCACCCCCGCCAACCCAGATTACAACAAAAACCAGATGGCAATTTGGGGCCCAAATTGATGTCCATTAAACCCTTTCGGGAAAAGAAACACTTACATCAGGCGTGTTGGAAACACTCTTCTGCAAAGCGCTCCACAAAATCTTTTTACCATCATCACAGGAACAAACTGACTTCTTATAGATTTGGTCGAGTAAATCTTGCATGGTAAATTTTAAATCATACAGTTTTAGATTTACACTTTATTGGATCCAATAGAAGTTGATGGAATTTTTGTAAAGAGCAGAGACTGAATCAGTCACAGATCATGTTGTACTTGCACTGCATTTTAGTCGAATATCAATGTGCTGAGCAGATAGGATCATTTGTAAATAAGGAAGAATTACAGTTTACAAACTGTACTTTTTCATAAGATTTTCTGCATTCAGAAATGGCTATGTTGTTTGTTCTAGCTCAGAGGGGAAACAAGGCCTCCTACTGTTTGGTGGTATTTGTAAGCAGCTTTCATTAATATATCTCTAGTGTTGGAGCACTTCTGCACACAGGTCATTCATCTGGATGCCTTTTTGCATCTGAAGCTTTTACAGGATCCCAAACACGTTGCCTGCCAGATCTTTACGGGGGAATTTAATCGAGATGTGCGGCTTTTTCAGAGAATTAAGGCCCATTTAAAAAAAAAAACCTCAAGTAATCTCTGAGGGAAGTCAGTTGAAATTGCCATGAGGCAATAAGCTCTGCATCCATCATTTGTTAGGCTGATTAGCTGGAAGCAGTGTCAGCATTCTGTGCGGCAAGTGATCAATAACAGTCTGCTCTCACTTATTCAGCACAAAAATAAATGTTGCGTTCTGTACTTTATTCTTATGTTGACTCAATATCAATAGATTTTTTAAAAATCATAATTATAGCCACATATAACATGAGGTCACTGTAAAACATAATGATAAGAATGGCACACCAGCAGAATGTTAAAAAAACAAATCAGAAAGATAAAAGACTTGCATAATTTTATCCAAGTAATTGGCTAGAAGCACAAAAGCTACATTAAGAGTTCATGTCACTGCATCTAATAACTACAAAACATTGCATGCTCTTCGTCCTTCCCGCACCATCCCCTGTTCTAACTTGCTCTTTCTTGGGATGTAGAGGATTAACAAGAAGACGTGTTGCTGAAGGAAAAAAAAAAACAGGAACAGGGATCTTGTCAAAGGAATAGTTTATCGTCAACTTTATTCAAACCCACTTATGTGTATGTGGTTTTGGCCAGATATTTCTCTCATGTTCAGTGCCAAGGAGAACTCCCATTAGCAAGCCCTTGCTCCCTGTAAACCTAAATGAGACAGTACATCTACAATATCTGGTACTGTCGCACTGCCGAGGGGTTGAACAGAAAGCCTTGTTACAGTATCAAACTCACTGCATATGACAAGCCCTCGCGTGATCTCCTGGGCTTCAAAGAGGGGAAGTATAAACACTCTATTAGACTATGGTTAAGCTATAAACTATGAAATAGGTTTATTAAAAGAAGCGGATAAGCAATGACAAAAGGCAAAACAGCAGCTTGCACTATTTGTGTAGAGCTTTTAACTTGCGTTCTTCTTCATAGAAAAATAACAAAAGACAACACTTTGCTAATAGTGCTAAGCTTGGACCAGAGTTTGCACTGTAGTTCTTATACATTGCGATATGTAATGTCCCAAAGAGCACTACACAGAGCACCTCCACCTGAGCCACGGTGCAGTGAGACAAGAAGAACTGATGAGGTGAAAAATGGCACAAGCTATTTCTCTGCCTCGGCATGGGGCTGTCAATTAAACCCTGCCCCAAGGACACAATATAGGAGCTTCGCCCACAAGGAAAACTAGGTGTTTATGCTCAATTTTTTCAAGTATTGCCAGGACATATGGAATCAAATACATATCTTTCATAAGGGTCTGGCTTCCATCGAATTTAAACCACAGATGCTTGCTGGCTGGGGAGTGTCACATCTCCTAGTGTCACGAGATTTAGGGTGGATGTGTTGGTTACTTCCTGGCTTCACATTATCCCCTTTCTCACGCTTGAACAGACTTTGGGACAATACCGCATCTACTGAACTACCTGCTTAATTTGAGTTATATCCATTCTTAACGAGTTTGTTCTCCGAACATATTTATGTGACAAGAACTGTGAGTCTTCTGGTGACTTTGTATATTCAGTCAGATGAGTAGTTACAGTTAGACAAATTTGAAGTGGCCGATCACCTCCGATAAATAGACATTAAAATTTCTTATGATTTAAAATGAGACTAACTATTCATCGCACACTGTTCCACACGTGCAAAACTGGTGACAATGGGCACAATTTTAACATTGAAAAACGGGTGGGTAGGGGGCAGGGGGGAATTCAAAATCACAACGTTTCAGACCTGCCCCCAACCCGCCATTTCTGGTTTTCACCGGGACGGGATGAGGGGCGGCGACCAACCCGCGCCCAGGAGGCAGGTCGGTGACTAAAATCTTTCAAAGAGGTTGCCGGCCTCCATTTTTGCAGATTTTTCAATTTCAACCCCTGGGGTCTGAGATTCCTCGGCCTTCTCCTTCATGCCATATGAAAGGTGGCGAGAAGGCCCGAAACTGCAGCTAAGTGCCTTTCTGGCACTGCTCATGGGCCCTGAGGAGCAGGAGTGCTTTCCCCAACAAGCCTATCTGCAAAGGCCACCCAACTTTCGCTGACCACCACTCCCAATCTCTGATCCCCCCCCCCCCACCTCCACAACGATCGCGGACCCCCGCCCCCGATCTCCGATCCCCCCAACAACGATCGCGGGTCCCCGCCCCCGATCTCTGATCCCCCCCCGACAACGATCGCGGACCCCCGCCCCCGATCTCCGATCCCCCCAACAACGATCGCGGGTCCCCGCCCCCGATCTCTGATCCCCCCCCACAACGATCGCGGGTCCCCGCCCCCGATCTCCGATCCCCCCCACAACGATCGCGGGTCCCCGCCCCCGATCTCTGATCCCCCCCACAACGATCGTGGGTCCCCGCCCCCGATCTCTGATCCCCCCCACAACGATCGCGGACCCCTGCCCCTGATCTCCGACCCCCCCCCATAATGATCACAGACCCCCCCGCCCCTGATCTCCAACCCCCCCCCCCACAACGATCGCGGACCCCCGCCCTCGACCACCGATTCCCCACCAACGATTGTGGACCTCTGTGATGACCCCCAATACCGATGCCCCCCTCCTGTGATTGACCCCCCAATCCCCCCCCCATGACTGACTCCCACCCCATGACTCCCATGCCCATCGGTGCCCCCAAGCCCACTAGTGCCCCTATGCCCACCGGTGCCCATCAGTGCCCCATGTCCACCTATGCCCCCCTGCCCCATCCATACAATCAAAGACTTACCTGAAGACTTACCTGAACACGTGCTCTCCCTGGCTGCTTTCCCATCCGACTGAGACCAGCCTGTCAATCGGCCGTCCAGTCGGATGGCAAACTGACAAAAGATCATAAGGATGTCCGGGAAACCCGTACTTCCAGGTTTCCCATCCGCGATTTGACCTCCCCTGCTCCCTTCCCAGCCCGGGGTCAAAATCAAGCCCAATGATTGGCAAAAGCAGCAACAACAGGTGGTCTGTAAGATTGCTGGTGACGGGACAGAGTTGATCGAAAAAGACTGTGGTTGAAATCATTGGAAAAGAAAATTGGGCGAGGGGTATAATGGGCGGCCGATTCGCTTCCGCCTATTTTGTGTCCCCGCCGAAGTTGAATTTCAACCCCACTGTTGCCAGTGGTTGAGTGATCTGGAACAAGAGGGCATAGATATAAGATTAAACGTAAGATATTTAGGTCAGAGATCGGGGAAACTTTTTTTACACAGAGTTGTGAAGCTGCGGAATGCATTACCAGGGTTAGTGATTGAAGTAGAGACCATACCAACATTTAAGAATAGGTTAGATAGGTGGTTGAAGGAAAGGAGAATACAGGGGAATGGGAACAGAACCGGTACGTGGGATTAGCACTACTGCTCATGTGGAGGATAAAAACCTACATGGAGTGGTTGGGCTGAATAGCCTGTTTCCATGTTGTAATTTGTATATAATTCTATTTCATTTCTTTTCCGATGGCATTTGAGGCAAGTTCTAATACGTCATCAGTTAGAAACATAGAAAATAGGAGCAGGAGTAGGCCATTCGGCCCTTCGAGCCTGCTCCGCCATTCAATATGATCATGGCTGATCCTCTATCTCAATACCATATTCCCGCTCTCTCTCCATACCCCTTGATGCCTTTTGTGTCTGGAAATTTATCTAGCTCCTTCTTAAATATATTCAGTGACTTGGCCTCCACTGCCTTCTGTGGTAGCGAATTCCACAGGTTCACCACCCTCTGAGTGAAGAAATTTCTCCTGATCTCAGTTCTAAATGTCCTACCCCGTATCCTGAGACCATGACCCGTCGTTCTGGACCTCCCAGCCAGGGGAAACATCCATCCTGCATCCAGTCTGTCCAGCCCTGTCAGAATTTTATAGATTTCAATGAGATCCCCTCTCATTCATCTAAATTCGAGCGAATACAGGTCGAGTCGACCCAATCTCTCCTCATACGACTGTCCCGCCATCCCAGGAATCAGTCTGGTGATTCTTCGCTGCACTCCCTCTATGGCAAATATATCCTATCTTAGGTAAGGAGACCAAAAGTGCACACAATATTCCAGGTGTGGTCTCACCAAGGCCCTGTATAACTGCAATAATGTAAGGAATCTTATAACACCAGGTTATAGTCCAACAATTTTATTTTAAAATCACAGGCTTTCGGAGATTATCTCCTTCATCAGGTGAGTGAGTGAAAGGTTCTCAAATCGCATATCTTATATTAGGCTGGGACACCATCACACCAATCAAAGGTGTCGTTGGTGTTCAGACAGGTTAGCCATGGAAAACAGTAGGTCCCAGTATGCTGAATACACATTGTGTCAAATTACACAGACAGAGACTACCTCATACGTTGCAGGAAAGGATGCCCTGGAGCATGGTACATTGGCGAGACCATGCAGACACCGCGACAACGGATGAACGGACACCGTGCAACAATCGCCAGACAGGAGGGTTCCCTTCCAGTCGGGGAACACTTCAGCAGTCAAGGACATTCAACCACCGATCTTCGGGTAAGCGTTCTCCAAGGCGACCTTCGAGACACACAACAACGCAAAATCGTTGAGCAGAAATTGATAGCCAAGTTCCGCACCCATGAGGACGGCCTCAACCGGGATCTTGGGTTCATGTCACGCTACACGTAACCCCACCAGCAAGGGAAAAAAAAGTTATCTGTTTTTAATATTCTCTCTCTCTCTTTCTCTCTGCCTTTTGGGTCTCTTTCTCTCTGTCTGTGTAATTTGACACAATGTGTATTCAGCATACTGGGACCTACTGTTTTCCGCGGCTAACTTGTCTGAACACCAACGACACCTTTGATTGGTGTGATGGTGTCCCAGCCTAATATAAGATATGCGATTTGAGAACCTTTCACTCACTCACCTGACGAAGGAGATAATCTCCGAAAGCTTGTGATTTTAAAATAAAATTGTTGGACTATAACCTGGTGTTGTAAGATTTCTTACATTTGTCCACCCCAGTCCATCACCGGCATCTCCACATCATAACTGCAATAAGACATCCTTGCTCCTGTACTCTAATCCTCTTGCAATGAAGGCCAACATGCCATTTGCCTTCCTAACTGCTTTCAGTGCCTGGTGTACAAGACACCCAGGTCCCTTTGTACATCAACATTTCCCAATCTATCACCATTTAAATAATAATCTGCATTTCTGTTTTTCCTTCCAAAGTGGATAAATTCACATTTATCCACGTTATACTGCATCTGCCATGTACTTGCCCACTCACTCAACTTGTCTAAATCGTCTTGAAGCCTCTTTGCATCCTCCTCACAACTCATAATCCCACCTAGTTTTGTATAGTCAGCAAACTTGGAAATATTACATTTGGTTCCCTCATCCAAATCATTGATATATATTGTGAATAGCTGGGGCCCAAGCACTGATCCCTGTGGTACCCCACTGGTCACTGCCTGCCACCCTGAAAAAGACCCATTTATTCCTACTCTGTTTCCTGTCTGTTAAACAATTCTCAATCCATGCCAGTATATTACCACCAATCCCATGTGCTTTAATTTTGCACACTAACCTCTTATGTGGGATTTTATCAAAGGCCTTCTGAAAATCCAAATACACCACATCCACTGGTTCTCCTTTATCTATCCTACCAGCTACCAGTTACATCCTCAAAAAACTCCAGTAGGTTTTTCAAACACAATTTCCCTTTCATAAATCCATGTTGACTTTGTCTAATCCCGTTGATATTTTCTAAGTGTCCTGTTATCACATCCTTTATAATAGACTCTAGCATTTTCCCTACTACTGATGTTTGGCTAACTGATCTGTAGTTCCCTGTGTTCTTTCTCCCTCTTTTTTTTTGGTATGTTATATCAGTTGTGATTCATCGACAGAAGGTTTGAAAGGCAATAATTGGCTTTAATATTATGAACTGGAGTGGAAAGAGTTCTACTCCTGCACGACAATAGGAAGGAGCTACAAGGATTTTCTGACACCAATACTAGGGACAGTGATGATTACAACAGCACAGTTATGCACAAATAAAACATCCTCTTTCATTGGGCTCAAACAAAACGTGGGGTAGACAGTGGATCAAAGTGGACAAAGAACCAGAAACTGAGATGAAACTACAAAAGTAAACAAAAGTGCAAAAAAAAACCTCCCCAAATCAGAAATCTATCACAGGACATAACTGATAGTAGTTCAGAATCAAGAAAAATCTGTTCCGTGCAAGTGAAAAGCATAGAATAGAATCATAGAAGTTACAACATGGAAACAGGCCCTTCGGCCCAACATGTCCATGTCGCCCAGTTTATACCACTAAGCTAGTCCCAATTGCCTGCACTTGGCCCATATCCCTCCATACCCATCTTACCCATGTAACTGTCCAAATGCTTTTTAAAAGACAAAATTGTACCCGCCTCTACTACTGCCTCTGGCAGCTCGTTCCAGACACTCACCACCCTTTGAGTGAAAAAATTGCCCCTCTGGACCCTTTTGTATCTCTCCCCTCTCACCTTAAATCTATGCCCCCTCGTTATAGACTCCCCTACCTTTGGGAAAAGATTTTGACTATCGACCTTATCTATGCCCCTCATTATTTTATAGACTTCGATAAGATCACCCCTTAACCTCCTGCTCTCCAGGGAAAAAAGTCCCAGTCTGTCTAACCTCTCCCTGTAAGTCAAACCATCAAGTCCCGGTAGCATCCTAGTAAATCTTTTCTGCACTCTTTCTAGTTTAATAATATCCTTTCTATAATAGGGTGACCAGAACTGTACACAGTACTCCAAGTGTGGCCTCACCAATGCCCTGTACAACTTCAACAAGACATCCCAACTCCTGCATTCAATGTTCTGACCAATGAAACCAAGCATGCTGAATGCCTTCTTCACTACCCTATCCACCTGTGACTCCACTTTCAAGGAGCTATGAATCTGTACTCCCAGATCTCTTTGTTCTATAACTCTCCCCAACGCCCTACCATTAACGGAGTAGGTCCTGGCCCGATTCGATCTACCAAAATGCATCACCTCACATTTATCTAAATTAAACTCCATCTGCCATTCATCGGCCCACTGGCCCAATTTATCAAGATCCCGTTGCAATCCTAGATAACCTTCTTCACTGTCCACAATGCCACCAATCTTGGTGTCATCTGAAAACTTACTAACCATGCCTCCTAAATTCTCATCCAAATCATTAATATAAATAACAAATAACAGCGGACCCAGCACCGATCCCTGAGGCACACCGCTGGACACAGGCATCCAGTTTGAAAAACAACCCTCTACAAAGGATGAACTGTTGTGTCAATTAAGGATGTGACAACTCTACTGTAGATTGAAGACATGCCAATAAAGTTGTGATGGATTCTGGTTGCCTGAGAAACATTATTGATGAGCAGCATTTCACAGAAATTGTGCAGAGTGTTGATTCAAAGCTGAAACTAAGAAAAAGCTCACTATGGTTCTCATAAACCTGTCGGTGCTCAGTGACTTGAAAGGAACAATAGAAAGAGTAGACGCGTCTGATAAAATATACATTTTGAAGAGCATTGCTGGGTCTCTTCTAAGTCTACAGACAGCAACAGAGTTCCTAAATAAAAATAATGGAGTAAACAAAGTGAAGGAAAGCAGCATTGTTGATGAAATATGTACACTTTTCAAACACCTTGAAAGGCATTAGTAAGCTAAGGGGTGTGCCAGTGAACCACTTGTAGATGAATCCATGCAGCCAGGATAACAGAAAATCCCTGTTCCCTATTAGGGAAAAAAAAATCAAGAAAATCCTAAAAGTATCAGCAGTGGTGGTTGTACCAAATCTTAGAAATTGTGAATTCTGATTACGTGTGGGACAGTGCGCCGCAAACAAAGCGATAAAATGAAAACAACATGGCTTGCCAACACGAAGTAAAATCATTGCCACTGGATTTAAATCAGCCAGAAAGTCAGTAGCCCAGAAAATCTGTCCGTGAGCCTGTACGTTGGGGCCCGAGGTGCACCCAATATTGGGCCTCGGGCCTCATTTTCATCGAGCGGGTGAGCTGCGGAGAGTATTGGACAGCTCGTCAGTGAAGCGGGATTGAAGATCGTGGGGAAGTGAGGTGACCCGGAAGAGGGGCAACCAGGTCAGGAAGGCGGCCGATTGGGATGATAAGTGGGGCCATCGGGTTGGGAAGGGGGCGAGTGGGTTGTCTTGGGGGGGGGCGATAGCGGTAACCAGGGCGGAGGTAGCGGTGGTGATCCGGGGGGCAGGGGGTGAGCGGTATCTGGGGGAGAAGCGGTGGCCAGGGGGAGATAGTGGTGGCCGGGAAGGGTGGGGAGGTAGTGGTGGCCGAGGGGGAAGCGATGGTGATTCGGGGGGCAGGGGGTGAGTGGTGGTGATCCGGGGGGAAGGGGTGAGTGGTGGTGATCCAGGGGGCAGGGGGTGAGTGGTGGTGATCCGGGGGGAAGGGGTGAGTGGTGGTGATCCAGGGGGCAGGGGGTGAGTGGTGGTGATCCAGGGGGCAGGGGGTGAGTGGTGGTGATCCGGGGGGAAGGGGTGAGTGGTGGTGATCCAGGGGGGCAGGGGGTGAGTGGTGGTGATCCGGGGGGGCAGGGGGTGAGTGGTGGTGATCCGGGGGGCAGGGGATGAGCATGGGCGATTCAGGGGGCAGGGGGTGAGCAGTGGCGATCCGGGGGGCAGGGGGTGAGCGGTGGTGATCCAGGGGGGCAGGGGGTGAGTGGTGGTGATCCAGGGGGGCAGGGGGTGAGTGGTGGTGATCCGGGGGGCAGGGGATGAGCATGGGCGATTCAGGGGGCAGGGGGTGAGCAGTGGCGATCCGGGGGGCAGGGGGTGAGCGGTGGTGATCCAGGGGGGCAGGGGGTGAGCGGTGGTGATCCAGGGAGCAGGGGGTGAGCAGTGGCGATTCAGGGGGCAGGGGGTGAGCAGTGGTGATCCGGGGGAGCAGGGGGTGAGCGGTGGTGATCCGGGGAGCAGGGGGTGAGCGGTGGTGATCCGGGGGGCAGGGGGTGAGCGGTGGTGATCCGGGGGGGCAGGGGGTGAGTGGTGGCGATTCAGGGGGCAGGGGGTGAGTGGTGGTGATCCGGGGGGGCAGGGGATGAGTGGTGGTGATCCGGGGGGCAGGGGGTGAGTGGTGGTGATCCGGGGGGGCAGGGGGTGAGTGGTGGTGATCCGGGGGGGCAGGGGGTGAGCGGTGGTGATCCGGGGAGCAGGGGGTGAGCGGTGGTGATCCGGGGGGCAGGGGGTGAGCAGTGGCGATCCGGGGGGCAGGGGGTGAGTGGTGGTGATCCGGGGGGGCAGGGGGTGAGTGGTGGTGATCCGGGGGGCAGGGGGTGAGTGGTGGTGATCCGGGGGGCAGGGGGTGAGTGGTGGTGATCCGGGGGGCAGGAGGTGAGTGGTGGTGATCCGGGGGGCAGGGGGTGAGCGGTGGTGATCCGGGGGGGCAGGGGGTGAGTGGTGGTGATCCGGGGGGCAGGGGGTGAGCAGTGGTGATCCGGGGGGCAGGAGGTGAGTGGTGGTGATCCGGGGGGCAGGAGGTGAGTGTTGGTGATCCGGGGGGCAGGGGGTGAGCAGTGGTGATCCGGGGGGCAGGAGGTGAGCGGTGGTGATCAGGGGGGCAGGGGGTGAATGGTGGTGATCCGGGGGGGCAGGGGGTGAGTGGTGGTGATCCGGGGGGCAGGGGGTGAGCAGTGGCGATCCGGGGGGGCAGGGGGTGAATGGTGGTGATCCGGGGGGCAGGGGGTGAGCAGTGGCGATCCAGGGGGTAGGGGGTGAGTGGTGGTGATCCGGGGGGGCAGGGGGTGAGTGCTGGTGATCCGGGGGGCAGGCGGTGAGTGGTGGTGATTCGGGGGGCAGGGGGTCAGTGGTGGTGATTCGGGGGGCAGGGGGTGAGTGGTGGCGATTCGGGGGGGCAGAGGGTGAGTGGTAGCGATCCGGGGGCGGCAGGGGGTGAGTGGTGGTGATCCGGGGGGCAGGGGGTGAGTGGTGGTGATCCGGGGGGAAGGGGTGAGTGGTGGTGATCCGGGGGGAGGGAGCAGTGGCGATCCGGGGGGGTAGGGGGTGAGTGGTAGCGATCCGGGGGGGGCAGGGGGTGAGCGGTGGTGATCCAGGGGGAGGGAGCGGTGGCGGGGGAGGGGGTGAGGTAGTGGTATCCTTGTGGGGGAAGCAGTGACGATCCAAAGGGCCTGGGGTGATCCACTGGTGAGGGGCCTTGTTCTTTAAATCCTGATCCTCCCGGCTCCACATTCAGGTAAGTATAGTTTTTAAAATTACCTTGTTAGTTTTGGGTAAGATACTCGAAGCAATCGTTAGGGATGTCCTGTATGAACACTGAGATAGAGAAGGCCATATCAGGAACACCCAACATGGGTTCCAGTATAGAAGGCCATGTCTAATGAATTTGATTGCATTTTTTGAAAAAAATTACTAGGTTAGTGGATGAGGGTCACCTGGTAGACAGTGTCTACCTGGGCTTTCAAAAACTTTTGATAGGGTACCTCACAAGAGGCTTCTCTACAAGATAGAATCTTGTGGAATTAGTGCTAATCTGCTGTGGTGGATTGAGAACTGGTTGAATGCCCTGGACAGAAAGTTATAGTCAGTGGACTGGATCTGTTTGGAGGCTGGGTACCAGTGGTGTCCTGCAGGGATCGGTGTTAGGACCTTTGCTTTTACTATTTTCATTAACGATTTAGATGCGGTTTTGTGGGAATGATCCGCAAGTTTGCAGGCAATATCAAGATATGTGCGCGTGTTAGAGGACTGTAGAGGATGCCCACCTCTTGATGTGTTGGAAGAATGGGCCCTTGTTTGGCAAATGATGTTTAACTTGGGAAAGTGTAGAGTTATGCACGAGGGCAGGTCAAATGCTGAATATAGTTACATCCTACAAGGAAGACATCTTTGCTTTATATATAGTCATAAAAGCAAGGAAGTTATGCTAAACCTTTATCAATCACTGGTTGGGCCTCAGCTGGAGTACTGTGTACAATTCTGGGTTCCACGCTTTAGGAAGGATGTCAAGGCTTTGGAGAGGGTGCAGAGAGACTTCAAAGCTAGGATTGTTCTCCTTGGAGCGGAGAAGATAAAGGGGAGATTTAATAGAGACGTTCAAAATTGTGAGCGGTTTTGATAGAATACGTAGGGAGAAACTGTTTCCACTGGCAGGAGGGTCAGTAACCAGAGGACAAACATTTCAGGTAATTGGCAAAAGAATAAGAGGGGCGATGAAGAGAATTTTTTTAATGCAGAGTTGTTATGATCTGGAATACGTTGCCTGAAAGGGTGGTCAATAGTAACTTACGGAAGGGAATTAGATAAATACTTGAAAAGGCAAAATTTGCAGGGCTACGGGGAAAGAGCAGAGGAGTAGAACTTTTGGATAGCTCTTTTCAAGAGCCGGCATAAGCACGATGGGCCAAATGGCCTCCTTTTGTGCTGTACGATTCTATGACCTTGATGTTATAGTGCATCACTCTCTAAAGGTTCATAATCAAGCTATAGCTAAACAAACAGGGTTCTAGGTTGTATTTAAAGGACAATTCATTATGAAACAAAACATACCATTTTGTCCTAGTACAAGACCTTAATTAGGCCTCAGTTAGAATAAAGTGTCCAGTTTTGGTCTCCTGACAAGATGGGGGATATTGAGACTCTGGAAAGGGGACAGAGGAGGGCCACAAGGTTAGTTCCCAGGTTAAAACACCTTCGTTACCCAGATATGCTCAAAGAGCTGGGTCTACATACTTTAGAGCAGGGAGACTCATGGGCGATTTGATCAAGGTTTATACAATACTGAAGGGACTAGATTGTGTTTGTGTGCTCCAATTATTTCAGTAGATAGGTTAAGGAGCACCAAAGGTTAGGCTTACAAGTTGTGTAAGGGCAGAGCTAGGTTGGCCGTTAAGTGGTCCTTCTTTTCCAAGGGAATAGTGGACCCGAGGAACCGTTTGCTGGCTCGTGCGGTGAACGCTGATTCGCCGCATTCCTCAAGAAAGAGCTGGACCTGTTTCTGGCTGGGGCAGATATCACTTCATAAATGAGATAGGTATCCTATAATATGAATCAGGGTCTACATAATCTCCTGGACTGGTATATAATTTGAAATGGAAGTTCTGGTCTGTTGTTCATTAATACTCATGGCGTACATTGGAAATCTCTATTGCCAAAAAATATTTCAATTTTTTTTTTATTCGTTCATGGGATGTGGGCGTCGCTGGCGAGGCCGGCATTTATCGCCCATCCCTAATTGCCCTTGAAGATTTCCCAACGGTTGACAAGCGTATTGCCAAGTGTGAAGTTGAGCAGCGAAGTCCAGGAAAGTTCCAAACTGAGCTGATCTCGATGAGAAACAGCCTCAGTGCCCCGGGTTTGGTGAGGGGGGGAAATCTTCCAGGGTTCCTGTTTCTGATTGCTATTCTGATCGAAAATGTGTGCACACATAGATAGCACTGGGTTTGGGTGTGATGCCCCACACTCGAACATGTCAAGCAGTGAAACAGCAGTTTCCGGAGAGGGGAGGAGAAAGTTACACACGAGAAAAGATATTTCAACTTGATGATATTTGAAAAAAGGTCCAGTACTCTAGCAGCGCAGAAGGGTTCAGGAACACTTACCGGACATATTTTAGTATTTTTATATGATCACAGGTTACTACTCATAAATTTACATACTTTAAGCAGAACCTTAAATCCTAAAAATAAAATTGTAAGACACTAAATTACAGTTCCGCACCTGTGTATTGGATTTTGAATCCCCTTTTGCTGGTTGCATGATCAGTTGACCAGCGTAAATACAGCTGGCTTCCCGTGCTCGTAAAATTCATTTGTCCAGTGTGATTTCCACTGAGAGCAATCAACAGTCGATTTTGGCCCGTGGGTCCTATTAGATAATAAACAGCGATGAATGAATGCTTTATATATGTTTGGTCAGTCGCACAGAAATTCTGAAGAATCTGAAAATAATACAACTTACAGTTCCGAAGCTCCTGCTAGACTATTAAGGGTACATCTCTTAATAGATGAAAGCTTTGCTCTTTTGGCAATTGTACACCATGCACCGCATATCACTTCAATTGTATATACATTTTAGCTTCCGTGAAGAGCTAGGAATTAAATATGTAAGCAATGCACTGCCACATTCCTTTCACAAGCCCTGGGAGGATAGGGCATACTGTGACCCAAGCCAGTGAGAAAGCCCCACCATTTGTAATATACCTGGTGCTGTCAACATCATCCATTACTGGACATAGATTGAAAATTACCTCAAGGCACGAAGAAAAGGTGGAAATGTGCAGAAATGTGTTGCTCGATGGCTGAGTTAAACGAATGCAAATTGTTTTAATGTGTGTGAGGAGCCCTTGCAATTTGAATAAAAGTTAAATAACTGCGTCTGTTAATTTCAAAATTGTTGTCACATTAATATTTTAGTAAATAAACATGCTAAATTGTAAATTAACTGTTTTCCTTGAGGGCACAGCTCTGAATTGCCATCACCAGGTAAAAATGTGGATGCCTACCTTCAAAGAAACATTACCTTATCCCTATCAAACCATTCAGTTTTATTATATTTTGCAGGCGATGGAAGCATAAAGTAGTAAGATAAATTCCACACTATCAACCACATTCAAATCCACTTTAACAAAAAATGGAATTAATGCCAACAATATTTTGCTTTGACACAGTAGGTCTAACCAACAACTGATCTCCAACCTCTGTGCTTTCCCCTTAATTCTCCTGCAGGAGCTGCCTGCAGCCCATCCCATCATCTCAACTGTGACTCTCGTCAGTGTCATGCCATGATCAGTTGACATGGTATCCACCAGCAGCAGTCCCTCCCTCCCTCACACAAGTGACTCTTAATGGAGTGATGCTTCATCTTGCTGCCTTGACGAGAACAGAGGGAGAGGGGCAAATAGACGTTCGTGACAGGCCGTCCCAAGATCTCAAACAAAAATGTTTTAATAGGCAGACGGTGGTTCGTGCCGCCCTGCCGCCGCGAATTGGGCACAGGGAGCGTTCCTTGCGCCACGCCCACCTGATATTGAGTCTCGGGCCTCATTTACATCAGGCCGTCGAGCTGCAGATACCTGTTGCGCGTCTCCAGCAGCTCGCCGGTGAAGAGGATTGCAGTTTTGGGCCACTGACAGCGCCCCTCAGGTACGTCCTGGGATGTGGGGGGGGGGGGCACAGAACGGGATAGGAGGGACCCCTATTGGGAAATGGAGGTGGCAATCGGGAGGGGGCAGTGCGGCAGCCAGCAACGGTTTTTGGAGCCACAGGGGAGCTGGGAGCAGCACTCCCGATCGTCCCGCCTCCTCATTCAGGTATTTTATGAAACCTACCTTTTTGCTGGCGGCCTGCAGCGGTCCCTTTAAGGGCCGCTGGTTAGGCCGCATGTAGACCACGTTCAGGGCAAACAGATTTGGTACAGGGGCATCAAACAGGTTTTACAGCTTCAGAGTGCCTGATGCCTTTTTCAGGTGAGGTCCCTGACGCCTCGTTTGATGCCTACACCAATACGGCTAACGCCGCACTTCCAGCTCAGAATTTGCGCACGTGTGCCGCCCGCCATATTGATGCTTTTGCATCCATTTTACAACTGTAAAACGGGCGGCGTGTCATCGAGTTTCTAGGCCAGTAACTCCACAGCCTGTCCTACCAGACCGCTTCAAGATATTACTCATTTTTAGTTACACTTAATAAAAATTATTTTATTAATATAGCTGTTGATAAAAATTGCTTATAGTTCGTATCTTACCATCAAATATATTCAGCTCATCGAATTGTTTTTCACTTTGAAACATCTCCACGTAAAGAGAAATATTGTACCGGGGTTCCACCCTAATTGTCCAGGAACAGGTTTGGAAATTAGGATAATTTTCTGGATAACCTGGACTTAATATTACTCCCGATGAGCTTCTGCGGATTTCATTCACTGGACACTGTGCTGAAATTATAAAAAAGCAAATGGATATCTGATTATTGCTAAATCACTGAAGAGAAAAAGAGACTTTCAGGTGACCACATCCATCATTTTTACCTGAAACTGCACCTGCGTTTCACTTGTCTCAGGAATGACAGTACCAAAGTTTCACCTGGCACTGAATGCTTCTTCCCATGGAGGGTGGAAAGGGTGGAACTCTCTTTATGTAAAAAGTGCTTCCTGATTTCACTCCTAAATGGCCTAGGTCTAATTTTAAGATTGTACCGCCTTGTTTTGGATTACCCCACCAAAGGAAATACTTTCTCTCTATCTGCCCTATTGAATTTCTTTATCATTTTAAAGTCCATGATTAGATCACCTCTCAACCTTCTAATCTCAAGGGAACCAAGTCTATGTAACCTGTCCTCTTAATTTGCCCCTTTAAGCCTGATATCATTCTGGTGAACCTGTGCTTTACCCACTCCAAGACCAGTATATCTTTCCTGAACTGCGGTGCCCAAAACTGAACGCAGTAATCCAGATGGGGTCTGACCAACTCTCTGTATAACTGAAACATCACTTCCTCACTTTTGTATTCCAACTCCCTTGAGATAAAGGATAAGTTTGCCTTACTTAATTTAAAACCTTGGTTTATGACTATCCTTTCTCCCTCTCAAACCTAATATCAAATTCAATCGTATTATGGTCCCTATTTGCAAGATGCTCCCTTGCCATCCGATTGTTATCTAATTCTGGTTTATTACTCATGAATATATCTCGTGTGGCCTGTTCCCTTGTCAGTTCTAAAACACATTGCTCCAGAAAGCTGTCCCGAATACATTTTAGAAATTCATTGCCTTTACGTCTTGAGCTGTTCTGCCTCTCCCAATCTATGTGAAAATTAAAATCTTGCATTAAAACCACATTGCTTTTTCTATATACTTCCCTGATGTGATATTTAGACATCCCCCCCACTACATCACTACTATCAGTTGGTCTGTAGACAATTCTTATCAGAGTCTTGCATCCTGCTCCATTCCTTAATTTTACCCAAAGTGTTTCCATTACCTGATCACCCTCACTGAAATCCCTGCTGAAATAACTGCTGTAACTATGTCTCTTATCAATATTGCTATTCCCCCTCCTTTCCCAGTTTCCCTGTCCTCTCTAAAGATCATATAGCCTGGAATATTTAGCTCCCAATCATGCTCATGTTGCAGCCAGGTCTCTGTAATGGCGACTACATTATACCCTTCCAGCTGAATTTGTGCTTCTAATTCACTTGTTTTAATTTTTATGCTATGTGCGTTCATGTACAGAACTGCTTTCTGGGTAACTATTCACACCCTGCCCATATCTTTTGCTGGTCTTTTTCTCATGCCCTTTGATTTACTGTGTGTATTTTCCCCCTCACACTGTCCTGCCCTCTTTACTCTTTCTGCTTAAAGGGCAAATTGCAGCTGATTTTGAAAAGAAATTGCAGCTCCATTTGTATTCGCTTACCTTCACAGGATGGAGGGGTCCCTTCAAACTGCAGTTGTGCTAACAGTCTGCAAGTCATGAGGTCACTGCCAACTAGCGTGAATCCAGGGGGGCACTGGTACCTGACAACGTCACCTGATGAAAGAAAAAAGGAACTTGCATTTGTATAGAGCCTTTCACGACCTCATGATGTCCCAAAGTCTACAGACGATAAAGTACTTTTGAAATGTAGTCACTGTTCCAATGCAGGAAATGCGGCAGCTAATTTGCACAATTGTGGAACTCATTGCTGTTGGGAAACCAGCAATGAGTTCCACACAGGAATCTCACCAATTCCGCCTCCCCTGCCCATTTACTTTGTGTGGAAGGCAAGTGAGGCGGGAACTGGCCAGACTGGCAGGTGACATCATCCTACCAGTCCCGCCTCTTTTGATGTCGGCACAGAGTAGGGTGTGGATGCACGAAATGCCAATCTGCCCTCGGTTTGGGAATTTTTCATCAGCAAAGAAAGGGTGCAGATGCTGCGGAACTGGGTCCTGCCCCAAATTCTGCCCCCTGCCTAACTAAAGCTCTCGTAGCACCCTCCTAGGCTAACAAAGTTTGGGCCCAGTTCCTCGAAAAGAAATTCAATTTCATACAAACTGAGCAAATTTCCAAGTCAAATTTTTTTTTGTTGAATTTTTCTCAAACTTTTTTTTCATAAAAAGTAGCAAACCAGCCCTATTCTCCACAAACAATTTTCTTTTTAAAGATGACTATGAGACAGAGATGGCATATATTGGGCAAATACATTAAGCCTTTCGAACCCTGGCTCCAGAGAACATTCAAGCAACATTTAAAATTTGAAAAATCAGTGATAAATGTAATATATTTGATTTCACTTCACTACATATGCTGTTTATTTTCTATCTTAAAGTAATTGAGGAAATTAGACAGTCAGCATCAGACGAATGGGAAAACCAAACTTGGGGAAACAACTATGAGTCAACGTACAGTAAACACCTGAGAAACAAATGAGCCATTGATACTTGCACTTACCGATCTCATAGTCTTCATCCTCGGTCAGTATTGCAGCCAAAGGAACAACTGGGGGCGGCTGACACTTCTTGAGCCAATAGGCTGGAAAATAAATATGGTTTGAATAAATGTGGTTTAGCAACTAAGCGAACTAACTGTGATTTATTTAAAATATATTCAATTCCAACGTAAGTTAACGCATTAAACATTTTCTAATTTTGTCGGAACATCATTGGCAACATCATTTTGAATTTACCTCTACTTCACTCATATTTTGCAATGTTTGCTGGTGATTACAGTTGGTGCCGATTTTTATTTTTCCAGTAATAAAGAGTGAATGAACCTGCATTTATATAGTGCTTTTCATGACCTCAGGACGTCCCAAGGCGTTTCGCAGCCAATTAAGTACTTTTGAAGCACTGTTGGACTGCAGGGAAACGTGACAGCCAATTTGTGCACAGCAAGATCCCACACGAAAAAAATGAAATAAATGACCATCTGCTTTAGTTATGTTGGCTGAGGGATAAATGTTAGCCAGACACTGGGAGAACTCCCCTGTTCTTCGTCGAAAAGTGCCATGCGATCTTTTACAACCACCTGAGAGGGCAGGCAGGGTCTTGGTTTAACGTTTCATCCAAAAGATGGCACCTCTGACAGTGCCGTCCTCCCTAATTTCTACACTGGAGTGACAGCCGAGATTTTGTGCTCAAGAATCTGGAGTGGGGCTATGAAACCATGAACCTTTGGACTCAGAGAGTCCTACCAACTGTGCCACAGCTGATAATGTTACAGTTGAAGATTTCATGCAATATATTAGGGACAATGATCTGAGTGGAGGAGAGCTGAGATTAAATAGAATACCAGACATTGATCTTTTTCGAAAACAAGAATACAAATGTTTTTACTGAGCACAAATGCAAACTGCAGCGATAAAATAATATACCACATATAGGAAGTCAAAAAGGCCCAGAGAAGTGTACATAACTTTCTAAAATTTAAACCAGCCACTTTAATAGCTGTCACTAATAGAATGGCTGATATAAAACAAACAGAATATCAAAATACATGGTTGCTGATTTGGGGACAGGGTGACATTGTGGGTCACCTCTGAGCATCAGTGTTTGAATCCAGCTCAGATGTTTGGAATAAAAGTTTCCTTCCTCTGCTTGCTGTAAGAGTCCTGAGAGAAATGAACTTGACAGCCTCAAATGCAAGTGAGCATGGCCCCACAGTAGAACAACTGAATAATCATATCTGTTACAATTCAGCACACTTTGGGTTTGACTGCACCTGTCCTATAAGAAAATAAAAGTGAACATGTGCAGATGGACATTATGTAATGAATGTAATTAAAGGCAGCATAATTTCTGTTGTTAACGGTTTACATTTATTATCCTTCACATTATACATTATCCCAAGATGCTTTATATGGACAGTCGTGGACACTGAGCAGGAAGAGTAAAGTAAGTTTGAAGGAGATTGAAGATATCGGGCGCTAAATTGGGCCGTCAGAGTGCACCCATTGTTTTGGCGTAACACGGCCTCTCCAACATCCAAGATGGTGTCTTGGCTGCGCACGCACGTTTCCAGCGTGACATGCGCTGGACGCCATCTTGGTATAAGAGTTAGCGCAGGCGCAAATGCCGAACACCGGAAGCATGTAAAGGAGAAAATGGATACAATTAGTGTGCAACGCTGATTTAAAGTCATAGACACCATTTTGGGACTTAACACTCAACTCAACGCATAGTCTTAATTACGTCCATCTGAAAGTGTCTTAGAGTGCCTGGAGGACCTCCACCAGAGCTATTTAAAGGGATCATGCAGTATTTACAGGTTAGTGGCTGGATTATTGCTTCTGGCTGCCGAGACATTTGTAACTGTTTTTGGAGGTCTCCTATGCTTGAATACTAGGACGAGGGGACATAGCCTAACATTTAGGAGGCATTCAAGGGTTTCAGAGTAAACATGTTCCCACAAAGAAAAAGGGTGGGGCTGCCAAATCTAGAGCCCCCTGGATGTCAAGTAGCATACAGGGTAAGATAAGGCAGAAAAAGAAAGCTGATGTCAGACACCGAGAACTCAATATTACAGAAAGCCTAGAGAAGTATAGAAAGTGCAGGGATGAAATTAAAAAGGAAATTAGGAAAGCAATGAGAGGGCATGAAAAAATATTGACAAGTAAAATCAAGGAAAACACAAAGATGTTTTATCAATTCATTAAGAGCAAGAGGATAACCAAGGAAAGAGTAGGGCCTATTAGAGACCAAAAAGGTGAACTATGTGTGGAGGTGGAAGATGTTGGTATGATTCTTAATGAATACTTTGCGTTGGTCTTCACAAAAGAGGCGGACGATGCAGAAATTGTAGTTAAGGAGGAGGAATGTGAAATATTGGATGGGATAAACATAGGGAAAGAGGAAGTATTAAGGGGATTAGCATCTTTGAAAGTGGATAAATGACCAGGCCCGGACGAAATGTAACCCAGGCAGTTAAAAGAAGCAAGGGAGGCTCTGACCATCATTTTTCAATCCTTACTGGATACAGGTGTGGTGCCGGAGGATTGGAGGACTGCTAACGTTGTACCGTTGTTTAAAAAGGGAGCAAGGGATAGACCGTGTAATTACAGGCCAGTCAGTCTAACCTCTGTGGTGGGCAAATTATTGGAATCAATTCTGAGGGACAGGATAAACCATCACTTAGAAAGGCACGGAGTAATCAAGGACAGTCAGCATGGATTTGTTAAAGGAAGATCGTGTCTGACTAACTTCATTGAATTTTTTGAGGAGGTAACAAGCAGGGTCGATGAGGATAGCACGTTTGATGTAGTCTACATGGATTTTAGCAAGGCTTTTAACAAGGTCCCACATGGCAGACTGGTTAAAAAAGTACAAACCCATGGGATCCAAGGGAGAGTGGCAAGTTGGATCCAAAATTGGATCAGTGGCAGGAAGCAAAGGGTCATGGTAAACGGGTGTTTTTGTGACTGAAAGGCTATTTCCAGTGGAGTTCCGCAGGGCTCAGTACTAGGTCCTTTGCTTTATGTGGTATATATTAATGATTTGGACTTGAATGTAGGGGTCATGATTAAGAAGTTTGCAGATGATGCAAAAATTGACCGCGTGGTTGATAGTGAGGAGGAAAGCTGTAGACTGCAGGAAGATATCAATGGACTGGTCAGATGGGCAGAAAAATGGCAAATGGAATTCAATCCGGAGAAGTGTGAGGTAATGCATTTGGAGAGGGCAAACAAGGCAAGGGAGTACACAATAAATGGGAGGATACTGAGAGTGTAGAGGAAGTGAGGGACCATGGAGTGCATGGCTGAAGCGTTTGCAACTATCTTCAGCCAGAAGTACTGAGTGGGTGATCGATCTCGGCCTCCTCTCGATATCCCCACCATCACAGAAGCCAGTCTTCAGCCAATTCAATTCACTCCACGTGATATCAAGAAACGGCTGAGTGCACTGGATACAGCAAAGGCTATGGGCCCCGACAACATCCCGGCTGCAGCGCTGAAGACTTGTGCTCCAGAACTAGCTACGCCTCTAGCCAAACTGTTCCAGTACAGCTGCAACACTGGCATCTACCCGACAATGTGGAAAATTGACCAGGTATGTCCTGTCCACAAAAAGCAGGACAAATCCAATCCGGCCAATTACCGCCCCATCAGTCTACTCTCAATCATCAGCAAAGTGATGGAAGTAGTCGTCGACAGTGCTATCAAGCGGCACTTCCTCACCAATAACCTGCTCACCAATGCTCAGTTTGGATTCCGCCAGGACCACTCGGCTCCAGACCTCATTACAGTCTTGGTCCAAACATGGACAAAAGAGCTGAATTCCAGAGGTGAGGTGAGAGTGACTGCCCTGGACATCAAGGCAGCATTTGAACGAGTGTGGCACCAACGAGCCCAAGTAAAATTGAAGTCAATGGGAATCAGGCGGAAAACTCTCCAGTGGCAGGAGTGGTTGTTGGAGGCCAATCATCTCAGCCCCAGGACATTGCTGCAGGAGTTCCTCAGGGCAGTGTCCTCGGCCCAACCATCTTCAGCTGCTTCATCAATGACCTTCCCTCCATCATTAGGTCAGAAATGGGGATGTTCGCTGATGATTGCACAGTGTTCAGTTCCATTCGCAACTCCTCAAATAATGAAGCAGTCCATGCCCGCATGCAGCAAGACCTGGACAACATCCAGGCTTGGGCTCAGAAGTGGCAAGTAACATTCGTGCCAGGCAAGTGCCAGGCAATGACCATCTCCAACAAGACAGAGTCTAACCACCTCCCCTTGACATTCAACGGCATTACCATCGCCGAATCTCCCACCATCAACATCCTTGGGGTCACCATTGACCAGAAACTTAACTGGACCAGCCACATAAATACTGTGGCTACAAGAGCAGGTCAGAGGCTGGGTATTCTGCGGTGAGTGACTCACATCCTGACAACCCAAAGCCTTTCCACCATCGACAAGGCACAAGTCAGGAGTGTGATGGAGTACTCTCCACTTGCCTGGATGAGTGCAGCTCCAACAACACTCAAGAAGCTTGACACCATCCAGGACAAGGCAGCCCGCTTGATTGACACCCAATCCACCACCATAAACATTCACTCCCTTCACCACCAGTGCACTGTGGCTGCAGTGTGTACCATCCATAGGATGCACTGCAGCAACTCGCCAAGGCTTCTTCGACAGCACCTCCCAAACCCACGACCTCTACCATCTAGAAGGACAAGGGCAGCAGGCACATGGGAACAACACCACCTGCACGTTCCCCTCCAAGTCACACACCATCCCGACTTGGAAATATATTGCCGTTCCTTCATCGTCGCTGGCTCAAAATCCTGGAATTCCCTTCCCAACCGCACTGTGGGAGAACCTTCACCACACGGACTGCAGCGGTTCAAGAAGGCGGCTCACCACCACCTTCTCAAGGGCAATTAGGGATGGGCAATAAATGCTGACCTCACCAGCAACGCCCACATCCCATGAATGAATTTTTAAAAAGTCCACAGATCCCTGAAGGTAGCAGGACAGGTAGATAAGGTGGTTAAGGCGGCATATGGAATACTTTCCTTTATTAGCCAAGGCATGGAATATAAGAGTAGGGAGGTTATGCTGGAAATGTATAAAACACTAGTTAGGCCACAGCTTGAGAACTGCGTACAGTTCTGGTCTCCACATTACAGGAAGGATGTAATTGTACTAGAGAGGGTGCAGAGGAGATATATGAGGATGTTGTCAGGACTGGAGAATTTTAACTATGAGGAAAGATTGGAAAGGCTGGGGTTGTTTTCATTGAAACAGAGGAGGCTGAGGAGGGATTTAATTGAGGTGTATAAAATTATGAGGGGCCTAGATAGAGTGGATAGGAAGGATCTATTTCCTTTAGCAGAGGGATCAATAACCAGGGGCATAGATTTAAAGTGATTGGTAGAATGGCCTCCTTCTGTGACGTAAATTTTCTCTGATTCTATGATTTAGACCCAGGACGTGCAGGAGTGAAGTTAGGAAATGCATCTACAAAGGGTGGGAGAAGTTTGGAATGTTATTCTGTAAACGACAGTTGATGCTCGCTCAATTGTGAATTCTAAATCTGAGATTGATAGATTTCTGTGAACCAAGGGTATTCAGGGAAATGGGGCTCAGGTGGGTATATGGAGTTAGATCACAGATCGACCATGATCTCATTGAATAGCGGAACAGGCTCGAGGGGCTAAATGCCACTGCCACTTGCTGCCTCCTGATATGCGCCACCTTCTCCTGCAAGAAAGCGGGATGTGTGTCTGGGTGATGTGCCTGTCATGGTTGAATAGCTGCCAGTGTGTGTGGCCAGTGAGTTGTGGGTGGGCGGCTTGCAAAATTGCTAATGTATAAGGGTGAGAGGAAGCATCTGATTGGAAGAGTTGAGTACTGATGGAAAGTGTTTGTTGGTACGTGGTTCATGGGGGGGTGTAGTGTGTGGAGCAGTGGATGCGACTAGTGGTGCAGTTGGTAGGAGACTCCACTTGACATTTGACCTCACTCACCTTGACCACTTATGTCAAAGCATTGAACTTCTTCCTGCACTGCATCCATGTTCATGATGCTGTGCGCCTGGCATTGACTTCATCCCCCGCTGCCTTCCACTGCCTTTTGGATATATGTCTGGAGGGCCTCTTGCCTCCACCACCCCCCGCTGCGGATATAGGCTATCCCTCCTTCTGTCCACCTCTTGCACCAAGGTCTCTAGTGCATCAGCAGAGAACCTTGGTGTACGCACTCTCGCAGGCCTGGTACCAACTCAGAGTGGCAGATTGGTGAGGTCTGGTATGCTGATTGCAGGATGTGGGATTTAGTCGTGCAACCTTTATTCAATGTTTTAACATAACTCATCAGTTTGTGAACATAGGGACAGGAGCTGAATCTGTGTTTTGCATGGGCGATGTCTCATCTCTGTTCAGACTCCATGCAGACAGCAGACTGTTATTTTCAGCAAATAACGGGTACCAGCTACCTTTAAGAGATTTTTAAGGGACAGCCTGCCTTTAAGAAATTGGGGCTCTCCCTGCTGGTGGAAAGTGCGAATTGCACTGAATCCTCGTGTCAACGCTGATTCGAAACGCTGCTTGAAGATAAGTCCTCAGGCCTCACGAAAGTCTCTTCCCGCCTGCACAGGGTCATTGGGCGCAGGGTAATCGCAGATGGGGCTACCCACGGCCAATAATAGGCCGTATCCAATTTCTTTCCCCCGTAGAATCACAGAATCATTTCAGCACTGAAGGCGGCCATTCGGCCCATCGAGCCTGTGCCGGCTCTTTGTAAGAGCAATCTGGTTAGTCCCATTCCCCTGCTCTTTCCCCACAGCCCTGCAAATTCTTTCCTTCAAATATTTATCCAATTCCTTTTGGAAATCCGTGATTGAATCTGCATCCACCACCCTTTCAGCAGTGCATTCCAGATCATAACTACTCACTGCGCAAAAAGTTTTTCCTCACGTCGCCTTTGGTTCTTTTGCCAGTCACCTTAAATCCGTGTCCAAGGGGAACAGTTTCTCTTTATTTACTTCATCTAAACCCGTCATGATTTTGAACACTTCGATCAAATCTCCTCTCAACCTTCTCTGCTCTAAGAAGAACAACCTCAGCTTCTCCAGTCTGTCCATACAACTGAAGTCCCTCATCCCTGGAACCATTCTAGTAAATCTTATCTGCACCCTCTCTAAGGCCTTGACTTTCTTCCAAAGTGCCCAGAATTGGACACAATAGTCTAGTTGTGGTTGAACCAGTGTTTTATAAAGGTTCAACATAACTTCCTTACTTTTGTACTCTATGCCTCTATTTATAAAGTCCAGGATCCCGTATGCTTTTGTAACCGCTTTCTCAACCTGTCCTGCCACCTTCAAAGATTTGTGAACATTTTCCCCCCGATCTCTCTGTTCCTGCACCCCCTTTGGAATTGTACCATTTAGTTTATGTTGCTTCTCCTTTATTGCAAGGGGGTGAGAGTCTTACTGCAGTTGCACAGGGCTTTAGTGAGACCTCACCTGGAGTACTGTGTATAGTTTTGGTCTCCTTATCCAGGGAAGGATATACTTGCCTTAGAGGCATTGCAACGAAGGTTTGCTAGGTTGATTCCTGGGATGAGAGAGTTGTTCTAAGAGGTGAGGTTGAGTAGAATGGGCCTATACTCTCCGGAGTTTAGAAGAATGAGAGGTGATCTAATTGAAACATTTAAGATTCTGAGGGGGCTTAACAGGGTCAATACTGAGAGATTGTTTCCTGTGGCTCAAGAGTCTAGAACTAGGGAGCATAGTCACAGGATAAGGGGTCGGCCATTAAAGACTGAGATGAGGAGGAATTTCTTCACTCAGAGGGTTGTGATTCTTTGGAACCCCTTATCCCAGAGGGCTGTGGATGCTGAGTCATTGAATATATTCAAGGCTGAGATAGACAGATTTCTGGACTCTAGGAGAATCAAGGGATATGGGGATCGGGCGGGAAAGTGGAGGTCAAAGATCAGCCATGATCTGATTGAATGGCGGAGCAGACTCGAGGGGCCATGTGGCCTACTCCTGCTCCTATTTCTTATGTTCTTATGTTCTCCTCATTCTTCCTGCCAAGATGTATCACTTCGCAGCTCTCTACATTAAATTTCATCTGCCATGTGTCTGCCCATTGCACCAGCCTGTCTATGTCCTCCTGAAGTCTATTACTGTTTACTACACTCCCAAGTTTTGTGTCATCTGCAAATTTTGAAATTGTGCCCTGTACACACAAGTCCAAGTCATTAATACATATCAAAAAAAGCAGCAGTCCTAGTACCGACCCCTGGGTACACCACTGTATACCACCCCCCAGTCCGAAAAACAACCGTTCACCACTAGTCTCTGTTTCCTGCCACTTAGCCAATTTCATATCCATGCTGCCACTGCCCCTTTTATTCCATGGGTTTCAATTTTGCTGACAAGCCTATTATCTGGCATTTTATCAAACGCATTTTCAAAGTCCATATATACAACATCAATCGCATTGCCCCCATCAACCCTCTCTGTTGCCCCGTCAAAAAACTCGATCAAGTTAGTTAAACACGATTTGCCTTTTACAAATCCGTGCTGGCTTTGCTTTATTAATCCACACTTGCCGAAGTGACTATTAATTTTGTTCCATATTATTGTTTCTGAAACCATCCCCAACGCCGAGGTTAAACTGACTGGCCTGTAGTTGCCGGGTTTATCCTTACCCCCTTTTATGAACAAGGGTGTAACAATTGCAATGTTATGGTGAAAGAGGTAAGTTTTCAGGAAGCTTTGGAAGATAGGGAGAAAAGGACAGCCTCCTCGGGTCCTGCTCTTTGGAACTCTCTCTCCAAACCTGTCCATTTCTCTACCTCCTTCCCCGCCTTTAAAAGACATCTCAAAACATAACCCTTTAAACACCTCCCCTAATCTTTCTAAAATGCATTGTTCCGTTATCCCTATTTTAAGTGCCTTGAGAAATGTTTCTACTTTAAAGGTACTACCATAACAAAACTGTTGTTTTTTTTTTATTTGCTGCACTTCAGAAATTTGCAAAAGTAAAGCGTGCAAGGCTATCAGGGGATTAGACGACGAGAATAAGATTTTAAAGTCAACATGCTAGGCGCCTGTGAGACAGTAGTTGTCGGTGTTGGCAAGGGCAGGGGTTGTTGGTGTGTACAATTTGTTGAGAGATAGGAAAAGAGTCACTTGAAGGGTATAACTGGGAAGGCCAGTAAGAACAGCATTGGAGAAACTGAGCCCGCAGGTAACAAACACATAATGAGTGTATCAGATGTGGGGGTGAGGTGGATCGGATGTGCTGTTTGAAACTCAGCTCAAGGATGAACGGGGCACCTGTGGGTTTACTCTGAATGATTATCCAGGGAGGAATCCAGTCCTGAGGCATGAAGATTCTAACAGCCAAGAAAAAGAACGGACTTGCATTGATATCGTGCTTTTCACGTCCTCAAGGCATCCCAAAACACTTCACAGCTGATGAATTACTTTTGAATTGCGATCAATATTGTTTTGGCTTACAGTGTAATGGTTAAGTCACTGGACTAAAGTGAGTTCAGGCCCTCGTTTTACCATCTGGTCAACCAGTGGAAACAATATCGGCCATGAAATTCCTGGGAATAGAGAAGGCAGTAAGCCCAAAAATTGGGACGGACCTGGTTACACCTGGTTTCCACCCCGTTTGGAATGACCCTTTAAAATTCTCGTTGGGAGGGGAGGGGGGCATGGGTGGATCTACGAACTGTACCCCCTCCCTCCCACCCATGTCAAGGGATATTGTGTCTTGGAGAGTTCCTAGGCTTCATTAGGAAATTCAACTCTTTATGCCCTCAATAGACCTCAGGAAAACTCACACCACAGCTACTGTTAGAAAGATAATTGATCCCCTTGGAGCTGAAAACATTTTTCCTTTGTTTTCTTCAGCCCAGTACCTTTGGATCTCCCTAGCTGCTCCACTCTCTGGCAGACAGATCGGGTCAGGTGCAACTGAAGCACCCTTACATGCATGATGAACGACCATGTGGATGACTCAGTGCCCGAGATTTAGGAATGGGGTCTCCGAGCTGGAGTTTTGGCAGGCAAGGGTTCTCTCTGCTGGCGGAGAGGGCCCTTAGGAATTTTGGGGCCCAAATATCACTATTTACCTTGTTGTAACTCGAAGACCTCTAGCAATTCACCCCTTAACAGCACAAATGGAAAAAGCTCTAATTCCTCATCTTCATAACTATAACCTCCCGTCCTTGGCAATATCCTAGGGGATCGACACTGCACCTTTTCCATTGTTTTCCACCCATTTTCTCAGCTGTTGGTTTCCCTGAATACCCATGCCTCCTGCTGTAGATTTCATGAAGACATAAATTCTGGGCTTTTTGAATGTTAAGAAGCTCAGATGCTCCTGTGTAGTTATGCGACATGTATGAAAGATCTCAAAACCTCTTTTACATTCCATCTACTCATTCCTACGTGACTATCCATGTTTTTATTTTAAAAATTTCAAAATTACTCTAATAGTCAACAACCAGGAAGTGTTTGAATGTTTCCATAAATTTCCTTTCAGCATAGAGTGCTGTACAATAAAACTTAGAAATTCCACTAAAATGCTACTAACCAGCGTAATATTCAAATTGTGGAACGATCTATGTGATACAGAATTATGGATCAACCTGTCTCAATCTCCATCAGTGGTTTGTGAAATGGTTATGATCTAAATGCTTTAAGGCTTTACAAACATGCAATATGCAATTGACTGCTATGCTGTGTCCCACTTATTTTGTGGTATTAAAAGTACAGTGATGCAAAGATGACCAAACATGGTTACCTTTGATAAATTAACTTTTCAATGTCAAATAACAATCTTAGTTCAGCCTCAATTTGAAAGGGTTTTGTCAATTCACTATTTTGCTCAGGGTATAGCAGATATATGGAGGTCACACAGTGATGATGAATGATAACTCAAGTTACGACAAATGGGTTTCTCAATCTTATGCTGTTACTCAATCTAATAATTGTAAACAATTTTACAACACCAAGTTATAGTCCAGCAATTTTATTTTAAATTCACAAGCTTTCGGAGACTTCCTCCTTCCTCAGGTAAATGTTTCAGGAAGGAGGAAGTCTCCGAAAGCTTGTGAATTTAAAATAAAATTGCTGGACTATAACTTGGTGTTGTAAAATTGTTTACAATTGTCAACCCCAGTCCATCACCGGCATCTCCACATCAATCTAATAAGCGGGTCTGGGGCAATATATTTTAAATCATTTGTTTTCCTCAGCCTGCACTGAGTTAGTTTACCTCAGTCGTCAGTGCAGCAGTAGGATGATTACATATACCCTCAGTGCCCATCAACTTGGGGGTATGGAAATCAGTAGGATCATTACATATACCCTCAGAGCCCCTGAGCAGGAGGGGGCGGTGAGAACAGTCAGAGTTATTGGCCTTCATTGTTATCCACTGACTTCTGTTGGAAAATGAATGTTGGGGACAAGGGCAGAATCAGGCTCAAGCTCTGATGTCCTCCACGATGAAATGGACTGTCAACATTCACCGTCAGGTTCACACATGAAGAGGGTTCCTTGCACATGTTACTGGAGAGCAGCTGGTGCCTTTGAGATCTCATCCCAGCATGATTCTGCATCTTCACGAGAAAAGGGGGTAAAATTGGAGGGGGTAAACAGTTTCGATTTTTTTTCAATGTAATTTTAATGAGGATTAGTAAAAGTACAGAGGATGGTTTCATATTCCCCTGTATGTCATATCAGAGCTGCTTCCCACTGCTCTCCAAGCACCACTAGCCACCATCTTGAAGAACTCATCCTTGATAATAAACTGTTAAAATGTTGGCCTATTAGTTTCAAATACTGTTTTTCTATAGTGTGGCATATGGAGCCAGCATGTACTTTCAGTTCAATTCATTAAATACAAAACAAGATGCTGCCAAATTCACGAAAATTTTTAAGGAATGAAAGGCTCCTCTTACCGCTTCAGTTACTTACAGCAGGTAGTTAGTGCGGTAGTTAAAGCGGTCAAAATGGGCAATTTTCAGCACCAGGGAGAGGTAGTTCAAGTGAACAAATTTTATCCTGTGCCTTGTGTGTGAATTTTTTTTAACACAGCAGGATTTAACAAAATGTCAGCTATCAGATTAAATCTACTTTACCTAGTTAATGTTTTTAACTGATGCTAACATTCAATAAATCAATTTGACTTGAACATTATTAAATGCAGTCACAACTGTCAATCAAAAATGGCAAGAAGCACACTTTGTTGACACCTATATTTTTGAAGGGAAGAAGACATTATGAAAACTGCGCCAAGGAATAATTGGCATCACTTTTCATTGCTGTAGACACTTCCAAAAATATTTCATTGTTTTGAAAAGCTGCTACCTTTCCTCTCCCTCAAGGCACTGGTTCCTTTCTGAGGTATGATTCCATGAGCACCACGCACCATATGGTACCTCACCTAAGTGGCTATTATTCATTGGAGAGCTTTAACAGTAAGTGCTAGCAGGCTGTTCAACTATGGAGCCAATCCTGCCCTCAGCTGACGTCCATATAAGCTCAGTGGATACTGATTAGGACTGGGAACCCTGCCCAAATTTGCCCTCCATATGATGAATTAGCTGATCTCAGCTGAGCTCACATTCTGACTTTTACCTCAGCTGAGATCAGCTAATGCAACACAAACCAGGAATTAAACACAAAAGTTTCCTGCTTTATACGGGTCAGCTACTCACTGGATAAACTCAACTGAGCCACAGGGAGGATGACTTTGGAAAAGCTGTAGAGCAATAGTGAACCTTAATTGTGAGGAGCTGATAATCCAACCTTTAGGTAATGCCACTGGTGCTCTCCGGATGCCAGTGTTGGAAAGACCTGACCTTATCCAATATTACAAGGTTAGCGCATCTGAATATTCTACTGGCACTCCAGTGTTGCTCACGACATGCTGGGTGCACTGGGAGGGGCGAGGGGTGGGGGGAGGTGTCAGGGAGCAGAAAAAAGGGACCTGGAATTTCAGGCCCCATCAATCATTCAAGGGTGGCTGGCTGCCCCCATTCAACGCTGACAGAAGTTCCCAGTTTGCCGGGGTGGGGGGGACAAGCGGAAGGGACACGCGACAGTGGACAAAGGCGGCACAGAGGACTGGGATGGGGAGGCAGAGATAGCACAAGGATAACTGTAGCATTGCTCAAGCTCTCCAGCTGAAATATGGGGAGGGCCCAGTAATATTTTTTTGTTGTTTGGGGAGGAGGCTTTAATGAGTCTTGAGAACAATTTATGCACAGGCTCCCAATGGCCATCATGCCAACCAGAGGCATTGGTTTTCATTCAGGTTCCTCACGCGTGTTGCAGGCCTTGGGCCTCCACACCCAATAACACCATTGGATTATCAGCACCAAAAAGAGAAGCACGTTTTAGTTTAAAATAAAATGTTTTAAATAAAAACTGGGTTGTTTTTCCCTCTTGATGTCCTGTTCTGCCCTTGATCATCCTGTCTTCAAGTCAGGTACAGTGAGTTGCTGCATTGTCCATGTACTATGTGCACGCTGGTACAAAGAGTTGGACTGCACAAGCACACAATGGCCTACACACACATTATTAAGAAATCAGTGTCGAGGGCCAAGGTGGAAAAAGATGGAAAAGAGAGAGTAAATCAAAAAGTTGTAATTAGCAGACGCCAAGCTTTTCAAAGCCTGTGGACTTTAAGTTAAAGGGAAGTGAGAGGTTGCTTTTTTTTTTGAGGTCCTGAGGAAAACTTAGTTGGAGTAGGAGACAGTGTGATAAATCTAAATTGCAACACAATAGAGGTACAGGGTTCATAAACGGAAAAAGCTGGAAATACACAGCAGCTCAGTCAGCATCTATACAAAAAGGTAAATTAATGTTTCAAGTGCAACCTTCTGTCAGAATTACAGCAATTGCAGCTTTCTGTGTCTTTTAATTTATAACAATATTAGAGCTCAGGATAAATAAGAGAGGAAAGTTCATAGGAATAAGGACTGATAAAACAGAGAAAGGCGAAAATGGGTGCAATGAAGAAAGACTGGAGATTAGGGATGAGAAGATCAGGTGACAAGCTTTCTCTTGTGTCCTATCCAAGAGTGGAGAAATGTATAAGTAGAGCCTCCCGAAATATAGAGCTTGTAGAGCTAAGAATGGTGAGGGCAGCATCCGTACAACCACACAATAAGGAAAAAAAATGATAGGCAGGTTAAAATACAATAAACATTTCAATTCTGCAGATGGCTAGCAGTGGAATCTGACAATTACTACTGCCAATCGCAAATTGAGACATACGTCTCCTTTAGCATCCTTTAGAATGTGTACAGTCTACCAACACAGAAAGGGGGAAGCAAAAACCTGTAAACTTCAATATGTTGACGGCAGGTTTACATAACCAGTTCTCTGTAGGCTCATTTCTGAAAACTGAGCTGGTCTTTGCTCTTATCAGAACAGGCCCATTCAAACGGAGATTAAACCCTAGCAGTTCAAGCCCTACATCATTATATTTTACCTCTGGGCAAATGGAAATAAGAAAATGAATTATCTATTCTAATATACTTTATTTCCATTACAAAAATGACCCCATATGTGTATAAAACTTGCACCAAATGTCATATGACATCTGCATGTGCGTGATTCGACTTCTATTTAAAAGGGAAAAAATAATGTGGGTTAAAGGCTGTTGGAGATTTCACCCTGATCAGTGTCATTCCTTGGTGTAAGTAACACTTTATAAAAGGACCTTCTAAAGAGTTCAATGTGCAAATGCTCAAAAGTCTTTTTTTTAATTCGTTAACATGCGTTGCTGAAACAAACTGACCGTGAAAATTGAGGACAAAGAATCCCCCTCCGGAGAAGTCACTGTGAAACTTGATAAGAACCTGATTGGTGGAACTGTAAGCTGATTCCAGCGCTGTGTTGCCGCTGAAAACTCCTAACTGTGGAGCGTTCTGGTCAGGCCCATCCCTGTATAATGAAAGGAGACAAGTGTGTCTGAAAATTAGTTCAGGAATAAGTTATCAACTTTTACTTCTGATTATAAAGGCTTAATGCGGCAGGATTAAAGAGATCAGTTAAAAGCACAGGAAGGTCTTTTTTTTTTGGCTGCTGTAAGCTTTCTATTGAGCAATATTTGCTGAACTTCAGTGATGTAATATTGATTTGCTGTAACATATCACCGACATATGTAGAGCACATTAAATCCATGCATAGCACATTAAATCTACATGTATTAGAAAAAAATCAAATAAGCAACTTCACCATACTGATTTGTTGAAATATAAATCAGCAAAAACCTCAGAAATCCACATAAAAGCAACTGCTTAAAAGTCTGCTATTTAACTAATCACCGTACGAAATTTATTTTTCATAATTGGCTCCAGCCTTCATTTTTATTTTGAACATATAGCCATATAAATAACATTTATAAGATAACAAGTCCATTAAATAATTGCTTAAAATCATTACAGTTACCCATACAGTCGCCTGTGTGATGTTCCATATAATAACATTTCTTTCCAGAGGCTTCCCTATAGCTCAAGGCCTTGGGATTTAGTGTTTCTTCTTGCCTACTGCTACAATTCTTTACCTGGGATTTCTTGCTCCTGTATTTTACTTACGGAGATGGTCAATCATGCCTGCATGGTCTGGGGCCTACTCTCCATGCATGAATGCTCTTTTACCACAAATGGTGGATCCCAGTCCATTTCTGTATTGCCAAGCCATTTCTTGGGACCACGCAGCCTGCTGAGCACGGGGGAGCTGTGAGCACAGACTTGTCACTTAAACACCTTTTGTCCTACTCACATCTTTTTTTTTGTTTCAGATCGGTCTGATTCAATATCAGTCAATGCAGAAGTGAGTGGAAGTGAGCGATGACTGACAGCTAATCAGGCCACTCATAAGCTACAGAGAGTGGGCGAGGTGCTCTGTGCATGCAAATTTCTGAAGTGTGTATGGTTCGATGTGCAATTTGGATGCATGCAGCTTGAAAGGTGGTGGGAACAATGAGGAATCTGTTGGATTGTGAAGATCTTTGACAATAATGATCTGATTTCTTGTGTGCTCAGTAAAGGCTGTGGTTGTAATTTCACTGAGTTAGAGTCAACGCAGAAGCAAACATAAGAGCCACCAAGATCCCAAACTGTGCTGAATCTGGCCATTAAAAAGTAACTGTTGTTGAGGAGAAGATGGGATTGTTGCAAAATGAGAGCTCACAGAATCACTGCGTTCCAAAATCCCTGCTGCTGAAAAAAATCATATTTTAAAAATTGGGGCAGGTGGCAGATGCCTGATCTTGGAGAGTGAATTGTTGATTAACAAGCAAACTGGGCCAGGACTTTCTTTGTGCTGAAGTGGGTGGTGGGGTATATTCGGTATATGTTGAATATGTATATGTGATCCCACATTGCCAAAAAACTGCTTGTTTAGCATTGCGGCAGCTGGTGAATTTAACTTGGCTGCAAGTCTTATTAGGTTTGAAATTTATATGGTTAATAAATATTATTGGTGATGTCTTGGCAACTACAAAACTATATCCTAAGCACTTCTGTTCTTTCTGTCTATGAGCGAAGCCACGAGAAATGAACTGCTTACTATTAACTTAATAAAGAAGAGGTTCATTTTTGTTTCCGGTTTAAAGCAATAAACAGACCTAAACACCTAATATCTTTTAAACATATATTTTTTGGTTTATATGTGGCAAATCAGAAGAACACAATCAGCGAGAACTATAACAAGGGCACATATCTCATAAAATTCAGCTAGGCAGTTGCTGAGAATACAAAATAGTCTCGAGAATTTGTGCTGGGGTTCCATCGACTGAGTTTGGAACAACCCTATAGCCCAGTGCATTTTCAAATTACTCTGATTTCAGCCAGTATTGGTTAATTATGATTGAACTTCTTCACAGAGTTTCAGGCAACTGTCAGAGAGAGAGAGAATAGAGAGAGAGAAAAGAGAAGGAAAGAGAAGGGGGAGAGAGGGAGACTCAGAGAAGGAAGGGAGACTGAGAGATGGGAGGGAAAGAGTGAGGTGGGAAGGAGAGAGGCAGGGGAGGAAGAGAGAGAATAGAGAGAGAACATGCATATGAGCAACATATTGGGTAGGTTTGTAAAATTTTGCCGCTCGTTTTCAATACAGACCCTTTATGGATTTATGCAGAAAATTAAGATGCAACTGCCCTTTTGTTGCTGACATAGAGATTGATCCTTGATTTTCCTGCTGCATTAATTTTGGTGGGACCGCGGCAAAACCCTCAGAGAAACAGGTGAAAGGCCTTTTTCAGCCGTTTATACTGTTTTTTCGGGAGTTCCACCGATCTCTCCTTCCGAAAAAATCACAGCCATGGAGTCAGCCTTTTCTAAAAATCTCTCTTGTGATGCTATATTGGTCATGACCTGTCATGGGCTGATAGCCCAGCCACATGTTACCATGTTGCAGAAGATTGCAGTCATCCTCATCCAGTCTATTGGTCTGACTGCCTTTCAACTACGGTGAGTACAGGAAAGAAACATTTGTTATTGCAAGCTGACAAACACGGCTGCGATGGGATATCAGTGAACAACGTTCCTGATCTTGATAAGTAGCGCAGAGCTTTATTGAAATTTTCTACTTATTCTCCTAACTTCACTGTCTGTTTTCTTCAACATAGTTCAGACAGGATGACATTATGACATGACAAGGAGCTAGATGTTTATAACTGCAGAGAGCCTGGTATCTTTATAGAAGAGGGACATGCAGTAACATCATGATCAAGGTTTCATGGCTGTTCTTGACTTGGTATCTCTCAACATTGCAGATAATAAACCAATCTTTCAGATGAGCTGTTACCGACTCTAATCATGGTAATGTCAACAACCGAACAAAAAAAAAAATGAGATGACATATATCAGGTCACCAATGAAGACAATGAAGAATGTGGTCAAGCATAATTGCGTAAGGGATCCCTGCAAAGGAACTGCAATAAAGAGGTACTCATTTTACTCAGATTTATTTGGCAATTGAATTCAATAGCTCATTATGACGTAATCTATTACCCTTAGTAAGAAATATCAAGGATTACATCTCTGGTTTCTGAGCTTTTAATAAATGGTTCCATTTCAGGACCAGAGATTGAGAGAATTGGGGTACGACCAGTGTGTCCTAAGGCTAAACTGCAGTTTGCCAAGTCTGAGATGGTGTGGCAGCTTCAGCTATGATAGCTCACTGATTTCCCTGAAATTTGACACAAACAGTAGTAGGGATACTGTTCATCAACCTTTGAATTTGACCTCTTCTCATGGATGGTCACAATGTTTGTTGCTTCCCATTCAAATGATAGTTAAAAACAATGGCTGATAGTGATGAACAAGAGGAGCAGTGCATTCCTCCGCTAGGGCTGTGGAATTCTGACCTCTAATGTCCTTTGAGAAACTCGTTGCCTCCCTTGTTCTGTCATAAGATAGACGACCTGACCACTAACCATCAATTTCCTTGCTCATATGTTATAAAATCAACCTTACCACTTCAGTGGAGGAATTTTTAAAAATTCTATATAAGAGGCAATCTCCCCTTAGGGATACTTTGAAAACTACACTAGCAATCTGATTTTAAAATATAAAACAGTTTTGAAAATTGTCCTGGCGGAAGTGCATTAAACCGTATCCAACTTCAATGGAAAACTATCACTGGGGAAACACTTTATGAATACTTCAGCACTACAAACCGTCTGACAGTACGTATATTGTACAGAGAGAATAAAGGGTACCCGGGAGTGATTTAAGGTAATAGGATTGAGGGAGTTTGGATGATCTAAATTGCTAGAATAAACCTCAAGTGCTGTATAACTGTCATCTCAACCGTAAGACTAGATTACATCTTTAAAATCACTCCAGGATATTTACTGTGTTATACATTGTCAACTTCGTTAGAACACTTAAATCCATTTTGGACCCATTGGTGATGCTCACAATGAAGGATTAATATTTATAATTGTGATCCCATTGCAAATTCATCCAATAATAATCACGTGTGGTTTATCAGAAATTAATCCAAGTACAATCATAGAATCATAGAATCTTACAGCACAGGAGGAGGCCATTCTGCCCATCGTGCCTGTGCCGGCTCTTTGAAAGAGCTGTCCAATTTAGTCCCACAGCCCAGCTTTTTCCCCATAACCCTGCAAATTAGACCTCTTCAAGTACATGACCAATTGCCTTTTGAAAGTTCCTACTTTCAGGTAGTGCATTCCAGATCTTAACAACCCTCTGTGTAGAAAAAATTCTCCTCATTTCCCTCTATTTCTTTTGCCAATTATTTAAAATCTATGATCTCTGGTTACTGACCCACTTGCCAGAGGATACAGTTTCTCCCTATTTGCTCTATCAAAACCCGTCATAATTTTGAATACCTCTATTAGGTCTCCCCTTAACCTTAACCTTCTCTGCTCTAAGGAGAACAATCCCAGCTTCTCCAATCTTTCCACATAACTGAAGTTCCTCATCCCTGTTATCATCCTGGTGAACCTCCTCTGTACCCTCTTCAAGGCCTTGATGTCCTTTCTAAAGTGTGATGCCCAGAATTGTACACAATACTCCAGCTGAGGCCTAATCAGTGATTTGTAAAGGTTTAGCGTGACTTCCTTGTTTTTGTATTCAATGCCCCTATTAACAAAGCCAAGTATCTCATTCGCTTTCTTAACCACCTTATCAACTTGCCCTGCCACCTTCAAAGATTTGTGAATATGAATCCCCAGGTCCCTCTGCTCTTGCACCCTCCTCAAAGTGGCACCATTTAGATTATACTGTCTCTCCATGTGTTCCTCCCAAAGTGCATCACTTCACACTTAGCCACATTAAATTGCATCTGCCATGTGTCTGCCTATTTCACCAGTCTGACTATGTCCTCCTGAATTCTGTTACTATCCTCCTCACTATTTACTACGTTGCCAAGATTTTTATCATCCACAAACTTCGAAAATTGTACTCCCTAAACCCAATCCAGGTCATTTATATATAGCAAGAAAAGCAATGGTCCTAATACTGACCCCTGGGGGATCCCACTGCATCCTTCTCTCCAGTCAGAAAAACATCCGTTCACCACGACTCTCTGCCTCCTATCCCTTGGCCAATTACGTACCCAAGTTATCACCGTCCCTTTAATTCCATGTGCTTCTATTTTCCAAATAAGTCTGTTATGTGGTACTTTATCAAATGCCTTTTGAAAGTCCATATATTCATCTACAGCACTACCTTCATCAACCCTCTCTGTTACTTCTTCAAAAGAACTCAACCAGGTTAATCAGACACGATTACCTTTAAAAATCTATGGCTGGCTGTCTCTTATTAATCCATGCTTCTCCAAGTGAGAATCAATTTTGTCCTTGACAATGGTCTCTTGTAGTTTTCCCACCATTGACGTCAGACTGATTGGCCTGTAGTTACCAGGTTTACCCCTCTCCCCTTTTTTGAACAAAGGTGTAACATTTGCAATCCTCCAGTCTTCTGGCACCACTCCCATATCCAAGGAGGATTGAAAGATTGTGGTCAGAGCTTTTGCTATTTCCACCCTTGGCTCCCTCAGCAACCTAGGATGCATCCCATTTGGACTGGGTGACTTGTTAACTTTGAGTGATGCCAATCTATTTAGCACCTCCTTTCTATCTATTTTATCCAATCCAATATCTCTACTCCCTCCTCCCCTACTGTGACATTAACTTCATCCTCTTCTTTTATGAAGACAGATACAAAGTCCTCATTCAGTACCTCAGTCATGCCCTCTGCCTCCACAAGAAGATTTCCTTTTTTGTCCTTAATCGGCCCCACCATTCCTTTAATTATCCTTTTACTTTTTATATGTTTATAAAAGATTTTTGGGTTCCCTTTTATGTTACCTGCTAATCTTTTCTCATATTCTCTCTTTGCCCTTATATCCTTTTTCAATTTCCCCCTGCACACTCTGTATTCTGCCTGGTTTTTGACTATATTCTGCACCTAACATTTGACATAAACCTCCTTTTCCTGTTTTATTTTAACTTCTATTTCTTTTGTCACCCAGGGAGCTCTACCTTTGGATGCCCAATCTTTCCTCTGAATGGGCATAGGCTTGATTTGTACCCAAACCTTGAAAACCTGCCATTGTTCATTTCCTGTTTTCTTGGCCAATCTTTGTTTCCAGTCCACCTGTACTAGATCCCTTTTCAAATCACTGAAATTGTCTCTCTTCCAAATGGGTATTTTCACCTTTGATTTTTCTTTGTCCCTGCCCATAACTACTTGAAACCAAATTATATTATGATCACTATTACCCAGGTGTTCTTCCACTGAAACACACTCCACTTGCCCTACTTCATTCCCCAGAACTAGATCCAGCACTGCTTCCTTCCTCATTATTCCCCTACTATTACTGCTCTATTATTTTTATATTTCTCTAAAATTTGCCTAAAGATTTGCTCCTCAAGCTCCCTCTCACCATTTGGAGGTCTACTGTAAACACCCAGCAATGTAATAGCTTCTTTTCTGTTCCTTAACTCTGACCAAATAGATTCAGTCTTTGAACCCTCTGTTATATTGTCCCTCTGGAGAACTGTAATAGTATCCTTGATAATAAAATGGACACCCACTCTTACCAATCAGGAGTCTCCATATGATGTATGGCAAAGTATTTTATTTCTACTTATAACATGTGTGGTATCCCAGGAAAATATGCTTGTTCGATAGGAGGTTTTAGCCCCACAACTAGAACTGATAATATCACAACACTGCAAGTCGGCAGGGCTCAAAAAGGCCATTGAAAGTTTTTCAATGTCAAATCATGTAATCCATCCAATGGAGTATCTCTCAGGGTTCATTCATGTTACAAGTTTATTTGCAGTGCAAAGTGGTTTTGGTTTCGCCCTGATGTTAAACTGGTTTACTGTAAATCTGGTATTTTGGCCCAAACTAACTTCGAAGTAAAGCAGAGTCTCACTCCACTTTGCTTCAGTATCAGGTCAAGTCCCAACATTAGATTTAGACTGCACTTACAATCTAAAACCACTTTATACGAACACTGCAGTTGGAGTGTAAATCCCCCCAAAGTCAGTAACGTGCTCCAAACGGGCAGCTTTCAGATTTGTTTTTATGTTACATTAGTTCGAAGGATTTCTCAAGATTGGGATTTGCTCTACAAACCTGCATTGAAAAAAAACAAGCATCTAGAGCAGAGAAGGTTAAAGGGAGATTTAATAGAGAGGTTCAAAGTTATGATCGGTTTTGATTGAGTAAATAAGGAGAAACTATTTCCACTGGCAGGAGGGTCAGTAACCAGAGGAAACAGATTTAAGATAATTGGCAAAAGAACCAGAGAGCAGGTGAGGAGAAATTGTTATACGCACCGAGTTGTTATGATCTGGAATGCACAGCCTGCAGGAGGAAGCAGATTCAATAGTAACTTTCAAAAGGGAATTGAATTTATACTCAAAAAGGAAAAATTTGTCGGGCTACGGGGAAAGAACTGGGGATTGGGGCTCGAGGATAGCTCTTTCAAAGAGACAGCACAGGCACGATGGGCCGAACGGCCTCTGTCTGTACTTTAAGATTCTATCTGAGAGGAGTAAAAATTTACTTCCTGGAGTGGTATGTTGTGAAACTAAATGTATAGCTCACAAGTTAAGAAGTAAATATACTGTCCCCCTCATCGATGCAAGAAAAATGGTAATGATCTGATTATACCACAAATGTATTCCGTTTACATTTGAATGGTGTTATCTTTCATTGTTCATCTGTGATAACACCCTTGTCATATTTTTTAAAACTAGCATTTATGTTAAAAGAAATTACAAATTCAACACATGCTATTATAAAACCTCAGCTCCCAGCACATTTCATTGCTCAGTGACATAATGTCACATCAAAATCTCAGGTGGGAAAGAGAGCAGCAAGAAATCCATTCATTATATGGCAAATTTCATTTTATTTTTCCAAATGTACTTTTTAAATTAAATATAATAATCTAATTTGCAAGTGAATATTTAAGTAATGAGATCATTATGCGAGTACTTATTCCAGAGAACTTAATTATTTATTGTTGGTTTTTTTTAATACAGTGTAAGAACAAAAAATTGGGTTACAAGTTTAAACTATGAAAATACGGTTGGATGAGGCTCTGTCTGTTCGCTTGTTTTGGATACAATAGCTCTGCGATTTGTATCTGGCCTTGTCTTCCCTCAAAAAGATTGAAAAGGCACATAAGGGCACATGCATCTGTTTCAGATCCCAAGAGGGTACTATTGTTACACTCTAGGTAATGCGACTGTATAAGTAGATATTGGGTAGTGTGAATCTACTCTGGCATGTAAAGGTGTGGGTTTCTTTTACAGGGGCGAATTGTGTTACTGAAACTAAGAAGGTATAACAGACCCAAATTTGTAACAAGGTCCACCCCCCTGTAATTTAGCTCAAACATATGAGCACTTTCCAAACCCACATTTCACTTCAGGAAAGTCGTTTTACTAAAGTGATATTGCTTCTATTGACTCTTTGAATTAAATTTCAGATCACCTTTAATTAACGGCATACTACAGGAGGGAGGTTAATAAATCAATTTTACTGATCGACATCTACGTCCTGACTGTTGCTAAAAATTTATCTCTATATATAGGTAAATGATTTAGGAAGTAAACCAACATGATCATAATCAGTATCAACTTGAAAGGAGTTAAAATCTAATTTTCTGATTTCACATAAAACAAATAATATCTTTCTGATCTGTTAGTATCAATTAGATGTTAATCAGAAATAAATAGACAAGCTACTTGATTGCAAATAAACATAACGTCTCCATATCTATATCACCATTTACCCCTTGTGCCAGTGTGTAAGTTACAGAGGAAGACCCAGTCTCCAACCAGAAGATAACGAAGAGGAACCAGATGGCTGATAAGAGCAACTCACATCTCATGGTTCCAGAGATTAAATGCATTTGCACACAACCTTGGGCAGCAACAAGCTTGGGTACAACCATGCAGCATTCCCACAGGATTCCTGAATTGTACTGGTTGGGTGGGTTGGAGTCGAGTGGGAGGTGAAAATACCCGTTTTTGTGATCGCGACCGCAACCTGGCTCCAGTGTGTTCGCTTTCGGGTTTAACGTGGGCACGTTTGGATGCGCGTGCGGCGCCGAATCGCGTCACCAATTAGTGCCGGCAGGCAGGTATTTAGCGTGGTGACGTTAAGTAGCGTTTTTTAATTGAATGTAATTAAGCTTTGAATTTAATGCCTCCAGGATGGCTTTTGCAGGACTTGTGAATCTCGCCGGGTAAAAGGAGGTGAGAAGGGTCAGTTCATCAGTTAAGTGCCTTTATTGCACTGCTTGTGGGCCAGGAGGAGCAGGAGTGTTTCCTCCAGGCCCAACAAGCTAACCTGCCATGATCGGTCCCCAGCGACCGGCCGACTCCCCCAATGTCTGAGACCTCTCCGATGGCCGAGCCCCCCCCCCCGCCGCAAACAACGTCCGACTCCCCCACAATGTTTCCGACCCTCCTCCGATGTCTCCAGCCTTTCCCCGCCATCTCCAGTCCCCAATGTCTCCAGCCCCCACCGATGTCTCCAGCCCCCCCAAATGTCTTCAGGCCCCCCCCCACGTCTCCAGCCCCCCCAATGTCTCCAGCCCCCCCAATGTCTCCAGCCCTCCTCCATGTCTCCAGCCCTCCTCCAATGTCTCCAGCCCCAAATGTCTCCAGTCCCCCCCAATGTCTCCACCACCCGCCCCCCCACCCCCCCCCCACTGATGACTGACCCCCCCCCGCCCCACCCCGAGATGTCCGGCCCCGACGCAGCCTGATGAATGGCCCCCCACCCCACCCCTGCGATGTAAGACTTCGCTGGCACCCCCTCCGCGGCTGCTTTCCCAGCTGAAAGGCAGCGAGCCTGTCAATCTGACTGGCTGTCACGCAGAAAACCCAGAAGTAAAATTGTAATTATTCAATTAGGTAGCGATTGCACTTTCCGACCCAACAACTTTACTTCTCCTTTGCTCTCTTCCCGGCTCCAGGTAAAAATCATGACCTGGAGGAGCAGAAGAAAATAAATGGCATTTAAGTATCAGGAATGCCATTCTGAATTTAGATTAGGAGGACAGATTGGAAATCACCTGGTAATTTGGGATAGCCTGTAAAGATTATTATGGTTGAGAGTACAGTACACAATATGATGTCCTCCAGCCAGCTTGGCAACAGAACCTGCTCACTCCAGTTGTGCAATAGTGTAGCATCCTAATAGCAGTTCTAATTATAAAGTGCAGTAACAAAACGACATAATATGACCTTTAATTCAACATTTTACCTTTCTAATGTTAACATTATTCAATGGTTCTGCTTAGATTTTCATTCCACAAGTAATTTTGTTTTTAATTAAATAGAAACAGGTCATACCATACAGCAATGTAGTCATTGACTGGTTCCGTCTGAAGCAGAGTGAAGTTGATATAAACTCCATGTCCTGAAGGTACCGCAATTAGCCAGCTGCAATCCTTCGAATTTGGGTACTCATTGGGAAACCCGGGAGAGTAGATGGTACCATTCCGAGATGTTATGTTGAGGCTACAGGGAGCTTTAAAACAAACAAACAAAAAACGGAACACAATTAACCTAAGTGTCTATCAGTATATTTAAATCTTTGGGATGACTTAACTTACAATTTCAGAAACTACTGTAAGGCTTGCTTTACGTCACTGCTAATATACCAGCTGAAACAGGCCTTCCAAATCCTTAAGGGTACACTCAGGCATGCTCTAGTTACTTACCTGTTGCATACCAAAGTGTTTACAAGCACACCAGCCATTATTGAGTTCTTAATCCACATCCACTGGACACAGCACAATTTTAATAGGCAAAAGTTGACATTTTACTCTAGTTACTAGTTCGACGAATTTCTTGGACTATAGCTTAAATCATTAATTTTTTGATGCAATGACACAGACAGGATCATTGACTAGCCCTTCACTAGTTTTCAAAGATTTGGGAACACTGAGTTAAAGAAGTATGATAAACAAGATGAAGAGATTAGTCACCACAAAACAGACATCTATATATGGGGGTCCATAGTGGTAATGGAATGGATTAATTAAACCAACTTTCCAATTGGTAGTGCGTCTCTGACTTAACAGAATCGTAATACTCTTTGCTTCATTGTCATATTTGTTGAAAGTGTTAGTATAAAGAACAACCTGGGAATAATTGATATGAAAGAATTTAGTGAAAATCTATGGGGTTAAATTTGTCTTGGGAAGTAGTGTAAAGCGGGTGACAGCGCATTGGCGGCCCATTTTGCACATTGTTCAGTTTTCTTTTCCGTTTACTTCAATGGATAAGAGAACTGGGCGGAGTGGGAAACAGGCTGCCGCTGCACTACCGCTCAAAACAAACTTCACCCCCCCCCCGCCCCCGCCCCACTCCATGAGTTGTGGAAACGACGTAAAGTCTGGGAATACATGGCACTGTATTGTCACTGTATTATGGCCCTAGAGGAAGCAATAAATGAAGCAACACACATAACAGGAGGAGATAGGGCAGTGAAAAACTCAAACTAGTTGACTGCGTCACTCCCAGTCAACAAGTTATACCAGTTTATGTTGAGGAGATTCCTTAAATTCTGTGTGAGAAAGTATTAAGTCCATAGGATTCAGATCTAGTCAATCAAACTGTATGGCATTGACATCTATCTATGTTGAAGATTCCTAATTGACCATTTTTCTCCTTTCATACTGTGAATAATGGGAAACTGAGATTAATCTGGAAGCCTACTTGGAATTACATTGTATATTGTACATCTAAGTGATAACTTGGGCACTTCTTTTTTGGAAAATGAAGTATATTATTTTACACATGTAGCTAATTCTCTCTCAAATGAAATCTACTGAACTAATTACCTACCCATATGAGAAAATCTGCTCTGATGTTCTTATGCAAAATCAGTTATGTTCTTATCAGTATCTATAAAGTGAGAGAGCTTGATGGGTGATACATTTTCGAAATAGAAAATTATACATTGAATGTGACAAGAATGAATCTCGTAATATAGTAGCTACGCAACACTCTTTTGGTTTATTCTATGTATGATCAGTCTGTATCAGAAAAGAGAAATTGAGTAAAATGCAGACATAGCTTACTGTAGCACAGATTTATGTGCCTTCACCTAGAGCTACTGGAGACCAGTGAATATTTTCTCAAATTGTTCAAAACCTACATTTGGACCAACCTGTGGTTCTCAAATAAATATATACTGTGTTGTACTCAAGGGGGAGGGGTGGGGGGACCCTAGGGGGAGGGGCCCCAGCCGATATTGTTGTTTCTCAGGTTTGGATGTCAAGAGCACAGCATGGCATAAAAGAGGCCTGGTTTGAAAGCAAGAAACTTGAGATTTTTAATAAAACGTCAAAATATATTCTGCCCAAATTATTACTTTCATCAAAAAGGATTGGGCAGCAATTTGAATATAAAGCACTCCCCTAGAATTTCTTTAATGAAAAATGTTGTAGTATCGCATGCAATTCTGGATGCCCCATTATATAAACGATATTAGAGCCATGGAAAGGGTGCAATGAAGATTGGCTAGAATGATATTAAGAATGAAGTGTTAAAGTTATGAAAAAAGGATCAAAAAATTGCGCTTTTACACTGAAACACTAAAGATAAAGGGGGAAATTTAAAAAAGGTTTTCAAAATTCTGAAATGTTTTGAGATTATTAGCAGTGAAAGATTGTTTCTTTTGGTTGCCAGTTCATGACTAGAATGATGAAGGAGCAATGTATAAGGGAAGAGAAACATGAGGAATGTAATGGTTCTGATACTGGATAAGCAGTGTCATGACTTTAAAACCTACCATGGTAAATTGTGCAATTAAATTAATTAACTACGATGATTTGTAGGCACTGGAAAAAAAATGACCGTGAAAATAAATTGGATAAATACTTTAAGGGGAAAAATTTGCAGGGCTATGGGGAAAGGGCAGAGGAGTGGGATTAATTGGATAGCTCTTTCAAAGAAGTGGCACAGGCAGGATTGGCCAAATGGCCTTCTTGTGTGCTGGATGATTCTATGAAAACTGCTGGACTGTGATTAAAAACCCAACTGGACAAATGGCTTGTCCAACGTTCGTCTTGAATGAGCTAAAAATATCTCCAGCTAAACATTGAGAGGACCAAAGCCATCATCATGAACTCTGCATTTTTGTGACTGATTCTATCCCGCTTCCTGGCCACTGTCTCAGACTGAATCAGACTGTTTGAGTCTTCAGAGTCCTATTTGGATCCCATATTCCCTCGGTCACAAAGACCACCTGCATCCGCCTCGGTAACATTGCTTGCCTACACCGCTATCTCAGCCCATCTGTCGTTAAAACCCTCATTCATGCCTTTGAAACCTCCCATCGTCCATAAACCTTAACTCATCCGAAACTGTGCTGACCATATCCCATCCCGCACCAAATCCCACTCGCCCGACAATCCTGCCCTTATTGACCAACATTGGTTCCCAGTATCCCAATGCCTCAAATTTAAAATTCTTGCATTTAATTCCTTCGAAGGTCTTACCCCTCTCGATCTCTGTAACCTTATCCAGCACTACAACCATCCCCACCCCACCAAACTCTCCATTCCTCTGACTCTTGACACTGTGCATTCCCCCTCCCTCTACCAAACCCACCGTGGACAGCCATGACTTCAGCCATCTAGGTTCCATGCTCTGGGATTCCCTCTCTAGCTCTCTGCACTTCTTTACCTTTAAGACCCTCTTTAAAACCCACTTCTTTGATCAAACTTTTGGTTGCCCCCTCCTAATATTTCTTTCTTTGTCTTGGTATCCATTTATTTTCTTATGCCTCTGTGAAGCACCTCGAGACATTTTATTACATTAAAGGCTCTACAAAAAGGCAATTTGTTGACTTTATTAATGTCTTTCAGGGAAAGGAATCTGTCATGCCGACCCAGCCTGGCCTACAGGTTACTTTGGTCTATATTATGTGGTTGACTCTTGTGGGGGTTGAAATTGGTCTTCGGCAGTAGTGCAAAATGAGTAATCATTTTACAGCTTGGTTTTCTTTTCCATTGAATTCAGTGGAAAAGAAGCAGGGTGTAAAATGGGCCGCCAATTCATCATCGCCTGTTTTGCGCTACCACCAAAAAAACAATTTCACCCCTATAATGTCCTCTGAAGTGGCCTACCAGCCACTCAGTTGTATGAAGAATTGCTAAGAAGGGCCACCAGCACTGTTTCAGGATAACAGGGGATATGAAATAAATACGGCCTTGTCAGTGTTACTAAAACATTGAATGCTTTACCACAAGTAATTATTCAGATAGACAATATATATATTTATTTGAATAATTATTTGAAAAGACTATGGGATCAATTTTAGGATGGCCGAGTGGGTGCGTTCATGGCGGGGGTTTTCCTAAAATTGGGGAATCCCGGAGCCGGTCCGGAGCCCGGCTCCAACCTGCCCTCTTCCGGGTTCCCCAATGACGTGAACCGGTGCGCGCGCAGCCCCCGCATGCGGGACTCCCACCGGCAATTAAAGCCGGCGGGATGACAGTTTAAATAATCAGCGAGGTACTTGAGGTCGTTGACAGACCTCATTGGGAAGAGATTTTAGCAGGGATGTGATTTTTGACTCTCCCCATGCTGTGGGAAACACTCCCTGTTGTTGCAAACGTGTTTCAGTCAGCAGCTATTGGGAGATGCAGAGGATTCCTTGACAGTTGGGGGGAATACCTCATTCATTGCAGCAGGGCACTCTGTCACCTCAGACAAAGTTTTGCCTGCCACACCGTTGTCTCCACACTCCAAATTATTACATCATACCCGAAACTCTGCTGTCCAAACACATTTACCTACTTTGCGGAGCCCCTCACACTCACACCGTCAGGATGGGGGTGGGGGGGCTTCCGTAGCTGCATTCACCACTCCATTGGAGGACGGGCAACATCACCAGCCTCGCCAGGCACGCCGTCCACCTGCACCTGCACAAAGTAGTCGTGCAACTACACATACACCCACTGTAGGGTGACCCAATGGGTGGCATTAAGGGTGTTCATGGAGAACCTCATGAAAGAGCATTATTGCACAAGCCAGTCAAGAATGGCCAAGACATGTCAGTAGTGGTGACAATATAATATGTAATGTGAGTTGATCAGAAATCAAATAGAAGTAAAAACCATGACAAACCCTCAAACACCCTTGTGCATCGCCTTCATGCTCACGACACGTTTGCCTTACGCTTCCTACTACACATACGTGATGCATGCCCTTTGGTTGCAGCACAGGTAGTGGCAGGTGGGGTAAGGCTGACCGTGAAAGAGATGCATGAGAGGGTGAGTATGAGACAGAGCCATGAGATTGTATGAGGATTGGGTTGAGTGGTCGTGGTGGGATGAGGAAGGACAGATAAGATGAGAATGAGGTTTGAGTGGGTATGAGGGGTGATGTGATAGAATAGTGTTGGCAGTGTAGAAGGAGATGTGGGGTGGGGGCGGTGATGTGGCAGACGGAGTGTAGGGGAATGAGTAAGTGTACTCACTTCGGTTGACCTGGTTAGGTCATTGAAGCGCCTCCTGCACTGTATGCAAGTGCGTGATATGTTGATGGTGCTGGTGACCTGCCCTGCCACCTCGAGCCAGGCCTTCGTGGTGGCAGAGGCAGGCCACTTCCTCCCGTCCACCGGGTGGAAAATCTCCCTCCTCCTCCTCCTCCTCACCCCATCCAGTAAGACCTGGAGTGAGGAATCATTAAGCCTGGGAGCAGCCTTCCCCCTGGGCTGCTCCATGCTGTAATTTTGCCTATTTTCTGCAGCCTCAGTCAGTGGAGGACTGCCCCTTTAAATAGGGCTCCTCCAGCTGACAGCCTATGATGCGGGTGCGCAGTCCGCCCGCTGAGCAGCTTTTCAGTGCGAAACCCAGAAGCCAAGGTAAGTGGCTTCAATATTCTAACGATCGCGTGCCAAACCCACCGATTTTACTGGGCGCGTTACCCACACGCCCAGTCGACCCCCCGCTGCCAACCCGCCTCCCTCCTAATATCGGGCCCTATAAATGATATGGAGAAAATGCAGACAAATGGGATTAGAATTGAAGATAGCATCAGGACACCAATGGATGGTCTTCTTCTGTGCTAAAACTTCTATGTATAAAATTAAACCAATTTCTGAATTTAAGTGTAACAAGATCCCAGACTCACAAATATAATAAATTATTTTCAGCTTTTAAGCAGCAGAGATTGAAACGGTAAGCTACATGATGGAAGTGACAGTTGTGGGGTCTGAAAATCCAGCACACTACCATTTTCCATGGAATAACTCCTTGGAGTTGATGTGTAGTTGGAGAACAACTCGTGAGTCGGATATGTGAGCCAAACCTTGGCCACTGATGCATCACACACCAAAGTGTGCTTCTACTGCCCAATATCTAGGTAAATGTAATGAGACCCAATGGTCCAACAGACAAGCTTTGTTAATTTACACCAGCTTATTGAACATATCACATGAAATAAGTAAACTCTATCAGTCCATGGCTCCAGCTTTAAACCACCAACCAAATTTATTGAGCGTTAAAGAGGGAAATTAACCAGTACTTGTTACAAATACCATATTTAGAATAATTACAAACTTTACTAATCCCCTCAAATGGCCATGGACAAACACTTCTCCTCTGCTAACTTAACCCTCAACATAAACTGGCCATTAAAACGTGTTTTCTTTTTACTTCTTTTGTGTCTGTGCAGTAGCGTGCAGTCACTCACTTGCTCCTTATCTCTGCTGGCTTCAGACTGACTGCAGTTTGTGTGTCATACCACCCAAGATATAGTTCCAAATAATTTGAAAATATCTTAGAAGTAAAGGAATTAAAATCTGTGAGGGGGAATTTTAACCCCCCAGGTCAGTCAGGAGAGAGTTAAATCCTTAAAAACATGAAACCCGACCCCAACCCGTTGCAAACGTGCCTACTTCTGGTTTAACCGGGCAGGTTTGGGGGTCAGGCGAGTAACCCGCTCTCAAGAGGCGGGTCAGTAATTTAAATGTGTGAATGAGGCTGCACGCCTCAGAATTTAGCAGACTTTTCGATTTAACGGCTGCGAGCCAGGTTTCCCAGGGCTCGGGAAACCCGGCAGCTAAAGGACGGTGAGAACTGCCAGATCCAGCAGTTAAGTGCTTTTCCAGCACTGCTTGTGGGCTTGGAGGAGCAGGAGTGCTTCCCCCCCCCCATCCCCCCCAAACAAACCGGCCACAATCTGCCTCCCTCCCGGTTATTCGTCGACTCCCACCCACTGCGATCTCCAGGCCCCCCTCCCCGCGATCCGATGCCGACCCGCGATCTCCGGGCAGACCCCCTCGCGATCCAATCCCCACCCCGCCATCTCCCCTCTCCCACCCCAACCTCCGGTCCCCGACTGCGGTCTTCTACTGCAGGCCTTCCTGACTCTCAAACAGGCCGGCTGCCGGGCAGGGAGCGGAGAAAAAAATTCCTTGTATTTCCGGGTCTCCCGGCCGCTAAAAGTCGCCTCCATTCCCTCCCTGTAAATACCGGGGCCTGTATTTCTCTTAACTACATCAGATCGTCAGCTGATTATTGTAAATACATTATTTTGAATGATTGGTGAGATTGATTCCCATTTAAGAATAACTCCAGCAAACAACCCTCATGTAACAGTGCATTCAGCATATCAAACTGAAATTAATATTTCCCTCGAACTCTGCAGTTTGCAGAAATGGCAAGCAGTAACTAATTTTAACCATGTGGCTGCTGTGATCAACAAGGAAAATAATTCATAATGGACAAAAATATTTCAATTATGTCAGACTGTATATTAAATTCAGCATTGCTCTCTCTAAGCTATCAGGAATTTTCTGTTGCATACTTTGAACTGAAATGGAAAATGTCTTGAAAGCGTGTGGCGAAGGAAATTTTGTTTTGTACTCATGCCAACATTTTCAAGCAATTTCACCCCTGAAGCAGTGCATATTTCTATTACTTTTAACTTCTGTAATTTGATAGATTCTTGACAAAACAAGGTTTGTGCACTCAATGGCTATGAAATTTGAGATATCTTAACACAGTCAAATGTGTCATTTTAGGCAAACAGTATTCATGCGACAAGAACCGAACAAACAGAACCAGTGTTACCAGAGATGAACACAACAGGCACTGGTTTGGGATTTTGAATTGCTGTTCGCCTGACAGAATTCACCAGATATTCACTTAAGTATGGTTAAATAAATTGGCCGTCATTGTATACACCAGTAGCATGTTTATACTACAATTAAAACTCAGTGGAGCTCCCTTCTGCAACATTGAAACAATGAAATACCATCAACATGAATGTGTTTTTTAAATCCATTTTGTAACATTGGATGTTTACATTGCTTAATTGCTTCACGTTTTGACTCAGTTGGTACCACTCTCACCTATGAGTCATCATGGATTCAAGATCCACACTAAGATTACCCCACTAAGGCAAATCAGAGTGCAGCACTATCAGAGGTGCCGTTCTTCAGGTGAGACATTAAAGGAGGCTGAGATTCTATCTATTCTGGGGGTTCACGTGTCTATTAAATATTCTATGGCACTATTTCAAGAAGAACAGGAAATTCTATTGATTTCCTGGTCAACTTCCTCCCTCAACCCCTCCAAACTGGCCAGTCTTCTCACTACTGCCTGTGGGATGTCACTGCGGTCTTTTTTATTCATTGTTGGGGTGTGGGCACCACTGGCGAGTATGGTAATTTATTGCCCATCCCTAGTTTCCCCGGGAAGGGGGTGGTGGGCCTTCTTCTTGAATCACTGCAGTTCTTTGCAGATGTTTGATACAACTGAGTGGCTTGCTCCATTTCAGAAGGCAGTTAAGAGTCAATCATGTTGGTGTGGGACTGGAGTCACATATTAGCCAGTCCGGATAAGGGCAGCGGGTCTCCTTTCCGAAAGGACATTAGTGAACCAGTTGGGTTATTACGACAATCCGACAGCCTCATGGTCACTTTTACAGCTTTTTATTTCCAGATGTTTTAAACTGAATTCAAATTCTCAAGCTGCTGTGGTGGGATTTGAACTTAGGTTCTCTGGATTATTAATCCAGGCCTCTGGATTACTAGTCCAATAACATAACGATTGCACTACCGTACCCGAGTGTAAAATGGCTGCCATGTTTCTTGCATAGCAACAGTCACGGCACTTCAAAAGAATTCACTTTATGTGAAGCACTTTGAGATGTTTCTGAGCTGTGATCGGGCACTACAGGAATCTAAGGCTTTATTTCTGGTGCAACTGGTGGAATTTTGGATATCTGACATCAACCCGGGAGACATGGTTCTCACAATGTCGTCACCATGGGAGGGGACAGTGGAAGAGGCTCCCACACCCCTACCTCTTTGGAATCTTGAATCGGGACCGAAAGAGGCAGAGGCCCAGTTGAAATAGGTTTCACCCCAAATTCCTCCTCCTCTGCCCAGGTGCTTGATTTTCACCCAGTTTCAAACCCTTCCACTTTAGCTGTCGTTCCGCACACAATGATCTTGATTGAGACACATCAGCTGAAAATACCAATCCGGAAAGCAAATGTGTTGAGTATGGAATTGATGTTTCTGATTGCCTACCTTCTATCCAAATGCATTCCTATTTTCTAATCACTGTCATATTACGTCACTGTGAGCTTTTCATGTTGTTACTAAGATTAAGACATGCCTCAGAGAGATCACAAACCAACAAACTCTGACTCAGTGAGCAACAAAGCTGGCTCTGCTCCTGGTCGTTTCATCAGGCTGTCACCACCTCAACCTTCAGTTTTCTTTTCTGCTTTACCAAGTGTACCTCTGATACACCTGATGAGCCTTTCCCATTATCTTTCTCCTTACAACAATATTACATTTCTCCCTTCAGAGAATTCTCCTCACTAGGGAGTATTGCATATGACTATTTCTTTTATAAGACATCTCATCATTGGGACATAGGAACAGGTGTAGGCCATTCAATCAGATCATGGCTGATCTGAACGTCAACTGTATTTGTCCGACTTTGATCCATATCCCTTGATACTCTGACCTAACAAAGATCCAACGAACTCAGTCTTGCCCATTTCAACTGACCCAACATCCATAGTCTTTTTTTTTGGGAGGGAGAGGGGGCAGGAATTCCATATTTTCACTATTTTGATTACTAAATGCTTCCCGGCTTCACTCCTAAATGGCCTAGCTCTAATTTTAAGATTGTGCCCCCTTGTTCTGGATTCCCCCACCAGAGCAAATAGTTTCTCTGTATCTACCCTATCAAATCCCTATATCATTTTAAATGCCTCAATTAATTCACCCTCAAACTTCTAAACTCAAGAGAATACAAGAAAGTTTATGTAACCTGTCCTCATAATTTATCCCTTTAAAGCCTGGTATCAGTTTGGTGAATCTACGCTATAACCCCTCGAAGGTCAATATATCCTTCGTCAGCTATAGTGCCCAAAACTGAATGCTGTACTCCAGGTGGGGTCTGGCCCAGGCTCCGTAGAACTGAAGCATAACTTCCTTTCCTTTGTATTCCAGCCCTCTTGAGATAAAGGCCAACATTCCCTGGATACCCAAATCCCTTCGATCCTCCATAGCTCCTAGTCTCTCACCAGTAAGAAAATATTCTGATTTGCCTTTCTTGGAACTAACACTTCCCCACATTGAACTCCATCTGCCACAGTTTTGTCCACTCACTTAATCTGTCTATGTCTCTTTGTAACTTCCGACTCCCTTAGTGACTTAGTGTCATCTGCAAGCTTGGTTATATAACTCTCTATTCCTTCGCCCAAGTCATTGATATATATGGTGAAAAGCTGAGGTCCCAGTACAGGTCCCTGGGGAACGCCACCTGTCACATCCTGCCAATCAGAGTGCATTCCCTCTATTCCTACTCTCTGTCTCCTACCTCCCAATGATTACCAAGCCATGACACAAGGTTACCTCCAATTCCATGCTGCATAACAATATAGTGCGTAACAAAAATAGTCTATAATGCCGCAGACCCTTTAGGGGTTCCATGGCTCATGGAGCTTCCCTTAGACTAGATGTGTGAAATGAATGCAATCCCAGGAAAAGGCCTGAGAAACAGGGTGGGACATAGACGTGCTAGGTCCCAGCTTTTACTGGTAGTTTCTGTTTGTTGGGGGGGGGGGGGCGGGGGGAACCTGTCCGGGGCTAAATCTCCGTCCACCCCAAACATGGTCCCCCGTATCTGAGGAAATAGGGCCATGGGAAGGAACTCCCTATGCTGGAATTTCCTGCATCCCCAAGCTCAGTGGAACCTGATGTAAGTTTGGAGGTCGATATGCCCAGTGAGAGGTGTCCTAACCTCCTAAAGGATGCAAATGGACACCACTGAAGGGGTGGGTCCAGGCCACAGAAGTAGACTTGACCCCTGAAGATGTGTGCAAAGAGTTTCTTTTGTAACTGCAGCCCCCTTACCTCGGGGGGCAGTTTCTTTCCTCCTAAGGTGAAATACCCCCAATGGGTGGAGATGACGGATTTCCTGGCCAACATTCCATTAGCCTTTTTGATTGCCTTTTGTACCAGTCTACTGGCTTTTAATGATTTGTGTTCTTGGACTCACTAATCTCTTTGCTCCTCTACAGTCCCTAGTTTCACACCATTTGACAGAATATTATTAGTAAAAGGTGTTACGCACAACAAATGTTTCACATGTAGGGGCGGATTAATGCCCAGGCCTATGGGGCCTGCGCTCAGGGGCTCCAGACAAATATGGGACCTCCAATAAAACTCACCATGATGCAGAAAAACTGCATACAACCACTGGATAAGTTTAATATAAATGTAGTATATGGTGATATGATTTGCTTTATTATTAATGCAGTGTGCAAACATCCTACAGGCCTATTTCTTCATGCATTTATTGCACACGTGTTTTAATGGATGGTGTTTGGAGGGGTCGGTGTTGTTTAAGGTTGTGGAGGGGCCCCATGTGTTCTTGGTGCGCACTGCCCCAAGAATTCTTAATCCTGTTTCGTTCAAGTGCTGAAAAATCGAATTTAAAGCACAATTTACACTATCGTAATACATTTAGCAAAGAAAGCTGTGAAACAGCCTACTGTGAAACAACACATAAACAAAAGGACATGCTGTGCCATACATTGTGATTAGCTGTGAAATCTGGGTGGTGAATAAAGTGTGCTTCCTCTGAGCAAGAAAATTGTAAACAATTTTACAACACCAAGTTATAGTCCAGCAATTTTATTTTAAATTCACAAGCTTTCGGAGGCTACCTCCTTCCTCAGGTGAACGATGTGGAAATTAAGTCCTCGAAATGAAGTCGCATTTATAATTCACAGAACAATGCTGGTGATAACAGACAGTTTTTTCAACTGCCCGTTGCCAAGGCAATCAGTGTGCAGACAGACAGGTGTTACCTGGCAGGTAACACCTGTCTGTCTGCACACTGATTGCCTTGGCAACGGGCAGTTGAAAAAACTGTCTGTTATCACCAGCATTGTTCTGTGAATTATAAATGCGACTTCATTTCGAGGACTTAATTTCCACATCGTTCACCTGAGGAAGGAGGAAGCCTCCGAAAGCTTGTGAATTTAAAATAAAATTGCTGGACTATAACTTGGTGTTGTAAAATTGTTTACAATTGTCAACCCCAGTCCATCACCGGCATCTCCACATCATGAGCAAGAAAAGGAAGTTTAGAAGCCAAATCAAACATAGTACTTTTGTGCACCTTTGAGCTGCTAGTTTAAAGGTGACACTCAGAGCGTGCTGGAAACAGGCTGACTGCTTGCCTTCTTTGCCTGGAACAATGGTCATGGGGAGAGGAGAGGCCTAAGAAGGTGAGGGAAAATAGTACATGAAACATAAGGGAGAAGAAAACAAATAGAAAAAGTACCTTCACATCTTGGGAACAGATAGTTCCAGTTCCTGTTGATCCCATGATGGCACGTGAGAACACGCTGCCCAATCAGGACGTACCCAGGGTAGCATTCAAATGATATAGACTGTCCCACGCTATAATCGGAATTGATGAGAAAGCCATTTTGAAATTGATGTGGATCAGGGCAGCTTTGAAGTTCATAAGCTAAAAAAAACATAATCAGAAGGTTAATATTATATATCATAGAGATAATCATCTTGTAAAGCTGTAGGGAGGCCCTTGGACATCTTAAATAAGTTACATCCTTCTGAAGTGGTTATATTCCTGAAACCTCAAGTTCTTCCCACCCCTGCCTGTGAAAAAAAATAGTCACATAAAAGGCATTGAGGTTTAGAATTTTGCCATGCGATCCCTTACATGACTGAGTCTGAGCCCTGCCATTGTGGAGAGGTGCTGAGCAGAGGCTACTACACCATCACTAAGGGAGAAGGGAAAATAAACTGGAGGCAGTCATTACTGAGCTGCTGTTACACAGCTCCTAATGACGCACTTAGGCTGGCACCGACCGGGCAGAAGCATAGGAGCAGGTCACGTGTCACGATCAATTGATGTAAAGCTGTGGGAGAGCCAAGAAAAAATAAGAAGCAGGATATAACTTTAAATAGAGGCGTTTACATCGATCTCCCTTCCCCAACAAGAAATATGTCGTTGCAGGACATGTAGAAAAGACAAAGCACACTGGTCCCATTCTCCCACTGTAAGCTTCTGTCTGACAGAAATCATATTAGTTTCCCAACCTAATATGGAACCCCTGAGTCTCCAACTTGTGTCAGATGAACCTTACAGTCCTTAGTAATTAAAAAAAACAGATCATTAAACTGAAACACAATTTTGAAAAGGAATAGCTTAAGCAAGAGAACACTGAGAGAGAAAATAGAAATTTAGCATGTTACATTTCCCTTAGCACTTACCAAAGCAGTGAGTGGGTGTAATTGATTTTTATGTGGGTGCACTAGAGCCAGGACTTTTTGTTATGAATTCATCTCATGCACCTAAATCAAAAACCTCTGAAACTTTCGCAGGATTTTATTTTTCAGTTATATTGCGTTTTTTCCAACTGCTTTCCTGGCTGTTAACTCTCTGCTGTAAAACTGTTGAATTCTGGGTGTGGGCCATTGCAAAATAAATTATTTTTTTGGAAGTACTGTTTTCTCATAAAAAGCTAAATGTACAGAGTATTAACTAAGGCTGTCATATTTAATCACAGAAATAATTGAACCTCATTGTGAAACCGAGTACAGAGCCCACACACGATCATAAGGCTTTTTCCCTCTTGAGTAAGATGCTTGTGGATTTCAGTTAATTAAATTGAGGCCTTTTATTTTCATGTCCTACTGAAAAACATGAAAGATAATTCTACCACCTCTAATGGGCAAGCTACTAGAGGCCATAACAGAGGATAAAATTGAATGATACGGAATAGAAAGATATTGTCGTAAACAATGTGGAGGATAGTAACAGACTTCAGGAGGACATAGACAGACTGGTGAAATGGGCAGACACATGGCAGATATAATTTAATGCAGAGAAGTGTGAAGTGATGCATTTAGGTAGGAAGAGTAAGGAGAGGCAATATAAACTAAATAGTACAACTTTAAAGGGAGTGCAGGAACAGAGAGATATAGGGGTGCACATACACAATTTTTTGAAGGTGGCAGGACAAGTTGAGAAGGATGTTAAAAAAGCATATGGGATCCTGGGCTTTGTTAATAGAGGCATAGAGTACAAAAGCAAGGAAGTTATGCTAAACCTTAATAAAACACTGGTCACGCCGCAGCTGGAATAATGTGTTCAATTCTGGGCACCACACTTTAGGAAGGATGTCAAGGCCTTAGAGAGGGTGCAGAAGAGATTTACTAGAATGATACCAGGGATGAGGACTTCAGTTATGTGGAGAGACTGGAGAAGCTGAGGTTAATTAAAGACAGCCAGCATTGATTTATAAAAGGCAATTTGTGTCTGACAAATTTAATGAAGTGCTTTGAGGAAATAATGTAGTGGATGTTGTGTATATGAATTTTCAAAAAGTGTTTGATAAGGTGCCAGGTAGAAGGTGTGGTGATCAAATTAAGGAAGTGGGAGTGTGGCAGCATGGATAGGAATTTGGTTAAAAAGTTGGTAAAGAAAGGGCAGAAAACAGAGAGTAATGGATTTCTTTTGGCAGGCGGGATGTAAACAATGGTCTCACAGAGGTTAGAGTTGAGACCATTGCTCTTCTCAATATTTCAAAATGGTCTTTACTTGGAAATAGAGTGCACAATATCAACATTTTCAGATGATACAAAATTAGGGAGCATGGTTAGCATGGTTACGGAGGACACAGACAATTTCGTAGATTGGGCAGATAGGTAGTATGATGAAATTTAATGCAAATAAATGAGAGGTGATACATTTTAGGAGGAAGAACACACAGAGGGCATATACACTAAATACTAAAACTTTAAAAGGAGGAGAGGAGCAGAGAGACTTAATGATTGAGCTAGACAAATCTTTAGAAGTGGGAAGGCGAGTTGATAAATCTGTAAAAAAAATATGATCCTAGATTTTATAAATAGGAATAAAAAATACATGGACAAAGAGGTAATGCCAAACCTATATAAATCATTGCGGTTGACTGCAGTTAGAATAGGAGCCACAAATTTCTTCAAAGGTTCCACCAGACTCTTGTCATAACTTTAGGGTGATGATACCAAAGGGAAGGAGCCAGGGTGCATGTAAACTATAATAAACCGTGAGGTCGAACGCAGGAGACTGCAGGAGAACAGAGTCCAGTTAGAGCACTGGACACAAAGTGAAAGATTCAGTTCAACATTGATAAGTGTGAAGTGGTGCATTTTTGGAAAAAATGGAGAATGGAAATATAACATTAAATGGTAAAATTCTCAATGGAATGAAGGAACAGAAGAATCGAGGGCTGTCGTTGCACAGATATTTAAAAGCAGAATTTAAGGTGAAAAAAAGCTATATAAAGGGCAAATGGAAGTCTAAGACCTAGAAATTTATTGGTGCTGTGCCCGTTTTTCGGGCGCTATATGGGCCTTCAATATGGTGGGCAGGAAGCGCACATTACGAGCTGGAAGTGCGCCGCACTCCATATTGGTATCGGCAAAACGAAAGGCGTCCTACGCCCGCGGCAGAAACAGGTGTTAGTCCCTTTACGTATGGAAATAAAGGGGCCTAATGCCAGTTTGAAGCTTGCTGTGCAATATTGGTTTGCCCTGAGGCAGGCAGTGGCAGGGCCACTCAGGAAAACTAGGTCTACATGTGGCCTAACAGAACCGTCGCAGGCCACGACCAGCAAGGTAAGTTTGTTAAAAATATTTACCTGAATGTGGAGCCGGGAGGAACAGAAGTGCTTCTCCTGACCCCCACATTATGACCGTGGGCCGCTACTGGCTACGATCGCGACCACCACCCGGCCCCAATCGCCACCTCCACCCTCCCCCATCGCTGCCGCCATCTGCCCTGGTGGCCAATGCTACACTCCTTAATCTGTCTATGTCCCTTGTAACTTACTGCTCCGATCCACACAACATACTGTGCCTCGTAACTTAGTCTCATCAGTGATCTTGGATATAGAACTCTCTATTCTTTCATCCAAGTCATTGATATATATGGTGAAAAGCTGAGGCCTCAGTACAGATCCCTTGGGAACACCACTTGTCACATCCTGCCAATCAGGGTGTATTCGCTTTATCCGTACTCTGTCTCCTACCTCCCAACAAATTTCCAACCCATGTTGCAAGGTTGCTTCTGATTCCGTGCGCTTTCATTTTTGTTAATAATCCCTTGTGCGGGTTTATGTAGTTTTATCAAGTATTTTGAACCCTAATTCACTGAGAATGTTCAAGAATTCAATGGGAATGAGAATTCGAGAATGGGCAGCCGATCTATAAAACCAGTTTTAAAACAAGGTGGCAAGTTGAAAATCTACCCTGTGGAGTTTGAGGAAGATCCCTATCAGTTACTCTCAAAGAGGGTAAGGATCTGCCAGACTACGAAGGATTTCCTCTGGTCACATTTCCTCTGTAAATAAAAATATTTGGGCACATAATCACAAGGTAGACTTGTATTAAAAATCAAATATTGCGTAATAGCCTAAAGGGAATTTTTGAGTTGTTTCCACATGGTTCATTGAACCAGTAGCAACTCTGTCTCTGTAAAGGACTTAACATTATAGCCTGGCCTTATCATTTATCATGCTGAAAATCTTTGGCTTGGAGAAGTTTTGTAGATGGAATTCAATGATTGGATTTAAATTCCACTGCTTTGGTAGTAATGGACCATCCTGGCTAGAGACCATGATGGTGCATGGTATTGTTCATACAACTCTTTGTAATGGTATTGGGATCTTGTGTGATATACATCAAGCCTGGAAATAGTATCTAGGAATCAAAGATTCATGCAACAGGGCACTGAGTGTCTCTGTTCATGGGTATTTTTTTTATGGAAGACTCCATTAAACAATCCTTACTAACTGGCTCTGATTGATGAGTTTTGCAGAGTTTCTGTCCACAAGATTTAGTGGGACAATTCGCAATACAATTGTCTAGATTTACTATCTGCTCTTATTCCTTGCAATCATTTAAATGGCTTCCCGATGGCATGAAACATTGACATGACGACCATTCTGTTCTAGATGGTCAAAATGATTTGAAGCCTTTAACTCAAGCCAACGAGACCAATCTTTTCTGCAGGCCTTCCTTCCTTTAATGTTTGAGATAAGATTAATGTACTTAAAATGTCATCCACTCTCACTTTAATAATGTACTATCTACAATTCATTGTGAAAGTTAAACTTGTATTATTTCTTAAATTAAATTCACTTATGATCAATTTCCTGTCAGGAACTACATACCTAACATGCTGTTTTCTTAACTTCACACTCTTCCCTTGGAGAATAATGTGAACTAGTGGAGGGGTTTGCTGGCTGATTAACAGTCTGATAGGCTGCAATGAGAATGCTCCTTCCATGGCCGTAACCATCTTTATACCAGCTGATAGGGTAGTTAATCCTATATCGTGCAAGGGTTTTATGGACCCTCACAACCCATACGATGAGAGAGGACATCCACACTCACCAGATGCAATTAGCCCGCTGATGTCAATCCAGAATTCAGAGCTGGAACTCCAGTCTCCACTTGCAGGGACTGTCTAGAGCGTGGTTCAAACCCGACACCTTCTGACTCAGGTGGGAATTAAACCATTAAACCAAAGGCTCAAACCAGTCATACCTAATATGAACCTTCAAAGGCAGAGATTTGCCATGAATCTTTCCAACTCTTACCATTTTCTTGCATTAGGAGCTGTATCTCCATGCTCTGCTCCCATAGGGAGATACCCAAAACTGATATTAATGCAAATTAGCCAAAACTTTTAAACATATTTTAATTTTCTACAACAAAACTTCTACTCTATCATCGGTAAACCAAAAAAGCACAGACACAAAAATATCGAAACAAGTGCTATACGCATTCCACAATAAAAAAAAGTGGTCACCAATACTTTGGCTCTAAAATTAAAGCTAATGCATTAATTGCTCCCCTTAAATAATGGAGGGAGGAATTTCAGGGCCATTATTTTTTAATATTAATATTATAAACACTGAACATTTCTCTTCCAGTCACTCCACTTCTTATTCTGACTGTCTGAATTCCATCACAACTTTCAATCCTTTTCTTAATATTTATCCAGCTATTTTTTTTTACATAGAAAAGATCATAAAGGGCTGTGGAGGGCATCATTCTCTCCAAATATCCCACTAGGAGTTTGTAATTTGGAAAGGTGTCCATATCCTTCATTCTGCTTTCTCTCAATATATGTGCACAAATCGCGGAAGGCGGCAGGTCGAGAAAGCAATTGAAAAAGCATATGGGATCATGGGCTTTATAGATAAAGGCATAGAGTACAAAAGCAAGGAAGTTATGATGGACCTTTATAAAACACTGGTTTGGCCACAACTGGAATATTGGGCTCGATGTTACCAGGGCTGCGGGTTCATGGCGGGAGGGCTATTGGCCGCGTGGGTAACGCGCCTGGTGAAATTAGTCAGCCCCCCGCGCGATCGCAGCCCAATTGGATCCACTTACCTGGTCTTCCGGGTTCCCCACTGCTGATCTGCGCATCGGGTGGCCTGCGCATGCGCAGTAAGATCTGTCAGCTGGAGGAGCTCTATTTAAAGGGGCAGTCCTCCACTGACTGATGCTTCAACAAATAGAAAAAATTACTGCATGGAGCAGCCCAGGGGGAAGGCTGCTCCCAGCTTAATGATGCCTCACTCCAGGTATCATTAGATGGGGTGAGGAGGAGGGGGAGGACAGAGATCTTCCCCCCAGCGGGCGGGAGGAAGCGGCCTGCCTCTGCCACCAGGAAGCCTGGCTCGAGGTGGCAGAGAAGGTCACCAGCACCAACAACATATCGCCCACCTGCATACAGTGCAGGAGGCGCTCCAATGACCTCAGTAGGTCAGCCGAAGTGAGTACACTTACTCATTCCCCTACACTCCGTCTGCCACATCACCGCCCCCACCCCACATCTCCTTCTGCACTGCCAACACTACTCTGTCACATCACCCCTCATACCCACTCAAACCTCATCCTCATCTTACCTGCACTTACTCACCTCGTCAGTACTCATCCCGCCACTACCACTCAACCCAATCCTCATACAATCTCATGGCTCTATCTCATACTCACCCTCCCGTGCATCTCTTTCATGGTCAGCCTCACTCAACCTGCCACTACCTGTGCTGCAGCCACAGGGCATGCATTACATATGTGCAGTAGGCAGCGTAAGGCAAACGTGTCGTGAGCATGAAGGGGATGCACAAGGGTGTTTGAGGGTTTGTCATGGTTTTTACTTATATTTAATTTCTGATCAACTCACATTACATATTATATTGTCACCACTACTGCCACGTCTTCGCGAATCTTGTCTGGTTTGTGCAATAATGCCCTTTCCTGAGGATCACTATGAAGACCCACAACTGATGCCACCCATTGTGTCACTGCAGAGTGGGTGTAGGTGTATTTGCAGGGCTCTTTTGTGCAGACGACTGAGAGACGTCGACGATGTCCCCGGTGGCACCCTGGAAGGATGCGGAGGAGAAGTTGTTGAGGGCAGTGGTGACTTTGACAGCGACAGGTAAGAAGATGGTGCTCGGGCCAGCCGGGAGCAGCTCGGCATGAAGGAGGCTGCAGATGTCCACGGCTGCATGTCGAGTGACTCTGAGCCTCCGTGTGCACTGCTGCTCAGAGAGGTCCAGGAAGCTGAGCCTCGGTCTGTGGACCCTGTGGCGAGGGTAGTGCCCTCTGAGACGCATCTGTCCCTGCGGTTGCCCTCCCTCCTGCTGTGCAGGTGGATGTGTCACAGCACTCTGTTGTGGAGCTCCAAGTGTCAGAGGTGGACGGCGTGGACGGCGAGGCTGGTGATGCTGTTCGTCCTCCGAGGAGGTCATGACTGCAGCTACGGAGGCCCCCATCCGGAAGATGTACATCTGAGAGGGTCTGCAAGGTAGGTAAGTGTGTCCTCACACCGGGGTTGCGGTTCCAGGTCGGTGAATTTGATTGTCAGGAGGAGGGTGGTGGAGGCCAAACTTGTCCAATGTGACAGAGTGGCCTCCTGTCGAATGCACCTTTGCAGCTGCCAGAGTCTGCCGGCTGCAACACCTCCGTTTGAACTGGGAGTGTTTCCCCCAGTATGGGAAACAGTCTCAGTTCAGTGTAAAATCCCACCCCTGCTAATAAAACAGCTCAATCAAGTCTGTAAACGACCTGAACAAGCAACATAAATACTTTCAAGTGGCATCCCGCTGGCTTTAATTGCCTGCGGGATTCCCACCAGCGGGGGCTGCGCGCGCACGCCGGCGCGTCAGTGGGGAACCTGGAAGTGGGCGAGTTGGAGCCGGGCTCCGGTCCGGCTCCAGGATTCCCCGATTTTCGGAGCCCCCCGCCAGGAATGTACCCGATAGCGGGTGCTAAAATGATGCCCATTATGTCCAATTCTGGGTACTGCACTTTAGGAAAGATGTGAAGGTCTTAGAGAGGGTGCAGAAGAGATTTACTGGAATGATTCCCGGGATGAGGAACTTCAGTCACTTGGATAGATTGGAGAAGCTGGGGTTGATCTCCTTAGAGCAGAGACGGTTGCGAGGAGATTTGATAGAGGTATTCAACGTCATGACAGGTCTAGACAGAGTAGATAGAGAGAAACTGTTCCCACTGGTGGAAGGGTCAAGAACCAAAGGACATAGATTTAAGGTGATTGGCAAAAGAACCAAAGATGACATGAGGAAAAACTTTTTTACACAGCGAGTGGTTATGATCTGGAATGCGCTGCCTGAGGGGGTGGTGGAGGCAGATTCAATTGTGGCTTTCAAAAGGGAACTGGATAAGTATTTGAAGGGAAAAAATTTGCAGGGCTACAGGGAAAGGGCAGGGGAGTGGGACTCCTGGATGGCTCTTGTAGAGAGCCGGCACGGACTCGACCGGCCGAATGGCCTCCTTCCGTGCTGTAACCATTCTATGATTCTATATAACTATATTGGAATTTTACTCAAATTCTTTGTGACACAACCTCTATAAGCACAGTGTGGGGAGTTATTGCTGGGAGTTTATTTCACATTTCTACTGCATTAAGGGAAAAATAAAATCTGTAGCACAAATCTCAGGCTTGCTAGCTCCACCATTCTGAGCAAAATTTAGTTATCGCTGTTCCTACCTTGGTAGATAAGTTTGAAGCCTTGTTTGTTCTCCGAGTGATCACTGTAGAAGTGGATCATGGTATCATGTGTGGTGCTGAGCAACACAGGTGGGAGGTCTACTCCACTGAACTGGCCAATTAATGAGCTTGTGTAATGTGGCCCATTTCGAATCTCCAAGAAATCATGATTGGCTTCAGTCGAAAAATTCAGGAACTGAATGTGCGCTCCTGCATCAAAGAAACATCTTTTTAATACAAAATAAGACCATGATGAAAAGAAAAGTAAAATTAATCTAACAATGATCAATATTATAATTTGACCTGGTAATCTCACAGAATGAAATGCATTCATCATCTTTTCCTAGAGTCAATAGAGTTGTAGTACTATAAGATTACATGGTATATTCTTTTCACAGCTATCCATGCTGTCCACATTTACAGTGGTCAGAGTTAACCCTCCCCCCCGTCAGAAACAAGAGGAAAATTCCACCATTGTTCGACAAAAAAATCACCTCTTGTCAAGTGGTCAAAATTTGAATAGTAGGAAACTGTGACACAAATCCTCACATTAAAATGCTTGGAAGCAGTCCACAATATTGGGCAGTAAAGGCTGATTCTCCGATCAGGTGTCCCCAGCAAGGAGTGGCACACACAGGGAGCACTGGCCGGGAAATCGAGAGCCTGCAGCTCCGGGTTTTCTGCCTATTAATTTAAATGGATGGAAAAACAAGGGGCTGCAGGCCCATGATTTCCCAACCAGCGCTCCCTGCAAGTGACGTTCCTCGCTGGGAACATTTGCTCAAGGAATCAGCGTGTAATATAAACTTAATGCTTCCATTTTATGTTATGAGTAGACTTGGACTGGCTGGAAAATGAGTAAATGCCATTATCGAGGTGCTGTATCAATTTTGACATTACACATAAAAATCTAATTGTAAGCGAGGAAAATCTGGAAGGTAAAACAGAACTAACAGACTCAGGTGTTACCCAGATCAATAGTTTATTACGAGTGCACGCGGGAGAACAATCTCAGCCACCCCAGCTGGAGACCTCGTTCTCAAAGGAAAACTGGCAATACAACTTAGTTTATACAGTTTATTAGACAACACCCACTAATTACTAATGGGGGTGTATACATGGTAATATTGATACATCATTGGTTTATAGGGTTAATCAATCAGCTACTAGGCCTGCCCTTTGAACTCGAGTACCCCCTGTGAGAAGCTTATGGGCTGCAGAGGCTTCACTCTAACTTCGCATTCTTGAGCTGTCCCTTACCCTTGTTATCACTATAGGGAGGGATCTTCAGCAGGAACATGGCCTGCTGGACTACAAAGCTCTATTGAATTATGCAGCCAACTGACTCCTTTCCCAGACCATCAGCAGATGTTTCATCAATACGCCTTTGTACTCTTATCTCTTCTCAGGAACAGACCCCTTCTAAACATTCTTCAAGTAAAGCTTGGAATGTCCTTGGTCAGCTAATTAACCACAAACATTTAAAAGTATTTAAAAACGTACAATAAGTTGTTATCCTTGTGATACAATTTAGCACTTCCAGCTAGATACATAGGCAGGTTGCTGAATGTATCCTATTCACAGTTTTATTCCCCCTTACTGTACTTTGAAAACATGCACAGAATATAAGTCAGCAGCCAGCTTGCCAACTCCGCTATGAATTAAGAAGTGGATAAAATGTCCTGCTACAGTGCAACTGCTGATCACACCATTTACTTACATATACAATTAACAAAATCCTTCAAATCCCCCAAGCCAAAATTTTCATGAATATGCAACTTGGACGCAGAAAACATGTACAGCGTAGAAAATCCTGACAAACACAGGCCCTGAAATTACACTGTGGGACACCAGTATTTACTTGTTTGTTTAAAATTCCTTCCTTAGCTATTTTCCAATTTATTTTATACACCGTGGGACACGAACGTACAAACGTGGAACTTGTTTGACTGAAATTCTTCTCTCTCTGCTACTTCATCAATCTATTTTGAAGGAATAATACCTTGGAAGAGCAACGGAAACAACAGACGAGGAAAAAGAACCCCGAGTGGAAATTCACTCTATTATCTGTAACACGTATAAACCTATACAGGAAGCAACTAGTTAAATACTTCACATGATGCCCTAACTATTCAACATGAATCATGCGATGTGTCACACCCTTGAAACACGTGACCAGCTATTATTCTTTCTTGTTCAATTTTGTCTCCTTCTCTCCTGAAGGTGCAGACCTCACAAGCACTGGCTGCTCTCTGGTACATCAGTGGCCGTTCTTCAAGGGTCAAGATGTGAGTGTCAGCAAGTGTCAACAAGCAATTCATGCTTTCTGGGCTCCATAATTGAGCCTGATCCTCTGTTCACCCAACATCCACACATGCACTTTCTAGCTGCGTCCCAGTATACTGCGAAGAAGCAACAACTCCATTGAGTCAGCTAACTCAGCGCAGACTGAGGATCGAACCTAGGACTTCGTGAAATGATTAGTTCAGGACGAGACCATAAAGTTTTACTCTTTCTAATGTATATAGTTTTACTAAATTACTAAGAATTCAAGCAATTTGTGATAAATTTATTGGATAACATTATGGACCGAAACTTCTTTATTTGGCACTTTTAGCAAAATGGCATTTTTGCATCAAGTTTCCGTGTGTACCGTTTTAACAAATCCACTAACCTGTGAATAACTTGGTTAAAGCAGTGCACATAGGAATTTAACTTAACAAGTTAACCAATGTGCTAAAAATAATGCACACAGGAGTTTTAACTCCCATATCCATAGTTTGGTTTCAAACAGATAGCAAACTCTGATTATTGAATCATGTGCTTTATACTGAAACCACCGACTCCATCCCCCTCCCTGGCCACTGTCTGAGGCTGATCCAGACCGTTCGCAACCTTGGCACCCTATTCGACCCTCAGCTGAGCTTCTGACCCCATATCCGCTCCATCACCAAGACCGCCTACTTCCACCTCTGTAATATCGCACGTCTCTGCCCCGCCTCAGCTCATCTGCTGCTGAAACCCTCATCCATGCTTTTGTTACCTCTAGACTCGACTATTCCAATGTTCTCCTGGCCGGCCTCCTGCCTTCTACCCTACATAAACTTGACCTCATCTAAAACTCTGCTGCCCGTATCCTAACTTGCGCCAAGTCCCGTTCACCAATCACCTCTGTGCTCGCTGACCGACATTGGCTCCTGGTCCAGCAACGCCTTGATTTTAAAGTTCTCGTTCTTGTGTTGAAATCCCTCCATGGCCTCGCCCTTCCCAATCTCTGGAACCTTCTCCAGCCCTACAATCCTCCGAGATCTCTGCGCTCCTCCAATTCTGGATATCTTGCGCATCCCCAATTTTAATCATTCTACCATTGGTGACCATGCCTTCAGCTGCCTAGGCCCTAAGCTCTCGAATTACCTCCCTAAAACTCTCTGCGTCTCCAACTCTCTCTCCTCCTTTAAGTCGCCGCTTAAAACTTACCTCTTTGTCCAAACTTTTGGTCACCTGTCCTCATATCTCTTTATGTGGCTTGGTGTCAAATTTTGCCTGATAACGCTCGTGTGAAGCTCCTTGGGAGGTTTTTCTACGTTAAAGGCGCTATACGAATGCAAGTTGTTGTTGTTGGAACTATACTGCTCCAAACTGCAGTAACACTGGGTTTTATTGTACAATATGTTATAGGGAAAATTGCATAGCCTTATACATTGTAAGTGTACATAATCACTGTGCAACGTAAACGATTAAGAGATAGACATGTACATTATACATGAGAGCAGAATTTTTCCCACCATTGTCGCATAGTGAAAGGACATGATATGAGCACAGGATTAGATTGGGACATCACATTATCTCCAAATGCTTGACATCATTGCAACCCTGCCCCTGGGACATTTTATGCAGTAAATTAACCAAAGGATTATGCAAACACATGGTGCATGATGCAGGTGTCCAGTTTAATTAACGGTCTATTCAGTTGAAAAAAAAGGTTCAGTCAGAAGCTAATTTAGGTTAACTGATACTGCGAAGCATTCTTTTCCATCATTTGGCATGGAGCTCAGAAAGATAGAATTCATTACAGAGCTGAAAATGGATCAAAAACAATCATATTATTTGCCAGATATAACAAAACACTTTTATCCTTTATTTACATCTAATTATACTGCATAATTTCTTCACATGGATGCTTGTCTCCACATAAACTGTTTTAGCCTAGAGGGTACAGTGACTCAGGGCATTTACTTTTATGCAGCTGTTTCAATCCTGATGGGCTGTCAAGAGTCAATTTTTTACTTGCAACATTACCTTCCACACCCACTCTTCACAATCCTTACCTCCTCCCCCTAAATTAGATGCCTCAGGAGGTGCAATCCATTACCATGAGTCTTGATAGGCTAAATACCTTATTTATTTGTTGTAACATTATACGATTCTATGATTCAATTAGCAGCTTGACCAGAAACTCATCACCAAGGAGTTTGACAGATGGGAATGCTTTGCAACCTTGGGACTTAAGATATCTGTAGGATTGCGTATCAAAGATCTTCACCATTTTGCCTCCAACAGTAAAAGAAAGCATGGAATAAGAAAAAGCCATCTAGCCTGCTCCTTCCACAAACCATGCATAATTCACCCTATGTTGGAATCCCATGATCTCCCATTCATTTAATCTCCTGAGGGAAAGTTCTCAATAAATCCTCCCTGATCCTCAAAGATAATCAGGCAAATCTCCAGAATATTCATCTTTCCTCATATCGCCACGATTAAACTCTACTCTATTGTCCTTCAGACGAATACTTACTCTCACCTGGCAGCACAGGAACCATAAGATTCCATCGAGTGCTTGATCCTATCACTCTGTAGCTAACCCTATATTGTAGACTCTTTCGTCTCGACCTCTTTAACCTCTTACAAGGTATATCAATAAACAATACCATCTAGCCCCCACACCAAATAAAAATAACTATAATGCAGACCTGGGTTTAATAAGTACCTAAATAATACCAAATGAAACAAGTGGATGGAAACTGCATTCCAAAAAACCCTCATGATTCTGTGAAAAATTTCGCACAATATTCTGTTTGTCTCGTTGTGACAACAGGATGACTAATCTTATTATACAGTGTATGCATATTTCTAGCAAGGAAAGTTATTTAAAGGACTGCAATTCCAACAACACTCACAGAGCTATCCATATCCTGCCCACAGCTAAAATATCGGCCCGGATATTAACCCGGAGTTGGGAAGGCGGCGTGCCAAGGTGTTAGCTGGTGACGAACCCACAGCATTGTAAGGTTGGCCAGCCATCATTTATATAAAGTTTCTGGGTTTCTCGATGGAATGCTTCTTCTGCAGGTTTGCCACTTCCCCACATAACGCAATTCCCTGTCCACTATTCAAAGGCTCAGTCCACTCTGCAACGGAGGCTGAGGGAAAGGACTGTGAAGACTCAAATTAATCGTTGACTATTGGAAGGATACCTGCTAAGGGAGGGAAGGTGGCCCCCAGGTTCAATGATGCATCCTTGGAGATAATGCTGGGTAAAGTGAGGGCAAGAAGTGTTGTTCCCCACAAGTGGGAAGAAGAAACCTGCTGCGACAACCAAGAGGGCCTGGATTGAGGTGGCTGAGGGAGTCAGCAGCAGGAGAATGACGCCAGGACCTGGATTCATAGAATCATAGAAAGGTTACAGCATGGAAGGAGGCCATTCGGCCCATCGAGTCTGTGCTGGCTCGACGCAAGAGCAAACCAGCTAGTCCCACGCCCCTACCCTATCGCCGTAGTCCTGCAAATTTTTTACGTTCAAGTACTTATCCAGTTCCCTTTTGAAGGCCATGATTGAATCTGCCTCCACCACCCCCTCGGGCAGTGCATTCCAGATCCTAACCACTCGCTGTGTAAAAAAGTTTTTCCTCATGTCACCTTTGGTTCTTTTGCCAATCACCTGAAATCTAATGCCCTCTGGTTCTTGACCCTTCCACCAATAGGAACAGTTTCTCTCTATCCACTCTGTCTAGACCCTTCATGATTTTGAATACCTCTATCAAATCTCCTCTCAACCGTCTCTGTTCCAAGGAGAACAACCCCAGCTTCTCCAGTCTATCCATGTAACTAAAGTCCCTCATTCCTGGAATCATTCCAGTAAATCTCTTCTGCACCCTCTCTAAGGCCTTCACATCTTTCCTAAAGTGCGGTGCCCAGAACTGGACACAATACTCCAGTTGTGGCCGAACCAGTGTTTTATAAAGGTTCATCATGACTTCCTTACTTTTGTACTCTATGCCTCTAGTTATAAAGCCCAGGATCCCGTATGCTTTTTTAACCACTTTCTCAACCTGCCCTGCCATTTCAACAATTTGTGCACATATACCCCCAGATCTCTCTGCTCCTGTACCCCTTCTAGAATTGTGCCCTCTAGTTTATATTGCCTCTTCTCATTCTTCCTACCGAAATAATCACTTCGCATTTTTGTGCGTTAAATTTCATCTGCCACATGTCCGCTCATGCCACCAGCCTGTCTATATCCTCTTGAAGTCTATCACTATCATCTTCACTGTTCACTGCACTTCCAAGTTTCGTGTCATCTGAAAATTTTGAAATTGTGCCCTGTATATCCAAGTCCAAGTCTTCACTATATATCAAGAAAAGCAATGGTCCCAGCACCGACCCCTGGGGAACACCACTGTACACCTCCCTCCAGTCCGAAAAACAACCGTTCACCACTACTCTCTGTTTCCTGTCACTTAGCCAATTCTGTATCCATGTTGCTACTGTCCCCTTTATTCCACGGGCCGCAATCTTGATGATAAGCCTACCATGCGGTACTTCACCAAACACTTTTTGGAAGTCCAGATACACCACATCAACTGCATTGCCCTCATCTACCCTCTCTGCCACCTCATCAAAAAACTCTATCAGGGTGGTGAAACACGATTTGCCTTTAACAAATTCGTGCTGGCTTTCCCTAATCAATCCACACTCGTCGAAGCGACTGTTAATTCTGTCCCATATTATCGTTTCCAAAAGTTTCCCCACCATCGAGGTTAAACTGACTGGCCTATTGTTGCTGGGTTTATCCTTACACCCTTTTTTGAACAAGGGTGTAACATTCGCAATTCTCCAGTCCTCTGGCACCACCCCCCGTATCTAAGGATGCTTGGAAGATTATGATCAGTGCCGTCGCAATTTCCATCCTTACTTCCCTCAGCAACATAGGATGTATCCCAACCAGATCGGGTGACTTATCTACTTTAAGTACAGCTAGGTGGACAATGAAACAACTAACGGGAGGAGGAGATACTGTGAACATCCCCAACCCCAATGATGTCAAAGTCCTGCAATCTTCACTCCATTGCTTTGATATCCTCCAGGTTGTCACCATGAAAACATTGTCTGACTTCCACACCAATACCATAAAAAACAGACCCATAGAAATTGCCTTCAAATCATGGGGCACACGGGAAGGGCTGAAGTGACAAAAGTTTTAATGTGCTCCACCATTCAAATCATCAAAAGCCGTTTATTGATACACCCAAGTGTTAACCCTTCGTCATCTATATAGCCGTTCGCTTCCTACATCAATCACTTCTACAAGGTACTACCCCAGAGGCTTGAGCAGAAAAGAGTACAGAACAGCATGCCAGGAGCAGCACCAGGCGTACCTAAAAATGAGGTACCCAACTGGTGAAGCGACAACTCAGGACTACATGCATACTAAACAGCGGAAGCAACAGAGCTAGGCGATGCCACAACCAACGGATTAGATCAAAGCTCTGCAGTCCTGCCACATGCAGTTGTGAATGGTGGTGGACAATTAAACAACTAACGGGAGGAGGAGGCTCTGTGAACATCCCCATCCTCAATGATGGCAGAGTCCAGCATGTGAGTGCAAAAGACAAGGCTGAAGCGTTTGCAACCATCTTCAGCCAGAAGTTCCGAGTGGATGATCCATCTCGGCCTCCTCCCGATATCCCCACCATCACAGAAGCCAGTCTTCAGCCAATTCGATTCACTCCACGTGATATCAAGAAATGGCTAAGTGCACTGGATACAGCAAAGGCTATGGGCCCCGACAACATCCCAGCTGTAGTGCTGAAGACTTGTGCTGCAGAACTAGCCGCGCCTCTAGCCAAGCTGTTCCAGTACAGCTACAACATTGGCATCCTCCCGACAATGTGGAAAATTGCCCAGGTAGGTCCTGTCCACAAAAAGCAGGACAAATCCAATCCGGTCAATTACCGCCCCATCAGTTTACTCTCAATCATCAGCAAAGTGATGGAAGGTGTCGTCAACAGTGCTATGAAGCGGCACTTACTCACCAATGCTCAGTTTGGGTTCTGCCAGGACCACTAGGCTCCAGACCTCATTACAGCCTTGGTCCAAACATGGATAAAAGAGCTGAATTCCAGAGGTGAGGTGAGAGTGACTGCCCTTGACATCAAGGCAGCATTTGACCGGGCAAGGAGCCCTACTAAAATTGAAGTCAATGGGAATCAGGGGGAAAACTCTCCAGTGGCTGGAGTCATACCAAGCACAAAGGAAGATGACAGTGGTTGTTGGAGGCCAATCATCTCAGCCCCAGGACATTGCTGCAGGAGTTCCTCAGGGCAGTGTCCTAGGCCCAACCATCTTCAGCTGCTTCATCAATGACCTTCCCTCCATCATAAGGTCAGAAATGGGGATGTTCGCTGATGATTGCACAGTGTTCAGTTCCATTCGCAACCCCTCAGATAATGAAGCAGTCCGTGCCCGCATGCAGCAAAACCTGGACAACATCCAGGCTTGGGCTCATAAGTGGCAAGTAACATTCGCACCAGACAAGTGCCAGGAAATGACCATTGCTAACAAGAGACAGTCTAACCACCTCCCCTTGACATTCAACGGCATTACCATCGCCGAATCCCTCACCATCAACATCCTGGGGGTCACCATTGATCAGAAACTGAACTGGATCAGCCACATAAATACTGTGGCTACAAGAGCAGGTCAGAGGCTGGGTATTCTGTGGTGAGTGACTCACCTCCTGACTCCCCAAAGCCTTTCCACCATCTACAAGGCACAAGTCAGCAGTTTGATCGAATACTCTCCACTTGCCTGGATGAGTGCAGCTCCAACAACACTCAAGAAGCTTGACATCATCCAGGACAAAGCCCGCTTGATTGGCACCCCATCCAGCACCCTAAACATTCACTCCCTTCACCACCGGCGCACCGTGGCTGCAGTGTGTACCATCCACAGGATGCACTGCAGCAACTCGCCAAGGCTTCTTCGACGGCACCTCCCAAACCCGCGACGTCTACCACCTAGAAGGACAAGGGCAGCAGGCACATGGGAACAACACCGTCTGCACATACCTCTCCAAATCACACACCATCCCGACTTGGAAATATATCGCCGTTCCTTCATCGTCGCTGGGTCAAAATCCTGGAACTCCCTTCCTAACAGCACTGTGGGAGAACCGTCACCACATGGACTGCAGCGGTTCAAGAAGGCGGCTCACCACCACCTTCTCAAGGGCAATTAGGGATGGGCAATAAATGCTGGCCTCGCCAGCGATGCCCACATCACATGAATGAATTTTTAAAAATAACATTGATGTCCTAATTGCATCACAGGACCCCGATTTATATGTATTTATGAGCCTCCCGTCTCTCTGCAGAGGGAGACTCGTCGACCTCGATACTCGCTGCCATTAATATCGCGCGACTGGGAACGCAGCGGGTTGGGAGCGGGATCGCCACTTTTGGCATTTGAACCCCTTGCCCAATTGATTCTCGTCGGAGGGGTGGGGGGGCAGGGGAGGTGAATATTGAGACCATATTAAGAACATAAGAAATAGGAACAGGAGTAGCCCCTCGAGCCTGCTCTGCCATTCAATAGATCATGGCTGATCTTCGACCTCAACTCCACTTTCCCGCCCGATCCCCATTTCCCTTGATTCCCCTAGAGTCCAAAAATCTATCGATCTCAGCCTTGAATATACTCAACGACTGAGCAATGATCGAATATTATTTTAACGTGAAAAGTTACAGTTTACTTAAAAACTAACGTGTACGTCCTCCATGCATTTTTTCATCAGTAAAACATTGATTATTTATAGGCGCAAAGCTTTTAGGTATTCAGCATAAAAGAAAAGGAAATGCAGCTTGTCGATATTTGACTTTGTGTTTTTAAAAAAAGGCGGTCGCTTGCTGTGATGAATGGTGCCTTTGCTGGCAGACAGCTCGTTCCCTTCTGCAGCCATAGTGTCATTTCCCCACGGGAGCTGCTGAATTTGGGCAGCAATTGATGTCAGCTGGAGCTTGAGCAGAAGGAGCACTGGTAATCTTCAATGAGGAGAACAAGCACACTTCACGTCCCTGGCATACCCAGTGACAAATTAATAATGTTCAGAGGGAATCAAGAATATGCTTAGTCGGCAAACTGGGATTTTTGAAACAGGTGGGACTTGCCTTAAGTTTAAAGTCAGACTTTATACGATTATAAAGATTCCTGAAGAGGCAGCATATTCTCTCACCAAGCAGATACGTGTGTGTGTGTGTGTGTGTTTGCGAGTGTGTGTTTGTGAGTGTGTGCGTGCAGAAATACAGTAACATATGACGTCAAGAACTGATATTTTGGTATCATCGCAGAGGTAGTCTCAGCCGTACAAGAGCAATTACATTCCTCTCAGTTCTATAGTGTTCAGTTCATTGCTGACATTTGTATTTTGATGCATAATATATGTTCTGTGCAACTCTACACACAATGGGATTGAGTTTTTAAAGGTAAGCCATGTAATCACCTTTTAGAGGGTATATTCAGGTAGCATTTATACCTCAATGTTTTCCACTTATATGAATAACTGAATACTCCTCAAGAGGGCCTAGATATCCAGCTCAGTACTTGTATTTAATCAGCTATCTGGTATTGTGAATCCATGCTTGTGATTGCAAGACTTGTTCGATCAAATCCATCACATGTTCAACTTTACTTGCTGCTGACCTTCTAACACAAAGATGGCATAATATATTTTTCCATTCAAGTAGAAGTAATATCTTCAAGGAACTGTTCTGTTCAAATTTGTCTTTAAAAACCCATTTTCATTTCTCCATGGGATGTATTGAATTATACTGTTTTACATAATGTTTAAAGGGAAATGAATACTGATCAATGCCATGCTGTTTTGGAATCAGGCACAACAAATCTGTTGATCTGCTGTGGTTCCCCTCTGTCAGTATCAAGGAAAGTCAGCTTGTGCTCCCCCAATGTCGTGGTTAATAAACGCTGTGCCCAGTGTAAAGTGAGCAACACAAACCAGGGAGGTCCTGCGTTTACTTCCTCGTCCGTGCTGTGTTAATTGAATGATTTATATCAATGAGTGTTAATTGTATTCAGGTGGTGGGTATAAACTGGGGACTCTAATGTATCGTTTTTCTCGAAGATCTTAGCTGGGATGTGGTGTGTGTGTAAAGGGGAATCTCTGTGAATTAAGGCTTGGAAACAACTAAAGAGCAGGCTCTAGTGTTCAATCCTTCACCACATGGCTATCCAATTTTAACATGCTGAGTTAGCTGATCTCAGCCACAGCAGTTTGTGGAAATACCATAAATGACTCCGGTGCCCTTGGGCTAAGGAAGTTAAAAGTCAGCCCTGCTCCTGATTACCATCTAAAACTCCCTGCTGAAACGTGTGGATGGGAGGTCAGGACAGAACTGGGTCTGATTGTGATGATCCCCATAGTCAAATAGGATGCCAACATGTGCCCTCTCGACTCTCGCATGAAAAATGAGAATTTGGGTGAGCTCCTGAGGGCAATCAGCATTGGTAGAACTCTACACCCACCTTAAGGAGACAAAGGGAGAAAATTGGAAAGAAAAGGACACTGAAATTTAGAAGAATGAGTGTACTCGAAGGGGTAGATGCTGAGAGGATGTTTCCCCTTGTGGGAGAGACTAGAACTAGGGGTTCACAGTTTAAAAATAAGTGGTCTCCCATTAAGGACGGAGATGAGGAGAATTTTTTTCTCTCAGAGGGTCGTGAATCTGTGGAACTCCCTTCCCCAGAGCGCGGTGGAGGCAGGGTCATTGAATATTTTTTCGGCTGAGTTAGATAGATTCCTGATTAACAAGGGAGTCAAAGGTTATAGTAGGTAGACGGGAAAGTCGGTCACAATCAGATCAGCCATGATCTTATCAAATGGCAGAGCAGGCTCGAGGGGCTGAACGGCCTACTCCTGCTCTTAATTCATATGTTCATATGTAATTAGGATGCCCACAAGCTGATACCAATTCTGGCAGCAATTTAATCCATCCCAGCAAGTCAAAGGCTGGCTGCTTGACAATAAGGGTTATCCCCATCGGTTCATGAAAACCTTTCCAAAACCCACACTTGCCAGCTGAAAAATGATACAAGCAAAGCCACTGGTCCACAAGCTCCATCATCAATCAGACCATTGGAATGCTGAATCAATGCTTCTGCTACCTGAACAGGTCTTGGGGCTTTCTGCAATACAGCCTGGACACAAGTGTCCTGGATCATAGTAGACTGCTGCATTATCCACAACATTGCTGTAGGTAAAGAGTGGATGAAGACCTTCCGCCACTTTATAAGGAAGACTCCACTGACAGCGAGGGAGGGCACCAACAGCAGCCTGCAGCTAGAGCTCTTCATCAACAGTTAATTCAACAGTGCTTCACCTGAACTAGTCCTGCCCATCTGTCCCCACCCCCCCACATCCTGTACAGTCATGATCATCTCTCGCACTTTATCTACCCTCCAATAAAGTCCGTCCAACCAAAGACGAACATTGATTTACATGACACCCCAACATTGCAGACAAATTAATAATCACAAACGGCATTACATTTTAATGGCTAACAGTAATGTAATAAAACAAAATTATCACCCTGGTGTTCGTCCATTGTGTCTTTGTTAAATAATTTTTTTCCAACCTACTACTCCCATGACAGTGCTCCTATCAGTGCTAGAAACACCTGGGCAGTTGGCCAGTAGAATGCAAATTAGGCTAGTCCAACAAGATGGTTCTGGCCTCTCAATGGCGACATCAGACGCTTGTTCCAATCACTCAGTCCACCATCCACCCGACATACGCTGAAGATGGAAATTGATCCCAATAAGTTTTTGGAAATTGCTGGTCATAGGCTTGCCCATGTCGCTCCTGTATGACTTTCCAACACCCAACACAGAATAATATATGTTTTCCTATGATTATAGAGCTTTGAGACATTCTCATGATAGGTACTTAGAGCAAAGTTTCTTCCCAAACTTTTCTTGAGTTTTAAGTTTAGTACTAAGAACAAACATGATTTTATCCAGAAACTAAAAACTGCAACAATCACACTAAAACTTCAGGCTGAAAATCATTTTTTAGACTGCTACACTTCAGAACACACAATAATGAGGACTACTTAACGTGATTACATTCTGCAGAAGTTCTTATTGAATCATAGTAAAAATATGAAAGAGCAAGGAACAGACATTCAAGCCATCAAGTCTGCCCCTTTCACAGAAGTGTGCAACTTACCTGATCAGGGACAATACGCAACCCATGTAATCTCTTGAAGAACCTTTTGCAAAATGTCTCTCTGATCCTCAACGCAATGAGGCAGATTGTCATCTTTCGAGTGTGGGCACAGCACAGAGAGGAGAACCAGATGGGCAGGATCACACGCCAGCAATGGAGTCCACCTGACTAAGGTTCCATTAATTCACAGGATAGATACATTGAGACAAATGTTCTTCTTTTGCACTTGGGTGTATCTAATTGTCTGGGAGGGGCGCGTATTGGAAAATTAGGCGGGTAAGACTGCATGCCCGTAGCGGAGCCCATTCGATTTGTCATCCATTCATTTAAATTGAAGGAGAATTGGTTATGGGTGTGATACTTTACATTCATAAAGACAAAAGTCTATCACTGCATCGCCAAAACTTCAGAACAACTATCTGTCCCGAATATTCAACTCCCACTTTCATCACACTAGCACGAGTCATTGCGTTTCATTTTTTAAAATGAAATATGTCACTGTGGATGAATGAACCTGAAATCCATCTCTTGCCTGAGATGATGGTTCCTGGCAATATTGAACAAAGTTCGATTTGGTATTAGATTATTGAAACAAACTCAAACTGACCCTCTGCAGAAACTAGAAATGTCAGCAATAAGTGAACTGTATTTGCAGATGTAAATATTTGTCGACCCGAAAGAAAATTTTAAGTATGTTCCCCAAAAAAAAAACAAGTGCATTACAATGCTTTTACCATGAGGCTTGGCATTCATCAGACATTTGGAATATTGAACATATTTCTATTCCTTACAGGATCCAAGACAATCTGTGCTAAACACTGACTCCCGGGGTTGCAAGCAAACAGCATTCCTTTAGGGAGGAAGGTGGCATAAAACCCGGTCCTCCCTGATAAATCGAGTGATTTGCAAGGTAAAGATTGCCCTTAAAGTCTGCGCAAAGAATTAGGTATTTCAAACACATTGTTTAAGACACAATGGGATATCAATTTTAATGTAATGTCCCTGAAATTATGTCATGACATACCAATACATGAATACTCAATATTCATCTGAAAGTCCCCCCCCTACCCGCCCCCAGCCATTTTAAGTAAAGGCATTAATCTGTTTAAAATAAATGAGCTATCACCACTCTAAGATAGCAGTGAGAGCAATTTTGGCCGGATGTGTTAAATGTTTGTACATTAGTATCCCATAATGTAATTACGAGGTCATTATTTTTAAGTAGTGCTATTTTCAAATGGATTTCTGAATCTATTAAAGCACTGACACATAGGCCCCAATTTTAACTGCCCCCCCCCCCCAACCTGGTTTCCGCCAGGCAGGCGCAGTTAAAATAAGGCGTCACTAACCCCCTCTGATCCCGTAGTCTTCCCGCCATCTCCAGATCTTAACCTGATCTTTTGAACAGGCGAGCAGGACTCCCGCAGGAAGGATCTAAAGTCCGACTTTAGATCAGCACATCGGGTACAATGATGTCATCAGGACCTGATCTGCAATTATCGTTGAAGGCCTGAGCTGGGGGAGGTGGTCAGTGAAGGCTCCCCCCCATCAAGTAAACCTGTCGGGAGCTGGATCATGGGCAAGGAGAAGCCCAGAAGGTAAGTTTAAAAAGTTTACTTTAGGTTTCCTTGTGGGCCAGGAGGGGCTACGCCCTCCCCGATCGTGGCCAGAACCTTCTCCTCCACCCCTCCGATAGTGGCCACAGCCTTCTCCACTACCCCCACCCCCCCCTCGACCGAATCGTGGCCATGGCCTTGTTCCCCAGCGCCCCCTCCCCCGAATCGTGGCCACAGCCTTCTCCACTACCCCCCCAACCGATCGTGGCCATGGCCTTCTCCCCCCCCCCCCTCGACCGAATCGTGGCCATGGCCTTGTTCCCCACACCCCCTCCCCCGAATCGTGGCCACAGCCTTCTCTACTACCCCCCCAACCGATTGTGGCCACAACCTTCTCCCCCCCTCACCCTCACCCCCGATCGTGACCACAACCTTCTCCCCCCCTCACCCTCACCCCCGATCGTGGCCACAACCTTCTCCCCCCCTCACCCTCACCCCCGATCGTGGCCACAACCTTCTCCCCCCCTCACCCTCACCCCCGATCGTGGCCACAGCCTTCTCCCCCCCTCACCCTCACCCCCGATCGTGGCCACAACCTTCTCCCCCCCTCACCCTCACCCCCGATCGTGGCCACAGCCTTCTCCCCCCCCCACCCCCTCCCCCGATCGTGGCCACAGCCTTCTCCCCCCCTCACCCCCCACCCCGATCGTGGCCACAGCCTTCTCCCCCCCTCACCCTCACCCCCGATCGTGGCCACAGCCTTCTCCCCCCCTCACCCTCACCCCCGATCGTGGCCACAACCTTCTCCCCCCCTCACCCTCACCCCCGATCGTGGCCACAGCCTTCTCCCCCCCTCACCCTCACCCCCGATCGTGGCCACAACCTTCTCCCCCCCTCACCCTCACCCCCGATCGTGGCCACAGCCTTCTCCCCCCCCCACCCCCTCCCCCGATCGTGGCCACAGCCTTCTCCCCCCCCCACCCCCTCCCCCGATCGTGGCCACAGCCTTCTCCCCCCCTCACCCCCCACCCCGATCGTGGCCACAGCCTTCTCCCCACAACTGACTGCTGGGAACTGGTCCCACAGGTCCCCAGTTGCGGCCTTCTGCCGTCAGATGCTCACTCCTGCCTGCCGGCCAAATGGTCAATCTAGCCGGTAGTCAGGCGTGACACTGCCGTTAAGATCGGCAGGGCCTCCGTGTACCCAACCTTACCGGGTTTGTTTCCCGCTACCAGACTCCAGCGCCCCCTGTAAAAATGGAGGCCATAATTTTTGATACTGAGACGACACTGTTTATTTTACAGATACGCCAGCAGAGTATGCTGGTGGGTCAGTGCATTACAATTTTCATAATCGAGTGAAGTAAGGATGCTTATAAGTGACTTGTGAAGCTTTTCAAACTTACTGAGGAGATCTGTTATCACCAGGAAAAGCCTTAACTTGACACCCTAATTCTGAACTGGCTTGCAGAGTTGCAACAGATATTCACTTAAGCACTTTCAGTGTCACCATTCAATATGAGCAATGACGGACAGGAAAAGACCCTCTGGTCCATCCAGCCTGTCCCACGCGATCATGATACCTTGTGTATCACAGTATACGCACTCCCCATCCCTCGCCATGTGATCTCCAGGGAAAGGCGAAAAACCTGGCCAATTTGGGGGAAAAAAACCTGGGAAATTCCTCTGGCGATTGATCCCTATGGCGATTGAAACTAGTCCAGGAGATCACTCTAGCCCAGATGAGTCTATGCAGTACATTACCTATCTTTGGTAAGAGTCGGCTCACCACCACCTTCTCAAGAGCAATTAGAGATGGGCAATAAATGCCGGCCTCGCCAGCGACGCCCACATCCCACGAACGAATTAAAAAAAAACTTCAACCTTCACATTTCATTTTAGCTTCCTTACCATATCCAATGGGCAATAAAATCTTCCAAGAACAATCCAAATTGCTTGGGTAATTTCCAGGAAATCCAGGACTTAGGATGACGTTGTTCAACTCAGTCAGGATCCCTCCACATCTAGCTGATTAATAATAAAAAAAAACGTCATTTATTCCATGCAGCTGCTCTGTGGCCCCCATGTCAAATTCCTCCCATTAATTATCAGTACTACATTCGGCACAGGTTTTCCAATCAAAAAGTTCAGGCTGTAAATAAGATTAGATTTTTCAAATTTGAGGGTTATAATCTTCTCAAAGTTCAATTTGTAATTTAGGCTCAAGGCCCTACAGTGAGACACTCCACCACCAAAGGTCTATCTGTAAGCTTTATTCAGTAGATATAAACAAATAGTACCGTACTGATCTGGGAGACACCATTTCGTCCCACCAGCCTGGATCAATTCTATCCTGCACGCTCCAGTGGGTGCACTCAAGGAGCTTCTTGAAGTTCCCCTTTTTAAACTCTAAAGGTCCCAGGTGTACGTGACCACAGGCATATCATTACATGATTATACCAAAAGAGTTAGAGTATTCCATATAAGGAGAAACTAATAAGCAAACATCGAACATATACCTCATGAATAACTCAGTTAATAAGCTGAAATTCTAACTAATGAGCAAACATGTTTCTACCTGTAGTTCATTTAATGAGATGAATTCCTAACTAACAAATATCTTTCTAAAGTTGCGATCAGTACAATTCCTTGTTCCTTTATCTTATCACACAGAACTTGCTTCCTGCAATTAATTGTTGTTCCACCATGTGAATCTACTGACCATAAGTCTGTTTTAAATTCTGTGCTTTCTTACATTTGCATGAATCTAAACTAGGCAATTATCTCACACAGTCATGACCTCAATTAAGTGTCCTAGTATCTCCATCACAGGCACAGCCCCAGGTGACATCGCTCATACAAGCAACCAAATTAAAGTGGCTGGTGCTGCAGGGGCCAGTTTCAGTTCAACAGCTGATGGACTCCATTTTGGCTGATGTGTATAACAGCACAACATTATTACTTGTCAGTTACTAAAATCTCATCTGCTTGCACAAGACAAAAGACAATGGGACGTTTTTGGAGCAAAGTCCAGCTGAATGGCCAAGGCTCAAAGTTATGCACCGCCAAGATTGAAAATAATACAAGAGAAGCTCAGGTCTAAAAGAATAAAGCTTAGGATACACTTTAACAGATCCATATTCAGTTGATTCCAAGTTAATTTCTACTTTCTGTGTTAGCCTTGGCTCAGCGGTAACGCTCAAGCTTTAGTCCAGGACTTGAGCACATAACTTAGGCTGACACTTCAATGCAGCACTGAAGGAGTGCTGCACTGTCGGAGGTGCCTTTTTTTGGATGATATGTTAAACCGAGGCCCCACCTGCCCTCTCAGGTGAATGTAAAAGCTCCCATGGAGCTATTCAAAGAAGAGCAGGTGAGTTCTCCTGGTGTACTGGCTAATATTTATCCCTCAACTAACATCACTAAAAAAGACCATCTGGTCATTTAGCTCACTGTTGTTTGTGGGATCTTGCTGTGTGCAAATTGTCTGTCATGTCTCCCTACATTACAACAGTGACTACACTTTAAAAGTATTTCATTGGCTGTGAAACACTTTGGTACATCCTGAGAGTCATGAAAGGCGCTGCATAAATGGAAGCTTTTTCTTTCTTTTGTGTTGTTGAGATTTGACTCCCTCTTCTTAAGCTTTTATTCTCCCATCTCACAGTTGAAGTGATTGGGCAGATAACCTGCTCTCAGACTTTTGCCATATTTCTACAAAACCAACTCACAAGAAGAGCCCAGGAATGATTCTCCTGCCAGTTTTCACTGTGAGGGAAGTATGTGACCATCAGTCAACACCTTCCCTGGCAATTTTTGTTCAAATAGCAATTTTGTGCTTTCTAAAGTCCAAATAATTAAAAACTAGAACCAAGGTTGAGAATGGGTACACTTCATATGTGATTGCTGAGAAAAAAAGATAAAGTTTAAAACTTGTTCAGTTAGTAAAGGAAACAAAAAACTGAGCTATACCAGGTCAGTACCAGATTCAATTCCCAATCCATGCTGATTCCTAGTTGGTGTGGCAGTAGAAGCACTGCAATTGGGCTTCAGGGCCTCTAGGTTATGTAGGGCAGACCATAAAAGTACCCCTCATTAAATGACTAGTATTGCACCATGATCCTTTTTTTCTGTTACTGAGATAGGGAATTCATCAACTGTAAGGGATCTTTCTCTACTTACCAATGCAGATTGGAGGTGGGTAGTTCCAACGGCGAACAGTTCCAGGCATACAAGAAACATGGGCCTGTCCCTAGAAAGAAACATTCAGACCACATACAATTTAGAAGTTGAAAAATTGAAACAGCCGCACAAAAAGCCAAGACATTCTCTGGCAAACTAGTCCCTTTAATGTTGATTTTGATTCTTATTACTGCCATGCCAAAGGGAGAAATGATAAACATGATTACATTGCTCTCCTCCGAAGGATTAATGGATAAATGCACTGCCCGATGAGCCATTAAGATCAGAACATCCCCGGGTCAGTACCTAGGCTGAGTCTGCTAAACTCTGCTTGCGTGGCATTGAGGGTGCTGCAATAAGCTGCAGCAGCCTTGGGTCAGGGAGTGGGAAGATTAGTCACTTCTGATCACTATCCCACTTCTGATTGCTATCTATTGACCCCTGCCGGATAGTGGACATGTGACTATCATGTTCGACCACCCTCCTGCTCTGAAATTTAGCAGTGCAATTCAGAAGATCTGGAATGTCATTATTATTTTACACAGCAGCAAATAAAAATGTAACATATACTGGACTTAAAAGGGTAAAATAATGTCGATTAAAATATTGCACCTCGAATTTCCTAATAATCAAGAGTGGGTTACTGCTTGATAAACCAGCAGTGATCACATCGCAGGAATGAATCCTCCTGTGTGAACATCATCACCTACCAACAGCATGGCATGCCCTGAATGCTGACATCTCCACCACCAGTTGCTGCCAGCACACTTGACCAAAGGTGGAAAATTGAGACACTATTTGTTGGAAGTAGCAACGTCTAGATTTCAAGACAGGAATCAACTTCATTTCTTTACACAGAGGGTAATCAGCACCTGGAGTGGGATGCCAGGTAAGGTGGTCGAGGCCACAACACTGGACTCATTTCAGAAACAGACAGATGCTGGAGCAGTCAAACAGCAGAGCTGGTATTCTGGAAAGATGAGACTAAATGGAACAAAGGAGCTTCTACATCCAAAATAACCTTGTGAAGTAATTGGGATGGTGGTTTTACAATGAATTATATCGAATTTACAGCACAGAAACAAGCCATTCGGCCCAACAGGTCTATGCCGGTGTTTATGCTCCACGTGAGCCTCCTTCCACCTTACTTCATCTAACCCTATCAGCATAACCTTCTATTCCTTTCTCCCTCGTGTACTTATCTAGCTTCCCATAAATGCATCTATTCTATTCACCTCAACTACTCCTTGTGGTGCGAGTTCCGCATTGGACCACTCTCTGAGTAAAGAAGTTTCTCCTGAATTCTTATTGGATTCATTAGTGACTGTCTTATATTTATGGCCCCTAATTTTGGACTATCCCACAATCGGAAACATCTTTTCTACATCTAACCTTATAATCATGAGCAAACCCTGCCATTAAACCCTTACACGCATTACAATGATGCAATGAACATCTCTGTGATGCTTATCGAATATACCCAACTAGTAATGATATGGAAAGATTCTTGGGCATTGTGACCTTGATGGATTTATTGCCATTCAAAAAATGTTCACACTAATCAATGTAATAAAATTATAAAAAGTGATCCAAATTATTAATTATTCTATCCTTCAAAAATAAAACAAAAATTACTATTTTGTCCCTAATTCCTTTATGTTGGAAAAGCCTCAAAGTATTTCTTTAAAAAATAAATTTAAATCATGAAAAAAATTCTTCTGGCTTTTATCGCTTTAATGCCTGAAGAATTTTTTTTTAAACAAGATGGTGGGCTGGTGAATGATTTTAAGTGGTTCGAAAATCAAATGTAGCAATCTACAAAAAGTACATTATGTTAAAAATGCATTGATGGGAACACAATGTTCCTTTTTTAAATACTGGATGATGATATTTTTCAGGACCGAAAATAAACAAGTTCTTTCTTTTAGAGCTGCACAAAATGACAATTATGTGACTAGCAAATTCAATAGAGACCAGAATAAGACAAACAAAAGGCATACACATTGTTCACTAATCATAGCTGTTAACCTTTAGACTCAACTCTTGTCATTTTTAGTTAGGAATTGGATGACTGGATCCCTGCAGAGTCAGATCAAGCAACTGGATTCAATCAAAGAGAGAAAAATAGCAGTGAATAAAATGTCACGTTTTATAAGCCATTCTGCTATATGTGTTCGAGGTCCCGCAGGACTTTTTGATCGATGGTTTTTGCATCCTGAGAGCAGCCCACTACTGGGATTGAAGGCGCACTCTGTGCCTGAGTGTGGGGGCAGCAAGAGAAGAGGAATTAATCAAAGCACAGCACTTGGAAAATAGGTTCCTAAACATTACATTTATTTTCAATATTACAATTGTGATATAAGCAGAAGTCACAATGAGGGAAAGATGGATTATGTAAAACTAAACCATCTAAATCTAGTTTCTTTACGGCCAAAGCCTACAAAGTAGGTTCATTGTGTGCAATCCATCACTTCTAATGAATATCCTCAGTCTAATTATTCATGTGGGACATGACAAAAGTACGTAATACAATAACACGCATTTGTGCAATACTGCAATAAGAATCGTGTTGAAATCACATACCCACTCCAATTTAGTAAGTAGATGCAGTAGAGAAATAGATAGAGAAATCGGATTGATAAGAATATGGACCCTTTTCCACAATGGCAGTGCTATGATTCATGGTAATACGTAGTCACACAGCAACAAAGTGGACTCCTCCTTGAACTTACCTGCAGTGTATAACCAGATTCACAGCTAAAAGACACCACGTCATTAACCAAGTATCTGTCTCCAATCTTTATGCCATTGCTAGGAACCACTGGATCTGGGCAGGTTGTAAGACCGACAGCTGTAGCGAGAAATACATACTCAATTGCAAGGGATCAAAGGTAATATGAAATCTAAATATTTGGACCATTCTTAACCTACTATTATATAAAATAAAGTACAGAACATTTAAACATGTCTGTCCATCACACATTTTCTTCTCTTATTTCATGTGTGTATATCTGACCACATATTGGCAATAATACCAAATTCGTCAGTGGGTTCTAAACTAAATTAATGTATTTCAAACATGAATATGATATAGTGACATTGATAAGTACTATCTTCTTGATGAATAATAATTTTTAAAAATATGAAATTAAAAAATACTGGGAAATGCACAACACATCAGTCCGAATCTGGAACAGAAAGACAGATTAACATTTTCAGTATGATCCTTCACCTGAATTGCTATTTCCAGAATTTTCTGCTTTTATCAGATTGCTAGCAGGTGCAATTTAAAAAAAAAAATCTCTACTAAAAAAGTGCCCAGTTACGTCTGAATAAAGCAGTCGTTTAATCACTTTTTGTTACTTAACTTATAATATTCTCAGCTGGTGGCACTACTTCCTTAAACAAAGATAGGGACAGACTTAATCAGTGAAGATGGAGGCCCTTATTCCAAACTCCCTTATTTTCAGTGTACAAATGCATGCCTGCCAGCTATTTTATTGATTTCAACAGTGAAACGGAGTGCATCCATTTAAAATATTCCACTTGGTGACCACACAGATTCCAATTAGTAGGTGGCAGCTGGTAATGAAGTGAATAGGGTGAAAAACACTGTCAGAGTGAATAACAACATGGGAATAGGCTGTCAATTGATTTTGGTTTTTTTTTAGCTGCAAAGCTATTCAGCCATTTAAATCCTTATGCCATGATTTCAGCATTTTTAACCCCGGGTGTTCAGTAAAATAAACTCTAATTTAACTCCATGGAAATAGTGGAGTGGTTTCTGAAAACAGCAAAGTGTGTAATGATTTTAAATCGTCGTCATAAAATTTCTGCACTGAAATCTCCAGCCACTTGCATAATGCACTACGTTGCATCTTTCAAAACCTGGGCCATTTTTTTTTGTCTTCTATATTCTGGTATAAACACCCAATTACTGAATCGTAGAACTTTAGAAAATAACCTGCAACCCCATTTCTAAAGTAGAAGTTGAGAAAATGTCATACGCGTCAGAATCTGAGTGGGTTACAGAAAATAAAGCACCAAATGATGCAAGCCTCATAATTCATAAGCACTACACCAGGCGCAATTAAGTTGTGTTGGCTGTGACACAAGTGATTTATTCTCAATTAAACGTGATTCTCAATGTGTAACAGAGATAATTATTTTTAGTTTAGATTGATTTTTTTTTTGTCGATTTCCAGCTGGACTTTACCAACACAGATGTTGTGAGAGGTCGCAGATGAACACCTATGGAAGCCTGTAAAGTGGCCCAAAGTCAGTCATTTTAACCTGGCGCATCAGAAGGGAATGGTTTTCTCAAAAGTTAAACTGCTGTGGTCCCAATAGTTTCTTTAATCAAACGTTCCAATGGTGTCTTGATGGAGGCTCAAATCACAGCTCTACCCGTGAACACATGTTGTACAAGAGTGGTTTACTTAACTGTTCTCATCATTAATATTTACTTCTTGAATTTCTGACTTTTTCCCCCACTCAGGACCACTGACATTTAAATACCAGTGAAACAGGCGATGGGTTGCTAGCTCTGCCACCCTATTGCAGTCCCAATGATTACTGGCAGCATTACCAACAGCAGAAAGATTATTTCACCTGTGGGTCACTATAATCATCTCACAGAAATCAGCATTCGGCCCTGCACTCACCAACAACAGAAGCCCATTATGATTACAGAGCAAGAAAGACCTATACAGTTGATCAAAAGCTTACTGACTTGTGACTTGGAGTAAGTATCCCCTTTTTATTCAGAATTCATATCCCTCAACTTCTGATGCTCTGAACCCAAATCTAGACTCTGCACAATTAGTGCAGATAGAATGCACACGTCAGAGAAAGCAAACACATGGAATAGGCCACTGTAGAGATTGATCAAATAAAACGACTGAAGGGAAATGTTGAATGACCGTATACTGGTGCATCATAGGATGTGATGACTATGTTGTACTCAACCATGTTGTGCAAGAGACATTCTTTGTAAATTCAACAGTAACCTTGTCTTCAAGCTATCCTGTGGAAACTTAATTTGAGACAGAAAATCAAAGGATCAAAGGATGTGACATGTTAAGGACAATAGATGTGGCAAATGTGTGAGACCAGTACACAAAGTGTGATGGGCCCGCAAATCACCAAAGAGCAGATGGCTGATTAAAACCACCTCAGGCACAGAATATGCTACTTTGTTCTACAAAGTAGTGTTGAACCAGCACGATAGACTGATAAGGAAAAATGTGTTGAATCAGGGAACAGACTTAACGACGTTAAGTGTAGGTACAAAAGATTGAGATCATAAGACCCAGGAAGCACCCCTGGTTGAGGCTGTGTCACCAATGACCAGAAGACATACCCGGAGGTAGGATGGGATTGGCAGATTCGAACAACAACTGCAGAAAAAAACCAAGGAACAAGCAGAGACAATATGGATATAAGGAGACCCTTGGGCCCGCCTAGGTTGCCAGCTGTCGGTGGAGAGAAAGAAACCATCTACAAGGAAGAAACGCACAGATGTGCTTGGGGGGAACCTCCAGAGACCAAAGGAGCTGATCACTTCTTGATTCTGGGTGCAGCGCAATCCAAACAAAAGTTGTAGGGATTTGGTTACTGGATTTAATTGCAAATTTAGTTACTAAGTTTTGTTAAACTCTGTAATAAAAATTGGGATTGCGTAGTGAGTATTCGTTTTTGTTTCAATAAAGTAAACAAAAAGGGAAGTACTCTTTGGCCCCAATATTAACAGGGAGGCAGGATGGGAGCGAACTTAACGGCAGGAAGTAATTTTATTTTTTTTCTCTCTGTTTCCCGCGCGGGAAGGCTTGTGGCACAAGGCCGCAGATGGGGAGCGGAGAGGAGAGAGGGAGAGAGATCGTGGGTCGGGAGGGGAAGATTGTGGGGAGAGTTCGTGGAGGTCAGGGGGCGAGATCGGAGGCCGGGGGTGGAGATGGCGGATGGACAATTGGGAGAGATCGTGGGTGGAAGGTTGGGAAAAATCGTGGGGGTCGAGGGGAGATCGGAAGCCGGGGGGGGGGGGGGGGGGAGATCGTGGGGAGGGATAAGCAGGTTTGCTTGGGGGGGGCCGGGAGGAAGCACTCCCGCTCCTCCTGGCCCACAAGCTGTGCTGGAAAGGCACTTACCTGCTGTCCTTGCCTACCTTCAGCTGCCGGGTTTACTGAGCCCTGGGGAACATGGCCCACAGCCGTTAAAAGTAAAACTCTGGTAAAATTTGAGGCATGCAGCCTCATTAACATTTTAAATAACTGACCCGCCTCTCAAGAGCAGGTAAGTCACCAACCCCCCCGTCGCCTCCCCCCACCCTCCAACCCGCCTTGTTAAAACCGGAAGTGGGAGAAGGGTTGGGGTCGGGTTTCTTATTTTTGAAATTTTAACCTCCCCCTTTCTCCTCTCTCGCCCATCCTGGGGGATTAAAATTCCCCCCTTTGTGTCTGTCACTCCACTCAGTGGCTTGTTTAAGTCAAGCCTCACAGGATTAATGAGAAAACCCTACACCGTCAACCTATCGTTCTGGATAAATTTAAATCCAGGTCGCAGAAATCAAATACTGATGTTCAGCTCCATTGTGAGACCAAGTTCCTTCTATTGTCAAGAACAAAAGCAAAAATAAAAAGCAGATTTTTAAAAAAAAATAAACTGAAATGCTGGGAAAGCCAAAGAAGTCACAGAGGCAACAAAACCCAGGAGAAGAAGTGTACCGTCAGACGAGGAGGAAACGCAAATGCCAAATCCCGGAGACATAGATCGGCTTCTGAAAAGAAACGGTAGGTAGGATTGTGGAATATTTTACTGGCAACTATATAACAATTGGACTTTAGGGGAAATTATATTTTCTTTACATGGTTGTTATCTCACAAATTTTCCTTACATGCCTATATATTCAGCTGAGTCAGGGGTACAAACGGCGACTGGAGCCATTTTATAAATGGCTGAAATTGCAGACTTTGATATGGTTCCTTTTTATGGCTCTCTGGGGATCTTTGCTGATTTATATTCGATAAATCGGCACAGTTAAGTCTATTATTTGAGCCAATAAGAGTGCGCAAAATGGGCAGTAGCGAATCGGAGAAATGGGTATAACGGGCGAACATTCTGCGATTGCATGTCTCGCTAGTCCCCTCACCGATGTTGAATTTTACCGCCTTTATTTTCTGCGGTACCTTCATGTGGTACCTTAAAGAGTGAATCTGTAACAGATATATGTAAGAATTTTAGTTATATAGATGGATATTGTGAAGTTTGTAAGGATGAGCTTAATAAAATAATACCTGAATTTAGATACTGCCTTTCATTGAAACATATCAAAGCCATTAACACAAAATTGTACTCCTTTGAAGTGCAGTAACTGTTGCTATGTAGACAAGCATGCCACCTTTCTATACCAGTAAACAGCCAATGGCGTGAATAACCATTCGTTCTACTTTCAGGTGATATTAAGTTAGAACAGGTGTCGAACAAATAAATCCCTGTTTTTCTTCATGTAGTGCCATGAGATCATGAGTGCCATGACCGTCAGCATTATTAATGTGTTCAAACCCCATTGTTGGAGCATGATCGCAAATCCTTTTGGCTCAGAGGCGAGAGTCCTAACACCTATTGTGTTTTGCATGTTTCTTTGCCACCGATGAAGAACACAACAAACACCTAATGCCAGTTTACATCTATGATGTGGAGATGCCGGTGATGGACTGGGGTGGACAAATGTAAGGAGTCTTACAACACCAAGTTATAGTCCAACAGCTTTGTTTGAAATCACAAGCTTTCGGAGGCTTTCCTCCTTCGTCAGGTGAGTGAAGTAGGAAGCCTCCGAAAGCTTGTGATTTCAAACAAAGCTGTTGGACTATAACCTGGTGTTGTAAGACTCCTTACATAAGTTTATATCTACAATGAAGGAGTAATGATTGTCAGGTAATCACGCTTTAACTGTCTCAGAATTCATAACTGGTTACCAAAAAAAGTGCCTGTATTTTTTTTTCACCATGTGAAAGAAGTGCTGGAAATGCACAGCGAGAAGATCAATATTTGAACGGGAAGAACAGGTTCATGTTCTTTTCGAGGCCTTTCATCAGAATCACCTGAAATGTGAAACCATCTTTTCTCTTTCAGGTGAAGACTGACCTGCTTTGCGTTTCTACTGTTTTCTGTTTTTATTTCTGATATTCATATGGGCTGATTGCCCCGATTGGACACTCCTGGTAAGGAGCAAATTGTGGGCCTGTAGCCCCTGATTTTTTTTGTCCAGTGAGCACTAGTTCTCACTCGGACTCGCTGATTGGGGAATCAGCTCTGTACATCATATAGAATTGGAAGGAGTAATTACAAGAAAATAATCCTATCAAAATATTCAGATGACATCATAAATCATAACAGCGAATCATAATTAACTGTCAGCTAAACTCTGAGAGTACAGTTATTATTTGAATCAGTATTCATTTTCTCCTATCTCTTCTTTTTAGGAATCATTTTGAAATTCATTAATGCATTTTTCTTTCTTCATGATCCATTTCTCTTTTTAATCTTAACAGTGGGCATCATGATTATTACTGACGTCAGGAAGCTCCATTCATTGAGTCATAACGATCTTCATACTGAAGAATTACATTTAAGGAGCAGTCATTTCAGGATGATTGGGAAATAAAACTACAGAATCTGGTCTATGATATTAGTCAAGAAATTGTACTTGTGTGATGCAATTATTTTTTCAGGGAGCTGTCTAAAATATTCAGTATTAAAAAAACACCAAGAGGTATATCTTTCTATTTTCTCTGTTGCTCGGAAAATGTGTCGATTGCAGTATAATTGCAGCTTAAACACCGGCAGAGAGCAGTTGGGCTGAATGGCCTTTTTCTGTGCTGCAACTTCTATGTAAAAAGGAAGAAACCATACCCCGAAGTATAGGATCAGGTAGAAAAAAAAGTGCAGAGGAAGCCATCTCAAAAAGCACATAATTTTAGACAAGGAGAGTTCGATGCATTAACCGTAGGCAATGTGGGGAGTTAACAGCAAAAGCAAAACATGTTAAATGTCAAATCATGACAATCAAATGGGATGGGGATTTGTTTAGTACATGCTCTTCACAGCACGACTATGCCTTAGTGATAGCACTGAGGGAGATGTCAATGTCATGCTTTATAAAATTTCTAAATGACCTTATTTTACTCCATTTTACAAAGTACATTTCCAACACCAAGTTTAGAGAGGAGATAAATTAATAGCCTATCTGTTGGGTTACGAGTTAGAAATTGCATGGATCAGTGAAGTGCCAGTGCTCTAGAGGGAATTTATCTCAATAGCCTTTTCTGATAACAACCAGAAACCTATAAAACGACTCATTTCTAAGCTTGGCCGTTCATCATGCAACACTAAAGCCCTGATTTTAACTTGGGGTGTGAATCAGGTGGGCTGGGGCAGGTCAAGCGGGAAAGCTCTCATGACGTCGCCAGTGTGAGCCCCGGGCGATTATTACACCCGGGCCTCATTTTAATATGTTTGAGAGGCCGCCCACCCGATCAGGACGGGAAATGGGCAGCCTGCCCACATTCTCTGCGCAATTTCCAGCAGGCCTCCTGAGGCTCTTTTAAAGTGGGAGGTTGTAGTCGCTGAAGCCAGATTTCGTTCCGATATTTTGCTTCCGAGGAGGGGGGGGGGGGGGTCTGAGAAACGAGTCGGATGGCCTCTCCCAGGTTTTCTCATGCCTTCTCGGAAACCCTGGTGGAGGAGGTCAGGGTAAGGAGGGAGGTACTGTTCCCCAGCATCTGCAGGAGCATCTCCAAAGTAACTATTCATCAGGCCTGGACAGAGATGACTATGAAGGTCAGTGCCAGCAGCATCACCCCCAGAACCTGGTTTCAGTGTAGGAAGAGGTTCAATGACCTCACAAGAGCAGTAACTCTTCACCTCTCCATCTCTCTCAACAAGACTTGACAACACTCCTATCACCCCTCCCCCACCACGCTGAACAATTTCCTCCCCTCCATCACATCCTTCAACATCGAAACACAAGGGCACACTACCACACCTCTCATCCCAAACACACTCACTTCTTCCTTTGCTTTCTTCACATCACATACTAACACCATTCTCTTCTCACATCCTAACACTTGAAGAACCACCGACTCCTCCCAGCACTGTTTCCTCACTTCATAATCCACCCACTTGGCTTTACATTCATTACCTCCCCATTCTCACTCCATCTTGCTTCTTCGTCACCTCTCAGCACAAACCGTACACATCTCCACATCTCTACACAGACACTAACTATTGTCCTCTCTTTCTGCAGGACAACACAGCACATAATGTAAGGGAGAGGAGCAGGAAAGGGGTAGGAGTACCCAGTATAGCATTCATCCAAGAGTAGCATGAAGTATTGGAGATTAGTGGCCCGGACAATGTGAGGGAAGGCAAGGCTGGCAGATTATCTTAGCAGGGTGTCTGCAAATTACTTGTAACCCTTCAATTACCTCAGCAAATATTCAGCAAGCTTCACAACTTAGACTGTTAATGTTCAGCCTCTTAGCGCCATCCTAACTCTTGTCCCTTTCTTTGAGGTCCTTCTCAGTACTTGGACCCTACTGAAGAAGATACCTCGGAGGTGGACAATCCCCTTGAGGATGTAGTACCATGCACTCCATCCCACCCAAGCACCAGCAGAGATACTGGCACCACATATGTTGGATAATGAGGCAGAGGGATCTGCACATGGTGAAATAATCAAACGGGGTCTCAGTTTAACATTTCATCCAAAATATGTAACTTCTGATAACGTAGCAGCCCCTCAGAACTATACTGGAGTATAATCCGAGACTGTGTGTTCAGTTCCTGGAATGAAGCTTGAGCCCACAAATTTCTGACAGAGCTGAGAGTGTTACCAGGGATTTTCCCTTAGATTGCCACCCACATTTATAGGGCCAGACAATCGTACATGTCCAAAAAAAGTTGAAATAAAAAACAGAAAATGCAGGAAATACTCAGCAGGTCAGGCAGCATCTGTGTAGAGAGAAACAGTTAACGATTCAGGTCAATAACTTTTCATCAGAATCTTTCAGGTCCTGAAACGTTAACTCTGTTTTTTCCCTCTCCACCGATGCTGCCTGACCTGCTGAGTGTTTCCAGCATTTTCTGTTTATATTTCAGATTTCTAGCATCCGCCATATTTTGGTTTTGTCCAAGGAAAGCTGTATGCACAGACTATGATTTTCTAAGGAGGTCTTCACACAACTGCACAGTCCTGTAGTCAGATCGAGAAACCACTCGCAGGACAGGGATGGCTCTGCCAAGGGCCAGTGGGAGGAGGAAGTGATGTGGATGGTTACCATCTGCCTCTGGGAATGGAGATGATCCTCTTGTGTTAGGTTGGCAACAAATGGCACCAACAAATCTGTGAGGGAGCAGATCTCTGGACAGCAATGAGGCTTTTGAGGCCCTGCATCACTAAGTTCCCTAACGTGTTGAATGTAAAAACGACAGACTGCTGCACATTGGAGCACAAAATCTCTGCAGCCCCAGTCATATTGTAAACTTAGGACCATGGCCAAGGAGAGCAATGCTGCAGAGGGTCATGGAGTGGCCAGTGGTGATGTGCAGCTCAGCCTGACGCTCATGCCGCACCCCAAACATGAGGGTTGTAGACTCCTCCATGGATGGCCACAAACTGAGCAGGCTGCTCGGCACACTCTCAAATCACTGCATGAATTGCTGATGATGAGCTATCAAAATGCATTTTTAGACAGGCTCTGCGAGATCCTAATCACTAGGATCAGCAGCTGAATGAGCTGGCCCTCGAGACAACTGCTTGCTGCTCCTCCAAACGCTCCTGCACTTCATCCTCCTTAATCATGGGCTGTGCTTCATTAAGTGCTCCCTCTTGCAACTGACTCCCGGGCCACAGCTTCTGAGCTGAGCGTGTCTATCTGTTCTGGTGTTTGGCATCTACAAGTAGATGGCACAGAGTGCTGTGAAGTGCTTGGCAGGGGGTAGACATTCAGCTCTGCTTCCTCATCCTCTTCTCGCCCAGAGGAGCAGAACAATGACATATTTTAGAATTCTGGTCGCAAAATACCCTTCAAAGCAGAACTTATATGGCAAGATGGGGCAGTGCATTAAACTACAGTGTGTTCCCGTATGTGAGAGAAAGAATGTGTGTGAGGCAGAGAACAAAAAGAGAAAGATAAAAGTCTCCAAGGCCATTTCCTTGTAAGGAGTCAAGGATTGCAGATTAAGAGAGTCACCCTCTCCATACATTGACGCTTGATATTTCAGCCTTGCTCTGCAAGCAGGCAGGAAAAGGGCAGACGTTGGATGTTGGAATAAGGGATGAGATGTGTCATCCAAGTGTCCAAACTAGCAACCACCTTATGTGAGTATGTGAAGAAGCAGCATGCGTGTGTCTTGTGTGGGTAGTATGCATGGTGTTTGTTGCTTGGTACATTTAATTGGCCACAAGATAAACACACTGCAATGGCTAAAGAGTGCCCTGGTAAAATATGGTACTGCAACAAGTTTACAGTGAAATGCCAATTAAGATTAATTGGGTGGCAACATTGTAAAATTGGCAAAATGATAGCGGTACTTACCCCAGCTAACCAGGTAGTTTATTCCTGCTCCCAGGTTGAGGGCACATTTGAAACAGCATTTACTCTTTCCGCCACTTCCATTCAGGCTGCTCTGGCACTGCTCTTCACAGGAGAGTAAAAGTGTAACTTCTGCCAAGTCCCTACAGTTATCGAGGAAACTGGACTTGAGTTGCATTTGTTAAAGCACTGGCAGTCGGCTATTAATGTGGCCAGATGTCCTTGCTCATATCTTCTCCAATCAGTCACTTTAGGGTCACTTTGTTGCATGTGCTCTGCAGGCTTGAATCTCTCAAAGCCAGGTACATCAAGTCAGTTATGGTGAAATTCATGGGAGGAAAGGAAGCCCCACAAGTAGAAATATGTCAGAAACAGCTGCGGCACAACTTGAAGTCGGCATTTTGAAGTCACAGATCAGGAACACCAGACATTTGCAGTAGGAGTGTGCCACCATGAAATTTTTTTGAAAGCCATGAAAACAACAGGAATGCTGTTCAAACACAGATGTGATTAATACATCATTAAATACTTCATCCTGTAGTTACAAGTACATGCTACCTTTTTCCAGAACTGGGTGGAAACAAGAGGGGGCTGGGATCATGTTCTGAGTTGTGAGGTTTGTTTCACACAAGGTGGATATTAATAGAAAACCTTTTTAGTGTTAGTGATTAGTACTTCACTCTATGAGACATAGAAGTGAATAAAAAAAATGAACCTGTATTACTTTTTGTGCCCAGTTTGCAATTTGGACATTTCTGGAGAGCCGACTCAAAAATTGGGCAATCCACTGCAGAACCAGCTGGGAGGCATCTCCAAAGTTAGCAATGTGACCCAGCTAAGAGCCACCCACATGTCTGCAGCTACGATTGTTACAGCAAGTGGAGATGTGCTCACAAGAGGCAGATTGAATCTTTTGGTTTCTTTTCTTCTTCCTCCACAGCCGCCCATTTAATAAGTCACGGACAGGACAGTTTCACAACTCAAACAGTGAGGGATGTTTGAGTTCGAGCTTCCATTAAGCTGGGATTCAAACCTGTACAATCCACCCATTGGGAGTTAACCGCTCTGGTTGCTCGTGCACTCAAATACCACTTACATTCACACCATTCAGCTCATACTGAGCCAGGTTCAATTGAGGCAGCTGTTTGTTCAGATTGTAGTCAAATAAAAATATATAATGGAAGAAAGTTTTGTATCTAAAGGGTGAGATTGGCTCCAGACAGGCTGGAGTAAAAGGACTGTTGAGTCACAGCTCATGGTTGATACAATAGAAAGACAGGTCACTGTGGAAACCGACATAACAATGGATGACGGGAGTGCCAATCAATTCCTGCGCTGTTTTTGAAGAAGCCTATTGTTACCAAGCAACTGCCCCAAAGGTGTGGTTCCAATCAAGAGGACTATATAAATGACCATGTGGAGGAAGCCATTGCTCTACCTTGCTGCCTCTTTCGGATCACTTCCTGCATGGCTGCTCTGATCCTGAGAAGTGAACATATGTTACGAAACTACCTGTGGGCATTGAGATATCTACAAGGCTTCACCAAACCTCAAAGTCTGAGCTGACCCTACGCATGTGCAAAACTTCCTTTTAAGGAGTTAGTATAATATTGGCCTTCTCTCTAATAAGGGTATGCATTTTGGAGTTAGATGTTTTTCCTTTTTTTTGTTGTTAAAGTATATCTAAATTGTGTATAAACTGTAGATATTGATAACTCTCGATCTGTATTTGTTTGGTAGATAATAAATGATCCTTTTCTTTTAAAGCCATGGTATATGCCTGGAGTTTCGTATTGAGATAAACAGCCCATTAAATTAAATTAAAAAATTTAAATCGTGTGGCGACAAAAAGGCATTTCCCCAAATCAAAGAATAAAATCACATTGTGCCTTTTGTCCCGACAAGGTCTAGATTATTACTAATGATTCCATTTGCCCCTATGCTCCCAACTACTATTTCTTAGCACAGGCAAAAATGTTCTGGAAAAGTTTCTAATGAAGTCCATGATGCCATCACAACTTAACAGAATGAATGGGCGATCTCCCAGTGTTGTAGTAGGGTACTGTACTAATCAAAAGCCAATGTGATTTACAATTGGAACAGTTGTATAATAGCCTGGGCAATGGGCATGCTCCAGTAAGCTTATCCTGTGTTGAATATATAGCTTTGAGGTATCATCTGGCTGCACAGATATTCCAGATCTATCTACTGAACAGTGCTGTGGTCAGCAGGGACTGTATACAAAAGTGAACAGATGTATTGCAGCAAATGTAGATGAGCTGAAAATCTTTACTGGAATTACAACGTTAGATATTCCGTATTCAAGGCCAAGTCGATGGAACCAGATTGCATCATGCGTTGAGAAAGTATGACCTAGAAATTTGATGGTGCGGTTCCCATTTTTCAGCCGCAAAATGGCCAGCTAAGCAGCCAACATGGCGGGCGGGGCATGTGCGCTCATTATGGGCCAGAAGTGCGCTGCCCACCCTATTGGTAAAGGCAGAAAAAGAAGCATCATGGGCCCATGCCTGAAAATGGCAATAAGCCCTTTGCATATGCAAATAAGGCGGCCTAATGCCTGTTTGAGGCAGGCTGGCTGCGTTCAGTAAAACACGGTCAACGTGTGGGCTAACCAGTGGTCCTTAAAGGGAGGCCCGCACCAAAAAGGTAAGTTTAAAAAAAAAATACTTCCCTGAATATGGAGTCAGGAAGTGCAGGAGTGCCCCTCCTGGCTCCACTGCAGCATTGAAGACCACTCAGCCCTCTCCTGTTCGCTGCACCCCATCCTTTTTCGAACGCTGTCACCTCCCGATTGCTCCCCAGCCACGATCGATTTCCCCCCCCCCCCCCCCCCCACAAGGCCTACCTGACAATAGCTGCTGGTGGCGCAGAGGCCCAAAATTGAAATCGTCTTCGCCGGTGAGCTGACTGGGGACACCCAGCAGGTGTCTGTAGCTCACTGGCTTCATGTAAATGTGGCTCGAGGCCCAATATCGGGTGGGCTTTGAGCCTATCCACTTCGGCGCAGGGAATGTTCCCTGCGCCCAGTTCACGCGGCAGGTTGCTGTACTTCTCAAAACCCAATGTGATTTACAACTGGAACAGTCGTATAATAGTGCACTGAACACATTTCTTTAAAGCCTGACCTCACCTGATATTGCACTGTTAGCTCATTCAAATAAAAATTCAGAGATCCCAGCAAGGAACGCACCTAATAAGTAGAGTGGGTGGAGGAGAATTGCATACAGCAAAGAAAAGGCTGCTAGCAAGAGGCCACAGATAGAGCAAAACATTTTGTTAGCCTTTAGAGTGACACAAAATGCATTTGCGACAATGGTTATGGTACAACATGTAGCCAGCCAGAAAATCCGACAGAGATTGCCCAATTATCTAATTTACTGGTGGCCATTCTACGCTGTTGATCATAAAATCTACCCTATATTTTTCACTGAGCAGGACAATACCTAATTTGGACTTGTAACTATCTAAGTAATCCTCTGTATTTTGCCTGCAGCTGCACAATGGGATTGCTGCATTCCTTTGCTGAAGTTGCTCCAATGCAGCTTGAAAGCACCTCCATCAGGATTAATTAAAAAGACCTCACATCCTTAACTACATACCTTTTTTCTTAAATGCTGCATTTACATTTTGAATTGAGAAATCTGTGAGGTGGGTAGGGCGTGTCCAAGATTAATGTGGTATACGTGGTGTAGTTAGTCCAAGTCAAAGCTGTGGCGATTCAGAATAAATCCAGAGAATGGATGAGAAACTGGTTAAAAAGTAAAAAGCAACGAGCCCTCTTTACAGGAGTTAGGTCAGGTGGGGGATGTACTGATTGGGGTTCCCCAGAGCTCAGTGTTGGAACCACTACTGTTTTTCATGTAGATAAATGAGCTAGACTCAAACTCAATGTAAATTAGTCAAATTTAATGATAATACCAAAATGAGAGGAGCAATAAAAAGAAAGACTTGCATTTATATCGTGCCTTTCACGATCTCAGGATATCCCAAAGTGCTTTACAATCAATTAAATACTTTGAAGTATAGTCACTGTTGTAATGTAGGAAACGCGGCAGACAATTTGCACACAGCAAGCTCCCACAAACAGCAATGTGATAATGACAAGATAATCTGTATTTTTAGTGGTGTTGGTTGAGGGATAAATGTTGGCCAGAACACCAGGGATAACTCCCCTGTTCTTCTTCGAAATAGTGCAATACGAACTTTTACATCCACCTGGGAGGGGCAGGCAGGGCCGAGGTTTAATATCTCACTCCCTCAGTACTGCATTGGAGTATCAACTTGAATTTTGTGCTCAAGTCTCCAGAGTTGGACTTGAACCCATGACCTTCTGACTCAGAGGCAAGAGTGCTACCAACTGAGCCAATGGAATTGGAAGAAGTAGATCAAAAATTACAGAGTGAGTTGGACAAAAGAAGTATGTGGGCATATAAATAGCAGATGAAGTTTAATGCAGTCAAGTCCAAAGTACTGCATACGAGATGGATAAATAATCGATACACGTACTTCATGAATGGTGTTGAAATAGCTAATGATGAAGTAGAAAGAGATCTAAGAATATCAGCAGACTCTACGACAAAACAATGCAGAGCAGTAATCAAGTAAGCAAACAGAATGTTTAACTACATAACCAAAACAGTTGAATATAAGTCAGAAGAAGTCATGATCAGACTGTACAGGGCTCTGGTCAAATCACACCTTGAGCACTGTGTCCAGTTCTGGTCGCTGAGATACAAAGGAGGCATTCAAGCTGGTGCCAGTGCAGAGAAGAGCCCTGGGATTGATCCCTAGTGTCTGGAGTCTGAGACATAAGATGAGAGAGATTTGGGCTTTCCAGCCTGGAAAGGAGGGATCCGAGAGCTACATAAAATAGTAAATAGTGTGAGAAAGGTAAATCCAGACTATTACCTTAAACTGTCAGAGCAGGTTCAAACTAGTAAAAGGTAACTTTAGAACTGTTATCAGGAAGGTCTTCACGCAGAAAGTGATCAACACTCAGAATAGACATCCAGGAGAGGGGTGAAGGTGAAAACTCTGGATCCATTTAAGAAACAATGAGATACTGCAATAGGGAGACTGGAGGGTGCTCCTGAATGGATGAACTAATATGAGTCAAATGGTTTTCCTCATCAGTAATCATCATGTGAAAAATTGATGGGAAGTAAAAAAAAACTGTGGACAGACTGACAAAGGCTGCGTGTACTGTGCGCTTACTGCACGCACAGTACGCTCACTGCACGTACTGTGTACTCACTGAATGTCTAGTGCGATCACTGCATATACAATGCACTCACTACATGTAGAGTGAGCTCACTACATGTACTGTGCTCTCAATGCATGTACAGTGTGCTCAATACATGTATAGTGTGCTCACTACATGTACGGTGCGCTCACTACATGTATAGGGCGCTCACTACATGTACAGGCCACACTACATGTAAAGTGCTCTCACTAGATGTACAGGACACTCACTACATGTACAGTGTGCTCAATACATGTACAGTGTGCTCAATACATGTACAGTGTGCTCACTACATGTATAGGGCACTCACTACGTGTACAGAGTGCTCACTACGTGTATACTGCACTCACTACATGTACAGGGCGCTCACTACATGTACAGGGCACTCACTACATGTACAGTGTGCTCACTAAGTGTATAGGGCACTCACTCACTACATGTACAGTGCACTCACTACATGTACAGGGCACTCACTAAATGTATAGGGCACTCACTACATGTATAATGCACTCGCTACATGTACTGCGCTCTCACTACATGCACTGGACACTCACTACATGTACAGGGCACTCACTACATGTACAGGGCACTCACTACATGTACAGTGCGCTCACTGCATGAACAGGACACTCACTACATGTACAGTGTGCTCACTACATGAAGTGGGCACTCACTACATGTGCAGGACTTTCACTACATGTGCAGTGTGCTCACTACATGTACAGTGTGCTCACTATATGTACAGGATACTCACTACATGTACAGTGTGCTCACTATATGTACAGGACACTCACTACATGTGCAGTGTGCTCACTACATTTACTGGACACTCACTACATGTACAGGACATACACTACATGTACAGTACATACACTACATGTACAGGGCACTCACTACTTGTACAGGACACTCACTACTTGTACAGAGTGCTCTCTGCATGTACAGTGTGCTCTCTGCACGTACAGGGCGCTCACTGCATGTACATTGCGCTCACTGCATGTACATTGCGCTCACTGCATGTACATTGCGCTCACTACATGTACAGGACACTCACTACATGTATAGGACACTCAATACATGTATAGTGCACTCACTGCATGTACAGGACACTGACTACATGTACCGTGCTCTCACTACATGTACACATGTACAGTGCACATACTGCAATGTTATGAGGAGTCTTTCTCCACAACATATTAGCAAATGACTTGTCAGGGATATTTTGGTTTGTGGGTGAAGTATGGAAATATGGAAAGCTGCATATGTTCTGACAGGTTCATTCCTCTGTAAAATGTGGTTGTGTATTTGGAAAAAAATGCATTCGCTGCATTGGCATGTGATTCTCATCAGCCCTCACAGCATTCATACTTGCAGGCAGCAAAGTGAGGGCAGATTTAAAAGTACATTGTGGGGATGGATCACCTGGTGTGGTACTGGGCCATTCAGATTATGAGGGCCATAGGTTTGCTGCTTGGTCTGTGCTGAGTTAGCTGCAACGAGCTTCAGAGCCCCTGGACTCGGTGGGTGAAAAATGACCTCTCACTCCTAATCACTATCCAATGAAATCTGCTGGAGAGCACAAAAGAATATTGAGTGGGGACAGTTTCAGGCTGTGAGGTGCCATGTCAACTCCCACTCCCCCCTCGTAGAATTGTATCTCAACAAGCGGCAACCTCTTCAAGAATGGAGGGAAGAACATTTGGAAAAGAAAACTCCTTATTAAGTACGCTACGAATAAATTTGCTGCATAGAGAGAAAAATACCCACAAATTTACTGACCCCCCCCCAGCCCCTTCCCGTTGCTTGACAGTGACAACTTCAGTCCAAGGAGACGAAAGATGATGTTATGTCTCAAGCTTTTTGTGAGTACCATTTGCCCAAAAGAAAGAGCTTCCAGTCTGTGGGACGATTTTAGTGCTTTGTTATTCATCGCAATAAATTCCACAGGGATACATTTCAGGTGGGTCATCTGTTATACTTCGCATCTATTTGTGATTTTCTTACTGATGTGTATGGTGTTACTTCTTTGCAGTCAGGCAAGTATCACCATCTGTAAGTGATTAATAAATGCGCAGAAAGGGGCACACAGTCTCCAGTTTTGACTGATGCTGCAAGAGGGCAACTAGTCTTTTCCACTCTGTGACTACAGTTTCAATTCAATTGTCAGCTGTGGATCAGTTGGTAGCCCTCTCGCCTCTGAGTCAGGAGGTTGTAGGTTCACAGTCCCAATCCAGAGATTTGAGCACATAATCCAGGCTGACACTTCACAGCAGTACTGAGGGAATGCTGCACGGTCTTTCAGATGAGATATTAAACTGAGGCCCTGTCTGCCCTCTCAGGTGGACATAAAAGATCCCAAGGCACTATCTGAAGAAGAGCAGGGGAGTTCTCCCTGGTGTCCTGGCCAATGTTTATCCCTCAACCAACATCACTAACACAGATAATCTGGTCATTATCACATTGTTGTTTGTGGGACCTTGCTGTGTGTAAATTGGCTGCCGTGTTTCCAACATTAGTGACTACACTTCAAAAGTAATTCATTGGTTGTAAAGCGCTTTGGGGCATCCTGCGGTTGTGAAAGGCGCTATATAAATACAAGTCTTTCTTTCAAAATAGAGGAAGAAAATGCTGGAAATACACAGCAGGTCAGTATCTGTAAAGAGGAAAGACAGGTAATGATGTTTCAGACGTCTACTGTTCATACCCGCATCCCCTATGTATTGAAGGTTAAAGGTACACACCTGCAAACACCATAACCTGTCTATTCTCTTTATAGATACTGACTGATCTGCTATGTATTTCCAGCATTTGCAGTTTTCTCTTTTTTCATATTTCTCTTCACAATATCTGGATTTGAGTCTCCAATCCGTCAATAAGGGAATTTTGCTTTGCTTACGTTTTCGGATCAAATAGAAGATACAATAAACAATTGAAATATTTTGTTGATATTGTTTTTTTTGTTTTTTTCCCCTGCAAGTGCAGAACATGGTCTCTCGGTCTGAATCCCATATTTAACATTATAGGAGAGAACCTAAAGTAAACAAAATTCCAAAGAAGAATCAAAAACTATAACATAAGTAAAATAATAGTCTTTTTGTGAACTTTAGTATGATGTGGAGATGCCGGTGATGGACTGGGGTGGACAAATATAAGGAATCTTACAACACCAGGTTATAGTCCAACAGTTTTATTTGAAAATCACAAGCTTTCAGAGGCTTTCTCCTTCGTCAGGTGAAGTGTCATCTCTTTCTTTAAAAATATAATAAATAAAAAAACACACTTAATGGCAGCAAGAGTTATCGGGGTAGAAATTGGCTTTCTGGGCAGAAAACGGGGGCAAAAAGGACCAGGTTTTGGATGCAATGTCCCACGTCCAATCTGTGCCTGCATTACAGATGCGCCATCTTGGTAAAGTCAGCTTTTCAGGTGTCCTGGGCAGCCGCCTAAAACAGGTGTTAGGCCCCCATAAGTGAGGGTGCTAACACCTGTTTTAGGTCCCTTGCAGAAATTGGTTTGGATTGAGCACTGCTCCACTCACGATTCTTAAGTGGTCACTGCGGCTGAAGCAGCGAGCGCCACGAAAAGTTAAGTTTTTTTTAAATGTTCCTGTAGAAGCAGATGCGCTCCCCCAACTCCACAGTCCTCGCAATCGCTCCCCACCGCCACCCCCGCCCCCCCCATAACTCGCTCCAACCCCTCTCCCGGGACTTACCTTGGGGCTGCTGCCGACATGGGATGTGGCCCCGATAGGCATCTTAGTTAAAAGTACAAGCTGTCCATGAAGGCGGGACAGGGACCGGCAGCTCGAGCACAAAACGTTAATGAGGCACAAGAGCCAATTTCGGACACGCCTCGAGCCTCCCAGTTGGGGTGCGTGCTCTGGGCATTGGTTATGGACCCGAAAACCAGCTATAAACAATTGCCACCCCTTAAACCCGAGCTTTGAACTAAATCAAGCTCGTGCTATACAAGTACAGTTGAAAGGGGCGACGTTACAACTGTGGCTGAAAACAAATCAGAAGAGGTTTGTGAAACATTGCGCAGATAGTGAAAATTTAATTCCATGGAGTCCCATTGACCGATTGGACACAGGTGGGGGAGAGGAGCAGGAAACAAGTGAGGCTATGAAACATTGATGGGGGGGTGGTGGTGGTAGGATTAATGCCATACAGTGGACTATGTAAAATTTGTTGGGCACACTTCTAACTCAGGTCAACGTGTCACATTTATCCCATGAGCATTCTGTGAAACAAAGTCAACAATAACAATAGCGTCAACTGGCACATATACAGCTCCTTTAATACTGCCAAATATCTCAAGGGTTCACGGAGAGGACAGACACCAAGGAGAAGTTTGGAGAAGAGTTCTGGAAGTGACTGAAAGGGTGGTCGAAGTGACCCCTCCTCTGATTTGTCATGCTGCTTGTGCCACCAATTGCTTCCCCTCCGGCCACCAATCGCGCCCTCCCCCACCCCGGCCCGACGCCCGATCTCTCCCCCCACCACTATCTGTTAATAACGAGAGGTGGGATGATGGGACTATTCAATAATGTCTTCCAACATTTTCTATTATAGGAGATATTGATGGTATTTCCAAAGAGGTACTAATGTGTGGGGCGTGTGTGAAAAAAAAGTGACCAGTGATGAAATATTGAAAGGACAATCAACAACAAAGGAAATACTTGCAAGTTCGTAATGATTACTCCAGCAGAATTCATGAAAAAGTGTTATAATAAATTAAGCTAGAAGTGGGGGATGTGGTGGGAATAATTCTGTAAAGTTGATGGGTCATGAGGTGGCAGCAGAGCTAGCTAACATGATTTCACTCTTTACAGAAGATCATAAGCATGTTCCTAGATTTTATGGGCCTGCTAGATTGGCATTGATACAGGAAAAAATAGTGGCATTATGAAGGAAGCAATTCAAGCACATCGAGCAAGAGTAACAGCAATAAATCGAAGCCAGTGTAGGTTTGTAAAAAGCAGGTCATGCCTAACAAATTTATTGGAATTCTTTGCAGGTGTAAAAGAACTGATGGATGATAGCAATGTGGCAGATGTTATATATCTTGACTTTGCAGTGCCATTTAATCAGGTTCCTTAATGAGAGTTACTAGAGGAAGATAAAGTGACAGATTTTTTTTTTCAGAATTCTTTTTTTGCAAAAACATTTGATAAAGTCTCTCGCAGTAGACAGGACTAAAGTGAAAATAAATGGTATCCCAGATGGACCGTTACTTGGCTAAATAATGGTAGAGCCTGATGTGATTGGTAATAAATTGGAATAATGCAGTTGTGACCCATAGAATTACCTTTTACCCTCGGTACCCCTTCTCCTCAGTCCCCCTCTGAAATTGAGCCTGGCCTTTCTGCTTTTCATAAAATGTATTCATGATGATGGAGATGTTGTAAGTAGAATGTTTACAATGTCTGTGGATTGCATCAAGCTGCATTAGAAAGCAGAATATCCTGAGGAGAGGAAAGTGATTCAAAGAGATCTATGGTAATTTGACAACTGAACAGTTAAATAGCAAATGACATTTAACATTGGAAATTATTGAGGAATAGGTATTATTGCTAAAAATAGTAAATGTGATTATACATTAATACTGTATAATCAAATAAGGTACAAGAGAAAAATATTTGTGGTATTATTTGAAACGTTCAAAGTTTCATCGTGTTGCATTGTCAGTAATTACCAGTTAATTAAGCAAGCACACATTACAGAAAGCAGCCCAGTGGCACAAACGCAGCACACTTACTGGCCAATATTTATCTCTTCACCAAAATCACTGATACAGATTATCTGGTCATTTATCTCATTTCTGTTTGTGTGACCTTCTTGCGCACAAATTGGCTGTCGCATTCCTTCACATTACACCAGTGACTATACTTCAAAAATACTACATTGACTGTGAAGTGCTTAGGGACATTCTGGCATTGTGAAAGGTGCTATATAATAGAAAATGCTTTCTTTTTTACAGGTGAAATGTCCATGTATGTAAGTGAATCATTAATGATAAAAATGGTAATCCTCATAGTCCATAAAGTGTTGATGAGGCCACACTAAAGGTATTGGGGCTCATTTTAGTTACCTTGCATTAAAAGGCAAAGAAACTTTGGGAAATGGATCGAAGAAGGCTGTCAAGGAAAGCATCAGATGTTAATCAATCAGCAATGAAAGAAATACTGGAGATGAGAGACAAAGAAGAAGCATGATTGAGGCATTTGTCTCCGATTAATGAAGGAAGAACTACTCTGCTTGCTATGTTTAGCAAAATCATACACGTGTTCTTTTTGAATGCATTTCCAACATTGCTACAAAGAGCTCTGTTCCCCCATGAAAGGAAACTGAGCACATTCAAAAATCCAATTATAATATTAAAAGCTCAATGGAGTCAATGAAATAGGTTTTCAACTTTCCGCCCAAGCTTAAAACTGGCTCTGTGGAATCAGCCGCCTGTTATTGAAACTGTCCGATTTTCATTTCCATTGATTTTTTTAAAAATGAAAATCAGGCGGTTTCCATAATCCGCTACACCAGTTTTATGGCTGAGGCGGCAAGTTGTAAATCTACCTCAACGTGTGCATCACTCCATTGATTTTTATCAGGAATCCCTGGCTTATTAGTCAGACTTTCCTGACAACATGTGCCTTCGAAACAGTAGCAAGTTTGCGATGTGTCCCAAACACATTATTCTCAATCAGATAGACTGGATTGAAGATGTTATTTTCATCTTGTTTTATTTTTCATTGGGGAAACACAATTCAAGTGAGTCATGACAGTTATTTTAGTCATGTAATCAATCAGCGATAGTCATCTTTTTGTTGTCTCCACAAATTATGTAGTTAATACAGCCCCACAGTTGTGTTTTTCGTAAACTAAGGGTAATTGCATAAAGTGACAGTCAAATTAATTTCTGTCTCCACATTTGTAGCAAATTATAATTCATTACCACATGAAGATACATATAATTGTTGCGCTTGAACCTATTTGTCCTGTAAAATGTGTTTTACATTTCACTATTTCTGACAGAGATCCAGATCATTAAAGCTTCATTAGTCAAGCAGCACACACCTTAAATATATTTATAAATGTGCTATTTAAGAAAACAGATGTATAACTAAGTTCATCAGTAAAATTGTGTCATGTTCTCTAAGCTGCAGATGATATTTAATTTGATACTCTGTCTTAGTCTCTGTCTATGTATTACCCAGGGTTTCAATATTTTCCTCTTGGCTTCAGTGCATTGGTGAAGTATAATTACTTCAGGATATTTTAGTTTGGTGACCTTCACCACAATGAACTGCCAAGCTGATAATCACACCAAATATAGACATAATAAATACCTCACCCCCATTTACATGGCTGTCCATTAGACCATCATCATATTTATAAAGCTTCTAGAGCAGAGCTTTCAATATTTCATGGAACTCTGTATGCTACTTTAATATGTGGAGATGCCGGTGATGGACTGGGGTTGACAATTGTAAACAATTTTACAACACCAAGTTATAGACCAGCAATTTTATTTTAAATTCACAAGCTTTCGGAGACTTCCTCCTTACCTGAGGAAGGAGGAAGCCTCCGAAAGCTTGTGAATTTAAAATAAAATTGCTGGACTATAACTTGGTGTTGTAAAATTGTTTACAATACTTTAATATGGGTTTTAATCAGAAGTCCCAAAAGGAAGAATTAAGCCTACACTGTATGGCTTCAAAAAAAGAAAAACTTCTGTTGCACATGGTAATATCAAACTTCAGATTTAAATACAAGGAAAGTCTTGCATTTATCATGTCTCTCAAAAATGCCTCAAATAACTTCACAAATAATGAATTCTTGTTGTTATGTGAGCAAATATGTAGGCAAACACCCAAATCTCTCACACAACAATGTGGTGAATAACTGTAAATCTGTTTTTGGTGGGGAAAATGTTGGCTAGGACATCTGGGGAATTTCCTGCTCTTTTTTTAATCTTGCAGCATGTGTGTCCAACATACTGCTGGCATGCCACTAATCTAAGTATACTGAAGTTTTATTATAGTTTAGGCCAAGTAATTCCCAATATTTGAACAAGCAACAATCACAAGTGTCACATTAACAGTTCCAGTCAGGAAATCCCTATCTGATTGTTCTCTGTCACAAATGATAACATTCAAGACTCCCTTGATTGGTTATCCATACAATCAGAACTTAAATATTCTGCGCCAGAAGAGCAATGCAACTTAAGAAAGCATGGCCTCTTATCCTACTCTCACAATTTAGTTTAAAGTAATTTTAAGAAAGCCATTCTGCCCATTGAGTCTATTTCCACTGCAGACAATTAGCTCTCCAGTGCACTTTAGTCAATACAACATAGAATGATACCGCATAGAAGGAGGTCATTTGGCCCATCACGCCTGTGCTGTCTCATTGGTAGAGCTATCCAATTAGTTCTACTCCCCTGCTCTTTCCCCATAGCCCTGTAAATCTTTTCCCTGAAAGTATTTATCCAATTCCCTTTTGAAAGTTACTATTGAATCTGCTTCCACCGCCCTTACAGGCAGTACATTCCAGATCAACTTAACTCGCTGCGTAAAAAGAATTTTCCTCGAGTCGCCTCTGGTTCTTTTGCCAATCACCTTAAATCTGTGTCCTCTGGTTACCAACCCTTCTGCCACTGGAAATAGTTTCTCCTTATTCACTCTATCAAAACCGTTCAGGAATTTGAACACCTCCATCAAATCTCCTCTTAACCTTTTCTGCTCTAAGGAGAACAACCCCAGCTTCTTGAAATCTGATCGATATATCCATATATCTATACATCCTCCATGTACTCTGTTCAGAAAACAAAATATTTTGTCTCCCTTACTTGAAGCTTATTAATTTTGTATTTGTGTCTTTTAGTTCCATTCCAGTTATCAAACCTGCTCACATTCTCATCTCAGCATTTTATAATTCTGGATCTTATCCACTCTCAATCACAAAATCACAAGATGATTACAGAAAAGGAAGGCCATTTGGCCCATCTTAGTTCATCCATTCAGAGAGCATCCAATTGTTTCTAAAATAACTCCAGAGCTTTCACCTACATTACTCTGTCCAGAAGTCGATTCCACGTATTGGTCACTCTTTGTGCGAAAAAGAACTTCTTGATAAAAGTCCTAAGCTTTTTTTACTAGTTTGAACTAGTGTTCTCGTATCCTACTCTCGCAATTTAGTTTAAAGTAACTTTCCCGATTTATCTTTCCAATACTGTTTACCAAATTTTCCCACTGGCAAAAGGTGGGAAGTGGTGTTCCACAAGGATCGGTGCTGGGACCACTGTTGTTCACTATTTACATAAACGATTTGGACTCGGGAATAGGAAGCACAATTTCAAAATTTGTGGATGACACCAAATTAGGGGGTTTGGTTAATGCTGAGGAGGAATGCGACAAAATACAGGAAGCCATTAATAAATTTGCAGAATGGGCATGTAATTGGCAAATGATTTCAATATAGATAAGTGTACATTTTGGTAGGAAGGATAAGGAGGCCACATACTCCTTGGAAAATAAGAGTCTAAATGGGGTAGAGGAGCAGAGGGATCTGGGGGTACGGATACACAAATCAGTAAAAGTAGCGACGCAGGTAAATAAGACCATAAAACAAGCAAAGCACTGAGGTTCATTTCTAGAGGGATAGAATTGAAAAGCAGTGAAGTTATGTTAAACTTGGATGGAATCTTGGTTTGACCACACTTGGAGTACAGTGAAAAGTTTTGGTCTCCATATTATAAAAAGGATATAGAGGCACTGGAGAAGGTGCAAAAAAGATTTACTAAGATGATACCAGAACTGATCTTTATACCTATCAGGAAAGATTGAACAGGCTGAGGCTTTTTTCTCTAGAAAAGAGGAGACTGAAGGGTGACCTGACAGAGGTCTTTAAGATTATGAAAGGGTTTGATAGGGTAGATGTAGAGGAGATGTTTCCACATGCGGGAGAGACCAGAACTAGGGGCCATAAATATAAGATAGTCACTAATAAATCCAATAGGGAATTCAGGAGAAACTTCTTTCCTCAGAGAGTGGTAAGAATGTGGAACTCGCTACCACAAGGAATAGTTGCAACGTCCAGCATAGATGCATTTAAGGGGAAGCTAGATAAACACATGAGGGAAAAAGGAATACAAGAATATGTTGATAAGGTTCGATGAAGTAGGGTGGGAGGAGACTCGTGTGAAGCATTATCACCGGCGTGGACCTGTTGGACCGAATGGCCCATTTCTGTGCTGTACATTCTATGTAATTCTATGTAAATTAGAGACCTCAATAACATCGCCTCTCAGGCATTTCCTTTGTGGCTAAAAATCCAATGTCCCTCCAATCTTTCCTCTAAAAGTAGGATCAGCTTTGTAGTTCTACTCTGCATTGCCTCCAATGCTTGTATACCTCTCTTGATTCACAGGTGGAATTTTCATCTCCAGTCTGGTTTATTATGAGCATTGGGAACTGTCTTTAGTGAATAATAAATGGATGGAGTGTGCATTGCAGAAAGCACCCTGCCTGGAATCTGGTGGATCAACTCTTCTGAATAATTCCAGAAGTGAATTATGGGCTAGTTTATAAGACCTGGGAGTGTTAAAACTTCTCTGCTGTTTTGTTACCAAATCAACATTTCAATTTTCACCATGAAACCTGAAAAAAATTAAGTCTTTACACCTAACTATAATTAAAGCTGGCTTCGATTGGATTTAGAACACAAACCACAATATAATAAAGTACAATAAATTAACATGATACCACCACTTGCCTGCTAGGATAATCTATAGGATAATATAGTAATCTTTGTGCTAAAAAGTTACTCCTTTGGAAAACTATAGAGGCACAGTAACTGGTATAACTAACTGACACTAAATTAATATTTTATCCTTGAATCTGATACAAAATCAAACAACTAATTGTGAAATAAGAACAGAAATGTTTTTAGAAACAGGAAAAGGCCTTTTGGCTCAACAAGACCATCCCTTTTTGATAGCTGGACCCCAACTACCCACCATATCCCTCAGGTCCTTTTCACCAGAAACACACTTAATTGACTCATGAACCCATTTATGTTCTTCTCAACAGGTTATTAGGACGCCTATGGTTTTGAAAGATTGACAAAATCAGTGCTGAGCATGGCTGGCAGGTCCAAGGTGGCTCACAGTGCACTGAGTTTACTGTACCCAACTCATTTGGATAATTAGCACAAGCTTTCCAGCACAGCATTAACCTCGTGCTAACAGCTAGCCTAATGGTGGATGTCCAAGGTCTAGCCAACATATAAAGGAATGTATACATTTAAAGGCAAGTGGCTGCATGTGTGAGCAAACATTGTTTCACTTTTATAGGCTTCAAAATTAATTCTAAAGTATCATCAGCCTCTACCAAAGCTGGAAGGAGAAGGAAGAGCATGGCAAAAGTGAAGTAAATAGAAACCAATTGTGAAGGCATGAAACAGAGTCTCATGTTAGAGGGTTGCATACCCGGATCACCTGTTAGGTAGCTGGCAAAGTAGATGTGCTGTTGCATGAAGTGTGTTCAGGAAGGGTTGCCCTGTTTAGAATTTTAGGGTAACCTCCCAAGAGGACAGCAGACCAATTCTCCTATAAGGAGGTGGTAGCCTGGTTTAACCATATGTAAAGTAGATGAGTTCCATCTACTGTGGCCTGTATTCGTGGAACCCGAGTTCTGTGTCCTCTCGAGCTAATGCCTCCTTTCCATAAGGAAAGTGATGAATGTGTTGCTCCTTTTAAGCGGGCTTGTTGCTTCTTTGATGCATATCCATGGTCATCTGACTGACCACAATATGATTTGGCATATATCACTGGTTTGCGCTTCGAAAGATCCAATGGTATAAAAAATTAATGCACACCCACTTCGGAGGCAGTTGTCTGCAAGCCAGCCTGCAAGAGATGAGCGAGTATTGTATCAGGTAAATGTATCTCCTGAGATAAGAGTGGATGCATACATAATGCATGAGATACAGTTGCAATTGCCTTTGTCCTCTCAAGAGCTGTTTCTCTTCTTCCAAGTTTTTTTTCTATTGAAACCCCTAAAGAACTCCCAATTCTGGCCATTATGGTTTCCACAAGTGAAATAACATTTGGAAGCAAGATGATATTGAACAACTGGGCCCGGAGTTTCCACTAGGGGTGCAATTGGGAAAATGCGCCCGGAATGTGCTGGACACTGCATCAGTTTTGCTAAGGTGAAGTTACGTCCAAGTTTCCACTCAAACTCATTTGTATAAGCACAAACGTAAAACCTCTCATGATTCAATGAAATCAAGCAGCATTATCGATTGTAATCGATTATTGATTCGAACAGAGTTGATGGGGCCTCAAGGTTACTGAATTAAACTAATTTAAACTGAAAATTTCTTCAAATAATTGCTGCAGCTAAAGAGACAGGCCAATCAGTGGTTTCAATTGACCGCTGGTCACAAATCTTATGCACCGAGGGCAGATCCATTGACTGAATTTGAACTCATTTAAACTGAATTTAAAGTAATTTAAAGTCATTGTAGCGTCAGTATAAGAAACAGACCTGGGTCAGGCTTCAGTTGACTGCAGGTCATTAACGATGTATTAATGTGACCATGGGTGCCTGTGCGCCTGAAACCCTGGGAGCGATGTGATGAACCCCCACCTAACGGGCGCAATCGGTGGAAACCCGCCATGCCGACCTGGGGGTGTGGTCAGTTTTGTGGGCGGGGTCTGCTTCGGGCAAATTGACTTTTGAATCATCGTAAAAGATCGCGGAAACCCGAGGGTAAGTGGTTATGGGCGTTACCCACTTACGTTTTCAATTTCGTGATCTGTTGCGCTATTTCGGTCGATTCCGCCCAGATTGGGCTGATATCTGGGTGGAAACCAAGCAAAAATTCCAGGCCCTGATTTGGAAATAAAAGTCTTACAAAGCAAAAAACTATATCGAAACGTGCAGCAATAAAAGGCAGATAAAGCAATATTATAAGCAAAAAAACCCTTTTGAATTAGAAAGTAAAATGAAGCCTTTAAGAAGCTACATCGCCAGGCCAGACCATCCACATGCTGCTGCATGGTTTCAAATGGGTGAGCAGTGCTGTCGACGAGATAATGGTGAAAAAGCCGCAAGATCCAGCACGGGAGTCGTCAAATAAGTTTTAAACCTGTAACCAGGCTTGCATTGGCTATCAGCACAGCCTCCAACAGCCAACTTTTCTATTTTGTACAAAATCTGGGTGGCTGTGAATTGGGAGCAATCGGGTGCACGTCTGATTTCGCGATTCACACTCCCGGCCCGCGAAGACCTGTCTCACCAGCGGAACCTCACAAAGCTGTCACGAGTCTTACGTCTAACTCACTGATTTTAAACAGGTATCGTTTTACACGTGAACCCTTCACCATACTGAACAATTAACTCGGTCAATTCCCTTCGTAATCTTGATTCTTCAAAAAAAAAATGGGGTGTTATTTTCAGTGTAAGGTTGAAAATTTCACAAAGAGCCTAAAGTGCACAAGAAAATATACACCTCACACCAGGTATTCACACACGGCAATTTCTACATGACTTCATATTGATTAAGTCAACCTATCTGCAGCTTTACGATAAAATGAATGTCACACTGTCAGATATTTGTGGCATTTAAAATATTGCTTAAACTACTCTCATCAATATAATGGGCAACACATTTTAAATATTCAGCAGTCAATGAAGGCATCCACATAGAAAATAAACAAGGAGTCCCAGAATAAATATAAAACAACTTCACTTGTTATTTAAACCCATAATTGCTATTGAAAAAATATGAGTTTCATGCAGTATTTTAATAGGAGAATAATGACACCAAGCTTTCTAGCAGTTATTACATACTTACATGCTGTCATTATAATAAATTTATTCTAATGAAACCAAACTAAATTGTGTGCTAATAGGCTCCACTGGGAACTTAAGTTGCTATGAATAACTTACTTTGCTGTCAGCTAGTTTAATAGCTACAAAACTCAATGGCAAGATGCAATCAGACAAAGTATGCTGATTGTACTCAAGGACGCTGTTCACTTTTATATAGTAATACACTGTCACACATCGCCACAGTTAACTGAAAACATTTGTCAGTTCTTTATTTTATTTTCATTTCATTTTTAGTGAATTTTTCTGTGCATCAGGTTTACAGATGTCAGCGCTGCAGAACGGATTGTTTTTCCCTTGGGCTGGGGAGAACAGCTGTATGGAAGATATGGTGCTTGCAAGCCATGGTGGGGAGAAGATAGAGAGACTGGGAGAAAATCTATTGATCCAGCCTGCAGTCTTTTGGGGGCAGGGGGAGAGGGGGGTGTTCCAGGTCAACATCCAGGCTGGACTGGGTGTTGACCTGGAACACTTGCAGCCCGCCACGGACCTGGACACTGTTATCTTTCCAGTGTCCAGATTGCTGGGTGTCCATTGCGAGATCCAGGGAAATAGTGGCGGAGGAATCCATCCCACCGGCCCCGCCTCTATCTGACATCATGGTCTTCTCCAGGGTGGATGGAACTTCTATCTGCTGCAGCAGCCCCCGGGCAAATTCCCTTTGGCCACTCCTCCGGTCAGATATTCAGCAGCTATCAGGTCCCACCTGAATTCCCGCCTACGCCCCAGCATTGCACCCTGGCCCCATGGAAATTTGAGGCTAATTATCAGACCAGTTCTTCCCCCAATGTTGCTTAATCCTGACCTCAGAAGTGCAGTGCACTTGTTTGAATTTCCATTTCCCACATCACTCTGTATCGACACTGTGAACATTGATAATTTCACGTCAATTTGTACCCAATTTTTGACAGTACTGTGTTGTGAACTCGTTCTTATTAGGAACTGGGTTCAGACTACCCAAACTCATTTCACGTTGGGCTTTTACAATCTGGCAGAGAAGACTTTCAGGAATCAGGGTCGGATTCAAACTGTGGTCCTGGAGGTGAGTGGGTAAGAACTAAGCCAAGTCTTTGAAAAGCTCTTTATATTAAAATTTTCCAAATGGCCCACTGAAAATGAATACATCTGGCAATAATCAAGAAGCACAAATTGGCAATGTGAAAAAAATTCAATGATGTGATGCAAAGTAAGAAGTAATTAGTTTTATAGCATAAGAGAAGTCAAAATATGCCATGACCCACACACAATTAACATTCAACTGTTCTAAAACTGGTGAAGATGCCCTTATAAGTCACGTAACCAAACACTGGACTTGGTGCACTCTCAGTTCTACTGCTGGTACCTGTCACCATAAACGCTTTGCTTACTTTTGTATTCCAGGTGATAGCCAGCTGCTGCCACACTGATGTCGGAATGGAAGTGCAGGTAAAGCTGATTGGAGGTGCTGTTCAACAATGCAGGGACTGTGGTACCTAAAAAGAAAAACAATTTCCTTCCATCAATCCAATTATAATACAAAGAAATAGATCCAAATTTGACCCCTTCAGAAAAGAGAGCTGTACCCTTCACATGATTCAGACTAACTACATTCACAATTGTGGTGAGTTACTCAGCTGTTCATATTCCTTATCTCTTTTCAGCAGCCAAGTTACCTGCACTAGCAACAGAAGAGCAGAGGCTGTTCTTTTCTTTACCAGGCTGAGAAGGAGATAGGGAAAACATTTGGAAAGAGACATACAGAGTGTTTTCATTATTGAATCCTTGTCCTCTATTTCACCTCAATTTTGTCATGCTTTGTTTCACTACTGTAAACTGCCTTTAGCTGGGATAGACACTGAGCAGAGCAGAAACAGCAGTTAACCTCCATTAAGGCAACTTTTCTTCTGTCCTGAATTATAGGAAGCACAAAGTGCTGGTAAGTGTATAAAGGACTGAATATAAAACCTTGTTACATGCGTACAATGAAGATATGATTATAAAAGCAGCTTGCTAACACGTGGTGTTGCAGTGTAACAGTAAAATACATAAACCGTGCACAGCCATGTTTGTTGTGGACAGGTGGTCACATTTGCTTCAGTAAAAGTTTTGTCCTGGCTACAGGCTCAGTGCAAAGTGTGAACTTCCCATTGGAGTAGTGCTGAATGTATCAACACCACTAAATGACAATAAACCATTTATAAATTGAATTTAGTTCCTGTATATTTCACAGTGATGAAAGTGAATTCCAATTTAATTTGATCTGCTCCCGATCACTGTCGGTGATTTTAATGGATCATTCCTCCTGTCCTAGAATGCCAGCTACAAACCAGAAGTGGAGAAATAGGAAATGCTGTCTGCCTTTAAGAACTTTGCTCTGCAAAGGTTGAAGTGGACAGACTTTACACTGAAAGCATTGCTTCCAACTGTTACCTTCTGCCCTTTGAACAAGTGATAAAACAAATTACAATAAGGTTTTAATCAGAAAATATAAAATCAACAGATGATGTGATGCAGGGCTTTGGGTAAATAAGGTTTGTCTATTCTGAATACCCTAAATGATAATTTCTTTTACAGTTTGTAAATCAAATGGCAGTGGTAAAACGTAGCAAAGCAATGCAAAATTGAAGACCTGGGATTGAATTTTCAGGCCTCCTGTCCGGTGGAAACATAAGACCATAAGAAATAGGAACAGGAGTAGGCCATTCGGCTCTTCAAGCCTGCTCCGCCATTAAATGAGATCATGGCTGATCTGATTTTTACCACAACTCCACTTTCCCGCCTTTTCCCCATATCCTTTGACTCCCTTGCTGATCAAAAATGTGTCGAACTCAGCCTTGAATGTATTCAACGATTAAGACTCCACAGCTTTTTGGAATAAAGAATTTCAAAGATTCACGACCATCTGGGAGAAGAAATTCCTCCTCATTTCCGTCTTAAACGGGCGATCCCTTATTCTGAGACTATGTCCCCTAGTTTTAGATTCAGGGGAATCAGGGGGAAAACTCTCCAGTGGCTGGAGTCATACCTAGCACAAAGGAAGATGGTACTGGTTGTTGGAGGCCAATCATCTCAGCCCCAGGGCATTGCTGCAGGAGTTCCTCAGGGCAGTGTCCGAGGCACAAGCATCGTCAGCTGCTTCATCAATGACCTTCCCTCCATCATAAGGTCAGAAATAGGGATGTTCGCTGATGATTGCACAGTGTTCAGTCCCATTCGCAACCCCTCAGATAATGAAGCAGTCCGTGCCCGCATGCAGCAAGACCTGGACAACATCCAGGCTTGGGCTGATAAGTGGTAAGTAACATTTGCGCCAGACAAGTGCCAGGCAATGACCATCTCCAACAAGAGAGAGTCTAACCACCTCCCCTTGACATTCAACAGCATTACTATTGCTGAATCACCCACCATCAACATCCTGGGGGTCACCATTGACCAGAAACTTAACTGGATCAGCCATATAAATACTGTGGCTACAAGAGTAGGTCAGAGGCTAGGTATTCTGCAACGAGTGACTCACCTTCTGACTCCCCAAAGCCTTTCCAACATCTACAAGGCACAAGTCAGGAGTGTGATGGAGTACTCTCCACTTGCCTGGATGAGTGCAGCTCCAACAACACTCAAGAAGCTCAACACCATCCAGGACAAAGCAGCCCACTTGATTGGCACCCCATCCAACACCCTAAACATTCACTCCCTTCACCACCGGTGCACAGTGGCTGCAGTGCGTACCATCCACAGGATGCACTGCAGCAATTCGCCAAGGCTTCTTCGACAGCACCTCCCAAACCCACCACCTCTACCACCTAGAAGGACAAGAGCAGCAGGCACATGGGAACAACACCACCTGCACGTTCCCCTCCAAGTCACACACCATCCCGACTTGGAAATATATCGCCGTTCCTTCATCGTCGCTGGGTCAAAGTCCTGGAATTCCCTTCCTAGCAGCACTGTGGGAGAACCTTCACCACACTGACTGCAGCGGTTCAAGAAGGCTGCTCACCACCACCTTCTCAAGGGCAATTAGGGATGGGCAATAAATGCCGGCCTCGCCAGTGACGCCCACATCCCATGAACGAATCAAAAAAAATTTCCCCCATGAGGGGTAACGTCCTCTCAGCTTCAATCCTATCGAGTACCCTCAGAATCTTATATGTTTCAATAAGATCTCCTTTCATTCTTCTAAACTCTAACCTGTTCAATCTTTCTTCAGACGACAACCCTTCCATACCCGGAATCAACCTAGTGAACCTTCTCTGAACCGCCTCCAATGCAAGTATGTCCTTCCTTAAATAATGGTATCAGAACTGTATGCAGTACTCCAAGTGTGGTCTCACCAGCACCTTGTACCATTGCATGACTTCCCTGCATTTATACTCCATCCCCATGGAAATAAAGGCCAATATTCCATTGCTTTCCGGATTACCTGCTGCCCTGTATGTTGACTTTTTGTATTTCATGTATGAGGACACCCAGTTCCCTCTGTACCGCAGCATTTTGTAGTATTTCTCCATTCAAATAATATTTTGCTTTTTTATTTTCCTCCCAAAATGGATGATTTCATATTTTCCCACGTTATATTCCATCTGCCAAATTTTTGCCCATTCGCTTAACCTGTCACTATCCCTTTGCAGACACTTTGTGTCCTCATCGCAACTTGCTTTTCCACCTATCTTTGTATCAGAAGCAAATTTGGCCACAAGACACTCTGTTCCTTCATCCAAGTCATTGATATATATTGTAAATAGTTGAGGCCCCAGCACTGAGCCCTGCGGCACCGTGCTAGTTACAGATTGCCATTTTGAAAATGACCCTATGATCCCGACTCTCAGTTTTCTGTTAGTTCGCCAATCCTATATCCATGCCAGTATATTACCCCAACACCATGAGCTCTTATCTTATGCAGTAACCTTTTATGTGACACCTTATTGAATGCCTTTGGGAAATCCAAATATACTGCATCCATTGGTTCCCCTTTATCCACTCTGCTCGATACTTCCTCAAAGAACTTTAATAAATTTATGAGGCATGACTTGATTGTATTATGAGTCTCCAAATGTCCTGCTACTACTTCCTTAATAATGGATTCTAGCATTTTCCTAATGACAGATGTTCGGCTAACTGGTCTATAATTACCTGATTTCTGTCTCACTCCCTTCTTGAATAGGGGTGTTACGTTTGCGGTTTTCAAGTCCGCTGGGACCTTTCCAGAATCTAGTGAATTCTGGAAGATTACAACCAATGCATCCACTATCTCTGTAGCCACTTCCTGAAAGACCCTTGGATGCAAGCCATCAGGTCCGGGGAACTTGTCAGCCTTTGGACCTATTAGTTTACCTAGTACTTTTTCTCTAGTGATAGTGATTTTTTTTTATTCGTTCATGGTATGCAGGCATCGCTGGCAAGGCCAGCATTTATTGCCCATCCCTAATAGCCCTTGAGAAGGTGATGTTGAGCCGCCTTCTTGAACCGCTGCAGTCTGTGTGGTGAAAGTTCTCCCACAGTGGTGTTAGGTAGGGAGTTCCAGGATTTTGACCCAGCGATGATAAAGGAATGATGATATATTTCCAAGCCAGGATGGTGTGTGACTTGGAGGGCAACGTGCAGGTGGTGTTGTTCCCATGTGCCTGCTGCTCTTGTCCTTCTAGGTGGTAGAGGTCGTGAGTTTGGCGAGTTGCTGCAGTGCATTCTGTGGATGGTACACACTGCAGCCACGGTGCGCTGGTGGTGAAGGGAGTGAATGCTGAGGGTGGTGGATGGGGTACCAAGTGGGCTGCTTTGTCCTGGATGGTGTCGAGCTTCTTGAGTGTTGTTGGAGCTGCACTCATCCAGGCAAGTGGAGAGTATTCCATCACATTCCTGACTTGTGCCTTGAAGATGGTGGAAAGGCTTTGGGGAGTCAGGAGGTGAGTCACTCGCTGCAGAATACCCAGCCTCTGACCTGCTCTTGTAGCCACAGTATTTATGTGGCTGGTCCAGTTAAGTTCCTGGTCAGTGGTGACCCCCAGGATGTTGATGGTGGGGAATTCGGCAATGGTAATGCTGTTGAATGTCAAGGGGAGGTGGTTAGATTCTCTCTTGTTGGAGATGGTCATTGCCTGGCACTTGTCTGGCGCGAATGTTATTGCCACTTATCAGCCCCAGCCTGGATGTTGTCCAGGCCTTGCTGCATGAGGGCACGGACTGCTTCATTATCTGAGGGGGTTGCGATTGGAACTGAACACAGTGCAATCATCAGTGATCATCCCCATTTCTGACCTTATGATGGAGGAAGGTCATTGATGAAGCAGCTGAAGATGGTTGGGCCTAGGACACTGCCCTGAGGAACTCCTGCAGCAATATCCTGGGGCTGAGATGATTGGCCTCCAACAACCACTACCATCTTCCTTTGTGTTAGGTATGACTCCAGTCACTGGAGAGTTTTCCCCCTGATTCCCATTGACTTCAATTTTACGAGGACTCCTTGCCCGGTCAAATGCTGCCTTGATGTCAAGGGCAGTCAGTCATACCTCACCTCTGGAATTCAGCTATTTTGTCCATGTTTGGACCAAGGCTGTAATGAGGTCTGGAGCTGAGTGGTCCTGGCGGAACCCAAACTGAGCATCGGTGAGCAAGTTATTGGTGAGTAAGTGCCGCTTGATAGCACTGTCGATGACACCTTCCATCACTTTGCTGATGATTGAGAGTAGACTGATGGGGCGGTAATTGGCCGGATTGGACTGGTCCTGCTTTTTGTGGACAGGTCATACCTGGGCAATATTCCACATTGTCGGGAAGATGCCAGTGTTGTAGCTGTACTGGAACAGCTTGGCTAGAGGCGCGGCTAGTTCTTCACAAGTCTTCAGCACAACAGCCGAGATGTTGTCGGGGCCCATAGCCTTTGCTGTATCCAGTGCACTCAGCCATTTCTTGATATCACGTGGAGTGAATCAAATTGGCTGAAGACTGTTTTTAGTTCCTCCCTCCCCTTTGCCTCTTGATTTTCTACTCTTATTGGTATATTATTAGTGTCTTCTACTGTGAAGACAGATCAAAATATCTGTTCAATTCCTCTGCCATTTAATTTTTTCCATTATTATTTTCCCAGTCTCATCCTCTAAGGGACCAATGTTTACTGTAGCTGCCCTCTTCCTTTTTATACACTTGTAGAAGCTTTTACTGTCAGTTTTTATATTTCTTGCTAGTTTACATTCATAATTTATTTTCTCCCTCTTTATTATTCTTTTCGTCATCCTTTGCTGGTTTTTAAAGTTTTTCCAATCTTCGGGCTTACCAGTAATCTTTGCCACGTTGGATGCTTTTTCTTTTAACCTGATACCATCCTTGACTTCCTTAGTTAGCCATGGTTGGTTCACCCTTTTTGTGGAGTTTTTCCTCCTCACAGGGATATATTTTTGTTGCGAGTCATAAAATATCTTTTTAAATGTTTGCCACTGCTTATCCACCATCACACCATCTAATCTGTTTACCCAGTCCACTTCCAAAGGGTGGTAATACCTCAAAAATGGTGGGCAGTGACCAATTGCCCCGTTGCTTCCGTCATTGTCGCCATGGCAATGTCCCCCTGCATCGACTGCTGGGCGGCCAGAGCGGCCCCGAGTCAGGCGGTTAGGCCCATTTAAAATGGAAATTGTGTGATGACAGCACTGATTCTGAGACCTGTGCTCCCATCTACTGAGGCTCCACGTCTGGAGCAGGGCCATGCAAAATTATCCTTAATTAAGTGGGCAACTGAATAAAACTAAGCACCTGGAAAAGATTTTCACCAAGGCTTCATAAAATGCTTCTGTTGCATTTGGTTTATGGATATGAATAATAATATTCTAACAGTTGCTATTTCCTTTGATTTAAAAAAAAACACAAGATATTTGGTATTATTTTCTTACCTGAGAAGCTCCCAAGTCTTGGTGCAGTTGCATCTCCGCCATCATATATTTCTAAGGAGTCCCAGTTATGCTCTGTGGCAAAGCTTATCACTTGAATCTATTCAACAAAATCAGTATTTAATTGCAGTAAAATTCATAGTTCTGCACAGCTTGATCAGCTCGCTACACTTAAATCTGATACACAAATTACATATAAGGACACAAACTATAAATACTCTCAAGTATTGCAAATTAAACTACTACTTTTGTTGTAACAACTGACAGAATGTTCTCCTCATCATAGAATCATAGAAAGGTTACAGCACAGAAGGAGGCCATTCGGCCCATCGAGTCCGTACCAGCTCTCTGCAAGAGCAATGCAGCTAGTCCCACTCCCCCGCCCTATCCCCGTAGCCCTGCAAAATGTTTCCTTTCAAGTACTTATCCAGTTCCCTTTTGAAGGCCATGATTGAATCTGCTTCCACCACCCCCTCGGGCAGTGCATTCCAGATCCTAACCACTCGCTGGGTAAAAAGGTTTTACTCATGTCACCTTTGGTTCTTTTGCCAATCACCTGAAATCTATGTGCTCTGGTTCTTGACCCTTCCACCAATAGGAACAGTTTCTCTCTATTTACTCTGTCTCGACTCTTCATGATTTTGAATACCTCGATCAAATCTCCTCGGAACCGTCTCTGTTCCAAGGAGAACAACCCCAGCTTCTCCAGTCTATCCATGTAACTGAAGTCCCTCACCCCTGGGAACATTCTACTAAATCTCTTCTTCACCCTCTCTAAGTCCTTCACATCTTTCCTAAAGTGCGGTGCCCAGAACTGGACACAATACTCTAGCTGTGGCTGAACCAATGTTTTCTAAAGGTTCATCATGACTTCCTTGCTTTTGTACTGTACAACCCTATTTTTAAAGCCCAGGATCCCGTATGCCTTTTTAACCGGTTTCTCAACCTACCCTGCCATCTTCAACAATTTGTGTACATATACCCTAGATTTCTCTGTTCCATTACTCCTTTTGGAATTGTGCCCTTTAGTTTATATTGCCTCTCATTCTTCCTACCGAAATGTCTCACCTCGCATTTTTCTGTGTTAAATTTCATCTGCCACGTGTTCGCCCATGCCACCAGCCTGTCTAAATCCTCTTGAAATCTATCACTATCATCCTCACTGTTCACTACACTTCCAAGTTTCGTGTCATCTGCAAATTTGGAAATTGTGCCCTGTACACCCAAGTCCAAGTCATTAATATATGTCAAGAAAAGCAGTGGTCCCAGCACCGACCCCTGGGGAACACCACTGTACACCTCCCTCCAGTCCAAAAAACAATCGTTCACCAGTGCTCTCTGCTTCCTACCACTTAGCCAATTCTGTATCCATGCTGCTACTGCCCCTTTTTTCCATGGGCTTCAATCTTGATGACAAGTCTGTTATGCGGCACTTTATCAAATGCCTTTTGAAAGTCTATATACACCATATCAACTGCATTGCCCTCATCTACCCTCTCTGCTACCTCGTCAAAAACTCTATCAAGTTAGTTAAACTCAATTTGCCTTTAACAAATCCGTGCTGACTTTCCCCAATCAATGCACACTTGTCTCAGTGACTGCTAATTCTGTCCCGGATTATTGTTTCTAAAAGTTTCCCCACCACTGAAGTTAAACTGACTGGCCTATAGTTGCTGGGTTTATCCTTACACCCTTTTTTGAACAAGGGTGTAACATTTGCAATTATCTAGTCTTCTGGCACCACCCCTGTATCTAAGGATGTTTGGAAGATTATGGTCAGTACCTCTGCAATTTCCATCCTTACTTCCCTCAGCAACCTAGGTGCATCCCATCCGGACCGGTGACTAATCTACTTTAAGTACAGCTAGCCCTTTTAGCACCTCCTTTTTCTCAATTTTGAGCCCATCCAATATCTCAATTACATCTTCCTTTACTGAGACTCTAGCAACATCTTCTTCCTTGGTAAAGACAGATGCAAAGTATTCATTTAGTACCTCGGCCATGCCCTCTGCCTCCATGAGTAGATCTCCTTTATGGTCCCTAATTCGCCCCACCCCTCCTCTTACCACCCGTTTACTATTTATATGCCTATGGAAGACTTTTGGATTCCCTTTTATGTTGGCCATCAGTCTATTCTCATACTCTCTCTTTGCTCCTCTTATTTCCTTTTTCACTTCTCCTCTGAACTTTCTATATTCAGCCTCGTTCTCACTTGTGTTAGCAACCTGACATCTGTCATATGCCCCTTTTTTCTCCTTCATCTTACTCTCTATCTCTTTTGTCATCCAGGGAGCTCTGGCTTTAGTTACCCTACCTTTCTCCCTCGTGGGAATGTACCAAGACTGTACCCGAACCATCTCCTCTTTAAAGGCCGCCCATTGTTCAATTACAGTTTTGCCTGCCAATCTTTGATTCCAATTTACCCGGGCCAGATCTGTACTCATCCTACTGAAATTGGCCCTCCTCCAATTGAGTATTTTTACTTTGGAGTGGTCCGTGTCTTTTTCCATCGCTATTCTAAGCCTTATGATCACTGTTCCCTAAATGTTCCCCCACTGACAAGTCAGCGATGAATCTGTTTCGTTACTGGCCACCTAAAGTTTAGAGATGTATTTTACACAGTGATTGGTTAATATTACTGTTGGTGTAACATTGCTCAGCTAACTGTAGTACTGTTGTCCTGGTACTATTTACATCAGATGAACAGAAAACTATTGCTTAACAGTCACACTCCCACACAAAAGATTCTACAAAATGTTACTTAGAATCATAGAAAATTCATGGGACAGAAGGAGGCCATTCGGCCCATCGTGTCCCCGCCAGCCGGAAATGAGCCACCCAGCTTAACCCCACTTTCCAGCACTTGGTCCGTAGCCTTATAGGTTCTGGCACTTCAAGTTCTTATCCAAGTTCTTTTTAAATGAGTTGAGGGTTGCTGCCTCTCCCACCCTTTCAGGCAGTGAGTTCCAGACCCCCACCACCCTCTGGGTGAAAAAAAATTCCTCAGCTCCCCTCCAATCCGTCTATCAATCACTTTAAATCTATGCCTCCTGGTTATTGACCTCTCTGCTAAGGGAGATAGGTCCTTCCTATCTACTCTGTCTAGGCCATTTATAATTTTGTACACCTCAATTAAATCACCCCTCAGCCTCCTCTTTTCCAAAGTAAACAACCTCAGCCTATCCAATCTTTCCTCACAGCTAAAATTCTCCAGTCCTGGCAACATCCTCGTAAATCGCCTCTGTACCCTCTCTAGTGCAATCACATCCTTCCTGTAATGTGGTGACCAGAACTGTACACAGTACTCAAGCTGTGACCTAACCAGTGTTTTATACGGTTCCAGCATAACCTGCCCGCTCTTACGTTCTATGCCTCGGCTAATAAAGGAAACTATCCCGTATATCTTCTTAACCACCTTATCTACCTGTCTGCTTCTGTATAATTTGAATCCAAGTTCTTTTCATTCAGTTTACTTTTCCAATTATTACAAAATTTGCAGATATAAAACTAATAGGAACGAAGAAATTATATCACCAGGCTACCTGTATGAAGTGTCAAATTAGTCTCAGATATATGACTGCTGGCAAGTCAACAGAGTCACAAGAACTTAAGGCAAAAAGTGTTCTTTCTGCGTAGAAACAACTTGCCTGTATACCTGCCCCCTCGGTTACCATGATTTTCCATACACAGTTCAAGCTGTTACCATACGGCTCTGGGTAGCCTGGTGAGAGGATGGTCCCTCTGCGTTCTGTCAGATTTCCACGACAAGGTACTGAAAGAGAAAAAGACCTCTGAAGATGATGCCATGGCACTTCGCTGTCGTTTGCATTTCAAACAGCTGAGCTTGAAAATTTGGGCCATTGCACTACCAGAAGGGCGGTGGGAAGGACATCCTGGTCGACTGTGACCACATCCCAAATCCCAGGGCCGAGGGTCTGTAAATAGAAGATGTGGGCACCCACAGCAGTACTGGCACTACTGGGATGCCCATCCCTATTGTCCAAACAGGATTTTGAAGCAGCACCGTGCCGGTTGTTGGGAACACAGTTTGGCTGAAGATTTTCTTTTCTAATGTTCCCTTGCCAGTGGGCCCCAATTCAAATGGAAATCCATCCCTTTTGGGTAAAATGGGCTCCACACGCCAGATGTTCTCTTTTCTTTTCCACATCAGATCGCATCTGTTGCAGTTTAAACTTCATCTTAGTTTTTACTCAACGGCCATAAAAACAATTAGCATTAAGTATAATCAGTGATCCAATAATGTAATTGCATCATCCAGTTTATTACCATATTGTATAGTAAGATTTTTGGACATATTTTACCCATGCAAAAGTTTTATTCTTAAATGATCTTTACTATATTATAAAAGTAATACCAATGCAATTATACTGGTTGATCCCCTGTCGCGTTGTACATGGGCAGTTGGGAACAAGTGTAGTCTTTACACGAGGAAGGTTAGAAGGTAGGGAATAATTGGACCAGGATGTGCAGTCATAATTCAGTTGCCATACTTTTGATTTTATACTATTAGCCGCAGTTTAACAGCAAAATGGTTGAGATATTTGGGAAACAGAGAATACAGCTGATTGGAGAATAAGTGTTTCTCTGCCGAATAGGCTGAGGGGCTTTCCAGAGGGGCCTGCTAGCTACAGTGGATGTGTGCATGCACTGTCACTTTAACAAGGAATAGATGGCACTGTGGCACACAACGATAAAAAGTCATTCTTGTCAAAAGCCAAAACAATCAATATTTTTTGTTATGTCCAATCACTGGAAATGACCTCTTCAAGAACCAAACACCCACAATGACAATGAATCTTACAAAGGTGCCAGTACCCACATGAATGGATAGATGTCTTAATTATTCTGCAACCTCTTGCGCTCATCATATCTTCACTGACTTCTGGAGTAGCCCCAGATATTGCATCTCTTCTCAGCTTTCCCCACATGCTAGTCTTTTTGTGCACAATGTGTCCAATTTCCACTGTAAACAGTACCAGTTTACCACTTATCCAAAAGGACTGTGAGCTACACCCTTAGGTGTCAGCCTTGGCTCAGTTTTAGCACTCTGGACCTCGACCCAGAAGCTTGTGGGTTCAAGCCCCACTCCAGAGACTTAAGCACGCAATCTAGGCTAACACTTCATCGGTGCAGTGCTGAAGTAGTGCAACATTGTCAGAGGTGCAGTCTTTCAAATGAGACGTTAAACCGAGACCCTGTCTGCCCTCTTAGGTCGATGTAAGAGTTCCCATGGCACTAGTCAAAGAAGAATAGGTGCAGTCTCCTCAACCAACATCACTACAACAGATTATTTGGTCATTGACCTCCTTTATATGCTATTTGTAGGACTTGTACACAATTGGCTGCTGCATTTCCTTGCATTGCAACATTGACTACACTTCACAAAGTGCTTTAGGCTCTCCTGATTTTATGAATGGTGTTATATAAATGCAACTTCTTTCTTTCTTTTAAGTTTTTACAAGAGCACCAGTACAAGACAGGAGGACAAGGAATTATGAAGAGATGCAAGGATGAGCAAAAGTATGGACCCAGACCAGTAGAGAACAAAGGGAAGGGGAAAGGCAGATTCAGGTGGAAAAGCAATGAAGGACTGTGTAAAGAGAGAAAGGGAGGCCTCCAACATAAAAAAGGTGAGCAACAATGCAGATGGGAAAGGGAGACAGACGAGAAGTAGAGAGAGGAAGAAGCAGGCACATTGTAAACACAGTGACAAAGGGGAGACCAATAACATAGAAAACAACAGGGCTGAGAAGAGCATGGCCACAAAGCAGTATGGGCACGAGGAAAGAGGGAGAGGAAGAAAGATCAAGGACAAAGAATAGAGTGAGGTAAAATTAAGAGCTATTTTAATGCAGAAAGAGACATACAGCACATAAGCACTAGCCTAAAAATTATTGTTGCCGATATCAGCAGACAGACGCCTAATTTGTTCATGCAAAGTTCCTCCGTCTGCTATTTTAATGCGGATATTAACACAATAGGGTCACGACATGTGAAGACATTAAGCATTCATCACTAAAATCGGCAACAGTATTCTCTAGGGTACAACGACTGACAATGATAACTATTCTTACAAAAATCCTAGCATCCATCGATCCAGCTAGCTGACTTCATTGTTCTTCAGGTAATTCTGGGGGAGAATTTCTTTTGGGTTCTCCATAACTTTGGCAGAAACCCTGGGGAAATAGTGTAAATGGTAATTTTTAGCAATTTACGCTATTCTCTAGGGGTTCTGTCAATCTCCCGCTGGAGAAATTCCAGTCATCTATCTATGGTGACAGTAAAGAACAGTACTGGGGAGAGAGACATCACGGTACAGGTCGCGGAAAGAGACCATGGAAACAGAGTAACACAAACAGTAGGAGGGATTTTAGCAGCTACAATTCTTGAATATTGGATTTGCAATGGGACGCCAGCATTAAAACCATATTCTCAAATGAAACATTGGCTTTTATCCAGGCTTCTTGTGGCTGGGGGGAGTGGGAAGGCAGTTAATGTGAGTTTCCAATCTCACCTCAACCAGATTAATCAAAGAAAACATATCCAATAGGGATTAAATTCTCTCATCATTCAACCGCACTTCTGGTTGGTTTGACCAAAAACCATTCCAATGTCTCAAGTGTAGAGGATAGTGTGACTGCAGGGGGATAATGACTCATAAGGAAAGAAAGAAGGAAGCATACAAAACAAATTGTGCAAATAAACCAAAATGAATTGCTATTCCATTGTTTCAACAAATCCTCATCTCAAGGATATTTTGGGTCAAGTCAAAAAAAGGTATTCTAACCTCAGTCTCAAAATGCAAAGAACTCGTAGACACATATATCTCTCTCACCACACCTGATTTAAGTTCCTCCAATCTGGCTTCCACTGCAGTCACATGACATCCTGTGTGACTGTGATCATGGCTCCCTATCTCACCTCAACATTATCAACCTCTCTTGTCCCCTTTGACACAATCAATTGCTCCATTCTACTCAAATTCTTCTTTACGGTCCACCTGCAACCCATTGCTCTATCCTGGTTCCTTTATTGCATGACTTAATGCAGGCATTACATAGTTGTCCAAGGATTTTCCTTTTCTGCTCATATAGTCACCTCTGGTATATCCCAGCGGTCCATCCTTGGATCCCTTCTATTTACGATCTAAATATTATCCTTTGGTGATGCTATGCAGAAGCACAGGTCAGCATTCACACGTATATTGATTACAGCCAACTCTGACTTGCTGTCTCTTCCATTGACTCAAAGACTGTTGCCACACTCAGAAATTGCCTATTTGATATCAAGATCTGGATGAGCCCAAACTTCCTCTAGCTAAATGCTGGAAAAACTGAGGACATCATCTTAGGCTTTCATCGGCATCTCTTCGCCTCTGGTTACAAGACTATCAACCTTCCCAGTTGCTGTTGCAAGCCCACTCAGGAAGTTTGGAACCTTGCTGTCCTGCTTGATGCTGAGATCAGTTTGTTCCCCAGCATCTGCTCCACAACCATTTTCTTCTGCCTCTGCAGCACGGTCCCCCTCTAACCCATCTCATTCTCTTCCTCTTTTTAGTCCATACTTTTGTCACATAAAAGGTTGACTTCTCCAATGACAGGTATAGCTAGCCTCCCCGCATCAACCATCCACAAGTTTCAATTCCATAGCTCAAGTTCTTACCCACATGAAGTCTGACCATTCTTATCAACCTCATCCTCTCCAAACTCCATTGACTCCCTTGTGTCCAAGCTGGAAGATTATAAAATCCTAATATTTTTTAAATCTCTCCATGGCCTTTCCCACCCAGCATCGGCAATCTTCTGCCTTACATTCCTGCATCCATCTTCCACTCCCCTAACACTGGACTTTTTATCACTCTTTGCTTGACTTCATTATTTACAGTCACTCGTCCAACCACTGTGTTCAAGCTCTCTGGAATTCTCTACCCAGTTCTCTCAGTCTGTTTTCAAAAACCTCCTCAAAAGCCTCTTCATTGAGCATACCTTAATTCCCCATCCTAGTCTGATCATTCCTCATCTCTTTTACAATGCTCAACGTCCACTGTGTTCCTTTCTTCATTATTTTAGAGTGCTCTGAAGCATCTTCCTGAATATGAGAATTGCTTTGTAAATGCGACTACTTGCTGCATTGATGAGACCATGTGGCAGCTTTTCCAATTTACACAGTGCAGCAACGGTGCACATGAGACTTTGTGTCCATCCTCTAATTTTCTATTTTGGTCTTAATTTTGCATTCTAAGCATTCAATCCACTAGTCAGTAGGAACAGACAGACTGGGGAGTGGGACATCAGCATTGTCACAGCTACTTAAAGACACAGAGATTTTACAGAAAAAAAATTCCAATAGCTTAGGAATTGAAATAATGGACCAATGTCAAGGGAGAGTACCCCGCTCATTTAAGTAGCATGGACCTGCTGCACCAATAAGTGGTAGTAAGCTGGTGGAGGGAGCATCAAACATGCGAGGAGCAGCAAGTAGAGGTTCCAGTGAAAGAACAGACTTAACTGCTGAGCCAAGGACCAGCCCACATCCTCATTATAAAACCCAGCGATTCAGTCTGATTATGAAAAAAAGACTGAATATGATTCTCTTGCTGTGTCATTTGAAGTATCTTAATGGCTCAGCAACAACTTTGAAGGAGTCCACTAGTCACATCTGTGTAGTCGTGCAGGAAGACATTGAAAATGCATTCCATCATGAAAACTCAAGTGGCATCTGAGGCAGAAACCCAGGAGGAATAGGTACTTCACACAGAATGTTTCTCTCATGAGTGCTTACACTACTGATATATGTTAAATTGCCAATTGAAATGAAATACTTGCAGATTCTGTGCAAGAATGATTCCCACTAGTGGTCAGCTACATAAAATTGCATGGGGAACAGAACCGGTGGGGAGCCAGCAACACTGCAAGTGGTTCCACCTTCAGTCCCCTGCACACCTGAATGGCATGATCAATCCCGTCTGTCAAATAATTGGCCCCTACATTAGGAATATTATCCATGTCTTTGTGAGACTGAAATTGTGATGGTGGCAGAACAGTTGACTTATTTGCTCAAAATGACAGAGTTTAGATATGTGAACAACACCGGTCCCTTTGATGTTGTTAAATTGAAGCTACTATTGTAGGCAGTGCACCAAAGAAGAGTGGCCCTACTTTGGCCTGAAGGTTATCCTCCAGTATAGGAACAGGTGCAAACTGCATGGAGGGAGGTCTCCAACTGATGCAATACAGTTAGGTGCCTCACACTTGGTTGCAAATGAGGAAAAGGTTTACTGGTATCAGGGCAAGGCGAAGGTAAGGTGCTCCTCACTTTTGCCAATATTTCCTGTGGGCCCATCAACCATGGCACAAATCGAAACTGGGAACTGTCACACACATTAGGAGGTACCACTTGACACACTGTGCATAATCATTACCCTTTTCCACCCACTCTTACACTGCGCCCACATTTCATAGCTCTGAAGGAGGAACAGTAAACACATCTTGAAGCAATTAGGTGCTCCTCCACTGTTAGGTGATTTCTCAGCAGCCAAGGGTGAAGAAAATAGTCCCAATCTCCTAAGCGCCATCCACCCAGTAGTTTGTCTCCTTCAAATAATATGGGCACCGTGCAATGCTGCACAATGAAAGCATCATCTCTGGCTCTTGCTTAATGGTCATGGATGTGCCTAATGATGTTTCTGTGGTCAGACACCACCTGAACAGCAGTGAAAACCTTTCCTGTTCATGAAGGTCATGGGGTTAACAGGGGCAGCCCCAATGCTCATCAGTACCACGTGCAATGCTTTGCATTCAAGGCAACCACGTCACCCAACTGATGCTTCCTTTCCACAGGAAAAGTGATGAAAGCGTTGCCCCCTGCAAACATAGCATTCCTCATTTGCTTGACCCTTGTGGGTGCTACAGGCTGACTGATGAGGCCATTGTCACCTACGTTGGCTTGGAAGGATCCGAGTAGGATAAAGCTTCATGCTACGGTAACCTCCACGAAACAGATGTTGTCTGCAGATTATTATGCAGCAGGTGGCACAGCTCTGTGCCAACCTGTTTTGTGAAGTGGAGATGATGAGGACAGGCGTCCTCTAAATATATCCATCCTCTAAACATACAGGGATCCTGGGCTTTATAAATAGAGGCATAGAGTACAAAATTATGGAAGTCATGGTGAACCTTTATGAAACATTGGTTCGGCCACAACTGGAGTATTGTGTCCGGTTCTGGGAACCACACTTTAGGAAAGATGTGAAGGCCTTAGAGAGGGTCCAGAAGAGATTTACTAGAATGATTCCAGGGATGAGGGACTTTAGTTACATGGATAGACTGGAGAAACTGGGGTTGTTCTCCTTGGAACAGAGACGGTTGCGAGGAGATTTCATAGAGGTATTCAAAATCATGAAGGGTCCAGAATAGATAGAGAGAAATTGTTCCCATTGGCGAAAATGTCAAGAACCAGAGGACATGGATTTAAGGTGATTGGCAAAAGAACCAAAGGCGACATGAGGAAAAACTTTTTTACACAGCGAGTGGTTAGGATCTGGAATGCACTGCTCAAGGGGGTGGTGGAGGCAGATTCAATCATGGCCTTCAAAAGGGAACTGGATAAGTACTTGAAAGGAAAAAAATTGCAGGGCTACGGGGATAGGGCGGGGGAGTGGGACTAGCTGGATTGCTCTTGCAGAGAGCCGGCCCAGACTAGATGGGCCGAATGGCCTCCTTCTGTGTTGTAACCTTGCTATGATTCTAGGTACATGTTACAAGGTCTATCACACTGATTCTGGGGTAATGACAAAAGTCATTGCACCGACATTTGTTGGTCCCTCCTGACCTCTTCTCATCTCACTTGTGCATTAAGGTTGTAACCCCAAAAGGAATACTCAACCTCATCTTTTTGTCTGGTGCAATTTAAACAGCAGGAGTAACCAAGAACAATGAAAGAAATGTTTGCCGAGCAAAAAAAAAAACCCAAAGATGAAGGAATATCCATGAAAACTGACTTGTGTCGGGAGGAAGATGGAGCAAGACGAACATGAATATGGAAAATAGACTATCTGCGGTAGAAACCGTCAACTCTCCGAGATGCTTGCTTGAGCAGACTAGTGCTGGGACTCTTCACATTACCAGTATATATGGGGCAGAGCCGGCGTGGACATAATGGGCCGAATGGCCTCCTTCGGTGCTGTAAATTTTTTACGATTCTATGAGAGCCCTGCTCAGAGACATGAAATTTGGTCTGGGACCTTTAAACATATGATTTACATGTTGAAATAAGGCTGTGCATTCCAGCAGGGCGGTCCTAGATTTTCCCCTCAAATTACTCATCAAAAAATTAGGCATCCTGCTTATTGATGGCTCACCCAATATATTGCTGCCAGCAAGGCCACACTCCACCAACAAGACTGCAAAGCCTAACTTACTGGGTGCAATTTTGGGTATTGCACCTTTGAAAGAACATTCATCAAGGTTCAAAGAAGAGTGGCAAGGAAGATTCTAAGATTTAGTGCTCTAAATTATAAACTAAAACTCACAAACCTGAACATGTTTTCATTAGGGAATAGAAGAATGAGAGGAAAAGTAATCCTGCCAAAAAAACCCGAAGAGCATAGATAACGGAGCTAAAAATAGTTTATTTAACTCAGATTGTGAATACAGACATAAAGTCCACACGTTCTAAACAAGACAAGAGTTTGGAAGGAATTTTGAAAGAATGTTTGATAAATAGTTTGGCATTTTGATTAATTCATCTTTTGTGGTTAGAGAAACAGGGAAAACTTTGTAGAACTCTTCCTTAGGTGATTAATTGGGCTGGGTAGAGTCCGTGATAGATCTGCTCCACGTAAGAACATAAGAACATAAGAAATAGGAGCAGGAGTAGGCCATCGAGTCTGCTCTGCCATTTAGTAAGATCATGGCTGATCTTCGACCTCAACTCCACTTTCCCACCTGGTCCCCATATCCCTTGATTCCCCAAGAGTCCAAAAATCCATCTATCTCAGCCTTGAACATATTTAACGACTCAGCATTCACAGCCCTCTGGGGTAGAGAATACCAAAGATTCACAACCCTCCGAGTGAAGAAATTCCTCCTCACCTCAGTCTTAAATGGCTAACACCTTATCCAGAGACTATGCCCCCTAGATCTAGACTCTCCAGCCAGAGGAAACAACCTCTCAGCATCTACCCTGTCAAGCCCTGTCTGAATCGCATATATTTCAATGAGATCACCTCTCATTCTTCTAAACTCAGTGAGTATAGGCCCATTCAAGGGTATGGTAGCATAGTGGTTATGTTACTGGACTAGTAATCCAGAAGCCTGGACGAATAATCTGGAGTTATGAGTTCAAATCCTGCCATGGCAGCTGGGGAATTTAAATCCATTTAATTGAATAAAATCTGGAATTTTAAAATACTAGTATCAGTAATGGTGGCCATGAAACGACTGGATTGTTGAAAAAACCCATCTGGTTCACTAATGCCCTTTAGGGAAGGAAACCTGCCATCCTTACCCGGTCTGGCCTATATGTGACTCCAGACCCACAGCAATGTGGTTGATTCTTAATCGCCCTCTGAAGTAGCCTAGCAAGCCACTCAGTTGTACAATCTCACACGAAAAGTCAGAATAAGAATAAAACCGGACGGACCACTAGGCACCGGACACGACAAAGGCAAACCAAGCCCAGTTGGCCCTGCAAAGTCCTCCTCACTAACATCTGGGGACTTGTGCCAAAATTGGGAGAGCTGACCCACAGACTAGTCAAGCAACAGCCTGACATAGCCATACTCTCAGAACCATACCTTTCAGCCAACGTCCCAGGCTTCACCATCCCTGGGTATGTCCTGTCCTACTGGCAGGACAGACCCACCAGAAGTGGTGGTACAGTGGTATACAGTCAGGAGGGAGTGGCCCAGGAATTCCTCAACATTGACTCCGGACCCCATGAAATCTCATGGCATCAGGTCAAACATGGGCAAGGAAACCTCCTGCTGATTACCACCGACCGCCCTCCCTCAGCTGATGAATCAGTCCTCCTCCATGATGAGCACCACTTGGAGGAAGCATTGAGGGTAGACAAGGGCACAGAATGTACTCTGGGTGGGGGACTTCAATGTCCATCACCAAGACTGGCTTGGTAGCACCACTACTGACCGAGCTGGCCGAGTCCTGAAGGACATAGCTGCTGGACTGGGCCTGCGGCAGGTGGTGAGCGAACCAACACGAGGGAAAAACCGACTTGACCTCGTCCTCACCAATCTACCTGTCGCAAATGCATCTGTCCATGACAACACTGGTAGGAGTGACCACCGCACAGTCCTTGTGGAGACGAAGTCCCGTCTTCACACTGAGAACACCATCCAACATGTTGTGCGGCACTCCCACCGTGCTAAATGGGACAGATTCAGATCAGATCCAGCAGCTCAAAACTGGGCCTCCATGAGGCGCTGTGGGCCATCAGGAGCAGCAGAATTGTATTCCAGCACAATCTGTAACCTCATGGCCCGGCATATTCCTCACTCTACCATTACCAACAAGCCAGGGGATCAACCCTGGCTCAATGAGGAGTGTAGAGAAGCATGCCAGGAGCTAGCACCAGGCGTACCTAAAAATGAGGTGGCAACCTGGTGAAGCTACAACACAGGACAACATGCATGCTAAACAGCGGAAGCAACATGCTATAGACGGAGCAAAGCGATTTCACAACCAACGGATCAGAACAAAGCACTGAAGTCCTGCCACATCCAGTTGTGAATGGTGGTGGACAGTTAAACAACTAATGGGAGGAGGAGGCTCTGTAAACGTCCCCATCCTCAATGATGAGTGCAAAAGACAAGGCTGAAATGTTTGCAACCATCTTCAGCCAGAAGTGCCGAGTGGATGATCCATCTCGGCCTCCTCCCGATATCCCCACCATCACAGAAGCCAGTCTTCAGCCAATTCGATTCACCCCGCATGATACCAAGAAACGGCTGAGTGCACTGGATACAGCAAAGGCTATGGGCCCCGACAACATCCCGACTGTAGTGCTGAAGACTTGTGCTCCAGAACTAGCCGCGTCTCCAGCCAAGCTGTTCCAGTACAGCTACAACACTGGCATCTACCCGACAATGTGGAAAATTGCCCAGGTATGTTCTGTCCACAAAAAGCAGGACAAATCCAATCCAGCAAATTACCGCCCATCAGTCTACTCTCAATCATCAGCAAAGTGATGGAAGGTGTCGTCGACAGTGCTATCAAGCGGCACTCACTCACCAATAACCTGCTCACCGATGCTCAGTTTGGGTTCCGCCAGGACCACTCGGCTCCAGACCTCATTACAGCCTTGGTCCAAACATGGACAAAAGAGCTGAATTCCAGAGGTGAGGTGAGAGTGACTGCCCTTGACATCAAGGCAGCATTTGACCGAGTGTGGCACCAAGGAGCCCTAGTAAAACTGAAGTCAATGGGAATCAGGGGGAAAACTCCCCAGTGGCTGGAGTCATACCTAGCACAAAGGAAGATGGTAGTGGTTGTTGGAGGCCAATCATCTCAGCCCCAGGACAGTAGAGGCGGGTACAATTTTGTCTTTTAAAAAGCATTTGGACAGTTACATGGGTAAGATGGGTATAGAGGGATATGGGCCAAGTGCAGGCAATTGGGACTAGCTTAGTGGTATAAACTGGGCGACATGGACATGTTGGGCCGAAGGGCCTGTTTCCATGTTGTAACTTCTATGATTCTATGATTCTATGATTGTTGCAGGAGTTCCTCAGGGCAGTGTCCTAGGCCCAACCATCTTCAGCTGCTTCATCAATGGCCTTTCCTCCATCATAAAGTCAGAAATGGGGATGTTCGCTGATGATTGCACAGTGTTCAGTTCCATTTGCAAACCCTCAGATAATGAAGCAGTCCGAGCCCGCATGCAGCAAGACCTGGAGAACATCCAGGCTGGGGCTGATAAGTGGCAAGTAACATTCGCGCCAGACAAGTGCCAGGCAATGACCATCTCCAACAAGAGAGAGTCTAACCACCTCTCTTTGACATTCAAAGGCATTACCATCACCGAATCTCCCAACATCAACATCCTGGGGGTCACTATGACCAGAAAATTAACTGGGCCAGCCACATAAATACTGTAGCTACAAGAGCAGGTCAGAGGCTGGGTATTCTGCAGTGAGTGACTCATGTCCTAACTCCCCATCAACAAGGCACAAGTCAGGAGTGTGATGGAATACTCTCCACTTGCCTGGATGAGTGCAGCTTCAATAACGCTCAAGAAGCTCGACACCATCCAGGACAAAGCAGCCAGCTTGATTGGCACCCCATCCACCACCATAAACATTCACTCCCTTCACCACCGGTGCACCGTGGCTGCAGTGTGTACCACCCACAGGATGCACTGCAGCAACTCGCCAAGGCTTCTTCGACAGCACCTCCCAAACCCACGACCTCTACCATCTAGAAGGACAAGGGCAGCAGGCACATGGGAACAACACCACTTGCACGTTCCCCTCCAAGTCACACACCATCCCGACTTGGAAATATATTGCCGTTCCTTCATCGTCGCTTGGTCATAATCCTGGGACTCCCTACCTAACAGCACTGTGGGAGAACCTTCACCACACGGACTGCAGCGGTTCAAGAAGGCGGCTCAACATCACTTTCTCAAGGGCATTTAGGGATGGGCAATAAATGCTGGCCTTGCCAGCCATACCCAGATCCCACAAACGAATCATAATAAAAAAAAAATTCTACTCAATCTCTCTTCATAGGACAACCATCTCATCCCAGGAATAATATAGTGGGCCTTTGTTGCACCACCTCTAAGGCATGTATGTCATTCCTTAGATAAGGAGATCAAAACTGTAGACAATACTCCAGGTGAGGTCCCGCCAAAGCCCTGTACAATTGTAGTAAGACTTCCTTACTCTTGTACTCCAACCCCCTTGCAATAAAGGCCAACATGCCATTTGCTTTCCTAATTGCCTGCTGTACCTGCATACTAAGTTTTTGTGTTTCTTGTACGAGGACACCCAAATCTCTCTGAACACCAACATTAAATAGTTTCTCACCATTTAAAAAATATTCTGTTTTTCTATTCTTCCAACCAAAGTAAATAACCTCACATTTCCCCACATTATACTCCATCTGCCACCTTCTTGCCCGTTCACTTAACCTGTCTATATCCCTTTGCAGACTCTTTGTGTCCTCCTCACAGCTTACTTTCCCACCTAGCTTTATATCGTCAGCAAACTTGGATGCATTACACTTGGTCCCTTCATCTCAGCCATTAATATACATTGTAAATAGTGGTCTATTGTGGAGCAAGCTTGATACGCCTAATGGGTTTTTCACATTCCACGTTTTTATATGATTAACTGTAGAGAGAAATTGCTGAGGAGTGTTTGTAAAAGAGAGTAATTGCAGGTTAACATTGGTTTGTTATGAGAAAAAAAATCAAACCTACACTTTGAAGACTGAATCAATTTGAATTTGCCCAACTGAGATGAATACAGAAAAATCAATGTTTTAACCCAGTTCAATAATTTATTAAATGGTACTCCCACATTTGTGCAGTGGGCAATTTTTCAGGTTTTCTTTTTTTTTTGCCTATTCTTTGCATGTGTGGTGTCATATTGGCAGTACACGGTAAACATTTGCTTCTATGTTTTCAGCTTACAATGTCAGTAGCTTGACCTGTAATGTTTTTAGCATCCTATTTTATTTCATGATGAGGACTGTGTGCAATCTGTCCGATTTTCACAGTAATGATATACCTATGCTTGAGTGCTATCCATTTCCCTGATGGTCAGGGTTGGGGAGCTAACTGTTTCCTAATTGGTCCAAGGTGGTTATCCATCTAAGGTTTGATCACTAAGTGATTTACAAATGAAAATACCAGAAAGTGAGAGCTCAAGCATCTGTGTGCGTGACTCTCAGCCAGTCAGAACATTTGGAGTTTGAGCCTTTCACTCACAGTTGTTTGCCTCAACAGAGTGAACTTACCAGTTCTTGTCCAGGCAGCAAGGCAGATCGAGACAGATTTAAAACAAATTGTTCCATGTGAGAGGGTAAGTGTGAGGAAAAATCAACACTGCCTGAAACCTTAGCTTTCAACACAGAGGGGCAAAGATAACTCTTTTCTGGAGTGGGAGTATTAGCATATGAACATTTACTTTATTACTTATTGAAGGAAAGATTTGCCTGATTTTAGACCTTGGTATTTGTGCATTACCCGCACTGTCAAAGAAGTAAAATTTAGCAAGGACAAACTCGACACCTTGATCTGTTTTCATATACCTCAATGCTAAAAACTTCAGTCGTGGTTTGTACGTCCTCACAGTACGTCCATTCTGAAAAGGTGTTAAACTGAATAACTCCCATGCTCCCCAGTGCAATCAGTTAACAGGTGAAACCCATAAAAGCCAGTCTGATTTTGAAATCTACTCTAAGTATTTTTTTAATGTTTATATGCTTCATTATTTTTTCCTTCCCGCTTCCCATGGAGGTATGGATCTGCTCTGAGGTCCCAAACAATGTTGTTCTATTTCTGGCCACTAGGGGAGCATGTGCGAGCACCCCCACAGTCAGAAGATAGAAACAGATGAGGAAGGACATTCAGCCCATCTTCGCTCATTCATCGAGAAAGGTCTCAATGCCCCCACCACGGTATCCAATTATTAAATGATTCAAAGGTTTTTCCTCTACTTCTCTACCTAAAAGGCCATTCCACCGTTTAGTTTGAATTTTTTTTGAACCTACCTTTTCCACACTATTTACTATCATTCACCCGAATAAGCCCAAGTTTAGCCTTAGCACTCTGACATTAGGGATCAATCTTGTGACATTCTAGAACTGCAACCAGGGTTTGAATGTCTCTTGTGTCAGAGTGACTAGAAGTGGATACATTATTCAAAGTGCTGTCTGACCAGATCACTGCACAGTTTGAGCATGACTCCACTGACTTCTACTCTACTGTTTTGGCTAATAGTTCACCACTTTATTTGCTTTGTTGATTGCTGCTTCGAAGTGGCTGATCATATTGAGCATCACATTTGCTAAGACCCATAGATGTCTTTCAACTTGATCCTTAGCAACTTTGTCACCATTCATGAAGTATTTATATCACCCATTTTTCTTCCAATGTGCAGTACTTTATTAGTACAGTATATTTTGTACAACTCATTGTATCCCAATCCTTGCTGAACGCCTTTCTTGTGCAATTCCATCCATGGCAATCCATCATTCTACTTAGCCTTTATCCTCTACTTTCATTCCACCCACTGTTTCAGGCTCCCTGCCTCCTAATAATGGGGCTATTTAACTTCATCTACAAGTGAAAGCTAACAACTCCAGGCCACATGCCCAACCCACTCTTTGCTGCACTGACCTTTATCTTTCACCTACTTCCGCCCCCCACCCCTGACCCCACTCGTGAATCTTCAATCACCGCCCTGCTCCATATAACCCTTCAGAATGCTCGCTCCCTCGCGGAGAGGACCTCATCATCCGTGACCTTGTTATAGATAAATCCAAGCATCTTGGTGCAGAGAGAAACCTGGCTTACTCATGGTGACTCATTTGCTCTCACTGAAGTCTCCCTGCCTGCCTATGGGTTTGATCACCTGCCCTGTTCAGGAGTTACATACAATTACACAGAATGTACAGCACAGAAACAGGCCATTCAGCCCAACTGGTCTATGCTGTTGTTTATGCTCCATACAAGCCTCCTCCTACCTGTCTTCATCTAACCCTATCAGCATACCCTTCTATTCCTTTCTCCATCAAGTGTTTATCTTGCATCCCTTTAAATGCATCTATACGATTTGCCTCAACTGTTCCTTGTGGTAGTGAGTTCCACATTCTAACCATTTTCTGGGTAAAGAAGTTTCTCCTGAATTCCCTGTTGTATTTATTAGTGACTATCTTATATTTATGGCCCCTGGTTTTGGTCTCCCCCACAAGTGGCAACATCTTCTCTACTTCTACCTTTACAAACCCTTTCATAATCTTAAAGACCTCTATCAGCTCACCCCTCAGCCTTCTCTTTTCTAGAGAAAACAGCCCCAGCCTGTTCAATCTTTCCTGATAGGTGTAACTCCTCAGTTCTGATATCTTCCTTGTAAATCTGTTTTTGCACCTTCTCCAGTGCCCCTATATCTTTTTATAACATGGAGACCAGATCTGTTTACACCAGAATGTGGGTCATAAACCTGTTCTTCTGGGATTCTGCCCTTTTTATAGACCTATTTGTAAAAAAAAAATCTATTATTGACTGAATCTACGTTAAACAAGGGTGAAAACAATTTGGGTTTTCTGCAGACCCATTTCTATAAGCTGGACCTCACAGCAAATGATCAGGAAGCTTTTTATTGTGTGCGTAACAGCACACAATAAAAAGCTGGAGACAGCAAATATGGTCAATAAATTTACATGTATCACCACCCTGCTGAAAAACGCTCATAAGTCTTAATGCGCATGCAAATTTCCAAAGTCGTAAAACAGGGGCAATTTCCTCTGCACTTACCTACACAGCTTGGTATTGTGTCATTCCACTGTGCCAACCCATTAGGCACAGCTTGACATCGAATAGCCTTTGAGCCTTGGAGGTGATATCCTGGGTTGCATTCAAAACGAATAACAGAACCTGCAGAAAACTCTGAACCTATCCTTCGGCCGTATCTGGGCTCAGGTACAGAGCTGCACTGGGTGGCACTAGTGCGGGGAACAGCTGGAAAGGAAAATAAGAACGAGTGTAAATTCTTCAGTAATAAAAAATGATCCAACAGGGAGCAATATTTTATGCACTAGATTTTTCTACTAAGGTGCTACATCTGATGCACAAATTGGATACATCAATATAAGTCAACAACTGAACCGCAAAGCTGAAAAAATGCTATAAAATAAATGCATGAATCTAACAGTTCATAACTCTCCCCTCTCAGGTATTTCAAATTTATCCCTGAATGACTTATGGGTTTTCATTCTTCGAGAAGCAAATATTGCATTTATTTTCTCAAATTGATATTTTGCAAGCACGTAATGTGAAATATTACAGAATGAAACAATCTATGGAGCACATCAAATGCTTCTGTTTATAAAGCACCAGTAAAAAATGAAAAGTTATTATCTTGTATTTTTTTCTCTGCTGGCGCATTCTTCCTCATAACACATCTATAGACAATCAACTTACATCTCCCCTCATCCTTTTTAAATTTGTCTTTCGTCCTTCATGTGTTTCTGCTGCGCCACATGCCATTCTCGTACTGAAAAGTGTTGCCAAAAAAAATCCATAGGCTATGATCTCAGTGGTTACATTGGCATTGCACCAGTTAATGCCCTCCAGTGCTCACCCTGCTGGATTTTGTGAGGTCGGTGAGATGGCCCTTAATTTTCATGGTGCAGAGGGGTGCCTGTGCCACCATGGGGAAATCTCCAGCCTGTCCCATCCAGCTGGAAAAGTCAGGTGCCTGCCCAGGGTCTAGGCCATCCGGAATCCACTCGCTTCATCTACAGGCTGGTAGTTATGAACTGATGAACCGGCATCCATTACTGTATCAGGTCCCGAACGAGCCTGGGAAATGGGTATTCCCAGCACAAGGAGCCCTTGCTGTTGATTCCCTCCACTGCCCCAATTTGACTTGTAAGAAGGAGGCCAGAAAATTGCAGAAACAGCAGAGACCCGGTGCCACTGAGGACTTTCCATTTCCCAATGGGTTCTGCCAGTCTTCTGTCAAGAGTTACAGTCGGAATCCAGTGGGTGCACCCTCAGGACATTCAGGGCCAGCGATGCAGACGATCATCGTTCAAATGCCTGCCAATGCGTAACCATTGTAACGTGTGTGAGTGCAGCCGCTGTTGAGTTACACTCCTGTTTTTCTCTCCCTGCAGGGATGTATCGTGTCTCTGCTCCATGGCTCCCTGCAGTGCCTGCTAAAGTCAGAAACCCACCATCTGGCTCATCTAAATTCACAAACGACAAATCCACAGCACAGCACATTCTGATGCTAACGTGTAAGATCACTAAATTGCTATTCATTTTTTTAAAACTTTGAATCAAAATCTTCAGAAGGTGGCTCGGCAAATAAAATATGTCAAAATATGGGTTAAGCAATTACAACAAGTCAGGAGAGCTACTTCCATTGATATCATCATATTTGATTTTGGTTCCCCCAGCGGCCTCATGTATTAAGCTCACTACTCAGTGCATTCTTATGTCACACAGATCGGCAGGCTCTAGTTCCACTTGCAGCCTGTGCTAACTTAGCTGTTTACAACTTGCGCAGGAATTGGGGTGCCCTGGACTAAAAGAAAGAATCATCAGCCAAGCTTCTCCCTTGCAATTACTTATCTAACAATAGGACCAGGCTTGGCTATGATCATGTCAATGGTAAATAACATTCCAAATCTAGCTGTCTAAAATCACACATTAAGAATTACCACTTGGCCAAGGTGCTGAAGGATTGCTGGCGCCTGTGGAATTGTACCCCAGTAATACTCACTGTCTTCAGGAGAGAAGGGGAGAAAACCGGCAAAGAAAAGACACAGGCCAGGAATTTCCTCACAGCTGCTTCCACTCCGCCACCGAGACTTCCCAGGAAATGCAGCAGAATCTCCGTTTACACGTGTAAACAGGATTTCTACTGCTGAGGAAGAGAGGGGAATAAGAGATCCTATGTACATAGAGGAAGCAGGGATATTAGGTCATACAGGGAAGATGGAGAGTGTAAAGGGCACGGCTAAAACATATGAGAAAGAGAGCAAGTACATAGTGTGATACAGAGAAGTAGGTGAGCATGAAAACAAAGCAGGGTTCTACTATCTGCCACTCCCAGCAGGTAGCCACACTATCAGGGAGTTTGGATCGGAGAACCAGAACCAACATGTTGTAACCCTACTGCTAACTCACACTCCCAGTGAGCACTGCTCCCCTTTGGGAGCACAGGATCACAGAATTTCCCCTAGCATTACATACTGCACAGACACCATCGATAGAACTGTAGATGGAAGATGGAGAACGTGGATGCAATGGAGTCCAGGGGGATGAGTGGGATAGCACTGGACATGGGGTGAGGGAGAACACAGATTTATAAACAGCGTGACATAGGAGTGTGGGAAATCCCAACAGAAAGACCGACACAGAGCTGTGAGATTGGCAGAAACAATTATGAGAGATAAGTTGTAATCTTGTGAAAAACCAGTTGGTTCCCAGCTCCTGTTCAGAAACAAAAGTCTCGTTTAAGAAGACTTATGCTGTGCCCATGGGCACTTGTTAGGAAAACGCCAGTTCTTTACTGATGTAGACCATAAGGCTCAGTGTTCCATACTTCTTGAGGGAATCATTTGTGTATGCTTCATTCGCTACTAATGAAATCGGCATCGAAAATATATCCAGCCCCACTGGCAAGTCTTATAGATACCGGTCAAATCAGCAACCTCCAGAAATTTACAAAGTCCTACTGTGAATTTGACAGTTATGTGACCCATCAGCCTTGTATGGATTTGGACAAATGCATCTCTTTCCTGACATAGTTTTGTAGAATGCAGCCTCTTAACATCTACAAATTAGATTGTTACAAGGGTCATACTTTTCACTCTGCAAGGAGTCAGAATCAGAAAAGAATGTTGTATTTAAAATCAATTATTCTTCCCTATCCTTTAGTAAATGTTACATACTGCAGTGAGACAAAATTGAAATCAGTACAGTGTAAAAGTGAATGCCAAATAAGGTCAACCTAGAATGGAAGGTGATAAATAAAATGAATGACTTTCCAAGCCAGATTATTGTGCTCATTCATTGTGCAGCTGCTATTCTCAGGGGCATTTACAAGTCTAGCAAATCAGCATGGGCACTAATTCCTTCCTGTGCCTTTTTTTGCGAGGAATCGTAAAATTAGATGGAAGGAATCATAAAATCAAGCAGAAACAGTTTCGATATTTATCATTGTTAATGAGGATTGCTGGACAAATGTGCCCATGAAATTTCTTATTACTGCTTGTTCCTAAACATTTATTATTAGCCAAGTACAAACAATTGTAGTTTCAGCAGCTCAAAGGCTCTCCTGAGTCCAATTTCCTCTGCTCTAAAAACTGCATCAATGCTGCATCAATCTCAGCATAAAACTGCTGCTAAGGACTGACAGCATTCTGGTTAAGGCCTTACCTATTCTTCCAGCACTTGATTGGTTACAAGAGATCAAATGCAACACTTACCAATAGCACTGCAATAAGAACTTAGCTAAATCCAGTTAAAATGTGCCCACAAAAAAGAATATTCAAATTAAAGAGATGGGCTAGGCGCTCTGTGAGCCCCTTGCCCATATCTTCAATCGTTCAATAGTCTGGGGCAGTTCCCTTAGACTGGAAGCTAGCTCATGTAGTTCTTATTTTCAAAAAAGGGGACAAATCAGAGCCAGGGAACTACAGGCCTATCAGCCTGATATCCATTATTGGGAAGATGCTAGGAGGGATTGTAAGAGATGACCTTTATGATCACTGGGAAAGGGAAGGGGCCGTTAGAAATTCACAACATGCCTTCCGAAAAAATAGGTCGTGCCTAACAAATTTGTTAGAGTTTTTTGAGGCAGTCACTAGGGTAGTTGATGAGGGTAGTACGGTAGACATTGTCCATCTGGACGTTCAGAAAGCCTTTGATGAGGTACCTCACACTAGGTTGCTTCACAAGATAGAATTTTGTGGCATCATTAGAAATTTCAAACACAGGATTAGGAATTGGCTCCAATCTCACAGCCAAAAAGTTGTAGTTAACGGGTGTGGTTCAGCCTGGAGACATGTTACTCGTGGTGTCCCCTAGGGATTGGTCCTAGGCACGCTACTCTTCACAGTCTTTAGCAATGACCTGGGCAGTGGTGTTGAGAGTATGGTAAGTAAATTTGCAGATGACACCAAAATCAAAACATATGAGTGGGGGTGGGTGGGGGTAGGGGGGGAGGAGGTTGGGGGAGGGAACAAGTGTTTAGTTATGATGATCCAGCCATCATGGTGTGGGGCAGGCTTGATGGACCAGCTGGTCTTTTCCTGCCCGTCAATTTTGTACGTTTGATGACAGGTACTTTGCTCAAGAATACCAATTGTTTAAAACAATGGAGGGTTTAGTGCAGCATAAGCCTTCAATTTTCAATCATGTATTTATTATTCTCATTTCCTTACTGGGTACATATCGCTGCTGAATAAATTTAATGTCTCCCTGACAGCAGGGAAGATTGCAGGCCAAAAAAAATAAAGTTACAATTGGCCCTGAAATTCTGTGAGGTCTCTTGTGATCTCTCACTGTTACTTTGGCAAGAGATTAGCGGATCCCCCAGAAAAACAAAACAAAATAATTAGCAGAAATTATGCTATTATACTAATATTTTGGTATCTACAATATTGCACATGTGTCTGTCCTCACGTCAATTTTGCTTTTGAGATGATGGATTTACTTGCTTTGATTGGTTCAACTTGCTGAAGCTATGTTCAATTGTAGTAGTTTAAGGGAATTAAGACACTATGGGAATCAAAGGATATGGGGATCGAGCGGGAAAGTAGAGTTAAGGTAGAAGATCAGCCATGATCGTATTGAATGGCGGAGCAGGCCCGAGGGGCCGTATGGACTACTCCTGCTTCTATTTCTTATGTTCTTAAGGTCAAAAATTAATCATATAAATTAGGAAGTTCTTGGAGGCAGAAAAAGATTACCAAGCAGAAATCTGACGAAAGATGACTTAACAAAACTTGAATCATCAAAACCAACACAACTGTTTGACATTCCAGTTAATCTGTGACTATATGAAAGAAGCTATCTCTTTAGTAATTAGAAACTATGTCAGAGACTCAACTTGAAAGCATACTAGTGCTACAATGAACTCTGCCAAGTACAGATTGCAACCTCGAAAACTGAATTTCAATATTAGTGTTGGGCAAAACCCATTTAAAGCTGTAATGGTGCATGATTCAGATTGAGCTGATTATTCTAAGCAGTTCTCTTTCAATGAAAGAGAAGATCATGACAAGCATGCATCTATATTTGACAGAAATAATTAGAATATTTACTGTGATCATTGAAAGCAAACTGTTTTAATGTTCAGAACGGTGTTATTTATAGTTAAATAAAGTATTTGTTAGCAGTACATTAAGTTATGTATCATGTCCTTGAGATTTTCCAAGTATGGTAAGAGTTTAGGAGTAAACTTTTGCAATGCTACATTATACTCACATTAACCAATGATTGTGATATTTTCTTTAAGCAAACCAGTTTATGCACAATAACTCCCAAGCAAAATGGCATCACATATAAAACCCTAGACATAAATGCTAAATCCCAACCCAATTCCTCTTTGGGATTTCTGATTCAATTCTCCATACATATTTAATAGCCATCCCAACATGCAAATAATCCAAGTTACCTCAATCAGCAATTGACTGTAAAACTTCTGAGCACAGGAGGGGTAAAAAGATTTATTTTGCAAACTATTATATTAAAATCATCAACCCTCTTTAAAAATACAAACAAAACCTTACTCATGATGAACAAAAATGACAGTCTTTGCACAAAGCATACAAAAGCCAATACATGAAGTGAGTGCTGCCAATCCTGATACGAAGGCTTTCTTTCATTTGTTCAGCAAAATGAATAAACAGCACAGTGAAAACATCAATGAAGATATCTGCAGGGTGCAATCAATCACAAACTGAGATCAAAGTAAACCGTAAGACATTAAAGAGCCGTTATTAACTCTAATTATCTCAGTCAAATATAGATGCATGGTTGTCATGGTCTTCTTTCATTGAAAGACATGGGTGGTTACAGTGAATAACCCCCGAAAACGGGCGTTGGGATCGTGGTGCGCGATTAACACGTGCCCGGTTGTCGCGTTGCAGGCAGCACATAACATTCGTGCTGCCTGATGTTTTAAATGATTGCTGCGTGCAGCCAGCACTACCTGCGTTGTTGGTTAGCTGCACGCACTAGCAAGGGGCTCAGATATCGAGAGTGTCTGGCACTACTTAAAGGTAACCCGTACCTCTTAAAGGGGAGGTGCACTGTGGCTGCAGGAAGTCCTTTGGGAAGTAACTCTGTGCTGGAAAACAGTGAAGAATGGCTGCGCCTGTGAGAGAGTGTGCACCAAGGTTCTCGGACAGTGCACTCGAGGCCTTGGTGGAAGAGGTGGACAGACGGAGAGGTATCCTATATCAGCAGGGGGCAGGAGGCCCTCCAGACATATGTTGAAGAGGCAGTGGGAGGCTATGGCGCACGAGGTAAATGCCAGGAGCATCATTCCACGTACATAGATGCAGTGCAGGAAGAAACTCAATGATTTGACACGAGTGGTTGAGGTGAGTGACTTTAACTGTCAACTGGCATCTCCTACCAACTGCACCACTAGCCGTATCCACTGCTCCACACACTACACCCCCCCATCACCCACATACCAACAAACTCTTTCCATCAGTACTCAACTCTTCAAATCAGATGCTGCATCTCACCCTCACACATTACCACTGTTGCAAGCTGCACACCCATAACTCACAGGTCACACACACTGGCAGCTATTCAACTATGACAGCCACATCACCCAAACATCTCGCAGGACACTCGCCGACACACGTCCCTCTTTCTTGCAGGAGAAGGTGGCGCATAACACTAAGCAGCAAGATAGAACTGGAGGAGGACAGGTGCTCCTACACGTCCTAACCCCCATGGAGAAGACATTGCTGTCCATCATTGGACAGGCCTTCGCTGAGGCCTGGCCACTGGCGGAGATGGAGGTATCAATGATGAGGGTCTCTGCATACCGAATCCTCCTTCTCGTTTCCCACTTCTCCCTCATCCCACAATCTTTTCCGACTCACGTGCTGCAGATGGTATAAGCGTACATAGAATCATAGAATCATAGAAGTTTACAACATGGAAACAGGCCCTTCGGCCCAACATGTCCATGTCGCCCAGTTTATACCACTAAGCTAGTCCCAATTGCCTGCACTTGGCCCATATCCCTCCACACCCATCTTACCCATGTAACTGTCCAAATGCTTTTTAAAAGACAAAATTGTACCCACCTCTACAACTGCCTCTGGCAGCTCGTTCCAGACACTCACCACCCTTTGAGTGAAAAAATTGCCCCTCTGGACCCTTTTGTATCTCTCCCCTCTCACCTTAAATCTATGTCTCCTCGTTATAGACTCCCCTACCATTGGGAAAATATTTTGACTATCTACCTTATCTACGCCCCTCATTATTTTATAGACTTCTATAAGATCACCCCTAAACCTCCTACTCTCCAGGGAAAAAAGTCTCAGTCTATTCAACCTCTCCCCATAAGTCAAACCATCAAGTCCCGGTAGCATCCTAGTAAATCTTTTCTGCACTCCCTCTAGTTTAATAACATCCTTTCTATAATAGGGTGACCAGAACTGTACACAGTACTCCAAGTGTGGCCTCACCAATGCCCTGTACAACTTCAACAAGACATCCCAACTCCTGTACTCAATGTTCTGACCAATGAAATCAAGCATGCTGAATGCCTTCTTCACCACCCTATCCACCTGATGACTCCACTCTCAAGGAGCTATGAACCTGTACTCCTAGATCTCTTTGTTCTATACTTTCTCCTCTCCCCGCTCCACAACTCAACCTTTGTCATTTCAGGTACCCAAGAACTGGAACCAGTACCATGAAAGGAGGAGAGAGGAAGATGACAGTGACGATGCAGACATACCGTCACTCGAACTTACACTCACAGCCGTCTGCTCAGAGACTGACACTACACGAACTTTAGAGGATAGGGTAGAGGAGGGATCTGCACATGGTGAGACACCGGACACAAGTGCGCAGGAGCCAGGGCGGGGGTAATAGATACCGCAGGTGCCAGCTCGCCGGAGGGCGAGGTCGCACACTAGGTCTGCTGCCGAGGATGACTTCAATGGGCCAAGCTACAGAAGAAGGCTGATGGGCCTACACAACCAAATGCTTGGCGCGCTGGAAAGTGTGCTGGAAAGCCTGCGCACAATGTCGAGGAGCATGGAGGAGTCCAGCTCCAACATGGCACAGGGCTTTGCGCAAAGCTTGGAGCCCATCCTTTCCAACATGGAACGGGTGGTCACCTCCATCAGCGCACCTGTGGAACCCACCATGATACAGCGTCTGATGACCGATGTCACAGCTTCCATTGCAGCACAAACATCTTCCATCTGACTGCTGCCTTGGAACCTCAGGCTGCTGCTATCATGGTTCTAGATTCCACTGTGGAACGGTGCTTCCAGTGCATCACAGCACTCCAGCAATCTGTTCTCCAGCTGATCACCAGGATTGCTGAGGCGCTGCCCCGGGAGGGTGGCAGTGGCTCCACGGCAATCAAACCTGCTGTCCCCTCTCAGGAAGACAGCATTCCTGCTCCCACCCCTGCACCTCCGTCAGTGGCCTTGCTGTTGCCTGTCAGCCAGCCAGACCAGACTGCTGCAGCCCATTCTGAGATGGTGCAGTCTGAAGCCGGGCCCTCCAGGACCAGAGCTGCTCGAGGTCATCCTCCAAGGCCATCTGCATGCTCTTCCATTGAAGGTCAGCAGCCTCCCACCACCCATGCACCAGCCACTGGGGAAGCACCTCGTAGGAGCACTCGGATAGGTAAAGGCACACGAACAACAGGCACTAAGGGAATGCACAGGGGTGAATAGTGTCATTTTGTTTGAATCATTTGATGCGTAAATCTATAAATGTGGTTATGAATTTGTTTTTGGTGTTGGTTTTCATATCTGCAATGAGCTGAGGGAGGAAGCAATGTGTAATCATGAGGAGGAAGATTTGATGGTCATGTGGGAGAGGAAAGGTAAGGAGTGTGGGACTGTTGGTGAATGGGGAGGTGTCGTTGAAGTTACTGGTATCACTCATTAATCATCTGATCCCGCCGAGCCCTGGCAGAAAGGGTCTGTCTACCTTGTTGCCTCCCTGCCTCTTCCTCCTCCTCCTCATTCTCCACTTCCTCCCCTGTATCTTCCGCCTCCTTCTCCTCCTCCTTCTCCTCCTCTGCCTCTTGCTCAGGTTCTCGCCGGATAGGCGGTGTCAAGGGCTGTCCCCTCATAATGGCCAGGTTGTGCAGCATGCAGCACACAACAACAAATCTTGATACCCACTCGACTGAGTACTGTAGGATTCCTCCAGAGCGGACCAGGCAGCGGAAACATTGCTTGAGGATGCCTATGGTGTGCTCTATGATGTTCCATGTGGCAGCACGGCTTCGTTGTCCACCTACTGTGCACATGTGTGCGTGCTCCGGACCGGAGACATGAGCCACTTCATGAGGGGATAACCCTGATGGCCCAGTAGACAGCCTTTGACTTGCCGTGCTGGTTGAAATATAGGTGGCACATTGGACTTCTGCAGAATGAATGAGTCATGACAGCTGCCAGGGTAGTGGGCACTGACCTGCATGATGCACTTCGTGTGGTCGCACACCAGCTGCACATTGAGGGAGTGGAATCCCTTTCTGTTCATGAATATGGATGAGTTCAGATGTGGATCACGCACGGCAATACGTGTGCAGTCAATGACGCCCTGCACCATGGGGAAGCCTGCAATGCGAGCAAACCCTCGTGCTCACTCCTGCTGCTCGTCTCTGGCAAGAGGGAATATGATGAATCTGTTACTGAGTGCGTACAGAGCCTCAGTGACCTCCTTTATAATGCAGTGGACTGCAAACTGCAAGATGTTGCTTATATCTCCAGCAGTAGCTTGAAAGGAGCCAGAGCCATAAAAATTAAGCACCACAGTTACCTTGACAGCCACAGGCAATGCTGTCCTTGCCGCAGCAGTTGACAAATCTCAGTCACGACCTCTTTAGTGAACCGCAGCCGTCAGATGCACTGGCCGTCGCTGAAGGTGAGGTGGGAGAATTGGTCCCTGATGACGCTCCTTGGACATGCCCTCCTGCTGAGTGCCCTGCTCCTCCTCCTCCTCCCTCTTCGAGCAGCTTGTCCTGCTCTGCGTGGCCTCTCTACATACTCCCAGTCATTTTCAATTCCCAGCGGAAGGCCTAGCAGGCCACCCATGTCTGGAAACAACTTTGTTCAGCGCACTATTTTAAATGCCACTAACAGTACTGCACGCCCAGCCAGACCACTCTCTATAGAATATTGCAATTTTCTCCAAGTATAGGAAACTTCCACGAACACCCACAATTGTACCAGCAGCCAGAATAACTAATCCAGCAATTAACCTGTAACTCCGGCGTGATTCCTTTGTTAGGGTGTCCTTCATGCTGCTGTGCCTCGTTGGTGGGGTTTCTCACAGGTATCATGAGCTACGTCTGCAGGGGGTATCCCTTGTCTCCAAGCAGCCGGCCCTTAAGTCTCTCTTATGCGTGGAAGAGGGCCGGGATGTTGGACTCACCCAAAATGAAAGAATCATAGCAGCTGCCAGGGAATTTGTCACACACCCGCTGAAACCTCTTCTGGTGGTCGCAAACCAGCCGTGCATTAATGGAGTGATATCCCTTTCAGTTGAATAGTCTTGGCTCATGTGGACGTCATTGGGTTGCTATGTGTGTGTAATCAATTGCACCCTGCACCCGTGGGAAGCCAGCCGGAGAGTGGAAACCTATTGTCCTCTAAGTCTGGCTGATGTCGTCGCGGGGGAAGTTGATGTGGTCGGATGCCCTGGCAAACAAGCCATCCGTGACCTTATGTGCAGATGACTAAGAGATCCTGCTGATGTCACCGGTGGCGCCCTTGAAAGATCTGGAGGCGAAGAAATTGAGGGCAGCGGTGACTTTAACTGTGACGGGCAATGCGTGCCCACCAGGCCCAGCCAGGAGCAGCTCTGCATGAATGAGCCTGCAGATGTCTGCGACCACCTGGCGATTCAATCTGAGCCTTCATAGGCACTGCTCCTCAGAGAGGTCCAGGAAGATCAGCCTCTGCCTGTAGACTCTCTCACGTGGGTCGTGCCTCCTGCGACCTCGGCCCCTCCATTGGTCCTCTCTGCTCTTCTACAGGTCCTTGTGGCGCACCCCTGTCTTGCAACTCCCAGAACTGCACGCCGTGCCTGCCGCAAATGGTGATGTGCCTCCCCCTCAGGTGTACTGTGGAATAAATCCATTGTGTTCCCCCCCCCCATCCTGATGGTGTCAGTTTGAGGGGGTCCAAAATGTAGGTAAATATGTCTGAACACGAGAATTCTGAGTGTGAACAAAGAAATCTCAGTTTAAACGAAAGGAACACCCAGCCAAAGGTTTGTCTGAGAGAACTGATTGTCCTGCTGCAAAAACTCACCTTTTATTCACGTGTCAATCACTGGTTTAAAGATCCAAATGAAGATCGGCTGAAAGTTGCCTCCGTTTCCACGGCGTGTTTCAGAGGCCTCAGGAGACACGTTCAGGAGAAGTTAAAATGGTTTGTGTAACTCAATACACAAAACGTTAATCGCCTTAAGTGGTTTAAATGCCTAAATTAGCCCATTAACTATCGGCCCGCCGGCTTTAAGTGCCGGCAGGACTTCCGGGTGTGAGAAGCACGAGCGCATCCAAACACATCTGGGTCAAACCAGGAAGTGGGCACATTGGAGCCGGGATGCGGCCCCATTCCAAAAACTTAGTATTTTCACTGCCCACCCGCCCCCAACCCACCCGTTGTTAGGGGTTAAAATTTACCCCATTATGTCACCATACCAGCGGCCAGCATATTGTTTATTAACATCTTCTCCATGTTAAAGTCAATAGCTGAATCTCAACATTCTGCAACTAGCGTTGCAAGCTTTACACCACAATCTGTTCCAGCAGAAGTAGGCTTGGATTGGTTTGCAAACAATAAAAAGGGAAAATTTTCAATGGATCCAAATCAAATTTAAGGTGGACAACTGCTTTCATTGAACCAAATGACCAACTCTTGGGCTCAGGACCACAACTCAGCACCTGTTGGTTGACTAATGTTGCTGAGTGGCTTTGGTTGCCCTGCTATTCATTGAAGTAGCAAGCATTTTAAGCTTGACAAATATTAACTCCTGTGACGTATTTGTATATTTGTTATATTTAATGTAAGATTTGGTGTTGAGCTATGTTTTTACTTGGTCTACAGCTACTAGCTTCTTGAACTAACAATTCAGATATGGCTTCAAGTTGAGTGGAACAGGGTTCACCTGAGGTTGAAGTGACATAGAAAAACAAAATTGATTTGCTCCATCCCCAAAGTTGGTATACAGGATCATGCACAACTTTTTTTGATATTTATTTTTGTTGCTTGAAAGTTTGGTTTACTTTTGTTCATTGTCGGGTAAAAAGTTCATTTCTGTTTGAGACCAGTATATTCTCAAATGCATTACACATTTCAATATTAATTATCCAAAGTTTAGACATAAAACCAAAAGGCACAGCAAAGTTCCAGGTACTCAGAAAGATGATGTGAAGCACTTTGGAAAAGGCACATAGGGCAAGCAAATAATGAAGTGATGGAAATGTTTTTGACAGCTTTTCCTGTCAAAAAATGTACTTTACCTTTTTTCCACTGCCTAGATGTCCCACACTGGAGACATCTTGACAAGTGCAAATGATTTGCAAAATAAAAAAAACATGTCAATGGAGATTGTCACACAAATACTATTCATGACCATGACTGGGTCTTCAGGCAAGGTGCAGATCTTAAGATTGCTGAACCAAAAACAAATCGTCCCCAGAGAACTGAAGTTGTTTTTTTAAACATAATGTGCACCATCTAAGACCCATTTCAAACCTTCTGAGAAAACCAGTCAAGTTTGAATCCTTTACCTTGATAAACAAAGTGAAAACCTCTGGATGATGCTCCACTCTTAGCGCTGAACCTGAGCAAAATCTGGTTTGATGTGGCCAGAGGCAAGGTCTCTCCTGAGGAAGGAAAATATCAAATTGAGGGTACAGAGCACAGTTACTTCATAGGGTAAACAGGCCTAAGACATTAATTGGTTCTTCTGTTTACATAATAAAAAGGCCTGTCACTGGATCTTAAGCTATTGTAAAATATATCACTTAGACAATTCTCTTGGTTCGTATTTTACTCAGCGAGTTGTAATGATCTGGAATGCACTGCTGGAAGCAGATTCAATAGTAACTTTCAAAAGGGAATTGGATAACTACTTGAAGGGGAAGATTTGCAGGGCTATGGGGAAAGAGTAGGGGAGTGGGACGAATTGGATAGCTCTTTCAAACAGCCAGTACAAGCAGAGAAACATAGAAAATTTACGGCACAGAAGGCGGCCATTTGGCTCATCGTGTCTGTGCTGGTCAAAAAAGACCTACCCAGCCTTATCCCACTTTCCAACATTTGGTCCGTAGCCCTGTAGGTTACGGCACTTCAAGTGCACATCCAAGGACTTTTTAAATGTGATGAGGGTTTCTGCCTCTACCATCCTTTCAGGTAATGAGTTCCAGACCCCCACCACCCTCTGGGTGAACATTTTTTTTCCTCAACTCCCCTCTAATCCTTCTACCAATTACTTTAAATCTATGCCCCCTGATTATTGACCTCTCTGCTAAGGGAAACAGGTCCTTCCTATCCACTCTATCTAGGTCCCTCATAATTTTATACACCTCAATTAAATCATCCCTCAGCCTCCTCTGTTCCAAAGAAAACAACCCCAGCCTTTCCAATCTTTCCTCATAGCTAAAATCCTCCGGTCCAGGCAACATCCTCGTAAATCTTCTCTGTACCCTCTCGAGTGCAATCACATCCTTCCTGTAATGTGGTGACCAGAACTGCATGCAGTACTCAAGTTGTGGCCTGACTAGTGTTTTATACAGTTCTAGCACGACCTCCCTGCTCTTATATTCTATGCCTTGGGGAATAAAGGAAAGTATCCCATATGCCTTCTTAACCATCTTATCTACCTGTCCTGCTACCTTTAGGGGTCTGTGGACATGCACTCCAAGGTCCCTCTCTTCCTCTACACCTTTCAGTATTCTCCCATTTATTGTGTATTCCCTTGCCTTGTTTGCCTTCCCCAAATGCATTACCTCACACTTCTCCGGATTGAATTCCATTTGCCACTTTTCTGCCCACCTGACCAGTCCATTGATATCTTCCTGCAGTCTACAGCTTTCCTCCTCACTATCAACCGCACGGCCAATTTTTGTATCATCTGCAAACTTCTGAATCATGCCCCCTACATTTAAGTCTAAATCATTAATATATATCACAAAAAGCAAGGGACCTCGTACCGAGCCCTGCGGAACCCCACCGAGCCGCGAGGAACCCCACCGAGCCGCGAGGAACCCCACCGAGCCGCGAGGAACCCCACTGAGCCCTGCGGAACCCCACCGAGCCGCGAGGAACCCCACTGAGCCGCGAGGAATCCCACCGAGCCGCGAGGAACCCCAGGCAATGATGGGCCAAATGACGCTCTTCCCATTTCTCTGATTCCATATTCAAAACTGCCATTTTTGCAGAGAACCATGCCGTAAGGGAAACATCTACGTGCTACATCTTTCTCAAGTGACACTGCATGTTTAATTGCATCCATTGATTTAGGTTTCTTTTCCATGAAAGTAAGAGGAATCTGATGTCTGATCCAATATCTGTTTTTCCTTCAGTGAGTGGACACTTGATGCTGTTTGGCACCTACAGTCTCAAGTTAGTGGATCTCATTGAGCTCCAACAGAATACACTAAACCCAGGGATTGTTGATGCCACAGCAACATCTCTTGTGGAAGTAAAATTCCTCACAACAAAAAAATGAGAAGGTGCCCATTTTTCTTAACAAATTTATTCACTAACTTAATGCCAATCTTAGAAATTTCATATTTCAAAACCACATATTTCTACATTTTTTAATGATTGTTAATTGTGGAGAAAATGAAACGTTCTCTTATTTTGCATTAAAGGCAGATTTTTTAAAAAATAGAATGTACAGCACAGAAACAGGCCATTCGGCCCAACTGGTCCATGCCGGTGTTTCTACTCCACACAAGCCTCATCCCTCCCCTCTTCACCTTACCCGATTTGACCTCCTTTATCAAGTTAATCGAAGTGTCTAAACCGTGCTTTCTGTGGTATGGTAACATCACAGCACCAATTGTATCCTTCCTTTCCCCTGATCCCTCCACATCCCATACCATCTCCTGCTTAGAGGGCAGACACGTGACCTGCTCCCAGGCCTCTGCCACTGCCAGCCTTTAACTGGTGGGTGAAATACTCTTCCACTTTCCCCGCATGGAAACATTTGGCCTCCCTTGTGGATGACACGGCTGATGTTGGAAAATTGAGAGATGCAGGTCCGCGTTCAACCGTTTCACAGCAAAGCACGTTGCAACTCTGAAATCATTGCCTCGTCCCGGACCTGCTTATCAAATTCTGTTTCTGGTTAAGTAGTCTGAGAAATGAAAAGCTTACCCGAGTGTGATCCTGAAAGAGAACTGAGAAGCCTGGCTTGCTGGTTGTGTCCATCAAACAGCTCCACTACATCGTTTAATGCTGTCTGAAAATGTGCAAATTGTCCAAAAACCACTGTAAAGATAAAAAGAGAAACAGAGGAGATAGACAGAAGCACTGACCAACATTAGAGTGAACAACAAGTATTGCTAATCTAACCTATAATGCACTTCTACCACTCAAACTCTTTTTTCCCCTCATCTTATTGGACGCTGTTCCAATCACCTTATAATATAGGTTTTCAAAATAGTAGTTTGATAATCTTAGATTTATAAAATGTTAACTTTTCTAGCTCACTTGATCTTCAACGAATGCTACATCGAACAGTGCCAATTATCACACAGAAAGAAACACCATTTATAGAGTTAATATAGAGTGTTTGTCATTCTGATGCTTGCTTGTGTATTCCACAGCAACTTATAAATTAAAATCTTCCCTCAACTGTGCAGCGCAGGGACCTTCTTTTGATAAGAACAGCTCAGATTTCCCCTCACTGATTTAATTCTTATGCGTGTGATACCAAACATCTGCTTAAAAGGAAAAGATCATGCAAGATGTTATAACAGGTGTGGGGATAAATGGTGCTGAATAACATGTTTTATACTTTTCCGATGGCAGTGCAGACTCCGGAATGCATTTTTATTGTTCAATCGACTGTCATTTGCATACTTTATTCAGGAGGAGATAAAAATTATTTTCCCACCCTGCAAATAACAGATATTAATAATCTGTTGCAGAGCTGGTTTACATTTCTATTTGCATGTTTCATTGGTACTGTTAGTGGATTTAAAACCATTGGGATGGAAGTAAAGCAGCGAATGTGTCTCTGTTACCAGTGGTTGGTGATAACATTGTGTGTATTGGCAGTAATAATGTTTATTTACATATATACACACACACTTATATATAGACATATACATTGTCCTTTGTGTTCTAAAATTCCACACAGTAAGGAAAGTAAACCAGCTCCATGACAGGTTATTAAATTACAAATATTAGAGCTACACTTGCCTATAATCTCTTGTTCTAATCATCCTCATTATTGGAATTTTCAAGATGGCAGCTATATATTTTGGAGAAAGGGAAAGTTGCTTCCCATGAAGTAACAGGAGACAGCACCTCCTCGAATCACTTAGCAAGTTTATTCAGTGAGTAAATAATTCATACAGGTTCGAACCACAGTTTATGCTGTTAGCCAATATCAGCCAAGGCAGCATTAGGATGCTCCAATTGTCCTCAGTACCCCTGGGTTAGGAATGGGAAAAATTAGGAAGGGTTGCCATTTATTATCACTGCTCAGTAACCCCCTGCTGGAAGTGCTCATGTGTAGATATCAGGTGAGGTCAGGGTTGAACTTGTTTGAAATGCCTTTGTAGTTGAATAGCCTGCTAGCATTCAATGCCATGACTCACTTATCTGGGATGGCTACCCGAGACTGGTATTGAAGGGAAACCAGCACATGGAGGAAAACTTTAGCAAGGAGGCAATGCCTTTAGGACAGGCGGATTTGAGAGCTGAGAGGGAGGAGAATTTGCAAAAAAAAAGGGACAAAAATAGCATTAAGGTTTACAACAGATTTATGACACTAAGATGAAAATAAATGTAATATTATAATAAAAAATCTCATTAGATTTTGTATATACTTCTGGAATAAACAGATTAGTTAATGGTAATTTACTGAATATACCCCCTAATGAGTGGGACCGACACAACTCGTTTGCACCTTTGCTAACTGTGAATTACTCAATTCTTGCATTAAGAATGCATAATGTGTACAAGCTGGTGAATTTTCCTGAAATTCACTGACAAACATAAGCTGCTAATATTACATGTCCCATGTCACAAATTCAATATACCTTCAGGTCCTATGTCATAAATTCAATTTACTTTCAGGTCCTACATAATTACAAATCCAATATTTCTTCAGGTCCCAGGTCACAAAATATAATACAGCCTACTTCTCTTAATTCAAAGTTGCTTCATCTGTTAATTCAAATTGAAATGGCACAAAAAAAATGCATTGTGGATTTATTGTTCAACTCGAGCCTCTTAATTCAAATTATTGGTTAATTTGAATTTGAATTCAAATTCCCTCTCTAAATCGGTCCTGACATGTGACATCTACTGATTGATTCAAATTCAACCCTATTCAAGCAGGCCAGAGCGGCTAACTTGTCCGGCCCTGTGTTGCAGTGAAAGGTGAATGAATTTGCCAAGGAATTTAGAACTGACCCAACTTCCACATCATGGATTAACTGCATCAAGCACTGCCAGGCAATCAAGCCCTGGTCCATATATCGGGAGGCAAGCATCAATGTCACAGGAAGTGATGATGTGGAGATGCCTGTGATGGACTGGGGTTAACAATTGTAAACAATTTTACAACACCAAGTTATAGTCCAACGATTTTATTTTTAATCCCACAAGCTTTCGGGGGCTTTCCCCTTCCTCAGGTGGTGTGGAAAAGACAATTTCGAATCCTTTGCATTTTAAGATCACAGAACAAAGCCTGGTGATTACTGCCCTTTGCCAAGGCAATCACAGTGAGCAGACAGAAAGGTGTCATCTAAAAGGCCACTGAATATACAAACCCCCCAAAAAAAAAGAGAGAGAGAGAGATAAGGAAGACAGTCAATGACCCGTTATATTAAAAACAGATAACATTTGTTCGCTGGTGGGGTTACGTGTAGTGTGACATGAACCCAAGATCCCGGTTGAGGCCGTCCTCATGGGTGCGGAACTTGGCTATCAATTTCTGCTCGACGATTTTGCGTTGTCGTGTGTCTCGAAGGCCGCCTTGGAGTACGCTTACCCGAAGGTCGGTGGCTGAATGTCCATGACTGAAGTGTTCCCCGACTGGGAGGGAATCCTCCTGTTTGGCGATTGTTGCGCATGGTATGGTACATTGGCGAGACCATGCAGACGCTGCGACAACGGATGAACGGACACCGCGCAACAATTGCCAAACAGGAGGGTTCTCTCCCTGTCGGGGAACACTTCAGCAGTCATGGACATTCAGCCACCGACCTTCGGGTAAGCGTACTCCAAGGCGGCCTTCGAGACACACAACAACGCAAAATCGTCGAGCAGAAATTAATAGCCAAGTTCCGCACCCATGAGGATGGCCTCAACCGGGATCTTGGGTTCATGTCACACTACACGTAACCCCACCAGCGAACAAATGTTATCTGTTTTTAATATAACGGGTCATTGACTGTCTTCCTTCTCTCTCTCTTTTTTTTTGGGGGGTTGTATATTCAGTGGCCTTTTAGATGACACCTTTCTGTCTGCTCACTGTGATTGCCTTGGCAACGGGCAGTAATCACCAGGCATTGTTCTGTGATCTTAAAATGCAAAGGATTCGAAATTGTCTTTTCCACACCACCTCAGGAAGGGGAAAGCCCCCGAAAGCTTGTGGGATTAAAAATAAAATCGTTGGACTATAACTTGGTGTTGTAAAATTGTTTACAGGAAGTGATGGCAGTTGAGGGCGTGATAAAATTTGGGACATGTTATCTCATTAGAAGCCTGGACACATCTTTAAGGCAGGTAAAACTGTGTTTTTTAACAAGCTGCACCCAAGCATAGTGCTATATTTCATCAATGAAAAATACTCAGGTGGAAGAAAAAGCTAAGCAGTGAATTATGTTCATAGTTTGCACCAGCAAATTGAGAATTCCAAAAACACCCGTTACTTCCATGCTGTTAACTACAAAACGGCATGGATGACTGGTATTCTCTTTGAAGAAAGGCTGTGTCACTTTGACCGGGCATGGCATTACCGGGCAGAAAAGTTGATAGGTGACAAGTGTAGGGCTCGTGTGACGTGCCTGCATCTAGAAACAGAACCCATTGCCAACTGCTTCGGGCACGGTATATTCAATCCCACCAACAGAGGAAGCAGCTACATCTGATACAGTCGAAGATCCCACACGGGCACCAACGGCCGACTCTGAAGCAGCAAATCTCTCTTCGGGTGTATGAGTTCTCCGTTGTGACTGCCAGCGGACATGAGCTTTGAGTCCATTGTGGATATTGATTAGGACGTCCTGATGTTCGGATTGCTAACTGACCCAGGAAGTGTGGACGCCGTGCAGGACGATGACACTGCTGGTGGGAGTGACAGTAAGGAATAGACCCAAACAAATGGATCCGGCCAGCGGACAGAGGTAGAGGAACAAGCCCCCACTTCAGCCATGGCATCTAATTTTGTGCGGCTGCTGACAGCCAAGCCAGAAGTCCCAATGGAAACTTTTCTCTGCACTACTTTGTTGATGAATGTGCTGTTGGCAGAAAGCAAACCTCAATCAGAGTACTTTACAAAATGACTGAACTTTGCGTTGTGCAGCTTGAGCAATGTTCGTTTCATTCACGTACATTTCAACGGTTGCCTTGATGTTTCACAGCATTTTTAATGTTCCTATAGTGTTTTGCTGTTGTTTCATTAAAATTAGATACTTTGGACTAGTGAATAACTCAATTTTTTGGAGCAAAAGATGACTTAAAATTAATAAGAATAAACTATATTCTTACATCACAAATCGGAACGCAAGCAGAGGCTCTGGCCACAATTTTTCAACCTCCCTTAAATATGCAAATTGTACCGTGGGACTGGAGAGTAGGCACTGTAACACCTTTCTCAAACAAGGGAGAGAACGACAGACATTGGTTGTGGTCAAATTCATAATTTGAGACAAAGTTAGTGAGCATTCAGAAAGGCAGGGGTTAATCATGGGCAGCCAGCAAGAATTTATCAAAGGCAAGCTGCGTTTGACAAATTTAAAAGAGTTTTTTTTGAAGAAGAGACTGATTGGATAGATAAAGGGAATGCAGTGGATTTAGTGTATATGGATTTTCAGAAGGCCTCAAATAAAATGGGCAGGATGTTAAAAGGGAAAAATGGGTGGGTTGGGTGGGGGTGCAGTAAAAATTATAAAAATCTAAAATCTGCCCCCACCCCACCCACTTCTGGCTTTCACAGAGGCTGGACGAGGCGTAGGCAACCAACCCACTCTTAGGAGGCGGGTCGGTCAGTAAAAGCTTTCAAGGAGGCTGCGGGCCTCCATTTAAACAGATTTTTTGTTTTTAACCCCTGGGGGCCGGGATTCCCGGGCCTTTTACTTCACGCCACGTGAGAGGAGGCGAGAAGGCCCGAAACTGCAGCGCCTTCTCGCACTGCCTGTGAGCCCGGAGCAGCAGGAGTGCTTCCCCCAGGCTACCTGAAGCGACCACCCTCACATTCTCCGACAGCACCCCCAATATCTCCGTTCCCACCCCCCCCCGCCACCGATTTCCGATTCCCCCGCTCCCATGATCTCCGAACCCCCCCCCCCCCACAATCTTCGAACCCAACCCCGCGATCTCCGATCTCACCACCCCCCCATGATCTCTGCAATGACCCCCAACCCTGACCTCCCTCCGATGACTGAGTCCCCCGACTTTCCCAATGACCAAGCCCCCCAACGACCGAGCCCCCCAATGACCGCCTCCCCCCGATGACCAACTCCTCCGCCCTCGATGACTGACCCACTCGACCCGATGACTGGACTAGTTACTGAATTAGTAATCCGGAGGCCTGGACTAATAACACAGCAGAGACAAGTTCAAATCCTGCCACGGCAGCTAAGGGGTTTAAATTCAGTTAATTAAATAAAATCTGCTGTAAAAAGCTAGTATCAGTAATGGTAACCATGAAACTACCAGATTGTTGTAAAAACCCATCTGGTTCACTAATGTCCTTTCCTGATCTGCCCTATATGTGACTCCAGACCCACAGCAATGTGGTTGATTCTTAACTGCGCTCTGAAATGGCCTCGCAAGCCACTCAGTTGTAAAATCTTGCTACAAAAAGATGTAAGCATAAAACCGCATGAACCACCAAGCAATGGACACGACAAGTCCAGTCGACCCTGCAATGTCCTCCTCACTAACATCTGGGAACTTGTGTCAAAATTGGGAGAGCTGTCCCTCAGGCTAGTCAAGCAACAGCCTGATATAGGCATACTCACAGAATCATACCTTTCTGCCAAAATCCCAGACTCCTCCATCACCATCCCTGGGTGTGTCCTGTCCCACCGGCAGGGCAGACCCACCAGAGGTGGCGGTACAGTGATATACAGTCAGGAGGGAGTGGCCCTGGGAGTCCTCAACATTGACTCCGGACCCCATGAAGTCTCATGGCCTCAGGTCAAACATGGGCAAGGAAACCTCCTGCTGATTACCACCTACCACCCTCCCTCAGCTGATGAATCAGTCCTTCTCCATGTTGAGCACCACTTGGAGGAAGCACTGAGGGTAGCAAGGGCACAGAATGTACTCTGAGTGGGGGTCTTTAATGTCCATCACCAAGAGTGGCTCGGTAGCACCACTATTGACTGAGCTGACCGAGTGCTGAAGGATATAGCCGCCAGACTGGGCCTGCGGCAGGTGGTGAGAGAACAACGTCCTCACCAATCTACCTGTCACAGATGCATCTGTCCATGACAATATTGGTAGGAGTGACCACCGCACAGTCCTCGTGGAGACGAAGTCCCAGCTTTGCAATACGGACACGGTTCGTCGTGTTGTGTGGCACTACCACTTTGCTAAATGGGACAGATTCAGAACAGATCTAGCAGCTCAAAACTGGGTATCTATGAGGCGCTGTGGGCCATCAGCAGCAGCAGAATTGTACCCCATCACAGAATTATATTCCACCACACCAAGTGATATCAAGAAACGACTGAGTGCACTGGATACAGCAAAGACTATGGGCCCCGACAACATCCCAGCTGTAGTGCTGAAGACTTGTGCTCCAGAACTAGCTGCGCCTCTAGCCAAGCTGTTCCAGTACAGCTACAACACTGGCATCTACCCGACAAAGTGGAAAAATGCCCAGGTATGTCCTGTCCACAAAAAGCAGGACAGATCCAATCCGGCCAATTACCGCCCCATCAGTCTACTCTCAATGATCAGCAAAGTGATGGAAGGTGTCGTCAACAGTGCTATCAAGCGGCACTTACTCACCAATAACCTGCTCACCGATGCTCAGTTTGGGTTCCGCCAGGACCACTCGGCTCCAGACCTCATTACAGTCTTGGTCCAAACATAGACAAAAGAGCTGAATTCCAGAGGTGAGGTGAGAGTGACTGCCCTTGACATCAAGGCAGCATTTGACTGAGTGTGGCACCAAGGAGCCCTAGTAAAATTGAAATCAATGGGAATCAGGGGAAAAACTCTCCAGTGGCTGGAGTCATACCAAGCACAAAGGAAGATGGTAGTCATTGTTGGAGACCAGTCATCACAGTCCCAGGACATTGCTGCAGGAAGTCCTCAGGGCAGTGTCCTAGGCCCAACCATCTTCAGCTGCTTCATCAATGGCCTTCCCTCCATCATAAGGTCAGAAATGGGGATGTTCGCTGATGATTGCACAGTGTTCAGTTCCATTCGCAACCCCTCAGGTAATGAAGCAGTCCGAGCCCGCATGCAGCAAGACCTGGACAACATCCAGGCTTGGGCTGATAAGTGGCAAATAACATTTGTGCCAGACAAGTGCCAGACAATGTTCATCTCCAACAAGAAAGGATCTAACCACCTCCCCTTGACATTCAATAGCATTACCATCATCAAATCCCTCACAATCAACATCCTGGGGGTCACCATTGACCAGAAACTTAACTGGACCAGCCATATAAATACTGTGGCTACAAGAGCAGGTCAGAGGCTGGGTATTCTGTGGCGAGTGACTCACCTCCTGACTCCCCAAAGCCTTTCCACCATCTACAAGGCACAAGTCAGGAGTGTGACGGAATACTCTCCACTTGTCTGGATGAGTGCAGCTCCAACAACACTCAAGAAGCACAACATCATCCAGGACAAAGCAATCCGCTTGATTGGCACCCCATCCACCACCCTAAACATTCACTCCCTCCACCACCGGCGCACCGTGGCTGCAGTGTTAACCACCATCTACAAGATGCACTGCAGCAACTTACCAAGGCTTCGTCGACAGCCCCTTCCAAACCCGCCTTCTCTACCATCCAGAAGGACAAGGGCAGCAGGCGCAAGGGAACACCACCACCTGCACGTTCCCCTCCAAGTCATACATCATCCTGACTTGGAAATATATCGCCATTACTTCATCGTCGCTGGGTCGAAATCCTGGAACTCCCTACCGAACAGCACTGTGGGAGAGCCTTCACCACATGGACTGCAGCGGTTCAAGGCGGCGGCTCACCACCACCTTCTCAAGGGCAATTAGGGATGGGCAATAAATGCTGGCCTCGCCAGCGACACCCACGCCCCATGAATGAATAAAGAAAAATTGGTAGACGGGTCGCAGATGCAATACATTTTCAGAGGAAAAACAAGGAATGGGAGTATACATGTTGAAAGGTATAAGTGAACAGCAAGACCAAAGGGTTCAAAGACGTAATTTGCTGTAAGTGCGAGTGTAGGTAGATAGAGCTATAAAACGGTGAACAACATTTTTGGTTTTGTAAACAGGGGCGTGAAGTACAAGAGTAAATAAGAGGTGATAAATTTGTATAAAACATTGATTATGCCACTGTTGGAGTACTGTGTAAAGTATTGGGTGCCACCATATAGAAAGGACATGAAAGCTATAGAAAGCGTACAGTGTAGATTTAACATAGTAACAGTTTCAGGCTGATGACCTTTGGTCCATCTAGCCCACCTATACACAATATTTCCTTAGTGCATTTGCAATAACTAGGTATCCCATTTGTTGATAAGGACCTGTCTGGATGGAAATCTAAAATTATGAAGAGACACTTGAGATACTGTGACTATTTCCAGCAGAGAAGGATGAGAGGAGATGTAATAGACGTTTGACATTTTTAATTTTTTTTTTGATAGAATGAATAGGGAAAAACTATTTCCTCTGGGGAGTCAGTGAGGAGAGAAGTTAAGAGAAATAACTTTACACGGCTGGTTGTTGGAGCAAGGAATGCTTTGTCAAAAGGAATGGCTGAGGCAGAAATATTGCACCTTTAAAGAGAAAATTGTATAAATACTTCAAGCAGAAAAAGATACAAGGCTATCGGGAGAGAGTAGATCAGTGGGATTAGTTTTGCAGTGCTCCAGCAGAGTCTGCAGAGATATGATAGGCCAAATGGCTTCCTTCCATGCAGGAAGTGTGATGTCATCCAGTTAGGTACCAAGAAAGATAGATCAGAGTATTTTCTAAATGGCGAGAAGCTGGGAACAGTGGAGGAGCAGAGAGATTTAGGGTTCCAAGTACAGAAATCACTAAAAGCTAGTGGACAGGTTCAAAAAATAATTCAAACGCCAAGTGGAATGTTGGTCTTTATCTCAAGGGGGCTGGAATACAAAGGGGTGGAAGTTATGTAAAGCTCCAGTTAGACCCCATCTGGAGTACTGCGTTCAGATCTGGGCACTGCACATCAGGAAGGATATATTGGCCTTGGAGGAAGTGCAATGCAGATTCATCAGAATGATACTGGAGCTAAAAGGGGAAAATTATGAGAACAGGTTGCATAGACTCGGCTTGTATATCTTTGAGTATAGAAGATTAAGTGGTGATCTAATTGAGGTGTTCAAGGTGATTAAAGGAGTTGATAGGGTAGATAGAGAGAAACTATTTCCTCTGGTGGGAGAGTCCGAACAAGGGGGCATAACCTTAAAATTAGAGCTGGGCCATTTAGGGGTGATGTCAGGAAGCACTTCTTCACACAAAGGGTAGTGGAAATCTGGAACACTCTTCCCCCAAAAGCTGTTGAGACTGGGGGTCAATTGAAAATGTGAAAACTGAGATTGATAGATTTTTGTTCGGCAAGGGTGTTAAGGGTTATGGAACCAAGGCAGGTAGATGGAGTTAAGATACTGATCAGCCATGATCTAAATGAATGGCGGAACAGGCTCGAGAGGCTGAATGGCCTCCTCCTGATCCGTGTTCCCATGCACTTTGGGATGTTTTATTACGTTAAAGGCACTACATAAATGCAAGTTGTTGTTGTTAACTTCTTTTGGTTCTATTCCTTCTATTCTTAAATTGTGTGGTACCTCGAATGGCAACACAAAGTAATGATAATAAGAACGTTCACTGCTCTGTGTTTATAATATGCAAAACAGAAGTTCTGTGTGACTACATAATGCTTACACATATTTATCTTTATCCAGGTCTAGCTGGGAACTTCCTGATTTGTGAGAAGGTAGAGTTAAAGCCATCGGTGATTTTGACGGAGTGAGCTATCCCATGGTATGACATTACCACAGAAACAGTGACATTGGTTGGTCTAATAAACAAAGTGCCTCGGTTGTCAGTGAGCATGAATGACAACTTTTACCCAAGCGTGAATTTAAGACAGCAATCCAACCTGGTGGATGGTGAAACTGAACAAGGTCTCAGGAAAGTGATATACCTTTGCCCTCATAGTACACAGGATAAGAACCCGCCAACTTGACTGCAGTCCTGTAATTCAATGGGAAGTATCCATTGTCATCTTAATGATGAAGACCGTGTCGTTCACTTCCTGCGGTTTGCTTTTAAAAATAATTCTGAACACTGCATTATCCATCATGCGAAACCAGGGACTTTCAGGCCCAAGTCATCAGGTCTTTAATGCCCCTTCATTTATACCTTAATACATGCTCAGAATGCCTGCCCTATCATGGGTAAGGAAAGTCAAAGATGCAGACTTTCTAAAACACTATAAATTGAGAAATAGCAGCAAAAAGTACATCTTGAGGATGTCGGCATTTTTTCATAAAATTAATAAACATTAGTAAAGATGGTAAATTTAAATGCATGACTATGGCAACATTTATTTTACAGAAAAAATGTCCCCAATTTACAGTTATATATATTATTAAACGGCTGGCAGTGAAGTCCAAGTAGCAATTCAATCTCAGGGTTGTGCTTCATTCTCACAATTTATGATGTTATCAGTAAAGCTCGACTACATTACCTCCTTGTAATCCACTGCCAGCCATCTGTTTTCCTATGTGCCACATTCAACTAATGTTTTGGAATATTTGTTGAATAATTTTTTCTTCATAAAATCAGAGCACAATCTCTAATGTCAAAGCAGTTTTCTCAAACCATACATGTAGGTCGCCTTCTGCATTTGTTAGTTTTATATGTACAATTCTATGTCCATGAATGTTTTGTAAATGGAATATAACAAGCATATACAATGGATGGGAGTGATGTAGTCTTATGTTCTTTGTATCTGTCCTGTCCTGAGTGTTCCAGTGTGTGAGGGATAACAGAATCATGGTGGGTGAGATGGAGATATTACACAGTGTGCTGAGAGTTCGGTACGTGTGGGAGTTAGGTGAAGTGGGGGAAGGAGGTGCTGCTTTGCCTTGCTTTTCCTGCAGAGCGGTAGTGGACCTGAGAGCGGTGAGCGGCGGGAGAGAGCGAGACCAGAACGGGGATAAAAACAGCGCGGAGAGAGCGAGACCAGAGCGGAGATATAAACAGCGCGGAGAGAGCGAGAGTCCAGTCGGTGAGCGGCGGGAGAGAGCGAGACCAGAGCGGAGATATAAACAGCGCGGAGAGAGCGAGACCAGAGCTTACTCTGAGAGCGAGACTCTGAGACCAGCGGCAGTTCGGGGTGACGTCACCAGTCAGAAAGTGACGCGGCACAGGGGAGGCAGCTGATTGGTGAGTAGGTTCAGGTGAGTATTTCTACCATTTTACTGTAAGTAAAGTAATAAGAAAGGGAAGATCTGCAGGTTTTATAGCAGATAGTGTTTTTTTTTAGTGAACCTAGGTCCCTAGTATAGTTAACATTTTCTAATTTCAACGTAATTTAAAAGGGGTAACTCAGCTAAGGCAAGTCATGGCAGCAGACCTCGCACCCGTGATATGCTCCTCCTGCAAGATGTGGGAAGTCATGGACACTACCAGTGTCCCTGCCGACCATGTGTGCGGGAAGTGTGTCCACCTGCAGCTACTGACCGATCGTATCTCGGAGCTGGAGCTGCGGGTGGACTCACTGTGGAGCATCCGCGATGCAGAGAAACTCGTGGATAGCACGTTTAGCGAGTTGGTCACACCGCAGGTAAAGGGTATACAGGCAGGAAGTGAATGGGTGACCACCAGGAAGAGTAAGAGATGCAGGCAGGTAGTGCAGGGGTCCCCTGTGTCCATCCCCCTCTCAAACAGATATGCCACTTTGGATGCTGTTGGGGGGGATGACTTATCAGGGGAAGGCAGCAGCAGCCAACTTCCTGGCACCACGGGTAGCTCTGCTGCACAGGCTGGGAGGAAAAAGAGTGGCAGAGCTATAGTGATAGGGGACTCAATTGTAAGGGGAATAGACAGGCGTTTCTGCGGCCGCAACCGAGACTCCAGGATGGTGTGTTGCCTCCCTGGTGCAAGGATCAAGGATGTCTCGGAGCGGCTACAGAACATTTTGGAGGGGGAGGGCGAACAGCCAGCTGTCGTGGTGCACATAGGCACCAACGATATAGGTAAAAAAGGGGATGAGGTCCTAAAAGCAGAATATAGGGAGTTAGGAGGTAAATTAAAAAATAGGACCTCAAAGGTAGTAATCTCAGGATTACTGCCAGTGCCACGTGCTAGTCAGAGTAGAAATAGGAGGATATTTCAAATGAATACGTGGCTAGAGGAATGGTGCAAGGGGGAGGGATTCAAATTCCTGGGACACTGGAAACGGTTCTGGGGGAGGTGGGACCAGTACAAACCGGACGGTCTGCACCTGGGCAGGGCCGGGACCGCTGTCCTAGGAGGAGTGTTTGCTAGTGCTGTTGGGGAGGGTTTAAACTAAAGTGGCAGGGGGTTGGGAACCTGAGCAGGGAGAGAGAGGAAAGCGTAACAGGAAGGGACAGAAGGTATGGAGTAATAGGTAAAGTGTTAAAAAAGGAAAAAGCAGGAACTAAGCGTCACAAAACAGATTTGAAAGTTCTTTATCTGAATGCACGTAGCATTCGTAATAAAATGGACGAGTTAACGGCACAAATAACTACGTATGGGTATGATCTTGTGGCCATTACAGAAACATGGCTGCAGGGTGACAACGACTGGGAATTAAATATGCCAGGGTATTTAACAATCAGGAAGGACAGGCAGGAAGGAAGGGGAGGTGGGGTGGCTATGTTAATAAAGGAAGGAATCACTGTAATACAGAGAAATGATATTGGGACAAAGCATCAAGATAATGAAACAGTTTGGGTGGAGATAAGGAATAATAAGGGAAAAAAAACATTAGTGGGCGTAGTATATAGGCCTCCTAATAGTTGCAACTCTGCTGGAAGAAGTATTAATCAGGAGATAGTCGGGGCATGTAATAAGGGAACAGCCATAATTATGGGGGATTATAATTATCATATTAACTGGACAAATCAAATTGGGCAGAGCAGCCTTGAGGACGAGTTCATTGAGTGCATCAGGGATGGATTTCTTGAGCAGTATGTAACTGATCCTACAAGGGGGCAGGCAACCTTGGACCTGGTCCTGTGTAATGAGTCAGGATTAATTAATAATGTCCTAGTTAAGGATCCCCTTGGAACGAGCGACCACATCATGGTTGAATTCCATATCCAATTAGAGGGTGAGAAGGTTGATTCTCAAACAAGCGTACTGAGCTTGAATAAAGGAGACTATGATGGTATGAGAGCGGAATTGATTAAAGTGGACTGGGAAAATAGATTAAAGGGTAAGACGGTACATGAGCAGTGGTGTTCATTTAGGGAGTTATTTTACAACTTTCAAAATAAATATATTCCACTGAGGAAAAAAGGGTGTAAAAGAAATGACAGCCACCCGTGGCTAAGTAAAGAAATCAAGGATAGTATCCGACTAAAAACAAGGACATATAAGGTAGCCAAACTTATTGGGAGGATAGAAGATTGGGAATTCTTCAAAAGACAGCAAAAAGTAACTAAAGGATTGATTAAGAAAGGGAAGTTAGATTATGAAAAGAAATTAGCAAAAAATATAAAAACAGATAGCAAGAGTTTCTATAGTTATATAAAAAGAAAAAGGGTGGCTAAGGCAAACATAGGTCCCTTAGAGGATGAGACCAGGAAATTAATGGTGGGAAACATGGAGATGGCAAAAATGCTGAACAAATATTTTGTTTCAGTCTTTACAGTAGAGGACACTAAGAATATCCCAACACTGGACAAACAGGGGACTCTCGGGGGGGAGGAGCTAAATACGATTAAAATCATTCAAGAGATGGTACTCAGTAAAATAATGGGACTCAAGGCGGATAAATCCCCTGGACCTGATGGCTTCCATCCTAGGGTCTTGAGGGAAGTGGCAGTAGGGATTGTGGATGCTTTGGTGATAGTTTTCCAAAATTCCCTGGACTCAGGAGAGGTCCCGGCAGATTGGAAAACTGCTAATGTAACACCGTTATTTAAAAAGGGTAGTAGGCAGAAGGCTGGAAATTATAGGCCAGTTAGCTTAACATCTGTGGTGGGTAAAATTTTGGAGTCTATTATTAAGGAGACAGTAACGGAACATTTAGATAAGCATAATTTAATAGGACAAAGTCAGCATGGCTTTATGAAGGGGAAGTCATGTCTGACAAATTTGCTTGAGTTCTTCGAGGATATAACGTATAGGGTGGATAAAGGGGAACCAGTGGACGTAGTGTATTTAGACTTCCAGAAGGCATTCGACAAGGTGCCACATAAAAGATTATTACTTAAGATAAAAAATCACGGAATTGGGGGTAATATTCTGGCATGGGTGGAGGATTGGTTATCAAACAGGAAGCAGAGAGTTGGGATAAATGGTTCATTTTCGGACTGGCAACCAGTAACCAGTGGTGTTCCACAGGGGTCGGTGCTGGGTCCCCAACTCTTTACAATCTATATTAACGATTTGGAGGAGGGGACCGAGTGCAACATATCAAAATTTGCAGATGATACAAAGATGGGAGGGAAAGTAGAGAGTGAGGAGGACATAAAAAACCTGCAAGGGGATATAGACAGGCTGGGTGAGTGGGCGGAGATTTGGCAGATGCAATATAATATTGGAAAATGTGAGGTTATGCACTTTGGCAGGAAAAATCAGAGAGCAAGTTATTTTCTTAATGGCGAGAGACTGGAAAGTACTGCAGTACAAAGGGATCTGGGGGTCCTAGTGCAAGAAAATCAAAAAGTTGGTATGCAGGTGCAGCAGGTGATCAAGAAAGCCAACGGAATGTTGGCTTTTATTGCTAGGGGGATAGAATATAAAAACAAGGAGGTATTGCTGCAGTTATATAAGGTATTGGTGAGACCGCACCTGGAATACTGCATACAGTTTTGGTCTCCATACTTAAGAAAAGACATACTTGCTCTCGAGGCAGTACAAAGAAGGTTCACTCGGTTAATCCCGGGGATGAGGGGGCGGACATATGAGGAGAGGTTGAGTAGATTGGGACTCTACTCATTGGAGTTCAGAAGAATGAGAGGCGATCTTATTGAAACATATAAGATTGTGAAGGGTCTTGATCGGGTGGATGCAGTAAGGATGTTCCCAAAGATGGGTGAAACTAGAACTAGGGGGCATAATCTTAGAATAAGGGGCTGCTCTTTCAAAACTGAGATGAGGAGAAACTTCTTCACTCAGAGGGTGGTAGGTCTGTGGAATTTGCTGCCCCAGGAAGCTGTGGAAGCTACATCATTAGATAAATTTAAAACAGAAATAGACTGTTTCCTAGAAGTAAAGGGAATTAGGGGTTATGGGGAGCGGGCAGGAAATTGGACATGAAGCTGAGTTCGGATCGGTCAATGCCCTGTGGGTGGCGGAGAGGGCCCAGGGGCTATGTGGCCGGGTCCTGCTCCGACTTCTTGTGTTCTTTAGATTTGTGGTTGGGATCAGATCAGCCATGATCTTATTGAATGGCGGAGCAGGCTCGAGGGGCCGATTGGCCTACTCCTGCTCCAATTTCTTATGTTCTTATGTTCTTATGTTGCGATAGATGAGAGGGATAGCTGAATCACGGTGGGTGAGAGGGAGAGCTGAGTTCTGGTAGATGAGAGGGATAGCTGAATCACGGTGGATGAGAGGGAGAGCTGAGTTCTGGTAGATGATAAAGAATTGATAAAGAAGAGGTACTTGAAAGGCTGGCTGTACTTAAAGTCGATAAGTCACCCGGTCCGGATGGGATGCATCCTAGGTTGCTGAGGGAAGTAAGGGTGGAAATTGCGGAGATACTGGCCATAATCTTCCAAACGTCCGTAGATACGAGGGTGGTGCCAGAGGACTGGATAATTGCAAATGTTACACCCTTGTTCAAAAAAGGGTGCAAGGATAAACCCAGCAACTATAGGCCAGTTAGTTTAACCTCAGTAGTGGGGAAACTTTTAGTAACGATAATCCGGGACAGAATTAACAGTCACTTGGACGACTGATTAGGAAAAGCCAGCACGGATTTGTTAAAGACAAATCGTGTTTAACTAACCTGATAGAGTTTTTTGATGAGGTAACAGAGAGGGTAGATGAGGGCAATGCAGTTGATATGGTGTATATGGACTTTCAAAAGGTGTTTGATAAAGTGCCGCATGGTAGGCTTATCATCAAGATTTCGGCCCATGGAATAAAGGGGTCAGTAGCAACATGGATACAGGATTGGCTAAAGGACAGGAAACAGAGAGTAGTGATGAACGGTTGTTTTTCAGACTGGATGGCGTCTCTTTTTCAGATGTTGACCAAGCAACTGTGTATTTCAAGCTCACTGCATTAATATTGCAAAGAAGATTAGTTTAGCAACTCGGAAGGCCTAATTTACAAATATAGAAGCTGTACTTGTCCTGCACATTGACTGTTATTGATTAGTTTATCAACTAAGACATCACTTCCCAATTAGTCTGCAAACACCAACATTCTCCTCAGCCTCTCCTATCATCTTAAACAACTTTTCCTTTAACTCCACTCACTTCCTCCAGATAAATAAGGGAATCCATATGGGTCCTAGCTCTGCCTGTCTTTTTGTTAGATATATCAAGCTTTCTTTGTTCCAATCCTACTCAGGTCCCTTCCCTGATCTTTTCTTCAATTACATGGAATGCTGTGTTGGTGCTGCTTCCTCTGCTCAACCTGATCTGGAGAATTCAATTAATTTTGCTTCAAATTTCCGCCCTTCCTTTACCTTTACGTGGCCCATTTCTGACTCTTTCCTTCCCTTACTGGACTTCCCCTCCATCTCTGGGGATACATTATCCACTGGCAACTATTGCAAAACCAATGGTTCAACTGCCTAGATTATAATTTTTCCCACCCCATTTCCGGCAAGAATTCCATTCCCTTTTCCCAGTTCCTCTATCTCCGTCACATCTGCTCTAATGATGCCACCTTCAACTCCAGAGCTTCCAAAGTGTCCTCCTTTTTTCCTCAGCCAAGGATTCCGCTCCACCATGATAAACAGGACCCTCGACCAAGTCCACCCCATTTCCCACGCTTCGTCATCACCTTCCACCCCAACAGCCTCCATATTCGACAGATCGTCTTCCATTATATCCGCCATCTCTAACATGGTCCCCATGCCTAAAACATTTGCCCCTCTCTTATCCTTTCAGCATTCCAAAGGGACCATTCCCTTCGTGACATTCTAGTCCACTCTTTCATCACCTCGAACATCTGCTCTCCCTCCCCAGGCACCTTCCCACATGAGCGCAATAGACACAGCACCTGCCTACCCACCTCCTCCCACACTATCCAGAACCCCAAACAATACTTCCAGGTGAGATGGCGATTTACTTGTGCTTCCTCCAACCTAGTATATTGTATCCGCTGCTCATAATATTGTCTCTTTTACACTGGGAGAACCAACGTAGATTAGGCGATCGCTTTGCTAAACATCTCTGTTCCGCTCGCAAGCGTGACTATGAGATACCTGTTGTTTACCACTTTGATTCTCCATCACGCTCCCACTCTCACCTTTCTGCCCTTGACCTTCTACATTGTTCCGATGCAAGCTCGAGGGACAGCACCTTACCTTTCTACGAGTCACGCAAAATGCAGAACTGAAGCCCAGGTGAAGAGAGCACGATACCTGCTCACCCAATTCTGGAGTCCTCCTGCATTCATTGTGCACCTGCTCTCCCGCAGAATAAATCACATTTTGTCAATTTAATAGGAAAGCACAAGATAGATTACAAGATGGCACCTTTATAATAAATACGGCTATTGAGCAGTCTTGGAACAGCTACTTTTTTTTGACTAACAAACTGTAGAAATAGGCAACAATCTTAAAGTTCAAGGAAACCATCCAATGACTCAGCAGATAAATGGATCCCACCCGAGTGCTGCATTGAGTCATAGGCGTAGAAATTTTTTTAGGCCTTTTATCGGGCCTGAAATGGTTGGTGCGGGAGCGGGGGGGGGGCTCAAGGTCGCCAGAGGCCCAACGATCGCCCGTAATTGGGCCTCGGGCCTCATCAGCCTACGGGCATCTGTCACGCCTCCAGAGGCAGCTCGCCAGTGACACTGGCCTCCAATTTTGGCTGGCTGCCTTTCCAGCTGTGGCCCTCAGTTAAGTCCTGGGTGAGGGGTGGAAGAGAGCGGAAAGGGGGTTAGCCCGGGCTGGCAGCAGTCACTGTAGTGCTGTGGATCCAGGAGGAGCACTCCTGCTCTACCCGGGCCTCCAGTGGGTAGAAACAAGGCAGTAGCGCTCTGGAAATCTTGGAGCTGAACTCACCACCCCATTCTTGCTCCTGATCTGGTCGCCGATGTGTTTGTTGGGACCTTCACATGGGCGGCCCAGGCACCCACGTGTTTCCATCGGGAACCTACTTTTATTTTGTTAATTGAGATCCTATGGCATCCCAATGCAATTTTTAGATAAGAATGGGTAGAACATGCATGGTGCTCTTCTGGCCGGCCTCCCATCTTCCACCCTCCATAAACTTGAGCTCACCTAAAACTCTATCCTAACTTGGCCCAAGTCCCGTTCACCCATCACCCCTGTGCTCATTGACCTACTTGTCTCCCAGTCTGGGAACGCCTCGATTTTAAAATTCTCATCCTTGTTTTCAAATCCCTCCATGTCCTCGCCTCTCCTTATATCTGTAACCTCCTCCATCCCTACAATCCTCCGAGATCTCTGTGTTCCTCCAATTTTGGCCTCTTACGCATCCCTGATTTTAATCGCTCCACCATTGCCGGCTGTGCCTTCAGCTGCCTGGGCCCGAAGCTCTGGAATTCCCTCCCTAAACCTCTCCACCTCTCTACCCCTCTCTCTCCTCATTTAAGATGCTCCTTAAAACCTACCTCTTTCACCTGTCCTAATATCTCCTTATGTGGTTCAGTGTCAAATTTTGTTTGATAATCACTCCTGTGAAGCGCCTTGTGACATTTTACGATGTTAAAAGCGCTATATAAATTTAAGTTGTTGTTGTTGTGATGGTGGTGGTGGTGGTGGTGGTAGTAGTAGTTGTAGTACCAGGCAGTGAGCAGCTTAATGAGCGGTCCTTAAAGGAAACCCATCATTTCCAGCTCAGCTCTGCCAAGGAGCCATCGGATTTCCTTCTCACCCCAATTGGCGAACTGCCTATGAGCTGCCAATGGAGATAAGCCATGATGTGGAGATGCCGGTGATGGACTGGGGTGGACAAACGTAAGGAATCTTACAACACCAGGTTATAGTCCAACAGTTTTATTTGAAAATCACAGGCTTTCGGAGCTTACCTCCTTCGTCAGGTGAGTGAGTGACCTCACCTGACGAAGGAGGTAAGCTCCGAAAGCTTGTGATTTTCAAATAAAACTGTTGGACTATAACCTGGTGTTGTAAGATTCCTTACATTTGGAAATAAGGACCTATCATCAAGGATATCAGCTAAGGGCTCAATCACAATCACATTGCCCACTTGATCTCCACGTAAAGTTAAAATCAACCACATTGTTTTGGCTATAGTTACATTCCAGTACTGGATAAAACTTGTTAAAAGCGTCATAGTTCGAACTTTATTAGCTACCGTTGGAAATTCAAGTGACTTCTATGCAGTAGGTAGTATCATCTACCAATTCAGTTAACTCCTCAGAAAATTTAAGTAGCTTTATGAGGCATGGCTTATTGCCATTAAAGCTATGCTAACAATTTATGGCTCTGTGTTCTTTAAGTGAATATGAATGCTAAGGTAACTGGTCCATAATTTCCTCTAAGGAATATTGGGTTAACATTTGTTATCCTTCAGACCTCAGGTATAACTCATGATTTTATGGAGCACCAAATTTTTTTTACGTGAGTCTTAACCCATTTGGTCCAGATGCCTTGTGGACATTTCAGAGTGAAATTTACAAACTTGTGCTACCTTAAATTTTACAACTTTGCGCTCCCAGTTGGGAGTCTCATTCACCTTGAGTACGTAACAGAAACTTATTGGGGGCAGGAGCACTTCACATAATTTTTCAACCATTTAAATTGATGGACAGAAAATCATACACCACACACACCATTAACTCTGATACCCACTCCCAGAAGGCAAGGCTCTCCATTAGGTACACTTAGTCAGAAAATTACATCCATCAGGAATTCAGCTACGGAAGCCAGCATGCTCCACACAATTACCCATCCATTAAGAGAACTCATTTTACACTAATTCATAAAATCTACCCCTTCGTCCTTTGAGCTTTTTCATAATGCTTGCCTTACTGAGCTCTACATGTTTTACATTTCTGAGAAAAAACGACTGGAGCTGAATTTTCTAACATTTTGTGAAGACTGATATGAAGAAATACTTTAACACAACTGCCATTTTTTGATCTTCCATAATTTTCTACCCCCTAATCCCTAAAATAACTAATCTGGTCATTAGTATGCCACCTATTACATATTTAGATGATTGTATCTTTGGATTCCTCTTGCTTTTGCTTACAATCTACCCTTCTAATGTCTTCTTACCTCTAGCTAAACGTTAATCCTCACTTTCTGCATTTCTCTCACAAGCATCTAATCCCAAGACATTAAAGTATAGTGGAGCCATAACATGCAAATGTAAGGGGTTTCCTTGTGGAAAAAAATTATTTAAGTTACTATCAGATAGTCTCATTGATGTTCTGCATCTGCCTGTATCATCTGATTTCTGGAGAACATTTCTGGAGGGTTGCAAGAGATTGTACATGAAATGAATTATTGATCTTCAAATGTGAAAAATATTGATCTTGTGGGAAGTAAATAATTAATATTGGCTGAAAAGTTAATAAAACTGCACGTCTGCAAGAAATCAATTAGTTCTGTGAAGGAGTCTATTACCTTAAATCTCCCACTTATAGCAAGAAATGTTGATAACATTCTCCCAGTTGCATTGTCAACAAAGAGGAAAACTACCCACAAAGTGGCTTCTTGTTCAGAAAACTTTCCAATGCCTCCTCCGGTGACTAATGGTACTGCAGCCTGACATGGCAACGTCAACTCAACTTCAGTAACAAAGCTGCTAGCACTTGCTTAAACACTGTTTGGATTGACGCAGCAGGTAATTTCAAGGAAGCCTTCACCGCCGGTTGAGGTCGATTAGCTGTTTAAAGTTCCCTGCAAGGTGCTTTGTAAAAGGGAATTCAGGAGAAACTTCTTTACCCAGAGAGTGGTTAGAATGTGGAACTCACTACCACAAGGGATAGTTGAGGGCACTAGCATAGATGCATTTAAGGGAGATAAGGGAGAAAGGAATAGAAGGGTATGTTGATGGGGTCAGATGAAGAAGGGTGGGAGGAGGCTTGTGGGCCGAATGGCCTGTTTCTGTGCTGTGCATTCAATGTAATTCTATGTAAGCGCTGATGATACTTTCTGTGCATGCAGCATCCAGCTCGGGATTACAATGAAAGACATTGCTATGATGTTGCAACAGCTGATCCCTTCAACTGGCTGGTAAAGTGAGATTTTCCACTGTGTTATCTGCAATATAAATCTAAGCAGTGTTCAAAATAAGACAGTTGACAAATGTACTGCCAGATGTGTTTAAAGGTATTACATTGAAACCTTCTCTTCAGCTCTACCTTGTGGTTGCTTTCCCAGGCAAAGAAATAAAAAATCATTACATCACAAAAATGCCTAAAATTATCTTTGTGAGAGAAGGATATTACTTGTTTTAAATTATTAAGTATTTCAAATAACTTCAGGTGTCTTTTCAACAGTCTTATGTATTTTTTTAAACAGAAACACATGTTTCCTGGCAGAGCTGAACAATTTTGGATACACTTTGGTTTGAATCAACGTTACTTTAGTCTGGGATACTGTGTGTGGCATTGGTGCCACTCAATGCTTAAATTTTACCTGCCTGTTACTCAATATTCCACACTCCACAAGGCACCCAGGTGGTGAGTAATGATATTTCTCGTGTGCAGACCGATGTTAATCCAGGGTGGATCAGGATAAATTGCTACCTGTACTGAAAACTGGTACAGTAATAAGGGCTAATGGAGATGCTCTTATCACGATGCTACTCAGTAATAATTATTGTCTTCTAAAATCTCCCTCTTAAAATGATTCGAGTCAGATCCTGGACAGAGCAGTAGTCTAGCTGTGTGAATTTATAACAAATGGCGGGGGAGAAGAGGAGAGAGAAGAAGGGGAAATTTGTTCTTTTTATTTAAATTATGTCTGGCTCAAACTTGGCTGTTGGCTGGACACGACGATTCCTGCCGGCTTTATCGTATGCTTCATACATAAAAAAATACTGGCACCAAAATGTATCTACTTTAGGATGTCCCTCAACACTGGCATTCGATGACAGCGCATACAGACCATAACTCCTGGCTGTAGCAGTGAGTCCACACTACAGAATTATTCTCTGTTGTATGTTTAAAGTTTCAGAAATGTAAAATCCAGACATTTAGCAATAAAATCGTCTGCTGTAAGCAGCAATTCTACAACATGATTATAATGACAAGATTCCCAATGCGTTTCTGTTTTTCTCTTTCTTTCTCTTGTCGCTCCTGATTATTTTGCTAAAGGTTCACAACGAAGGGACGTTGGAGCAGGCACACATAAAAGCCTGAGGTCAGTTCCACCCTGAGCAGTGAAGGACTGAAAACTGCCCATCATTTTTTGTATTGACACTTCAGCTGCAGAATTGTTGAGAAACATGCATCTTATTCATAATGCTATCATTCGCACTACAGTTGTGTTTTAAAATTAGTAAGTATGTCCTTATAGCACAGGTGCAAACAGAGCTCTAGGAAAGTAGGCTTCTCAGATCCTTCATACCCTTTCACACATGTCAACACTCACATCCAAGATAACGCATCTTCAATAAATATAGCACTCCCTATTAAAAAAGTAGGACCTCTCTGTGTCATGTTTTATATGGACTAATATTAAAGCACTTCACCCTTCCCCGTGCACAAGTTCCACTGGAACACAAATTTGGTCTTTTATATTTGTGCTCTGTTGTTATGATGGCATTTAAATATTACAGCCCCGATATTCCCCTCTGCAGGGTGTGGGATATGATCAATTCCCAGGAGTGAAGGAGTTAAAAAAGGGGGTGGTAACGCATTATATCAGATATTCACCCCCTTTACGCTGTGCCTCGTGATTTTCTGGGGCTTTTCCGAATTGACAAAGAAGGGCGAGTGTTGCCATTTGATGAGGGGGGAGGGGATGTTCCTCGTCTTCTCAACTCACTTTTGTCCCAGTGTGCCCATTTCCAGTGGCATTCAGGAAGCTAATACTAAGTGGATGATTTTAACCCAAACTGTCCAAGGGAAATTGATGGGCATTGGATCGGTCACACCACTTACACCCTGCCTGATTTCACTTTCTATTGAAGTCAAATCAGACGGGGTGTAAAACGGGTGGCTAATTCCCTCCTAATCGGTTTCCCGCCGGGGGGAGTTAGGTTAAAATGATTCCCTCGGTCATGTACCAGGAATCCTTCAGATTGGAGAAAGGTGAAGAAGATCGTCAAGATAATTTTAAAACTTTCTTTCCACTTACACACTGGGGTAGAGTTTTCCGCTCGTTTACACCGGTAAAATCAGCGCAATCCTGGCGGAATTGGCCGAACCAGGGGAAAAGATCAGGGAATTTTAAATGTCAGTGAGTTACGCCCAAAACCACTTACATTCGTGTTTTCTTCAATCTTTTACGCTGGTTGAAGATTCAATTCAACTGGATCAGGCCCCACTCAAAAAAACTGGCCACACCCCCAGATCAAAATTGTGAGATTCCGCCGATTGCGCTGGTTGGGGAAGGCTCTTCAAATTTGGCTCATTTTCTTTGGTGCTCAGGCACTGGTAGGAATGTTTTAAAAGTTTCTTCATATCAAAAAATATTACATTTACTAAGAAACTGACTAGTGTACAACAATGAAACTATTAAATGGTTCAGTACAGTTTTTTAAAATCATTTTCAGTGATTTTAAATCAGGTTACTCACAGATGGAGGACTGGACACTCTTATTAAAAGTGCTTATTTTTGCTGATAAAGCCATTTTCAGCTGTATTAATAAAACTGCACCAGGTTATCACTCTTAAATACATTAAGGAATCCTTTTGAATGGAAAGATAAAAAGAAACAATTACATTCTATTACGCTGTCCGATTGTGTTGGTTCATCAAAGACTTTGGGCTCGATTTTACCGGCGGGTTTCATGTGCGTTTCCAGCGGGGGGGCCCCGAAAATCCCGATATCCAGGCACGTGACCGGATCGCGCCACGATCCCGCCCACTTCCGGGTTTCCCGATGACGTGCGGGGGTGCGTGCGTAGCCCCGCTGGTGGGAATCCCGCAGGCAATTAAAGCCAGCGGGATGCCACTTGAGTGTATTTATTTTGCTTGTTCAGGTCATTAACTGACCTGATTAAGGGACTGTGTGTGATTTTGGAGAAACATGGGACTGTTTCACACACTGGGGGAAACAGTCCTAGTTTGAACTGGACGTGTTGCAGCCGTCAGCCTGTGGCAGCTGCAAAGGTCCATTTGACAGGTGGGGTGGGGGGAGACCCTCACCCATTGCAGGAGGCCGCTCTATCACTTGGGACAAAGTGTGGCCTCCACCACCCCCCTCCTGACGGTCAAAGTCACCAACCTGCACACTTACCCCGGGGTCCGGAGACATGTGCCTACCTTGCGGACCCCCTCAGATGTACATATTGCGGATGGGGGCCGTCGTAGCTGCAGTCATGACCCCCTCGGAGGGCGAACAGCATCACCAGCCTCGCCATCCACGCTGTCCACCTCTGACACGTGGAGCTCCACAACAGAGTGCTGTGACACATCCACCTGTACAGCAGGAGGGAGGGCTACTGCAGAGAGAGACGCGTCGCAGAGGGCACTACCCTCGCCACAGGTTCCACAGACCGAGGCACAGCTCCCCGGACCTCTCCGAGCAGCAGTGCACACGGAGGCGCAGATTCACTCGACATGTAGTCATGGACATCTGCAGCCTCTTTCATGTCGAGCTGCTCCTGGCTGGCCCCAGCACCATCTGCTTACCTGTCGCTGCCAAAGTCACCACTGCCCTCCACAACTTCTCCTCCGCATCCTTCCAGGGTGCAGCCGGGTACACCGCCGATGTCTCTCAGTCGTCTGCGCGGAAGAGCCCTGCAAATACACCTACACCCACTCTGCAGTGACACAATGGGTGGCATCAGTGGTGGGTCCTCATAGTGATACCCAGGAGCGGGCATTATTGCACAAAACAGACAGGATTCGCGGAGACATGGCAGTAGTGGTGCCAATATAATGTGTGATGTGAGTTGTTCTGAAATTCAATATAGGTAACACCCATGACAAACCCTCAAACACCCTTGTGCATCCCCTTCATGCTCACGACACGTTTGCCTTACGCTGCCTACTGCACATATGTGATGCATGCCCTGAGGCTGCAGCACAGGTGGTGGCAGGTTGAGTGAGGCTGGCCGTGAGGGAGATGCACGAGAGGGTGAGTATGAGATAGAGCCATGAGATTGTATGAGGATTGGGTTGAGTGGTAGTGGCGGGATGAGTACTGGCGAGGTGAGTAGGTGCAGGTAAGGTGAGGATGGGGTTTGAGTGGGTATGAGGGGTGATGTGACAGAGTGGTGTTGGCGGTGCCGAAGGAGATGTGGGGTGGGGGCAGTGTTGTGGCAGACGGAGTGTAGGGGAAAGACTACGTGTTCTCAATGTGGCTGACCTACTGCGGTCATTGGAGCGCCTCCTGCACTGTATGCAGGTGGGCGATATGTTGGTGGTGCAGGTGACCTCCTCTGCCACCTCGAGCCAGGCCTTCTTGGTGGCAGAGGCAGGCCGCTTCCTCCCGCCCGCCGGGTGGAAGATCTCTGTCCTCCCCCTCCTCCTCACCCCATCTGATGATACCTGGGGTGAGGCATCATTAAACTGGGAGCAGCCTTCCCCCTGGGCTGCTCCATGCTGTAATGTGTTCTATTGGTTGCAGCATCTGTCAGTGGAGGACTGCCCCTTCAACTAGAGAGCCTCCAGCTGACAGATCGTACTGCGCATGCGCAGCCCGCCCGACGCGCAGACCAGCAGCGCGGAGCCCGGAGGAGCAGGTAATTGGATCCAATTAGTGGATTGCCTGCTACGATCGCGCGGGCAACCCACTAATTTCACCGAGCGTGTTGACCACGCACCCGAAACCCAACCCGCCGGAAACCCGCAGGCCTGGTAAAATCGGGCCCTTTATGTTTGTGATTATGCAAATGACTTGTATCGGAAACTTGAACTGTGACCTAACCAGCACAATTTCAAGCATATTCTGGGCACAATTCCCCAACTGCGCCCAAAGCGGACACTCTACCCCTAGGCTTTCTGACTGCTGTTCTCCAACAGAAGCCAGAGGGCCCTGAGGCCAAAGCCTGGGCCTGCAGCTGTGTTCCTAGTTCTACTTCTGATTTATTTTTTTTTACATTCTGGGGATTTTAATTTTCACATAGACTGGGAGAAGCAAAACAACTCAAGTAGTAAATCCAATAAATTTCTAGAAGGCATTCGGGACAGTTTTCTGGAACAATGGGCCAGAATTTGCTGTGGCAGGGCACGTAATGGTGTCTGTCGTTAGTTAGACTTGGCCCTGCACCCTTCACCTCAAAATACTTTTGCCCACTAAGCTGCTGAAAGTGTGAGCTGATAACGTCACAGCGAGGGAAACGGGGCATCCGTGACCTGAGTGAACAGGGCAAGCAACTGGGTATCTCCTCAATCAATCAGATTAAAGGGTTGAGAAACAAACAGAGGAACGACGGAGAAGGAAGTGTAAATTAGAGTGGGCGAATTCAATGTCAAATCAGGTACAGAAAGAGAAATAAAGAGAGGGGAAAAAAACGATTTGGATTAAGAGAGAGTGAAGAAAGGAAAAGTAAAAAAAAATTGACATTTTTAAATTCTCCAACAGCAACTCGGACACCAATTTTTGGATATTGCCATTTAACCGCACACCTGCTCCTCACCTGAAGTCGCTGGACCATTTACGCATAAATAACAACTAGCGCCATTAACCTCACAGTTATTTTGACAGCAAAATCTGGCCCATAATGTTTAGAACTCACAAGGGAACAGGCCATGCTGGATTTAGTGGTGAGTAACAAGCCAGAATTAGTTAACAATCTCACGTTAAGGGAGCATTTTGCAAATATCAACCGTAATGTGATTGAATTTGATGTTAGGTCTGAGGGGGAGAAGGGAGAGTCACAATCCAAGATTTTAAATTAAGTAAGACAATCTTCGCAGGGATGAGAAATGAATTAACCACAGTAAACTGGGCTGAACTGTTCATGGATAAAACTAATGACAAAAAGTGGGAAGTATTCACAGAAGCGTTTGGTACAATACAAAACCAGCAACATGCCCTGAAAAGGCAAGGGATCCACTTGCGTAATTAAGCAACCATGGTCAACAAATGAGGTAAGAGACGGTATCAAGCTAAAAGAAAAGGCTTAGACAAATGCAAAGAAATCCAGCAGACTGGGAGAGCTTTAAAAAGCAACAAACAGAACAAAGAAAACAGAAGAGGTGGGAAAAGGGAATATGAAAAAAAACTTGCATGGGATATCAATGCTAACAGCAAAAGTTTGTCGAAATATATTGAGACAAAAAGGGGGAAAAAAATTGGGTAAGGGCCGTTTTTGGGTGTAGGTAGCGTGATGGGCTGTTCCCCCACGCCCAATGACCACTGCGCAGGCAGGACGCGAGTTTCGGCCGGCCCACGTACTAATCTGCATTCAGCGTTCCATTCCGGGCCTCGCAGGTGGAATCAATGCAATCCGCACTTTCCACCAGCAGGTGGAGCGCCAATCTCTTAAAGGGAGGATGTTTCTTCGAAATCGCTTAAAGGTAGCTTGTACCTGTTATTTGCTGAAAATAACAGTTTACTGTCTGCACGGAGTCTGAACGGAGATCAGACGTCGCACATGTAGAACACAGATTCAGGTCCCATCCCTATGTTTACACACTGATGAGTTTATGTTAAAACATTGAATAAAGGTTGTGCACTATTAAATCCCGCATCCTCCAATCTGCACGCCAGACCTCATCAACCTGTTGATCTGAGTTGGTACCAGGCCTGAATGAGTGCGTGCATCAAGGTTCTCTGCTGATGCATTAGAGGCCTTGGTGCAAGAGGTGGACAGAAGGAGGGACATCCTATATCCGCAGGGGGTGGGAGCAAGAGGCCCTCCAGACAAATATCCAAAAGGCAGTGGGAGGCAGTGGGGGACAAAGTCAATGCCAGGCGCACAGAATCACGGACATGGATGCAGTGCAGGATGAAGTTCGATGCTTTGGCATGAGTGATCAAGGTGAGTGAGGTCAACTGTCAAGTGGCGTCTCCTACCAACTGCATCATGCACCACACTCCCCATCCCCCACATACCAACAAACTCTTTGTACTCTACTCTTCCAATCAGATGCTTCCTCTCACCCTTACACATTACCACTGTTGCAAGCCGCCCACCTACAACTCACAGGCCACACACACTGGCAGCTATTCAACCATGACAGGCACATCACCCAGACATACGTCCCGCTTTCTTGCAGGAGAAGGTGGCGCATATCAGGAGGCAGCCAGTTGCAGTGGCATTTAGCCCCTCGAGCCTTTTCCACCATTCAATGAGATCATGGTGGACCTGTGACCTAACTCCATATACCCGTCTTAGCCCCATATCCCTTAATACCCTTGGTTCACAGAAATTTATCAATCTCAGATTTAACATTCACATGTGAGCTAGCATCTACTGCCATCTGCAGAAGAGCATTCCAAACTTCTCCTACCCTTTGCGCGTAGAAGCAAATCTTAACTTCACTCCTGCATGTCCTGGCTCTCAATGTTCGGCTATGTCCCCGCGTCCTAGTATTCAAGTCTAGGAGACCTCCAAAAACAGTTACAAATGTCTCGGCAGCCAGAAGCACTAATCCAGCCACGAACCTGTAAATCCTGCATGGTCTCTTTAAATAACGGTGGTGGGGGTCCTCCAGGCACTCTAAGACATGTTCAGATGGTCGGGGTTAAGACTGTGCGTTGAGTTGAGCGTTAAGTGCCAAAATGGTGTCTATCACTTTAAATCAGCGTTGCGCAATGATTGAAACCATTTTCTCCCTACTTTAGATGATTCCAGCATTCGTTATCTGCGCCTGCGCCAACTCCTATACCAAGATGGCGTCTGGCGCACGTCATGCTGGAAACGTGCATGCGCATGCAAGACGCCATCTTGGATGTCAGAGAGGCCGTGTAGCGCCGAAACAACGGGCGCTACATGGCCCAATTTAGCGCCCAGAGAGTGGTAAGGGGGAATCGGGACCCAGTCAAGACAGATGCAGGTGATACTATAATGGATCATAAGGAAATGGCAGACTTGTTAAATGTGTATGTTGTATTTGTTTTCATAGTGGAGGGAGAGGACAAGATACCAGTGGTACAAGGGAACTTAAAAATAAAACAAGGGGAAAAACTTAGTGCATTCAATTCAAGTAAAAACAATGTTAATGGAGAAAATAATGGGATTTAAGATATGCAACTCTCCTGGACCTGATGGTTTCTACCTCATGGTATTAGAGGAAATAGGAAGGAAATTGCAGATGCATCAGTCATAATTTTCCAAAGCTCCCTAGATTCAGGAATTGCGTCCATGGATTGTAAAATTACAAATATCACTCCACTATTCAAGAAGGGAAGGAGGGAGAAACCAATTAACTACAGATCTGTCAGTTTAACATCAGTTGTGGGGAAGTTACTGGAATCTATCATCAGGGATAGAACGGCTCAGTGCTTGGACAAGTATCAGCCGATCAAAGAGAGTGAGCATGGATTTGTGAAAGGTAGGTCATGTCTGAGTAATGTAGTTGCATTTTTGAAGAGGTCACTAACATTGTGGATGGGGGCGAGTTTATGGATCTTGTCCATATCGACTTCCAGAAGGCATTCGATAAGGTTCCGCACAAGAGATCATTAGCAAAAATAAGAGCGCACGGAATTGGAGGCAACCCTGTGACACGGGTCAATAATTGATTGAGAAGCACGAGACAGACTGTAGCGATAAAGGGAATGTTGGCTGATTAGTGAGATTTGACAAGAGGTGTTCCCCAGGTATCTGTACTGGGGCTTCAGCTTTTCACCAGATATATTAATGACTTGGATAAAGGAACAGAGTTGTATATCCAAGTTTGCAGATGACACCAAGTTAGGAGGCACAGTAAATTGTATGGATGCAAGGAGGCAGTTACAAAGGGACATAGGCAGACAGTGAGCGAAACTATGGCAGATGAAGTTCAATGTGCTGAAGTGTGAGGTCATCCACTTTAGATCCGAGAAAGACAAATCAGAATATTTTCTTAAACGGTGATAGACTAGGAACTGTGGAAGAGCAAAGGGATTTACATGTCCATGTACACAAATCACTAAAAGCTAGTGCAGGGCTACAAAAACGAATCAAAAAGACTAATGGAATGTTGGCCTTTATCTCAAGGAGGTTGGAATTGAGATGTGAGGTAGTTGATGCTTCAGTTTTATAGACCCTTTGTCAGACCACATCTGGAGTAGTCCATTCAGTTTTGGGCACCGCACCTCAGGAAAGATATATTGACCTTGGAAGGAGTACAGTACAGATTCACCAGAATGGTACCGGAGCTTAAAGGGTTAAATTATGAGGACAAGTTGCATAAACGTACCTTGAGTTCACAAGGTTGAAGGGTGATCTAATCGAGCCGTTTAAACTAATAAAGGAATTTGATAGGGGAGATACAGAGAAACTATTTCCTCTGGTGAAAGAACCCAGAACAAGAGGGCATAATCGTCAAATTAGAGCTAGGCCATTTAGGAGCGAAATCAGGAAGCACATTTTTCGACAAAGGGTAGAGGAAATCTCGATCACACTCCTCCAAAAAGCAGTGGATGCTGAATCAATTGAAATTTTTGAGACTGAGATTGATAGATATTTGTTAGGTAAAGGTATCAAGGGATATGGAACAAATGGAGTTGAGGTGCAGATCAGCCATGAATGACGGAACAGGCTCAAGGGGCTGAATGGCCTACTCCTGTTCTTATATTCCTATGATTCCCAGCACAAGGTTATGCCATGGGGCAGGCCTGCAAATGGGCCACAATAAAGGCCCAGGACACCAAAATTTGGGAACATGAAGGACTGGACAGGCAAAGCACACTTCCAATGCCCTCCGCTTGGGCAAAGAGGAATGAGAGGAATATCGAGGCAAACATATTTAATTGTGACACATGGTATGTCAAACACTACTCTTTTCTGGGGTGTGAAAGGAGTCCTGTCAACAGACTATTATTGTTTTTATCATTAATGCTACAAATATAAAATTACTTTTGAAACCTAAGTACCCACAATTCAGCCTTAATTTTGACAGGCCCTGCTTACATATGGGCAAACTCCTTACGAGCACCAGGACTAAACAGAACAACAAAAAATGTCTTCAATGCTACTTTTATAGGATTTGTGTTATTTCAAAAAAAAAATCAAATAAGTTGTCATTTTCAATTTGTATCAAGTACCTAAAAGCTTCCACATAAGTTCCTTTGAAAGGCCGTCCATCTCTACCAAATCCTCTAGGATTGCTACCATGGGAAGTACGCGCAGCTGCTAGTTTAAACAAATATCTCCTTATCTCCCCCAGTGACTACAGATAGAACCCTTCTGAATTTGTTAGATAACTGTTTAGCCAATATTTGGAAACATTTCTATTCTTAGCAATAGTCTCAGCTCAGTCACAGACTACATTTCGATGGAGCACTCCAATTGTTGATTATAAATTGTGATTCAAGAGTTTTATTGTGTACAGTTCCTGGCTGGATAACATTTACAAAGTATCTTGCAGGTTTCAATGAACAGGCACTGATGGATAATGGAATAACTTAACTTTGGCAGCTGGGACCTTTGTACCATTCAGAATGTTAAGGTACATTTAATTTATAGAATCTCTAAAGCAATCAAATGGATTTTCCTCTGTTGCACTTGAGTATAAATCATCATCATAGAGGAAAATCAGGCAATTGCTTGATTTTCCTACAATAAAACAGTACAACACACTTCAAAAGTACTTAATTGGCAGTAAAGCGCTTTATGATGTCCTGAGGTTGTGAAAGGCGCTCTATAAATCCAAGTTCTTTCTTTCTTTCAGTTAAATGAATGGATGGAAAATCGGATGGGCTCCAGTAGAGGTGATGCTCTCCGCCTGATTTTTCCAGTACACTTTGCCGAGGCGATCATTTACACGCAAGTGCAACAAAGGAAAACCCGCCCCGGTGTATTCATTCTGTGATATTGTGAAATAAACTTATGTTATATTGGACATTCTTTGGGATATAGGTTGTGTCAGGTATGGTTTCCAAATCAGAGGAGCGACCAAGAGGACTTTGAGTTGCAAGGGAAGAGATTGCCCCTGAACTTTTTATCCTATCACCTGTGGTTGACATGGCCATGGTTTCAGAAACTCACCCACTCAGGGGAAGCCAAGTGGAAATATCACTGGAGAATTGAGTCAAGCCTCATTCTCCCCACTGGGACTCCTTCAAACTGAAATACTTATTCAGGACTGAGGTTTTGAAGAACATTGCACTTTTATTGATAATAAGCACCCAAAACTATTGAGGTTAGGGCCATAAATCCACATGGGGGGGTGCATCCCAGTGTAAGCTTGGGACTTGAGCCATGTGAGTCCAGGCTTAACCTACGGCTTTTTCGGCATGCCTTCTGCCAGAGTAAAGGCAGAAGTGCCACGATTATCGGTCCCATTGTGTTTTAAATTATTATATTCCTCACACTCTGCATTTTATAAAAAGGGAATGATCCCATCAGCACCTTATAAAAATTAAACAGTTCTAAAGAATTAATCAATTCAACATTTTCAGATGAAATGGCTTGAACAAGTTGGTGAGCTTAACAGCATGGGAGAGCTAAAGCAGCATACAAAGTTGAATTGACGTGATCACTGAATCTGCCCATATAAATAATACTGATATTAATGTCAGCTCCTGCTTACTGTCGGCCAGCCATTTCACTAGATAATGCCATCAGCACCTATTGTAAAAATGTTCAAATTATGATTGGTACTGAATAATCAAAAAGAAAAATATCATGGACAAATGCTAAACCATCACATGATGATGAATGTAAGATCAGGAAAGTGGATCTGCCGGCAGTGACATGGGGCAAATACGAGACGCCCGTAGTTACCAACCATAAGGCAATAGAGTTCAGGATCCTTCACAGGCCTGAGCTGATACCATCCAAATATTACAAAGTTTCGATCAGGGTGCGTAAAGCTGCTGGCGATACAGTGATACTGGAGGCCCAATTTAACCCTGACTGCCCAGCGGAAACTGGGGGGGGGGGGTGGTGGGCGGGCAATTAAAATTTCTTCAGTTTAACAGTCGCGATATCCAGAGTTTCTTTACGGTCTGGGTTGCTCAGTTGCTGATTCATTTAATTTTTAACATTACCCCTTCCGATCGCGCTGCCTTCCCACGGGATGTAATTTTAATCTGCTGTTCTCAGCAGGTGACACTCACCGGAAGGCAGTGGGGTATGACTTTAAATATGCAGATTGAGCTCCAATGATGTCATGGGGCCCCGACTGCAATTTTAAACCAGGCCTGAGCAGGAAAGCGATGGTGGCTTCCCCATCAGGCAACTGTGGCAGCAAGTAGAACTGGGGGCCACAAGATGCCCAGAAAAGTAAGCACCTTTTGTTTCTGCTTCCTTGTGGGCCAGGAGGAGCAGGAGTGCTCGGGTGTTCCCTGGCTGGGCTTGCCTACCTCGCCTCCGACCGCGATGCCCTCTCAGCCGCCCTCCCAGCCGGGAACTGTTCCTTCGAGTCCCTGGCAGCGGCCTCCTGTCGCCAAAAAATCCTGCTCCTGCCTGCCAGGGCTTACTGACATGTTTGGGGGTGGGGGTGGGGGCAAAGAGACTGATTGACAGCATGCAGATGAGGGCCTTGTGTTTAAATTTCCTGGCGCTCCTGCGACAAGGGGGTCGGATGCTTTGCTGCCCACCACGGCTCCCGCTGAGAGTTAAAATCTAGGCTTAGATTTCTAGGAGCACATCCAAGCAACAAGGAACACATTTGGGAAACAACTACCAAGGAACTCAGAAATAACACTCTTAGTTATTATTATCCCAAGAGGAATGTTTTAAAGGGGTCTCATCCTAACAATCTAAAAGTTTAAAAGGTTAATCTTTCAACGTTGGGAAAGTCTACCTCAGCCAAATATTAAAGAACAAACAACTGTTAACAGAATACTTAATACTGGAAGTAGATTTAAAAGGAAACTGAATAGACATCGGGGTCAATTTTGCTCTCTCGCACCTCCCACTTTACCTGGAGACATCAGGCAGAGTGCACCAAGAGTGTGATCCGTCTGGCCCGACCCCACCTATATCGGCGAATTCAGGTCATTTCCTTGGACCCAATGTACCCCAGGCACGGACCCACCCCTTGGCAAAGCCTTGCACCTGTAAACAGGGGTGGAAATCCAACTGCTGCCGCAGACCCGAGAACCTTGCAGCATTGGTAACGGCTGCTGGCAGCAAGGCATTCTGACTGCCGTTCAAAAACAGAAGCTCGAAGGGCTCCATCCTGAACGATCATTGAAGGACCTGACAAAAAGGGCATTTACTTTTTTGGGTCCTCCCAGGTCTTGCTGCCAGCCCCTCTCAGTTAGTCGGATCTGGGGGAGGCAGGGCACAAGGCCTGAGACCTACTTCTTCTGGGTGCCCTTCCCAATGGGTGCCCACCGCACTTGGCATTGGGGGGGATAAATGAGGCGGGAGGCGGTGTTACATCATTCCCAACTCATTTACTCAGGATTACTCCCAGTGCCACGTGCTAGCGAGAGCAGAAATAGGAGAATAGACCAGATGAATGCTTGGCTTGAGAGATGGTGTAGGAGGGAGGGGTTTAAATTCCTGAGGCATTGGGACCGATTCTGGGAAAGCTGGGACCTGTACAAGCTGGACGGGTTGCATCCAAGCAGAACCTGGACCAATATCCTCGCGGGGGCATTTGCTCGTTCTGTTGGGGAGATTTCAAACTAGTATGGCAGGGGGATGGGAACCAAAGGGCAGGTACAGATAGGACAAATTCAGACCAGGAAACGGGAAGTAGAAAAGCAGAGGGTGACGTAGTTAGTGACTCAGAAAGGCAAAAGAAGCAAAGGTTAAATAGTGTTCAGCACAGGAATTTGACGGGGTTAAAGGGTATATACTTCAATGCGAGGAGTATTACAAACAAAGCAGATGAGCTAGGGGCACAGATAGACACATGGCAGCATGATATCATTGCTATAACAGAAACCTGGCCTAAAGAGGGGGATAATTGGCAGCTCAATATCCCTGGATATAGAGTTTTCAGGCAGGATAGAGTGGGTGATAAAAAAGGAGGGGAGGGTAGCATTATTGGTTAAAGAATCAATTACAGTTGTGAGAAGGGATGATATGCTAAATGGATCATCAATCAAGGCCATATGGGTTGAGCTAAGAAATAAAAAAGGGGTAGTCACACTACTAGGAGTGTACTATAGACCCCCGAATAGCGAAAGGGAGATAGAAGAACAAATATGTCGGCAAAATTCTGAGTGCAAAAATAAGAGGGCAATAATAGTCGGGGACTTCAACTACCCCAACATCAACTGGGATTCAAATAGTGTGAGGGGCACAGAGGGCGCAAAATTCTTGATCGGTGTCCAGGAGAACTTTTTTAGCCAATACATGACAAGCCCAACAAGAGGGGATGCAATTCTCGATTCAGTCCTGGGAAATGAAGATGGGCGACCATAGTGGATGACCATATTGGGGATAGTGACCACAATTCAGTTAGTTCTAGCATTATTATGGAAAAGGACAGAGTTAAATCAGGAGTAAGCGTCTTAAATTGGGGGAAGGCAAATTTTACAGAACTAAGAGGTGATTTGGCAGAAGTGGACTGGACACAACCACTTGAGGAGAAATCAGTGGCAAGCCAGTGGGAGGCACGAAAAAGTGAAATTCTACGGGTACAATGAAGACACGTCCCCTCAAAGAAAAAGGGTGGCACTGCCAAATTTAGAGCCCCCTGGTTGTCTAGATGTATACGGGGCAAGATAAAGCAGAAAAAGAAAGCTTATGACTGTCACAGAAAACTAAATACTGCAGAAAGCCTAGAGGAGTATAGAAAGTACAGGGATGACGTAAAAAAGGAAATAAGGAAAGCAAAGAGAGGGCATGAAAAAATATTAGCGAGTAAGATTAAAGAAAACCCAAAGATGTTTTATCAGTACATTAAGAACAAGAGGACGGCTAAGGAAAAGGTGGGACCTATCAGGGATGATAAGGGTAACTTGTGTGTAGATGCAGAGGATGTGGGTAGGGTTTTAAATGAATATTTTGTCTCCGTATTCACAAAGGAAAGGGATGATCCGGACGTAGTAGTTGAAGAGGAGAGATGTGAAATATTGGATAAGGTAAATATAACGAGAGAGGAAGTACTAGAGGGACTTGAATCCTTGAAAGTTGATAAGACACCAGGGCTAGATGGGAGTGCAGTGGATGTTGTCTATGTGGATTTTAGTAAGGCATTTGACAAGGTCCCACATGGCAGACTTGTCAGAAAAGTAAAAGCCCATGGGATACAGGGAAATGTGGCGAACTGGATTCAAAATTGGCTCAGTAACAGGAAACAAAGGGTAAAAGTCGATGAATGTCTTTGCGAATGGAAATCTGTTTCCAGTGGTGTGCCACAGGGCTCAGTGTTGGGTCCCTTGCTGTTTGTGGTATATATTAATGATTTGGACTTGAATGTAGGGGGCATGATTGGCAAATTTGCAGACGAAACAAAAATTGGCCGTGTAGTTGATAGTGAAGAGGATAGCTGTAGACTCCAAGAAGATATCAATGGGTTGGTGGAGTGGGCTGAAAAGTGGCAAATGGAGTTCAACCCGGAGAAGTGTGAGGTAATGCACTTGGGGAGGGCAAACAGTAAAGGGCAATACGCAGTAAACGGGAATATACTGAGATAGGGAGAGAAAGTGAGGGACCGTGGAGTGGATGTGCACAGGTCCCTGAAGGTGGCAGTACAGGTAGATAAGGTTGTGAAGAAGGCATATGGAATGCTCTCCGTTATTAGCCGAGGTATATAGAATACAAAAGCAGGGATGTAATGATGGAACTGTATAAAACTCCAACAAGAGAGGGTCTAACCACCTCCCCTTAACATTCAACGGCATTACCATCGCCGAATCCCCCACCATCAACATCCTGGGGGTCACCATTGACCAGAAACTTAACTGGACCAGCCATATAAATACTGTGGCTACAAGAGCAGGTCAGAGGCTGGGTATTCTGCGGCGAGTGACTCACCTCCTGACACCCCAAAACCTTTCCACCACCTACAAGGCACAAGTCAGGAGTGTGATGGAATACTCTCCAGTTGCCTGGATGAGTGCAGCTCCAACAACACTCAAGAAGCTCGTCACCATCCAGGACAAAGCAGCCCGCTTGATTGGCACCCCATCCACCACCCTAAACATTCACTCCCTTCACCACTGGCGCACTGTGGCTGCAGTGTGTACCATCCAAAGGATGCACTGCAGCAACTCGCCAAGGCTTCTTCGACAGCACTTCCCAAACCCGCGACCTCTACCACCTAGAAGGACAAGAGCAGCAGGTACATGGGAACAACACCACCTGCATGTTCCTCTCCAAGTCACACACCATCCCGACTTGGAAATATATCGCCGTTCCTTCATCGTCGCTGGGTCAAAATCCTGGAACTCCCTTCCTAACAGCACTGTGGGAGAACCTTCACCACACGGACTGCAGTGGTTCAAGAAGGTGGCTCACCACCACCTTCTCAAGGGCAATTAGGGATGGGCAATAAATGCCAGCCTTGCCAGCGACACCCACATCCCATGAACGAATTTTAAAAAACGCTGGTAAGGCCACAGCTGGAGTATTGTGCGCAGTTCTGGTCACCACATTACAGTAAGGATGTAATTGTTCTGGAGAGAGCGCAGAGAAAATTTACAAGAATGTTGCCAGGGCTTGAAAATTGCAGCTACGAGGAGAGATTGGATAGGCTGGGGTTGTTTTCCTTGGAGCAGAGGAGGCTGAGGGGAGACTTGATTGAGGTGTACAAAATTATGAGGGGCCCAGGTAGAGTAGAAAGGAAGTACCTGTTTCCCCTAGCGGAGAGTTCAAGAACTAGAGGACATAGATTTAAGCTGATTGGCGGAAGGATTAGAGGGGACATGAGGAAAAACCTTTTTACCCAGAGGGTGGTGGGTGTATGGAATTCACTGCCCGAATTGGTGGTAGAGGCAGGGACCCTCATCTCTTTTAAAAAGTACCTGGAACTGCACCTAAATTGCTGTAAGCTGCAGGGCTACGGACCGGGTGCTGGAAGGTGGGATTAGAATGGGCACCTGGTTGTTCTTCAAGCCGGCGCGGACATGATGGGCCGAATGGCCCCCTTCTGTGCTGTATTTTTCTATGGTTCTATGGTTCTATTTATGTCGAATTTGAATGCTTGCCCTTGCTTCGGGCACAGGCACTTAAACCACGCCCCCCCTCGCCCAGCCCTCACCCAGTAGAAATCCTGGAACAACCAATGCAACAGAAAGGGGGTGGGGACCCAGACACGTGGGTCTCTGCCCTTTTTGTTCAGTTGCCAAGCACAAAGCAGAGGAAAACTGGCCCAAGCATGTGGAAACCACGATGGGATGATAACAAAGACATTTCAGCGAGAAAGAATGGGCCTCATGGGAATGGGATTAAGCGTCAGAGATGCATGCTAGATGTAACATGAAGGAAATGGAGGTGATAAACTCACAATTCTTTTTAAACAGTTCACAGTAGATGCCAACAAACTCTCAAAATGTTACGATTATACAATTAGAATTAAGCTTAAGAAGGATTATACCTAATTTATAACTAATTTAACATATACAATTAAATAAATAAATCGGTGGGGGTTATATATGGAGAGTAAAAGACTTGGAAATAATTGATGAATACCAATGACAAAAGGACTAAGCAATGGAAATGATTATCAATGTTTAAGCTTTAGTAGCTAAACCTGCCATATTTAATCTCTATAACTCAATAGATTTTCATTGAGCTAATGTAGCAATACTGCAATGCATTGAAGATAAATGTGACATAATGTAACAAGCATTCCATTAAAACTAATAAAAGGTTTTCTTGCAACTGTGATTTATAGATTGTAAACTCAACTGAGTTTTTTGTTAAATAATAGAAAATATTATGTACCTTTTGTTTTCATTGTTTATACAAGGAGGGATTCCTGAGACTCACTCATATATCTCTGTTCATTCAGTACCAGTGCAATACAGTCAAGTCTGCCTAATGTTATATTCTGTCAAATCAGACAAATTATAACATTATACACAGCCCTCCACATCCAGCCATAAATAGTGGTGGACAATTAAGCAACTAACGGGAGGAGGAGGCTCCGTGAGCATCTCCACCCTCAATGATGGCAGAGCCCAGCACGTGAGTGCAAAAGATAAGGCTGAAGCGTTTACAACCACCTTCAGCCAGAAGTGCCCAGTGGATGATCCTTCTCGGCCTTCCTCTGAAGACCCCAGGATCACATATGTCAATCTTAAGCCAATTCGATTCAATCCACATGATATCAAGAAATGGCTGAGTGCAGCGGAACAGCAAAGGCAATGGGCCCTGACAACATTCTGGCTGTTTTGCTGAAGATCTGAGCTCCTGAACTAACCAAGCCTCTAGCTAAGCTGTTCCAGTAGAGCTACAACACTGGCATCTACCTAGCAATGTGGAAAATTCACCAGGTATCCCTGTCCACAAAAAGCAGGACAAATATAACCCAGCCAATTACCGCCCTATCAGTCTGCTCTCAATCATCAGCAAAGTGATGGAAGGAGTTGTCAACAATGCTATCAAGAGACGCTTACTCACCAATAACCAGCTCACCATGCATAGTTTGGGTTCTTCCAGAATCACTGTGCTCCAGACCTCATTACAGCCTTGGTCCAAACATGGACACAGGAGCTGAATTCCAGGGGTAAGGTAAGAGTGACTGCCCTTGACATCAAGGCAGCATTCGACCGACTGTGGCACCAAGGAGCCCTATTAAAACTGAAGTCAATGTGGATCAGGGGGAAACTCTCTAATGGTTGGGGTCATACCAGGCACAAAGATGGTTGTGGTTGTTGGAGGCCAATCATCTCAGCCCCAGGACATCACTGCAGGAGTTCCTCAGGGCAGCGTCCTCGGCCTAATTATCTCCAGCTGCTTCATCAATGACCTTCCCTCCATCATAAGCCAGAAGTGGGGCTGCTCGCTGATGATTGCACAGTGTTCAGTTCCATTCACAATTCCTCAGATAATGAAGCAGTCCATGCTCGCATGCAGCAAGGCTTGGACAACATCCAGGCTTGGGCTGATAAATGGCAGTTAGCTATCACGCAACACAATTGCCACACAACGAACATCTCCAATATAAAAGAGAACCTAATCACCTCCCCTTGATATTCAATGGCATTACCATCCCCAAATCACCCACCATCAACATTCTGGGGTCGTCATTGACCAGAAACTGAACTGGACTAGCCACATAAATGCCGTGGCCACTAGAGTAGGTCAAAAACTAGGTGTTCCTCAAAGAGTGGCTCACCTCCTAACTCCCCAAAGCCCTCAACAGCATGGCACAAGTGAGCTGGAATACTCCCTACTTGCCTGGATGAGTGCAGCTACCATCCAGGACAAAGCATTCCAATTGAACGGTACTTCATCCACTAGTTTAAAAATCGACGGCCTCCACCACCGATGCATCTATTTACAGGATGCACTGCAGCAACTCGCCAAGGCTTCTTCGGCTGCACTTCCTAAACCCGTGATCTCCATCAGCTAGAAGGACAAGGGTAGCAGGTGCATGAGAACACGATCACCTTTAAGTTCCCATCCAAGCCACACACCATATTGACATATATCATCATTCCTTCATTGTCACTGGGTCAAAATCCTGGAACTCCCTACCTGGCAGTATTGTGGGAGCATCTTCACAACACGGACTTCAGCGATTCAAGCAGAAGGTCCACCATCACCTTTTCATTGTAACTTGGAATGAGTAATAAATGCCGGCCTTGCCAGCGATGTCCACGTCCAGAGAATTAATTTAAAAATATATAACAACAGCGGAACTTCCCTTATAAACACTTGCAAACACTTCCAGACTGTTCTGAAGGCACTTACAATTGCAAAGAAAAAAAATTATAAAAAATCCAACATTTTGCTTCGATTTCAATGAAATAAGGTTTCCCTTAATCAAATCAGTTATCTTGAATTGTTTTATCTTTGAAATTGAATCATGAGTGATTGCTTCTTCACTTTTTGCCAGACATTTCTGAGTCAAACAAGTCACTAGATGAGCAATGCATATAATATCGAATGTCAGAATGTATCTCGAGACAGGCTGCTGGAGTAGGAGGATCAGGAGATCATCATCTCAAAATTCTCGCCTACCTCACTAATTTCATTATTTAGTTCCGGCTCGAGTTGGCTCAAAGCTTCGATGGAGGTTTGGGTGATCCAAGAGCTATCAGCTGCAGTACAAGTCAGACTGAGAAACATCAGCAGTGATCAGTCCTGCTTACTGAAGTCGCCCTCAAATGCCCTGAAGCTCAGGGTCAGCATCAATTGCTTCAAGCTCCACCAAATTCTCCTCCTCTTTATTGACCATGCCCGCATGGCGAAAGCGGTTCGCAATGTTGCTCTGAGTGACCAGGTCCTAACTTCTAGCAAAGAAATTCATGGCATCCAGCAAACTGAATGAGAATTCAGCCTTGGCTTCATAAGCAGCTAATCTTTTCTAGCCAGAAATCTCCGACGGTGACAGCTGAAAAGCTTGACAACTCCAGCGTCCATCAGCTGAAGCTGAGAAGTGGCATTCTTTGGAAGCAGACAATTTCCACATTCATTAGAAATTTCAAGATGCACAGGACAGTTACCAATAACGATTAACACGCTTCTATCCTGAACTTGAAATTTTCTGTCCCGAGCTCGGATTTACATGTCAATAATCATAGAAGTCATCCAAGATCGCTGATTGAAATGGTAAACGATGCTTCCAGGGAAGCATCGAACATTGTTGAAACATCTTGGCCATTCACTTTTACCGCTGAGAAGAGGAAGCTCCTCAGATCCGCTCATATCGGCACCCAGAAAAAAAGTCACACCCTCCTCGCTCCATTCCCCACTTCCTGTAGTGAAAGGTGCAAGTCCCCCTGGCAAAAGCTTCCTGGAAAGTTCGGCTTTATTGAGGTTGAACACAACACAAGGCCAGCACTTTTGAAGTAATGCAGGCCGAGTTGATGGAAGTAATTTCAGAGGTCACTTCACTGGGTTCTCTGACCAATTTCTCATGAGTAATATCATGAGCTTCTTTCCATTTCTTCATCCATCCCAAGTTGACTTTAGATAGATTGCTAAACCCAATTTCTTCTGCACTTTTGACGGCTTTTTCCAACAAAAATTGTTCTGAAATACCAGGGAGATTTTTATTGCACGCCGCCTTTAACCATTCAAGAAGTCCTGCTCCCATTTCACTAAAGTAACAGCCACTACGAACACTACAATACTGCACTATGTCAGATTCTCAAAATTCACAGATCCCCTAAAACTCGGAGAAAAACCCTAAAGAAAAGGACTTTGGACTCTTTTCTAATCATTTCAGGGTGATGAAATAGCAGGCCTAACAGAGTGTGATTCAAGGTCAAAAACCAAGATTTGGTGTTTTAAAAAGGCATGTTTGAGTTTGTAAAGGAAATAAAGGCTGCAACAGGAGTTGGGATCAACCTCTGTAATAGACGGTTTGAGTATTGGAGTTAATCAAACTGTCTGGGGAACTGTGTGACCTCACTCAGCCCCTACCAGACATTCAGACAATAGACCCACGGAAGAGCTGTCCTCACCCAAATTACAGGACCCATCCAAAACATGCATAAAACAAATCCAATCAGCCCACTCCATAGAAATCTCAGGCCCAGTCAGGAAACTTGAAACCTGAGCACAATGACTACAATCAAGCAAGAGCTCAACAACTCATGAAACCATCCCGAAACCACGTCACACATTTCATAAACAAGTTACTCTTAACGAGCCAGCCAAAATCTTTGGCGCGCAGATAAGGAGGCTTCAATTAGTATAACTGAAGGCCCCCATATTTTCTCAAGAAGTTCAGTTCGGCCAGGAGTTCGACAGCTCGGGAGACAACAGTTCAACAAGGCGAGGGGGCAACAGAAAGAAGTTCAACAGAGAAGGTCAGCAGCTCTAGAAGCAGGCCGACACACAAGAAGAAACCAGAGCAACAGCCCCAGCGACCACCAGACACCTCGCGGCAACAAGGGCCTTACGAAACAACCAACCGAATATTACCACCAACCAACCGGGTAATGTTGGGCCACCGCGACCAAAGAAAACCAACTCGGGAGAAAACCGAAGATCCGCAAAGTTTCCACTCTACAATCTATTCCTGACTTACCACTGGGTGAGTTTTCTACTCAAAAGACTCTAAATCCTATCACTTTACGAAGAAAAGTGGGTACTCACTCGATAGATCCAAGACGCACCCTACCGCATCAGCGGACTCGCGAAGACCGACCAGCTACGCAGTTGAAGTCCTCTATCGCGTCCGGGGTACGGCAGACACCAACCAACACATACAGCAAACCCCGAAATCGCGGACCAGCTCAACTGTCAAGGATTCGTTTGGTGAGCATTATCCCTGGACCTTTAGAGCCCAACTTAGCTAGTACAGTGGGATTGGGAGGGGTGAGGTATCTTTCTACTGTAATTTTCCTCGTGTGTACCGAAGTGTTCCCCATTTTATTAGAGTGTTAAGATTGTTGTGTTGTATTTCCTCTCTTGAATAAAGATCAAAGTTTCTTGCACCAAAACCAGTTGTCTGCTGCACTTTGTCACAACCCCCAAATAAGTCCAAGGTTTAGAACCAAGGGAGTGGGAGCGATTCGGACCACTCAGAAGTCAGAGGTGAAGCTGACACACACCACCACCCCCTATAACTATAACAGCCTCTCCGAAAGAACCATCCCTCATAGGAATTCCCGCTCTTGTAAGAAGATGGAGAAATTATGAGGAAACAATCCCTAAGGTCAATCTGCTGTCATTAACGTTTGCACACACAATGAAATGGAGGATTATGCACCGAGAAAGAGTGAGAGTTACACACTAAGAGAGAGAGAAAGAGAGAGCTACAGACTGACTGACAGAGAGCTACACAGCAACCGAGAGGGAAAGCTACATAGTGACTGAGAGAGAGAGAGCTACACAACGAGAGCGAGAGTTACACACCAAGAGGGAGCTACACACTGAGAGAGAATAAGAGCTATACATAGACCAAGAGAAAGAGAGAGAATGAGAGCTTCACACTGACAGAGAGAGCCAGCTATACACTGACTGAGGGCTAATATCACCAAGGTGTCTTTATCCAGTAAACCGTCAGGAAAGCAGAACAGACAAGGGATCAATGCCTTTGCCCACTGAACCCACAGAGGGAGACTCCCTTAAAGAAAGGACAACTTCTGTTTGGCTTGAGAGCCTTGCTTTGAGGAGTGCTTTAATTTTTGATGAGTTTCTTGATCCAGTGCAGTTCTTAACCTGTGGGCTGACAATTGGTTGATTAGATGCTGTAACAGTTTTTTGTAACATTCGGGTACCAGGTGCAACATTTGTTTGATCCATCTTTATACAAGGCATCTGGAGTAAGGGGAAAAGTCCTCTATTTACGACCAGGACATGTCTCATCCAATCTACACAATGCAAGTGTTATTGTTGTTGTTGGCTGAAATACGATAAAACATTATTCGAACTTTTATTAATCGGGATCACAAATTTACATGTGCAGGAAGTTACAAATCATTTGTTGACTATGGTTGCTTAACTAGACAAGTAGACCTTTTGCCTTTTAGGGGTATCTACTGGTATGTACCAAATACGTCTTTGAATATGTCCAGAAGGCATTCGATAAGGTCTCACTTAAACGACTGCTAACAATCATGGAATTGGAGGCAACCTATTAACATGGGTAGAGAATTGGTTAGGAGATAGGAGGCAGAGTATAGGGATAATGGGTATATACTCCAAATGGCAGGATGTGACAAGTGGTGTGCCCCAAGGATCTGGACTGGGCCCTCAGCCTTTCACTATAGTTATAAATGACTGAGATGAAGGAACAGAGAGCCATATTTCAAGTTTGCTGACAACATAGTGTGGATGGGAGCAGAAAGTTGCAAAGGGACGTAGACAGATTAAGTGAATGGGCAAAACTATGGCAGATGGAGTTTAACGTAGGCAAGTGTGAGGTCAGCCATTTCAGACCTAAGAAAGATAAACCGGAGTATTTTCTAAATGGTGAGAAAATAGGAACTGTAGCGGAGTAGAGAGATTCGGGGGTCCCAGTACGCAAATCATTTAAAGCTAGTAGACAGGTACTAAAAGCAATCAAAAAGGCGAATGGAATGTTGGCCATTATCTCAGGGGGCTGGAATGCAAAGGAGAGGAAGTTATGCTTCAGTTGTACAGAGACTTGGTCAGACCCCATCTGGAGTACTGTGTCCAGTCTTGGGCATCGCACCTCAGGAAGGATGTATTGGTCTTAGAGGGGTGCACCGCAGATTCACCAGCATTTACCAGGACAGGCGGGATAGTGAGGGGGGGTAAACCTGACCCCATCCCGCCGCGAACTTCCGGTTTAATCAGGGTGGGTTGGAGGTTGGGCGAGTAACCCAGGCAGCTAAAGGGAGGCGAGAACTGCCAGATCCAGCAGGTAAGTGCTTTTGCAGCACTGCCTGTGGGCCAGGAGGAGCAGCAGTGCTTCCCCCCAGCCCTCCAAGCTAACCTGCTGCAATCTGCCTCTCTCCCCGTGATCGGCCAACCCCATCTTCATGATCTTCAGAGACCCCCCCTCCGCGTTCTTCAGGCCCATCCCGCGATCCGATCTCCCCCGTGATCTCTCCCCGCCCCATGATCTCTCCCTCCCCCGTGATCTCTCCCCGCCCCATGATCTCTCCCTCCTTCCCTCCTCGCCGGTCCCCGGCTGCAGCCTTGTACAGCAGGCTTTCCCGCCCGGCAGCCAGCCAGCCTCTAAATCTGGCCGGCTGCCGGGCGGGAGATTGAGTAAAAAAAAATTCTAATGGGTTCCTGCCGTTAAATTCGTCAGGACCTCCACCTTTCCCGTACTTGCGGGTTTCCCTGACAGTCGGCCCCGCTCCCTCCCTGCCTCCCCGTAAATATCGGGAAAACGAGTCTTTCCAAAACAGAAACAGAAAGTGTTCGAAACTCTCAGCAGAACTCTGACAAAGGGTTCACACCTGGAACGTTAACCCATCTGTTCGCTGCACAGGTGTTGACTGACCCGGTTTGAGTGTTTCCAGCATTTTATGTCTTTGTTTCAGACTTACAGCATCTGTAGTTTTTTATTGTTACTTCCAAAATTCAGTTTATTTCTAAGATACAATTTTACAGTTTCAAATGAAAGCTGTTTGTTTACACTGGGAAATGATGGCAGTCATTCATCAATTATGATGCACTGTGATGGTGTGTCATTGATTCAACCATGTGTGTCAGGCGTCTGAACAAGTGTACCGCTGACATCACCAGCTCACATAGTCAATCTGATATTGAATCCATGTACGCAAAATAGCCAAAGAAAGTAATCAAATGACAAGCCTGTTACCCAGTCACAGAACTTTGAGATGTTATGTTTTTTGCACAGCCCATAGTTTATATATAAAAAAAATAGGTCCTGAACTATTATATCATTCCTGTGCCCATCGCGACTTATGATATAATTTTGACTCTTGCTGTGGGTGTTAAACTGTTGATTGGTGATCCACCGGCCGCTATATGCCCCGCCCGATGTCCCTTTCTGTTGGCTTCAATGGAACTGAAAATCAGAGACGGGGTTTATAACAGTTGGCCCATCCACAACTGCCAGTTTACCACCGAGAGTGAAAAATCGGCCCCTTAATGACAGGCACATACAACCAGGGGATCAAGATCAGCGGCCATGTAATTGACTTCAGACAACAGTACTTCCCTTCGTTCTAGGTCACGTAGTTGGAAATGATTACATTGGTGAGGAACAGTTTCTGAATAATCAGTCTGCCCTTCATAAATTTTGCAGAATTTGATGTGGAAGAATGGATTTCACGTCGATGATGGCCAACACACTCCACATCTCCGGTACATTTGTGTGAAGCTGTCTGAAGTCAGTGAGAGTAGAGCTTCATTACCTTTCTTTGGATTGGAACAGAATTCCGGTCTTTAGAGATGAAGAGCAATCACTACTTTAATCAGTATGTAAAAGGGCTGCCCATCAACGTTCTGAAAACAGTCTGTGGATTACACGGCCAAACTCTACTGATTAAAATGGGGAGTTGCATGCCACAGCAGCCGTGACACTCAAGAACCAGGTGACAGATACCCTGGAGGATTCAATGTTTATTGGTTTCGTAAAGTACAAATAGAAAAGCTAAAACGTCTGGGGCGACTACAAGAAAAGGAAAAATGCGAGCGCATTTTACATTTTAACATGATTTTTAATCGGAAAGTGGGTTGAAAGATATGGGCCGAAATTTTAACCCCACAAACGGGTGGGTTGGGGTTTATTAACGGACCAATGACCAACCCGCTCTCAGGAGGCTGCGGGCCTCCATTTTTACAGCTTTTTTATTCTTAACTCCTGGGGGCCGGGATTCCTGGGCTTTCTGCTTCACGCCACGTGAGAGTTGGCGAGAAGGCCCGAAACAGCAGATAAATGCTTTATCACACAGCTTGTGGGCCCAGAGGAGCAGGACTGCTTCCCCGAGGCCCAAAAAGCCTACCTGCAGCGACCGCTAACCCCCACCACCTCACGATCTCTGACCCCACGATCTCCAACCCCCACGATGACCCCCGACGCTCCCAATGACTCCCGAACCCCCCCGATGTCTCCTTCCCCCCGTGCCTGGCCCCGATGACTCCCGACCCAACCCGATGACCCTCGATCCCTCCCCCCGCCAAAACCGACCCCCCCCATCACCTTCTCTCATCCGCTTCCTGGCTCTTCTCCAACTGAGGCCAGCCTGTCAATCAAGCCGGCCTGTCGGACGGGAAACCGACAAAAAAAAAAGACGTCCTTACGTCAAAATCGTAAGGACGTCCGGGAAACCTGTACTTCCTGGTTCCTTATCAGGAACTCCCCCCCACCCTCTTCTCAGCTCCGGGTTAAAATTTAGGCCATGGTCACTATTATTTCTCTCTTCTACCTGACTGCCTGCTCCATTTGATGATGATTAAACTTCTCATTCCCTGGATCCCACTCTTTCCCCATCAGTCAGCAACATATCACAGGCCCTAATCTCACTCACTTTGGCCCAAAGTCAATCCATTGGCTCAACAATAGCAATATGCAGATTGTACTTATTGCAGGGTCAACAATCTAATCATTCACAAACTGAAGCCAGACAACAGCAACCTGAAACGATGATCATAATATCAAATACAGCAGGGTGATTTTCTGGTGGTAAAGCAGTTGCAAGTTACATCTGATGGAATTACTAAAGGGTTATTGAGTTTTTCACTCTCATGAGATATCTGCTCCATTTAACTTCCTGTATGTGTTTTCTGTATATACTTGTATTTCTCATGCTGGGCATGTGAATTGTTCCAATTAGACTTTTTTCCTTTTTTTTGCTCAAGAGAGACACATTAAAGCACCCTTAATTTCCCTTAGGATGCTGACTTTTTAAAAAATGTTTTGGGAGAGGTGAAAATCGAGTATCAGATTAGAATGTGATCACTCAAAGTATGCATGGTTTGCAAAGATGTGCTTTAAAACTTATTAATTCAGTAATCCACTCTTCAGATATCTAGTCAATAAGTAAAACAAACTTACCAAACTCCTTGGGCACTGTGATGGAGTACAAACATGTCTGGCCACTTGTATAATTGTGAGGATAATTGGGTGAAAGAACCACTCCTTGAGATCCAGTGTGCTGTCCTCCACATGGAGCTGAAAAGGGAAGTAAGGTTTTATAAATACTGAACATCAGAAGTAAGGTGTAACTGAGAAGAAACATGTTCCATTACATCATAATAATAAACAGAGTCCTGGCCAAAATTTATCCCTCAACCAACACCTAAAATAGATGATTTGGTCATTTATCACATTGCTGTTTGTGGAACCTTGCAGTGCACAAATTGTCTGCTGCATTTCCGATATTACAACAGTGGCTAGCACCTTCCCAACAAAACACTTAGGGAACCATACCTGGCAGCACTGGTGACCAAGCTCAACTGAGTACAACACCTGAATGATTCTGGAACTGATGCAAGAGAAGATGGCATACATTAAAGGGCCCGGCAAAGTAAGAGTATCCATCAGTCCCATGTAGCAGGTAGATGGTCCAAGTTTGCAAGCCACAAAATGTTGCCTGTCCACTTGGTTGCATAGTTTGTACTCGCCCATGCAAAGCCCTCACACACCTTACTGCCCTTCCCTTGTATCTTATTCTTCAGCAGGGCACACATTCAGACTGCAACTTACAATAGATAACACCACCACACCTACCTCTTCCAAGGGCTTCTAACTTATAATCATTTTAACAAACCACAGTCACTTACAACGTTCAGGATGGATATAAAGTAGTCTTCGGTAATCCCCCGTACTTTGGGAAATGCATCCCTGCAGCTACATTGGGGCTGATTTTAACCCCGAGCGTATTTCGGCTAGGCAGAGGCCGGGGTAAGTGCGAAACACTGGCCTAAATTGGAGGTTCGGGGTATTTTAACTCCTGCCGGAAAGCAACTAAGTCATGAGAAGGGGGATTTTCGGAGGGTCTCGCAGGAGGGAAAGGGGGGGTGAGCCTGGAGCAGAGGAGGCTGCAACTTTCCTTATGTGGCCCAGAGGTGCATTCCTGCTCCGCCTGGCCCCACAAAGGAAAGATTTACACGACCTTGGGAGGGCCCCTTCTATCTGTAGACCTGCTTCAGCCTGGTGACATAATAGGACTCCAACTTACATAAATTCATAAGACCCCCCTATCAGTTTTAGAGGGCACCTCATCCACCTGCAGAACCCTGCAGGTTAAAATTTGAAATGGCGCAAAAGGGTTGGGGACTGAGTAGGTAAATGACCTGCTCGTTTCTAACTGCCCACCTGTCTGGTATGTACAGGCCATTTGGCCCAACTGGTCTATGCCAATGTTTATACTCCACATGAGCCTCCTCCCACTCTAATTACCTCTTCCCACCCTACCCCCGTAACCCTCTATTCCCTTCTCCCTCATGTATGCATCAAGCCTCCCCTCAAATGCATCAATGCTACCTGCTTTGACTATTCTCTGTGGCAACAAGTTCCACATTCTCACCACTCTCTGTGTAAAGAATTCCTCCTAAATTCTTTATTTGATCCGTTAGTGGCTATTTGATATTTATGTCCACTTGTTCCGGACTCAACCATGAGTGGAGACAGTTTCTTCGCATCCACCCTATCGAATCCCTTTATAATTTTGAAGACCGCAATCGGGTCTCCTCTTAGTCTTCTCTTTTCCAGAGAAGAGGCCCAGTTACTGTTCATTTTAATATTTTTGCCTTAAATCTGGGGCCTTAATGAGGCCAAGGCACAAAACTGTCGCAGGCACTGTGGCACGCAAAATTCATCAGACCATAGTATTGCAGCCCAATAGAAAATGGGCACTGGGCCTGCTAACCCAATTCCGTCATCCTCTGTACCCATGCTGTACCTCGTCTCCCTGTGCACAGCACCACAGGTTCTACCCCACAGAGGCTTAATACTCTTCAACTACAATGTCAAAGGTTATGGTCTTCAGAAAGTAAACAAAACAAGATAGACTTTATGAACGAAATTGCTCAACCATTACAACAACAACAATTTGCATTTGTATAGCGCCTTTAACCTAGTAAAACATCCCAAGGCGCTTCCCAGGAACGTTAACAGACAAACTTTGATACCGAGCCGCATAAGAGGATATTAGGACAGGTGACCAAAAGCTTGGCCAAAGGGATAGGTTTTAAGGAGCGTCTTAAAGGAGGAGAGAGAGGTAGAGAGGCGGAGAGGTTTAGGGAGGGAATTCCAGAGCTTAGATCCTAGGCAGCTGAAGGCACGGCCGCCAATGGTGGAGCGATTAAAGTCGGGGATGCACAAGAGGCCAAAATTGGAGGAGCGCAGAGGTCTCGGTGGGTTGTACGGCTGAAGGAGTTTACAGAGACAGGGAGGGGCAAGGGTGAGAATTTTAAAATCAAGGCGTTCCCAGACCGGGAGCCAATGTAGGTCAGCGAGCACAAGGGTGATGGGTGAACGGGACTTGGTGCGAGTTAGGGTACAGGCAGCAGAGTTTTGGATGAGCTCAAGTTTATGTAGGGTGGAAGATGGGAGGTCGGCCAGGAGAGCATTGGAATAGTCAAGTCTAGAGGTAACAAAGGCATGGTTGAAAGTTTCAGCAGCAAATGAGCTGAGGCAGGGGCGGAGGTGGATGTGTTACGGAGATGGAAGTAGGTAGTCTTGGTGATGGAGAGGATTTGGGGTCAGAAGCTCATCTCAGAGTCAAACAGGGTCAAGGTTATGAACGGTCTGGTTCGACCTTAGGCAGTGGCCAATCATTGTAGCCTATACTCGGCTTCAGCAAATGGAAGTTAAAGTTTGATTTGATACATGCATCCATGTTACATCCAAACTGGACAATAGATAACTAAAAAATACAAAATAGTTTACAATAGAGTAAAATCTGTTTAATTTGAACTTTTTTTTGATATACTCCATTCCTTGAATGTAAAGTTTTACATTTTCACCTTCAACCACTGAACATTATGGAGAGAAGGAAACTTTCTACTTCACTGAAACTGTAACAGGGGAATCAACAAATCACAGTTGTCAACGCACAATGATGGAAAATGTGCCAGCTAACATGTCTCCTGTTCACAGATAATGAATGCTTACCATGTCAATGGGCCATGAGACGTTTGTGACTGACACAAAGCACCTATGCTTCTTAGCTTATATTACTGCTTAACGACCCATTATGTTGGCCAAAGAAATGAAAATAAAGACTAGTGCAGCTGTTGTGTCTTGCCTTCTCTGTGTGTATCCGCAATAATTCTTGATTTTCAGGATGACTGTTACGTAATGTCGAATAAAGCAATGTCAGACTAATCAGAAAGTAAAGGCCACTCTGACGAACAACAAATGAGTTCACAATACTCTAATGTTTTCATAGACTTTCAAGTAATTCTCATCTGTCAAAAACAAGGCATCTGCAATTTCAGATTACCCACAAAGGAATACCCAACTCAATGGAAAGATTTTCTGCAGCGCGTGGTTCGAGAATAAACCCTACATTCAGTAAGTATTTGTATTCTAATGGGCTTTAGCAAATAAATGGAGGCAATATCACAAAAACGAAGACTAAGCTCTAAAATAATCTTTACTCATCAAATAAAAAGACACTCGCAATTTCAGAAAAATCCACAAAGGACTATACACAGCCCATCTCCAGAATGAGTTTGTCAATCACTTGGTGAAAGCTCCCGTAAAGTATCAGAAAGTACATGAACAGAAGCTGACAATCTATTTCTATAGGGAAAAATTGCAGTTACTGTGCAGCAGATATACAGAAAAAAGGTACTTAGGATTTTAATTTATTTTCTTGATGAACACTAAGAATTGTGAACATTAATTTTATTTTATTGTCGTCTCAATAGTTTTCAGTGTTTTCTCCATTTCTCTAAAAGGATATTTTTTTAGTTGTGGTATTGTACCACAAATTAACAAAACATCAGCATACATTAGTGATAAAGTTCACCAATCACCAAAAGTCACAAGTCAAACATCAATGTTTGGAGAGGCTCTGAGGCAGAGATCTGCAACATCCATTCAATTTACAAATGGCACTCTCCTTATTTCGGAAGCTTTGGTTCCCACTAACGACACAGCCAGATGTTGTATGGTATTCTACATAGGTCAAAAGCAGCCATTTGCATATAAGTTGCATGATGATTACCCAACTTCCCTTCCTGTCAATCATGTTAGCTGACATTGTAAATGGTTCCCTCTCTTCGGGTACTGTCCTTCATGCATCTGTCGTCATCATCCAACTCCTTGAAAAAAACACTCTTCACCTGTCTGTCCTTGCAAACTACCTCCAGTTCTCCAAGCTCCTTTTCCTCTCCAAAGTCTTTGAGGGGTTGTCACCTCCCAAATATGTGCCCATCTTTCCCACAGCTCCAAATTTGAACTTCTCCAATCAGGTTTCTGTCCCTGCCACAGCACTGAAACGACCCCAATCGAAGTGACAAAGAAATCCTCTGTGACTGTGACCGTGTTAAACTATCCCTCCTCATCCTTCTCGTCCTCCCTGCAGTCTTTGACACAGTTGACCACATCATTCTCCTTCAGCGCCTCTCCTCCATTGTCCAGCTCAGTGGGACTGCCCAGGCCGAGTTCCACTCTTACCTATTCAGTCATAGCCAGAGAATCTCCTGCAATGGCTTCTCATATTGCCCCTGCATCATTACCTAGGGACTCCCCCAAGGATGTATCCTTGGCCCCTTCCTATTTCTCATCTACATACTGTTCTTCGGTGACATCATCCCAAGACGTGATGTCAAATTCTACATGTACGCCAAAGACACCCTGCTCTACCTCCCACCATCTCTCTCAACACCGCCCCCACTGCCTCTGGATTGTCAGCCTGCTTGTCCGACATCCATTCCTGGATGAGCCACAATTTCCTCCAATTAAAGATCAAAGCCATTGTCTTTGACTCCTGCCATAAATTCTGTTGCCACCAATTCTAACCCACTCCCCAGCCACTGTCTCAAGCTGAACCTGACCGTTTGCAACCTCGGCATCCTACTTGACTCTGGGCAGAGTTTCCAACTCCATATCCGCTCCATCACAAAGTCCGTCTATTTCCACCTCTGTAACATCGACCGACTTCTCCCCTGCCTCAGCTTATCTGCTGTTGAATCCTTCATCCACGCCCTTGTTACCTCCAGACTCAACTATTCTAATGCTCTCCTGGCTGGACTCCCATTTTCCACCCTCCATAAGCTTAAGTTGATCCAGAACGCTGCTGCCTGTAGCTTAACCTGCACCACCTCATTCACCCATCATTCCTGAGCTCGCTGGCTTACATCAGCTCCCGGTCCACCAACCTTAAATTCTCATCTTCGTGCTCAAATCCCTCCATGGCCTTGCCCCTCCCTATCTCTGTAACCTCTTCCAGATCTACAGCCCTCAGAGAACCCTGTATTCCTCCAATTCTCACCACTAACCCATCCCCCACTCCCTTCACCCCACCATTGGCAGCCGTCCTTTCAGCTGTATAGGCCCTAAGCTCTGGAATTCCCTCTCTAACCCTCTCCGCCTCGCTCTCTTCCTTTAAGACCCTCCTTAAAACCTACCTATTTAACCAAGCGTTTAGTCATCCCCCCTAATATCTCCTTCTTTAGCACCTGTGAAGCGTCTTGGGACATTTTCCGACGGTAGGTGCTATATGAACTTCTCCAAGTAGTTGTTGAAAGAAGAAAGAAATACTCGCATTTATACAGCACCTTTCACGACCTCAGGTAGTTCCAAAGCACTTTACAACCAATGAAGTACTTTTGAAGTTGCAACAGAAAGAAAGAACTTGCATTTGTAAGAATGCATAATGTAGGAAATGCGGCAGCCAACGTGCGCACAGCAAGGTCTCACAAACAGCAATGAAATAAACGATCAGATCATCTGTTTTAGGTATTAGTTGAAAAATTTGTTGGCTAGGGCACTGGGAGAACGCCCCTGCTCTTCTTGGAATAGTGCCATGGGATCTTTAACGTCCACCTGAGAGGGCAGACGGGGTCTCGGTTTCAATCAACCCGATAGATAGTACTTCTGACAGTGCAGCCTAGATTAAGAGCTCAAATCTCTGGAGCGCAACTGGAACCCACAACCTTCTGACTCAGAGGCGAGAATGCTCCCACTGAGCGAAGGCTGACACCTTATTATTACAATTCTGGCATTTTATTGCCCGTGGAATCGTATTAAGCTCTCCCAATGGACATCAATTTAAATGCAGTATTTTTTGAGAAATGTACTTTCATCATATATTTTTAAAGCGTAAAATATATTTGTGGGCTCGTTAGTTCCTTCATTATAATATGATGCTGAACAAACATGAACTGTCTCCTGACACAATGGAATATTCATTGAGGAGACTTTAAACTTGGAGAGCTGTAGCAGCTCTTCTGCTCCACGATGATAATTATAACAAGCTTCAGACATTCCGATTTCTTCAAAGAACCTCTCATAGTAAGAAATGATAAATTATTTTATCTGTCCTTCTAATTCTGTTGGAAACTTCAAAAATAATTTCTGGATGAAATATTTTAAAATAAAATGAATGAACTTTGAAAGTTAGAAAGGGCCGTTGTTATGAGTAATGAAGATTTAAGGAGTGAATAAGAAAGCTTTAGTAATTTGAGGAGTCATATGATGTTAGAAAATACAACATCCACAACCCTTTTGGGGGAAAGTTCCAGATTTCTACTACCTTTCGTGTGAAAAAGTACTTCCTGATTTTGTTCCTGAATGGCCTGGCTCTAATTCTAATATTATGTCCCCTTGTTCTTGCGAGATCTCTTAGACTTGTGAGTGACATGAAAAAATTGTATCTTTAAAAAAAATCGGAAGAAGCAAGACCTCACTGCCCGAAATGGCATGGGGGGATCAAAATGTGGTGATTCAATCAGTGCACTGCGAAAGAACTGCAGGTTGTGAACCTAGAGGGTAGAACAGAGGACAGAGAAATATCTGAGTTAATGGAAAAACAGGCAGAGGAGCGATTACTGCACAAATAAAGCGATCTGAGAGAAAACTAGATAGGCATGAACATGGGTTGGAGGCTATGTGATGGTAATTTGTTTTGAAGTTAATGGTGCCAGACCCTAAGGCTATGGAGACGTCCAAGACAATGAAAGGTGATTCATTGAAGTGTTCAAGAGCAGAGGTCCAGAGTTGGGCAACATAGGCATCAAGATCTGCAGTGAAGTAGCCATGCCTCAAACTGCATTGATGATCATGGATTAGGCCAGAGCTCTTCAGATGAGAAATAATTTGACAGTAGACAATGCCGATGTAAGAATAATAGTTCAAAGGGCAAGAAGGATCACATTTCTTAGGGGTAAGGTGAACACAGGCAAATATTCACAAAGGAAAACTGGACAGGGGCAAATGAGATTGAAGATACAGTGTAGGACATGGGTAAATTCAAAGGCACACAGACGCCCTCGTAAGAACGGGATATGACGCTAGACTTGTCGATCGACAGTTCCGACGGGCCACAGCGAAGAATCGCATAGACCTCCTCAGAAGACAAACACAGGACGCAACCAACAGAGTACCCTTCGTCGTCCAGTACTTCCCCGGAGCGGAGAAACTACGCCATGTTCTCCGCAGCCTTCAACATGTCATCGATGACAACGAACACCTCGCAAAGGCCATCCCCACGCCTCCACTACTCGCCTTTAAACAGCCACCCAACCTCAAACAGATTATCGTTCGCAGCAAGTTACCCAGTTTTCAGGAGAACAGCGTCCACGACACCACACAACCCTGCCACGGCAACCTCTGCAAGACATGCCAGATCATTGACACGGATACCACCATCACACGAGAGGACACCACCCACCAGGTACATGGTTCATACTCCTGTGACTCGGCCAACGTTGTCTACCTCATACATTGCAGGAAAGGATGCCCCGGAGCATGGTACATTGGCGAGACCATGCAGACACTGCGACAACGGATGAACGGACACCGTGCAACAATCGCCAGACAGGAGGGTTCCCTCCCAGTCGGGGAACACTTTAGCAGTCAAGGACATTCAGCCACCGATCTTCGGGTAAGCGTTCTCCAAGGCGGCCTTCGAGACACAAGACAACGCAAAATCGTCGAGCAGAAGTTGATAGCCAAGTTCCGCACCCATGAGGACGGCCTCAACCGGGATCTTGGGTTCATGTCACGCTACACATAACCCCACCAGCAAAAAGGGGAAAAAAATTATGTTTTTAATATTCCCTCTCTCTCACTGCCATTTGGGTCTCTTTCTCTCTGTCTGTGTAATTGACACAATGTATATCCAGTGTACTGGGACGTGCTGTTCTCCGTGACTGGCCTGTTTGAATAACAACGACACCTTTTGATTGGTGTGATGCTGTCCCAGCCTAGTATAAGATATGCGATTTGAAAACCTTTTCACTCATTCACCTGACGAAGGGGATAATCTCCGAAAGCTTGTGATTTTAAAATAAATTTGTTGGACTATAACCTGGTGTTGTAAGATTCCTTACATTTGTCCACCCCAGTCCATCACCGGCATCTCCACATCACCGCTGGTCAGTATTTGTTCAGAAAACGAGGCAGTACAACATCCCACTCTTAGCCATGCCATCAAAGGGAGGTGCCAGGTAGCTATTTCCCCACAGAAAAAGACGGAATAAATTCAAGAGTGAACACTAAGGTGCTGTCACAGATCTCCAAGCTGCCTGTTAAGAAGAATGGCCTTCATTGCCACTGACAAGTTCCTGCAGAAGATAGATCTGCAGCTTCAGGTCTTCATGGGGCATCTTACAGAGGTGGCCAATTGGTTCCTTGATGAAGCGCAGTCTGCACAAGCACAGCTCCTCCAACAGTGCCTCAAATTACATTTGTTCCCTGTATACTCTCTGCAGGGGGTGGGGGGAATAGGAGGGAGATTGATTCAGTCTCCGGACATGGTTCCTCAAACACCTACTCCCTCTGCTCCTCCCCCAGGTAGTCCATGATAATCAAGAACAGGGGAATATCCAGTGGATAGAGTATTACAATGCTTTCACCTTCCGAACATGTAGAAAGGGGATCCTGAAATTAATTGCCTTCAGACACGAGCAAGTCACTGGATGGCAAAACTGAGAGAATTAGAAAAAGCAATCGCTGAGAACAATTTCCAAATTGCTAGGGTGAGGCTCCACCGTTTTAATGGTCCCTTTGTTGGTCCCTCAGGTTGAGATTCATGTGACGACCTTAAGTCGCATCAATACCAGATCTCTCACGCCATCATTTTTCAGTCTAAGTGGCTGCGGTGCAAATAATGGCATAAATCCTGCAGAATGGCTCGCCATTGACTGCAATGGTGGGCTGAGTGACGAGAACAAACTTATATCGGCTTAGGCGAGGCTATCGGCAAATTATGGCATAACTTACTCCATTATTTCTTCGAACTTTTATATATTAATAATGGCATATGACATTATTACATCATTACTTCGGCCCAATTTTCCAGCAAATTCAGGCCCATTGTCCCATCACTTGCAGTTAATTTTATCCTTCCAATCAGAAAAAGACAAGAATATTAAAAATAGAATCATTCAGAAATGGAAGCATTGAGCTGCCTAATACTTTTACAGTTCTCTAATATTTTGAGCTGTACAATATCATATTGAATGTGTAACCTTACTAAAGATCATAATGAAAAATTAAAACTTGTGCTGGGAGGATGGCCAATTTCTATCATCACCTGTAAACTGTTATGCACCAAGACACAGCGTTCTTGCCCACTCAATTAAAAATGGTGTTTATACATTACCAATGCAAGAAGGAAGAGGTCTATTCCAGACTGGCTTCTCATCAGCCCCAATGATGCACATGATTGTAGCAAGACTTGCTAATTTGTAGCCAGCATCGCAGTGGTAGGTAACAGTGGAACCGAGTTTAAAGTCCATGCCAATGCGTGTGCCATTCATTATGTTTCCGGGGTCAAAACAAGCTTCCCGTGGTTTCTCTGTAATAAAATGGAATAAAGTAGAACTTCACAAAAGGGAACATTTTCCAATCGAGCATTTTCAATGAAACGGGAATAAACAAACAATAGAAAAGTGGAAATGTTCTGCAGCTACCTATGGATTCTGGAGGAACTGGTCAGTGAAACTTTGCTACATGGGTAAGAGTTAAAAAGATTACATGCAAAGGTGTAACGCACTTGAGCCTAAATCCATGCAGAACAGAAAGTGTAGGTTCGACTCCCGGTGTTGGCTTAACTGATCTTAGCCAGGACAGCAGTTAAGAAAGAGAACATGAACCAAGATTCCTGTTCCTGATTGTAATCCAGTGATTCATGTGAGGACAGGATTAAGCTTGGCTGTGATGTCTTTCACAGTCAATATATCCCTTTGGTATTTGCTGTACTGGCTCACACATGAAGAATGGTTATTTGAGTAAGGCAACAGATGGCTGCTGGCACCTGTGGAAATGTACACCAGCAACAGTCTGGGAAGGAAGGAAAACAGTTGGCAAGAATAGCTAAATGTTGACACTTTGGAGAAGAATCTTGCAAGGTTTAGAACTGGCAGTACATCTGAATCCCAATTGCATTTTAGCAGGGATTTAACCAGTGGCAGGAATTTCACACATTCGCATTACAGAATATATTGATGCAAACTAACAGGCAGATTCTTGATATTCAAGAAACTTTGAGATATTTTACTTTTTTCTTCCTTTTTCCTCCTAGTGGCCTCTTTCTGCATCGCTCATAACTGGCAACCACGAATGCAGGAAAATAGACTTGGTCCGAAGCCTCCCTCCATCACAGTCATACTATGTCCAGTCTCTAGAGCAGTACGAGAGCTGCTTGAGATTACTCTTCCACTGATTTTCTCTCCCTCTCTGTCAAGGAGTGCCTGTTAGATTGCATCATTATATCCTGCAATGCGAATGTGTGATATTCCTGCCACTGGTTAAATCCCCGTTAAAATGTAATTGGGATTCAGACTGCACAGTGACTAATCATAACATCACAGCTGACAGTAAATCACTGCATAATTACTTGTGTGAAACTGGACTGAACACCTCTGCAGGGCAGCCTGTTGAGGTTCGCACAGCACTGTACCACAATGTTGCTTATAAACAGAGTAAGGACTGAGTGAGGAGAGTGAATTAGAGTGGGTGAATTCAACGACAAATCAGGTAGAGAAAGAAAAATAGAGAGAGGGAAAGAAAGATTGGATTAAGAGAGAAAGAAAAAACAAGCAAAAGAAAAGTAAGAAAAAATATTTAAACATGTAAAATTTGACATTTTTAAAATCTCCTAAAACAGTTCACAACCGGAAGGAATGAGACTCCACGGTTTTAATTGTTCAGTGTCTGGGCAAAAGAGGTTGATTGGCAGTCATTAACAATTATCATGTCGCTAAAAGGGTACTTACGCTGTTAATTACTAGACTTAACTTTCTGTGGCGTGTTTAATGGGCAATTAATGCGCAAATGCAGCAACTTCACGAAAATCACGGGGAGGTGAAGAGCGAGTTGCCGTTTTCGTGAAGCTAACGGCAGAGCGGCGAAAATCAGCCAGCAACTTGTGGCGATTCGCAATTCACGGGGCATCTCTTCCTCACCACAAGTTGCTGGCCGATTTGCGCGTTAATAATGGTGCGTGTCGTTTAGACACCGTTATTTTTTCAGCAAAATCTGGGCCATTAAATTCCATCCAAACGCACAGTGGATACACAATGCATAAAAATGGAACCCGGTTTGTTTTACATGGGGAAGGCATAACAACTCAAAAGACACAGATAAAGCTCTTCCTCACAAATATTAGTATATTTTATTAAACCTCCCCTCCCCTGTCCTTGGTTGTGCACATCTCTCAAACTTTACATTTAAATGTTTTGTTATCAAAAAAAGTATTCAGAAGGTAATATAAAGAAGGCATTCAGAAAAACACAGCAGGTCAGTCTGCATCTGAAATATATGTAATGTTGCTGTTGGAACCCTCCATCAGAATTCATCCTGAAACATTAACCTCTTTTATCTTTCAGATACCAACTGATCTGCTGTGCATTTAAAAGATGTTCCTGATTTCCAGCATTTACCATTTTGCTTTTTATCTGTGCACAAAGTCATATTTGGGTTTGCTGTAAAAATTAAAAGCCAAATTAAATTATTTAAAATGTTTCTTATGTGGAAAAATAAAACATGGTTGCTTCATATGACAGCTGATATACATTTAGAAAATAATAAAAATGTTAAATATAGCTTTAATAACACATCCAAACACGGACACTTCTATTCCTCATATACTGGAAAGAAAATTTAACTGATAGTAGGTGATTAATATTTATATTAAAAATATAAATGTTCATGAAATCAGAATCAAAAGTGTTTGAGTAAGAGCAATTTGGGCCCCTTAAAAACTGATAATGGTGATATTGTAAATGAAAATAAGGAAATGGCAGTCATGTTGAATAATTACTATGAATCAGTATTTACAGTAGAGGAGGAGGATAGCATGCCGGACACCCCAAGGAAACTAATTTTGAATCAGGGACGGGGACTCACCATAATTAATGCCAGCAAATTAATAGTAATGATGAAAATAATGGCACTAAAGAGTGACAAGTCCCCAGGACCAGATGGTTTCCATTCCATGGATTTAAAGGAAGTAGGTAAGAACATTGCAGATGCCCTAACTATAATCTTCCAAAGTTCTCTTCATTCAGGAACTGTTCCTTTAGATTGGAAAATTGGACATGTCACTCCGCTATTTAAAAAAGGGAAGAGAGGGAAACCAGGGAATTACAGACCAGTTGGCCTAACATCTGTTGTCGGGAAATTACTAGAGTCTATAATTAAAGATAGAGTGACTGAACACCTTGAAAATTTTCAGCTGATCAGAAAGCCAGCATGAATTTGTAAAGGATAGATCAAATCTGATTGAATTTTTTGAAGAGGTGACGGAAATATTAGACAGGGGAATGTCTATGGATGTTGTTTAAATGAACTTCCAGAAGGCATTCGATAAAGTCCATCATAAGAGACTGTTAGCTAAAGTTGAAGCTCATGGAATTGAGGGCAAATTATTGACCTGGTTAGGAAATTGGCTGAGTGGCAGGAGGCAAAAAGTAGGGGTAATGGGCAGGTACTCAAATTGGCAGGATGTGACTAGTGGTGTCCACAGGGATCTGCGTTGGGGCCTCAATTATTCACTGTATTTATTAACGGCTTAGATAACGGGATAGAGAGCCACACATCCTAGATTGTCAATGACACAAAGATAGGCAGCATTGTAAGCTGTGTAGAAGGAAGCATAAAATTACAGAGAGATATTAATAGATTAAGTGAATGGGCAAAGCTGTGGCAAATGGATTTTAACATAGGCAAGTGTGAAGTCATCCACTTTTGACCTAAAAAGGATGGATCAGAGTACTTTCTAAATGGTGAAAAGCTCGAAACAATGGAGATCCAAAGAGACTTCGGGGTCCACGTATATATAAGAACATAAGAAAAAGGAGCAAGAGTAGGCCAATCGGCCCCTCGAGCCTGCTCCGCCATTCAATAAGATCATGGCTGATCTGATCCTAACCTCAAATCTAAATTCATGTCCAATTTCCTGCCCGCTCCCCGTAACCCCTAATTCCCTTTACTTCGAGGAAACTTTCTATTTCTGTTTTAAATTTATTTAAATCTATAACATAGATCATTAAAATGTCATGGACAGGTACAGAAAATAATCAAAAAGGCTAATGGAATGCTGGCCTTTATATCTAGAGGATTAGAATACAAGGGGTTAGAAGTTATACTACAGCTATACAAAGCCCTGGTTAGACCACACCTGGAGTACTGTGTTCAGTTCTGGGCACTGCACCTGAGGAAGGATATATTGGTGTTGGAGGGAGAGCAATGCAGATTTACTAGAATGATACTTGGACCCCAAGGGTTAAATTACGAGGAGGGATTACACAAACTAGGGTTGTATTCCCTGGAATTTAGAAGATTGAGGGATGATTTGATTGAAATTTTCAAGATATTAAGGGGAACTGATAGGGTAGATGGAGAGAAACTATTTCTGCTGCTTGGGGAGTCTAGGACTCGGGGACATAAACTAAAAATTAGAGCCAGGACTTTCAGGAGTGAAGTTAGGAAACACTTCTACACACAAAGGGTGGTAGAAGTTTGGAACTCTCTTCCGCAAAGGGCAGTTGATGCTAGCTCAATTGTTAATTTTAAATCTGAGATTGATAGATTTTTGTTAACCAAAGGTATTAAGGGTTATGGGGCTAAGGCAGGTTTTTGGAGTTAGGTCACAGATCAGCCATGATCTCATTGAATGGTGGAACAGGTTCGAGGTGCTAAATGGCCTACTCCTGTTCCTATGTTTCTAAGGATGAGGAACTCAAAATACCTCAAAACACAACATTTTTCCAATTACCTTTGGGTTTTTGTAACCTGGATTACATGTTAAGACAGACAGCTATAAAAATCAGATTATTAAGTAAATGTCGCTTCTTTGCATTTTTTTAAAAACAGAAGTTACTAACTACAGTTTCAGGATCCAAAGATGTGTAAGCATTTAAACGCTACTATGTATTAACCAGATAGCGGGAAAATTAGTACCTTTATAATCGATGGCAAATCCCGCCATGCTGACAGAGGCATCACTACGAAAGGCCAGGTAAAGGCTATTGCCACTGCTCTCAATTCTCTCAGGTGACTGTGATCCTTGAAAGCTGCCAATTAAGGGGCTGTTGGAATCTTCCCCTTCATAGATATGAAGAAAATCATAGCTGGGCTCCATACTGAAACTAAAACAAAATGAACAAGATCAAAAAGATGTTAGGCAGAAATGTTGACTCTGATATACTTCAGAATAAAAGTAGGGCTGTTAACATTAATAAGTAACGTGCCTGTACAGACGGCAGAATGTAATTACACTGCATGATATTTAACCGAAAAATATTATTTTTCTGGGAATTCACCTTTTAAATATCAGTGCTATGACATAGTCCGGATTGACTTTAATTCTCCAGTCACATTCTTTCCCGTGAGGATAAGGCTGAGGGTAGTTAGGCGATAAAATGACGCCCGCAGGGCCTGTCAGATTCCCTCCACAGGCAGCTGTCACAACAACAAAAAAAAAACAGAAAATCAAACATTCTCCTGCTTACTCAAACTAAAGAAACACTGATGGGGAGATTGAAGAGTGGTTTGTTTACTCTCAAACAACAGAAAATTACTTACAGCACGCTGTGTGGCATTGGGCAAAAGGCTGCTCAGAACAGCAACCTTGGTAGCAGAGCAATAAGAATTACCCGAGGGCTTTAAATCAACTGGGTCTCTGGTATTTTCTGTATTTCTAATGCTGCAAGAATAGTTTCTTACATGCACCGTTGAAACACTGCCCACTTTAAAGTTATTCACTTACTTACGGATGCCTGAGGGCACTGATGCAAGTGAAGTACATTAAGCAATTATGCTTCACTTGTGCTGGCAAGGGATATGCCTGCCAATACTGGTGCCACACCAGTTTCTTCTGAAACTGAGAGAATCACAGCATATGCCCAGGCACATAACGTGCTTCCCCTGGTCCTGCGGCACTCCAAATTGCACGGGAAATCTCAGTGCCCAGTGTGGACAGCACGCTTCACCTGGCTGCACGACTGAAATCTAATCACTGGCAGGATGATTCTACCTGTCCAACAGGCCAGTTCCTAAACACAACATGGCCTGCTGTCACGACCCATTTTGATTTCTGGAATGCTGCATGGCACACTCCTTTGCAATGGTCTTGTTCGAAATCATCTATCCGTCAATCCCTTGATGATTTATTATGGACTTAAGAATATTAGACCACAAATTCTATATTAAATTTATGTCAATACTAATTTGCCACCGTGTTTGTGGTAAAACAAATGCATTTGAGACTGACTTACGGGGTTAATATATATCTCTTGTTACTTTACACTGTTAAATAAAATCTGGCTCAAAAATGCAGCTTGTTTATTCAAAAGAAACAACGCGCAAACAAATAATCTTTAGCAACTTTCAACTCTCGCTCAGGAAAGAAAATAAAATGAAGTGAAAGCACACTTTGCAAATGACAATAAAATACACGTTTCAATAAGAATTTATAATTTAAACCAGACTTTATCAAAAAACCTGAAACATTTTAATAGCCAGAGCAAGGTGTGTGTACCAATGATACCTGAGGATTGTAATAAAATTATTTTTGCCATCAATGTGTTATTTATAAAATAAAACTGGCCTAACAATTTTCCGAGCAGCTCGAACATGTTTAGGTTTCATGCCAAGTCATACGATCACAAGTTCTCAACAATATTTCCTCAGTCTTTTGATAACTGATAGGTACTTTAGGTCGAAGTCTCGTTTGCATGTCATTGTAACTGTTGATGTGCATTATATACATTCTGTTGGAAAGACAACAGATATTTTCCAATTTGAAATGTTAACATTAATTTAACAACAAAGAAATAAAATAACTTGTACTTTAGACAGCTTCCCAAATATCTATTTGGATTGTAGTTATGCTTTTTTAAAGTTTCTTAAAAATTGAAAATAGACAAAGGTACAACTTTACAATACCATTCAAACCCAGATGCTGATTTTTAATATAACTGCACAAATTTTAAAACCGAGTCTAGTTTTAAAACATGCTGACAGAACGTTAAAAAGTCAGTCCCCGATTGAAATGTCCATCTGGTGAAAGTTGAGGCTGCAATAAAGAATATATTATGGACAGTTATCTTCATGATTTCAGCACACAGCAGTCTTCAATCTAATTTTCCTGGTAGTCTGATTAGACTCCTTTGGAACATAGGAACATAGGAACAGGAGTAGGCCATTCAGCCCCTCGTGCCTGCTCCGCCATTTGATAAGATCATGGCTGATAGAGTCATAGAGTTATACAGCATGGATAGAGGCCCTTCGGCCCATCGTGTCCGCACCGGCCATCAAGCCCTGTCTACTCTAATCCCATATTCCAGCATTTGGTCCGTAGCCTTGTATGCTATGGCATTTCAAGTGCTCATCCAAATGCTTCTTGAATGTTGTGAGGGTTCCTGCCTCCACAACCCTTTCAGGCAGTGAGTTCCAGACTCCAACCACCCTCTGGGTGAAAAATTTCTTTCTCAAATCCCCTCTAAACCTCCCGCCTTTTACCTTGAATCTATGCCCCCTTGTTATAGAACCCTCAACGAAGGGAAAAAGCTCCTTAGTATCCATCCTATTTGTGCCCCTCATAATTTTGTACACCTCAATCATGTCCCCCCTCAGCCTCCTCTGCTCCAAGGAAAACAAACCCAATCTTCCCAGTCTCTCTTCATAGCTGAAGCGCTCCAGCCCTGGTAACATCCTGGTGAATCTCCTCTGCACCCTCTCCAAAGCGATCACATCCTTCCTGTAGTGTGGCGAACAGAACTGCACACAGTACCCCAGCTGTGGCCTAACCAGTGTTTTATACAGCTCCATCGTAACCTCCTTGCTCTTATATTCTATGCCCCAGCTAATAAAGTCAAGTATCCCATATGCCTTCTTTACCACCCTATCTACCTGTTCCGCCGCCTTCAGGGATCTGTGAACTTGCACACCAAGATCCCTCTGACCCTCTGTCTTGCCTAGGGTCCTCCCATTCATTGTGTATTCCCTTGCCTTGTTAGTCCCTCCAAAGTGCATCACCTCGCACTTTTCCGGGTTAAATTCCATTTGCCACTGTTCCGTCCATCTGACCAACCCATCTATATCGTCCTGCAGACTGAGGCTATCCTCCTCGCTATTTACCACCCTACCAATCTTTGTATCATCAGCGAACTTACTGATCATACCTTTTACATTCATATCCAAGTCATTAATGTAGACCACAAACAGCAAGGGACCCAGCACCGATCCCTGTGGTACCCCACTGGCCACAGGCTTCCAGTCACAAAAACAACCTTCGACCATCACCCTCTGCCTTCTGCCACTAAGCCAGTTTTGTATCCAAAGTGCCAAGGCACCCTGGATTCCATGGGCTCGTACCTTCTTGACCAGTCTCCTGTGCGGGACTTTATCGAAGGCCTTACTGAAATCCATGTATACCACATCCACTGCGTTACCCTCATCCACACGCCTAGTCACCCCCTCAAAAAATTCAATCAAATTAGTCAGATATGATCTTCCCTTGACAAAGCCATGTTGACTATCCCTGATTAATCCTTGCTTCTCCAAGTGGAGACTAATTTTGTCCTTCAGAATTTTTTCCAATAATTTTCCTACCACTGATGTTAGGCTCACTGGCCTGTAGTTCCCCGGTTTTTCCCTACTCCCCTTCTTGAATAATGGTATTACATTAGCGGTTCTCCAGTCCTCTGGCACATCCCCTGTGGCCAGAGAGGTTCTGAATATATGTGTTAGAGCCCCCGCAATCCCAGATGCTGATTTTTAATATAACTGTGCAGTTCTATGTTTCTATGTTCCTATGTTCCTATGTTTCTATGTTCCTATGTTCATATGTTTCTATGTTCCTATGTTTCTATGTTCCTATGTTTCTATGTTCCTATGTTCCCATGTTTCTATGTTCCCATGTTTCTATGTTCCTATGTTTCTATGTTTCTATGTTCCTATGTTTCTATGTTCCTATGTTTCTAAGTTCCTATGTCCCTATGTTCCTATGTTTCTATGTTCCTATGTTCCTATGTTTCTATGTTCCTATGTTCCTATGTTTCTATGTTCCTATGTTTCTATGTTCCTATGTTTCTATATTCCTATGTTCCTATGTTTCTATGTTTCTATGTTCCTATGTTTCTATGTTCCTATGTTTCTATGTTTCTATGTTTCTATGTTCCTATGTTTCTATGTTCCTATGTTTCTATGTTTCTATGTTCCTATGTTTCTATGTTCCTATGTTTCTATGTTCCTATGTCCCTATGTTCCTATGTTTCTATGTTCCTATGTTTCTATGTTCCTATGTCCCTATGTTCCTATGTTTCTATGTTCCTATGTCCCTATGTTGCTATGTTTCTATGTTCCTATGTTTCTATGTTCCTATATTTCTATGTTCCTATGTTTCTATGTTCCTATGTTCCAAAGGGGTCTCATCAGACTACCAGGAAAATTAGATTGAAGACTGCTGTGTGCTGAAATCATGATCTGTGATCTAACTCCATATACCTGCCTTTGGCCCATATCCCTTAATACCTTTGGTTGCCAAAAAGCTATCTATCTCACATTTAAATTTAGCAATTGAGCTAGTATCAATTGCCGTTTGGGGAAGAGAGTTCCAAACTTCTACCACCTTTTGCGTGTAGAAATGTTTTCTAATCTCGCTCCTGAAAGGTCTGGCTCTAATTTTTAGACTGTACCCCCTACTCCTAAAATCCCCAACCAGCGGAAATAGTTTCTCTCTATCCACCCTATCCGTTCCCCTTAATATCTTATAAACTTCGATCAGATCACCCCTTAACCTTCGAAACTCGAGAGAATACAACCCCAATTTGTGTCATCTCTCCTCGTAACTTAACCCTTGAAGTCTGGGTATCATTCTAGTCAACCTACGCTGCACTCCCTCCAAGGCCAATATGTCCTTCCGAAGGTGCGGTGCCCAGAACTGCTCACAGTACTCCAGGTGCGGTCTAACCAGGGTTTCGTATAGCTGCAGCATAACTTCTGCCCCCTTGTACTCGAGTCCTCTAGATATAAAGGCCAGCATTCCATTAGCCTTCTTGATTATTTTCTGCACCTGGTCATGACACTTCAATGATCTATGTACCTGAACCCCTAAGTCCCTTTGGACATCCACTGTTTTTAACTTTTTACCATTTAGGAAGTACCCTGTTCTCTTCTTTTTTGATCCAAACTGGATGACCTCACATTTGTCTACATTGAATTCCATTTGCCACAGTTTTGCCCATTCACCTAATCTATCAATATCGCTTTGTAATTTTATGTTTTCATCTACACTGCTTACAATGCCACCAATCTTTGTGTCATCGGCAAACTTAGATATGAGACTTTCTATGCCTTCATCTAAGTCGTTAATAAATATTGTGAATAATTGAGGCCCCAAGACAGATCCCTGCGGGACTCCATTAGTCACATCCTGCCAATGTGAGTACCTACCCATTATCCCTACTCTCTGTCGCCTTTCGCTCAGCCAACTTCCTAACCAAGTCCGTACTTTTCCCTCGATTCCATGGGCTTCTATCTTAGCTAACAGTCTCTTATGTGGGACTTTAACAAATGCCTTCTGGAAGTCCATATAAATAACATCCATTGACATTCCCCTGTCCACTACTTTAGTCACCTCTTCAAAAAGTTCAATCAGGTTTGTCAGGCACAACCTACCTTTCACAAATCCATGCTGGCTCTCTCTGATTAACTGAAAATTCTCGAGGTGTTCAGTCACCCTATCCTTAATTATGGACTTCAGCATTTTCCCCACAACAGGTTTTAGGCTAACTGGTCTATAATTCCCTGGTTTCCCTCTCTCTCCTTTCTTAAAAAGCGGAATGACATGCGCAATTTTCCAATCTAGAGGAACAGTTCCTGAATCTAGAGAACTTTGAAAGATTATAGTTAGGACATCCGCAATGTGCTCACCTACTTCCTTTAAAACCCTGGGATGGAAACCAACTGGTCCTGGGGATTTGTCACTCTTTAGTGCTATTGGGGTGATATTCCCGATTTTGATAGATTTTGTGAAAAAGTTGACGTGAGTGCGAAAGGAGAAAAAGGTGGATTTGTTCACTAAAATCGACAGGGGGTATTCTGGGCCTTGCGAGTTAATTAATTGCCCAATATGGTATCAAGTCAAAAGATCAGGAAGTTCACTCCTAGATTTGTGATAGCTAGTTGACCTCAACTGGGGAAGCAGATAGGGTGTTACAATCCAATGCGGCTTCTGGGATTAGGGAGAGAACATATTCATCAGGGTTCCTGCTCTCAATTACAATTTGGATTGGACATGGCTCTGATGGCAGCCCCCCGGCCCGCCCTCGCCCACCACCCCCAGATTAAATAACCTTTGGCACTCACTAGGTTAACAGATGAAGAAGGGCCATTTGTGTGCCCATGGAATCATGCCTTAGCGTGATCCTATCCTATATCGCCCTTGTTTACTTTGGGAACAATTTTAACCGAACCCGCCATTCGGGAAACTGGCAAAATTGGGTGCAACATTGGTTTTACACCCTGCCCAATTTTACTCTGCATCAAAGTCATTGGACAGGGTGTCAAACTGGCATTCCATCGATCCCATGGATTTCCCACCTGGCGAGTTACGTTAAAATTACCCCCTTAGTGTCCATTTTCTTTACGCCTCTGTGACTTATCTTTGGATGCTTTTCTATGTTAAAGGCGTTTTGTAAATGGAAGCTCATCGTTGTTGGGGAATCGGGTGAGAACAAAACAAAAAAATCATCTAATTGAACACAGGGGATGGAAAAACTTCTGAAAGGAAGGAAACCCAGCCAGAAATCATGGTTCATATTGGAAAAAATTACATAGGAAAGATTAGGAGGGAGAGCTCGACTACAATGCAAGACATTGAGGCGGTAATCTAGGGATGACTTCTGATGCCATGTGCTGGACAAGTTAGGGAGAAGCAGAGTAAATGAGTCAATATGTAGCTAGAAAGTTGATGTAAAAGAAAATGTTCCAGATTCCTAGGCCGGCACTTGAACTGGACCAGGATCAATCTCTCTGTAGAAAGGGTAAAATGGATGCCTTGAAGTTCTATAATATGAATGCTAGGAATCTTAAGGAATAAAAGGGGAGAACTGGAGGTCTTTGCTGGAGAGGGAGGCTATGATATCATCGGCATCAAAAAGACCTGGTTCAACAATGACACATGTTGGGTAAATGTACAGGAACACAGAATACTTCATAAAAATAAGAGGCAAACTGGGAGAGGGTGTAGCCTTCTGTGCGAAAGAGAATTTGGTTCCAATGCAGATGCTGATAAGGTGATAAGGAAACTCTGTAAATAGAGATGCAAGAATGAGGGAAAGGAAACTAACCATGGGCGTCTGCTATAGGTCTGCTTTCTTGCAAGGCAAACTCGCACACAAAAACAGCTATAGGAGCAGGCAGCTACAGGAGGAGGGCCTTGATTCATCCATGTACTGTCCTCAATTGAAGAACAGGTTATGGACATCTTGCGAGGGTGGAGGGCAAATCCTGCAGGGTTTAAAACCATCTTCCCTTCCTTCCCTTTTCACTTAAATCTCACCCTTACACATTATGCGTGACAAATTGCTGCCGCTTTCAGAAGCCACTCATCTGTCTCTGCTTGGCTCTGCCACTAAATGCTAACTCTTGTCCCTTTCTTGCATTTCAGATTCAGAAGCTCCACTCAGCCCCACAAGGAGCAGAAGATGAAGAAGAGAGCAGCACTGCAGGACAGGAAGCATCACGCGACCTTACACTGGCAGACACCAGCTCAGAGGTTGGCACCGCACGTCGCAGGAGTTCGGCATGTCTGCTCCAATGGCAGCCATTCAGTCAGTGCGCTCGTTAGTGCCACACAGCCAGCTGGGCCAGATTGCCCCAGCCAATGCCAAGATACTGCAGTCCACAGCCGGGCCCTCAAGTCCCACCGCGGCCATCTGAAGTGTTCTCAGTGGAAGCTCAGCAGCCTCCCACCTCCCAACTTTAGGCACTGGAGAAACACTTCATAGAAGCACTAGGGTAAGGAAAGGAAAACGCAGGACAGGCACTAAGGGCTTGCATCAGGGTGAATCATAATTATTTTTGTTAATTATTACAGACTGCGACAATATTTGGTTGATGAATTTGTTTTTTTGTTCTGGATTTGGTGTTGGTATATTTTGTAATGAAATGAGGGCAGTGAGACGATGGTAGTAAGGATGGTGGTGATTCAGGTTATAGGACTATTGGTGTGTTGGGATGGGATAGATGGTTCAGGTGAAGCACTCATAGATGAGCTGCTGTGTGAGAGCTCTGACAGTTAGTGACTCTGGTGGTCAAGGCCGCTTCTGCTGTTCCTCTTCCTCCCCCGGCTCCTGCTCCTGCTGCACTTCTTGCTGCCCAGAGGGTGGTAATGGCTGGTCCTTCATGATGGCAAAATTGTGGGGTATGCAACGGGTGAGCACAAATCTGGATACCCATTCAGGGGTGTACTGCAAGACTTCTCCGGAACGGTCCAGGCAGTGAAAGTGTTGTTTGAGCACGCCGACTGTCTGCTCGATTATGTTTCTAGTGGCAGCATAGCTCTCGTTGTAGGTCTGCTCCGTGTCTGTGCCCGGGCTCCTGATTGGAGTCATGAGCCAAGCCCTTGTTGTCCAGTAGCCAGCCGGTAAGCGACAGCCTGGTTGGAGCAAAAGTGGCACAGGGGATTGGCGCAGGATAAATGCATCACGATTGCTGCCAGGAAACCGGGCACAGACCTGCATGAAACGCTGGATAGTGTTGCAATGTTTGTAAGGGGTCAACAGTTCATTACCTTCTCGTGGAGGCTGACAACCTAGAAGAAAGATCACTGGGATTGTCCGCAGTGCTGGATTGAACCAGCTGGATATTGAGGGAGTGGAATCCTTTTCGATTCAGAAAGAAGCCAGGCTGGTGATGGAGAGCGCACATGGCAATGGGTGCAGTCGATGACTCTTTGGACTCTGGGGAACCCTGCAATGCAGGTGAAGCCTAGTGTTCTCTCGTGCTGCTTCGCTCTGTCTATGGGGTACAAGCCCAGCTGCCAGCCTGCTACCCGATGGTCGGGGTGGAACAGATGGGGCGTTTCAGGACCGGCGTCGTATGAGAGCATCATGACTACTGCCAGGAAACCGGGGACAGACCTGCTGAATCGCTGCCTGTGGTGACAAGTAAGTTGAACTTTGAGCAAATGGAAGCCCTTCCTGGTTCAGAAACAGTGCTAGTTTCTGATGGGGAGCAGACAGGGTTACTTGCGTGCAGTCTATGGTGCCCTGCACCTGCAGGAGTCCAGCAATGCGGACAAATCCCAGTGATCTTTCTTCCTGCTTGTCAGCCTCCATGAGAAGGTAATGAACTGCTGATGCCTCATAAACATTGCAACAATGACCTGCGGCATCGCCGCGTGTACAGAAAACTGACTGATGTTGCTGATGTCCCCAGAGCGGTTTCGAAGGAGCCAGAGGCATAACATTTCGATCCACGGTGACCTTCACTGCCACAGGCAGTGCACTGCATTCCTGGTGTTGGGCTCCAATTCTCACTCCGACAGGTGGCTCAGTGACTGTCTCCCTGTCGAAATGCAGCCGCCTTACACACTGCTCCTCTGTGAGGTTCAGGTATGATGCTGTGCTCCTGAATACCCTCTTGCTGTAAGGCCTCCTTCGCCCTCTTCTTGCAGCCTGTGTAGGTCTTTGCTGCATTTCTTGCTGCTGCTCCTCCTACTGATTTGGGAGCCACACAGTGCGAAGCCCAGCTGCACGGCTACGCTCAGCAAATGAGAATAAGAAAATCCTGCAATCCAGCAAATCCATAAACTCACTCTGCAAAAGTATCTCACAGACAAACTCTTGCGAAAACAACCAAAAACATGGCACAAAAGCACATGAGAAGCCCAAAACAACTAACCAGAGACTTGCTTTAATGGAAGTGAGGATCCCTTTAAATGCTGTTTCTGAACACTGCTTACTGATTGATCCCGTCATGATTTGCTGGGCGGGTTAAGGAAGTGATGTTTCAGACGCACACAGACACCAATTTTACAAAAGGGTCTTGATTCAGGCACAGGACCCGTATTAACATTTTTAAATGACGTCTGCATTTGTTGCAGGCTGATACCACGGACGCCGATTGAGCGCCGCAACCAATATGGCATTGCCCGCACTTCCAGCGCTGTTCTGGCGCGGAAAAACACGCTGCAGAATACAACTTCATGGCATCCATTTTGGACCCAGATAACGTGCGAAACACATTGCAATTTTTACCCACCATCTTGACAAAAAGAAAGACAACGAGTAGAAACACTTTCCAGCTTGCCTCAAGAATTGAGGTTACCAACATTTCCTCTGTGCATTATGTGCAAACAAAATAGTAAACCCATTGATAAAGATTGGTGTTTGTGACTTTGTTGCACATGGTGCACTGATAAAAATCAGCGAGGAAAAAACAATTACTTGTTGAGTTCATTGAAATTCTATCCAAATGTTTGAATTATTTTGCTAACAAGTTAGCATTCAAAAGGTAGATTGCTTACAAGCCTTGTAGGTTGTTTATTCACCAATGATTCATAACATGCCATTTTTGAAAGGGAACCTAAAGGAGTTTTTTAAAATTCGTTGATGGGATGTGGGCATCGCTGGCGAGGCCAGCATTTATTGCCCATCCCTAATTGCCCTTGAGAAGGTGGTGGTGAGCCGCCTCCTTGAACCGCTGCAGTCCGTGTGGTGACGGTTCTCCCACAGTGCTGTTAGGAAGGGAGTTCCAGGATTTTGACCCAGCAACGATGAAGGAACGGCGATATATTTCCAAGTCGGGATGGTGTGTGACTTGGAGGGGAACGTGCAGGTGGTGTTGTTCCCATGTGCCTGCTGCCCTTGTCCTTCTAGATGGTAGAGGTCGAGGGTTTGGGAGGCGCTGTCAAAGAAACCTTGGTGAGTTGCTGCAGGGCATCCTGTGGATGGTACACACTGCAGCCACGGTGCGCCGGTGGTGAAAGGAGTGAATGTTTAGGGTGGTGGATGGGGTTCCAATCAAGCGGGCTGCTTTGTCCTGGATGATGTCAAGCTTCTTGAGTGCTGTCGGAGCTGCACTCATCCAAACAAGTGGAGAGTATTACATCACATTCCTGACTTGTGCCTTGTAGATGGTGGAAAGGCTTTGGGGAGTCAGCAGGTGAGTCACTTGCCGCAGAATACCCAGCCTCTGACCTGCTCTTGTAGCCACAGTATTTATGTGGCTGGTACAGTTAAGTTTCTGGTCAATGGTAATGGTGGGGGATTCGGCGATGGTAATGCCATTGAATGTCAAGAGGAGGTGGTTAGACTCTCTCTTGTTGGAGTTGGTCATTGCCTGCAACTTGTCTGGCACGAATGTTACTTGCCACTCATCAGCCCAAGCCTGGATGTTGTCCAGGTCTTGCTGCATGCGGGCACGGACTGCTTCATTATCTGAGGGATTGCGAAAGGAACCGAACACTGTGCAATCGTCAGCAAACATCCCCATTTCTGACCTTATGATGAAGCATCTGAAGATGGTTGGGCCTTGGACACTGCCCTGAGGAACTCCTGCAGCAATGTCCTGGGGCTGAGATGATTGGCCTCCAACAACCACTATCATCTTCCATTTGTGCTAGGTATGACTCCAGCCACTGGAGAGTTTTCCCCCCGATTCCCATTGACTTCAATTTTACTAGGGCTCCTTGGTGCCACACTCGGTCAAGTGCTGCCTTGATATCAAGGGCAGTCACTCTCACCTCACCTCTGGAATTCAGCTCTTTTGTCCATGTTTGGACCAAGACTTTAATGAGGTCTGGAGCTGAGTGGTCCTGGCGGAACCCAAACTGAGCATCGGTGAGCAGGGTATTGGTAAGTGCCGCTTGATAGCACTGTCGACGACACCTTCCATCACTTTGCTGATGATTGAGAGTCGACTGATGGGGCAGTAATTGGCTGGATTGGATTTGTCCTACTTTTTGTGGATAGGACTTACCTGGACAATTTGTTGGGTAGATGCCAGTGTTGTAGCTGTACTGGAACAGCTTGGCTAGAGGCGCGGCTAGTTCTGGAGCACAAGTCTTCAGCACTACAGCCGGGATGTTGTCGGGGCCCATAGCCTTTGCTGTATCCAGTGCACTCAGCCGTTTCTTGATATCACGTGGAGTGAATCGAATTGGCTGAAGACTGGCTTCTGTGATGGTGGGGATATCGGGAGGAGGCCAAGATTGATCATCCACTCGGTACTTCTGACTGAAGATGGTTGCAAACGCTTCAGCCTTGTCTTTTGCACTCACGTGCTGGACTCCGCCATCATTGAGGATGGGGATGTTTACAGAGCCTGCTCCTCCCATTAGTTGTTTAACTGTCCACCACCATTCACGACTGGATGTGGCAGGACTGCAGAGCTTTGATCTGATCTGTTGGTTGTGGAATCGCTTAGCTCTGTCTATAGCATGTTGCTTCCGCTATTTAGCATGCATGTAGTCCTGAGTTGTAGCTTCACCAGGTTGGCACTTCATTTTTAGGCAGAGCCTGGTGCTGCTCCTGGCATGCTCTTCTACACTCCTCATTGAGCCGGTGTTGATCCCCTGGCTTGTTGGTAATGGTAGAGTGAGGAATATGCCAGGCCATGAGGTTACAGATTGTGCTGGAATACAATTCTGCTGCTGCTGATGGCCCACAGCACTCATGGATGCCCAGTTTTGAGCTGCTTGATCCTGTGTTCCATTTTGCACGGTGGTAGTGCCACACAACCCGTTGGATGGTGTCCTCAGTGTGAGGATGGGATTTCATCTCCATCAGGACTGTGTCGTGGTCACTCTTACCAATACAGTCATGGACAGATGCATCTGCAACAGGTAGATTGGTGAGAACGAGGTCAAGTAGGTTTTTCCCTCGTGTTGGTTCGCACACCACCTGCCGCAGGCCCAGTCTGGCAGCGATGTCCTTCAGGACTTGGCCAGCAGTGGTGCTACCGAGCCACTCTTGGTGACGGACATTGAAGTCCCCCACCCAGAGTACATTCTGTGCCCTTGCTACCCTCAGTGCTTCCTCCAAGTGGTGCTCAACATGGAGGAGGACTGATTCATCAGCTGAGGGCGGTAGGTGGTAATCAGCAGGAGGTTTCCTTGCCCATGTTTGACCTGATGCCATGAGATTTCATGGGGTCCGGAATCAATGTTGAGGACTCCCAGGGCCACTCCCTCCTGACTGTATATCACTGTACCGCCACTTCTGGTGGTTCTGACCTGCCGGGGGACAGGACATACCCAGGAATGGTGATAGAAGAGTCTGGGACGTTGGCTGAAAGGTATGATTCTGTGAGTATGGCTATGTCAGGCTGTTGCTTGACTAGTCTGTGGGACAGCGCTCCCAATTTTGGCACAATTCCCCTGATGTTAGTGAGGAGGACTTTGCAGGGTCGACTAACTTGGTTTGCCGTTGTTGTGTCCGATGCTCTGTCTGGTTTTATTCTTATTGTGACTTTCTGCAGCAAGATTGTACAACTGAGTGGCTTGCTAGGCCATTTCAGAGGGCGATTAAGAATCAACCACTTTGCTGTGTGTCTGGAGTCAAATATAGGCCAGACTGGATAAGGACAGCAGGTTTCCTTCCCTAAAGGGCATTCGTGAACCAGATGGGTTTTTATGACAATCCGGTAGTTTCATGGCCACCATTACTGATGCTAGTTTTTATTTTATTCCAGATTTTATTTAATTAATTGAATTTAAATTCCCCAGCTGCCGTGGCAGGATTTCAACACATGACTCCAGATTGTTAGTCCAGTAACATAACCACTATGCTACTGCACCTGGTGATGAAGGGAAATTTGCTCGAGATCTACAAAGCATTTTTAAGTTATTGAAGTAACAATCTAATGTTCATAGACAGCTTGGGCAGATGGATAGACAGGACTGTATTTTAACTATTCCAATTTTAACAGAGTGGAGATAAAAATTAGACAGATAATATGGAGAGATGCGTTTGTCGTGGAGCAAAATAAGAACTAATTAGAAAAACCCATTCAGTTCACCGAGTATAAAACTTCTCCTGTTTGGATTCCCTCCAAGCCAGTGTGGTTGCCTGGGCCTCTGCTACTGATAAACAGAAGTTTAAACCATCAGTTGCTGAACCAGGAATGCTGGAGAACACATTAAGCTGTGGGGAATCTGTTGACTTTTTAGCACCCCTATATATTTCTATGCTTCCAGCAGTCACTACCATCGATGCTGTGAGATAGCTATACTGACTCAGTTACTGCTCTCACTCTTCTCTCTTCTCCTTTTACCATACCACTATTGACAAATGAGCTACCACTACAGTGCATCACGCAACCTCACCAACCTTTCCCTCCAACACTGTAACTCAGGGAAGTGCTCATCCAACGTGAGCTAATTTAGGCAATATACATGAAACCCTTGACATGACTGGCAACTCCTTAGACTTTGGTGGAGGGGAGGGGAATATTCATCCAAGACCCTTCAACTAATATAGGTTACAACACAAGAATTCCAGCACGATATTTCTAACATATTGTGCAGGACTGAGCATTCACATTCCCAGTAATATGTTATCTTTTCCCATTATCCTACCTGCACCTAGCACCTTTTTCTTTCAGAACCATTTGTTATACGTGTAACATTTAAGGGGCAGTGACATCTGGTAAAGTTTTGTGAAAATTATCAGATTTCCTCACGGGATTGGGCATTGATTAATGGCAAAACAACTATTCTTTGCCACAAACTAAACTCAAATTAAATAACAAAACAAGAAAACTGCATAACGGAAGATAACACTGCAGTAAATTTTACAACTGCTACAGTGTGAAGATTCCTCAGCAGCCAATATGGCTGACACCAATCTGTTCCAGGGATGGAGCTTCACACAAAACTGGTCAGTTCGAAGTCAATTCCCCTTTAAGTACAGAAAACTCTTCTCAAATTATTTACCATGGCTGAAACATAACCTAGCCAAATGTGGTGTGGATGGTACAAAAGTCCAACCCTATTTACATCTACACTTCAACTGTTTTGAATTCTAATGAATAGTTTTACTAAATCTTAGTAATCCAGACCATACTGGAAGGTGTACACCACTAGACTACAGAAAAGCTGTTTGTGACGGGTTTATAGAACCTCTGAGAATTTATTACAGCACAGTGGATGCATCAACTGAGACTTTCTTTGTGCAGTTATGACCTCTCAAGGTTATCCTTTGCTCAGGCATATTATTATGTGCATGTAATTTCTTTTTTTAACTTAGTCTGTTTGTTATTCCTGATTTAAAAGAAAATGACAACAAAGAGCAACTTTGAAATTGTTACTTTGAACATCTGTGCTACTTGAAAAGTGCAATCAAAAGTAATGTCTCTATGTTGACTTTTAAAATCAATCAAACGCTTAGCACATGCCCACTTTGTAATGTATATATTTTTTTAATTTGTCACAGTTCATTGAGGAGATTGATTAGGTAGTAACACTTGTAGTTACGTATAAAGACAGAATCAAATGATAAATACAATGCATGAATATAGTATTTAATTGAACCACCACTGCAGCATACTGCGTGACAAAGTAGAACCATGCTGTTATTAATTATTCCGACTGAAAGAAAGTACACACAAAGCTTTGAAAGCTGCAGGTTGAATGAGTATTACTACCTCATATGGCGACTGCTGCCTGGAAAATCCTTCCATAAAAAACCCAACTGCATCCCTTGTAAATGTGGGTTTGCAGCCATGCTATAAGCACTGTCGTCAAAATGATCATTTTAAAAATTATTTTACTTTTGTTCTTAATTAAACCTAGATTTTAAAAAGTAAAGAAAATGCAGTGCCAGTCAAAATCAGCAATGACATTTTTTCATAATGGCCCGTAAATTGCTCCGAGCGATGAATGAATGGGGCTCGCCGCTCCATTGATTAATACTCACCCACAAACTTACCGCAGGCTTTTGTGCGGCAACGTCTGGCTAATACAAGATTATAATAGCATGTCAAAAAAGAAACTGGAGTACGAAGAGGAGGTTAAAAAAAAAGCAAAAAAATCTTCCAATCCGAGAACAGCAAAGGACTAGTCAGGCAGGATCCCTAAGGGATCCATATGGAATTGAACACGAGGATGAACACAACACACTAGTTGACGAGATCTTAGAGGGTCTTTTTAAACCAGGGAGGGCACTAAAAATATTCACCCGACATCAAACATTGTGTCAAAACTGCCCTGTAGCTCTTAACATTAGTGAAACAGAAGTTTAAAATAATGTATGAAAATAACTTAATAGGTAAGAGTCAACATGGCTTTAGAAAGGGTAGATCTTGCTAGGCCAACCTCAGAGAGTCTTTTGAGAGCAATGTCCCAACCTGGAGTTGCAAAGCAATGTGACATCATCATGTACCTTGACATCCAAAAGGCCTTTGATAAAGTACTTTGATAAAACTCTTTCGAGAATTCTTTACAACATACGGTCAGTGGCTACCAAGGGTAAAATATAGATGTGGATTAATAACTGCCTAAAGGGGAGGAATCAGAGGGTAGTCGTAAAGGGCGCTAGTTCACCATGGGATGAAGCACTGAGTCGGGTGCTCCAGATGTCTGTACTGAGCTCCCTCCTGCACCTGGTACAGATAAATGACCTGGAATCACAGTAGCTAAATTCACAAGATGACACAAAGCTAGGGGGAACCGTGAATTCAGAGGAGGCAACAGGATTTTAAAAAGACAGCTGAACAGGGTTACAAAATTCAATAGGGATAAATGTAAGATATTCCATACTGAAAATAAAAAGTAGCAAAAGAATTGCATTCAATAAATTTAATAGAACTTGCCAAGGGGTAAGTTGACAGAACATAAGAAACAGGAGCAGGAGTAGGCCATACTCAGCCTGCTCTGCCATTCAATAAGATCATGGCTGATCTTCTACCTCAACTCTACTTTCCCGCCTGATCCCCATATCCCTTGATTCCCTTAGAGTCCAAACATTCAAGAGACCTAGGTGCATTCGTTGACTCATTATTCACCATGTATGAACAATGTGAGGCAACAAGGCAAATAGGGTCCTGGGTTATATTGGCAAATGAGTTGAATTCAAATTCGAAGAAGTCATGCTGAAGTTGTGCAATGCAATGCCCTGGTCAGGCTACACATGGAGCATTGCATACAGGGGTCTGTTCACGACAACATAAGGGAGCATTCCAGTCATTGCAGAGAACAATGAAGCTGATTCACATTGCTAGAAAAAAACGCTGGGTACTCAGCTATCAAGCGAAGGTTCAATTCCTACCACAGCAAATTGTAAAATTGAATTCAATAAATCTGGTAATTTCTGGGCTGGTATCAGAAAAATTGACCATGAAAGCTGCTGGATTGTCCTAAAAACCCAACTAGTTGTGTCCTAATGTTCTGCAGGACCCCTGCCTGACTGGCCTACACATGAGTTCAGTTGTCTTCCGAAGTCGACTAGCAAGCCTCTCAGCTTTTAGCACAATTGCTTCAAGAAGGTGGCCCGTCACCATTATTTAAGGGCAGCTAGGGATGGGTAATAAGTGGGTAATAAATGGGTAATAAATACTGATACTTGCCAGCGTCGGCCGCAACCCAAAAAGCAAATAAAATTAGCTAATGCTTTTCAGCCTTGAAGAGAAATATCTGAGAGAGGAATTTTTAGAGGTAAGCAAGGTACATCATGGAATAGTAAACTGATAATTAATCCTTTCAGATACATTAATGCAGCAGAACAAGAGGGTACAGGTAAAGTATTATGAAGGCCATATTTAGAACAGATATACAAAGGGTGATTAACAGCTGAGATGGGCTGCCAGGAATAGTAATTGAGACCAGGGCACTGAATATTAGGGTTGTAATGTTGGAAGGATGAGATCAAATGGTCACTGCTTAATTATTTTATTTATGAAAATAACTATCTCAGAATGAGAGAAAGCCCATTTCTTTCCTAGACCATAGATGATCTATCTGATCATCATGGACTCTATCCCACCCACTGAATCACCTGAAAAAAGGCCCTGCAGAAATATTCCCTGATCCCTAAAGCAAACTCCAGAACATTGATCCAGCCTCACACAGAGTGTCAGGGCAGCTACCATCTTAGAGTGTAGTTACTTCTAATATGCTTACACTTTGTTAACTGACAGTCGACAAAAGTATGTATAAGATACACTCATGACCAACATTGTGATATACATAGGCTTAGGAATTCTGCCAGAGTTTCTCCCAGTCTCTTGCTGTGGCTTTGGCGGGAGACCAGTGGGATCCTGGACAAATGGCTGCATACAGCCATTTATTCCATTTCTCCGGGATTTCTGCTAATCACCTGCCGCAGTTACGGTGGGAGATTGGGAGACCTCAATGGAATTTCAGGGCCTTAACACATGGTGAAAGCGGACGAGCGAACTCCCAATGAAGTTACAGCCAGCCTCATCAGTGGGGATATCAATATGGGCTGCTGTGACATAGATGTTTGCAAACGGGGTTTTCGGCAAAGTTATGGCAGAGGAGCGGGAGCAGCTGCAGAGAAATATCGGGCCATAGTCTGTTTTTGTGAAACGCTTGCGGGAAATGCCAATGAAAATAAAATAAGAATCATCATTTTCACCACCAACACATGTAACTGATTCTTTTGGGTCACAAAACTACATAATATACTCATTGGCCATGATTTTAATGGGAGGGCGGGAATGGTGTGCACGAGGCCTAAAGAGAGTGGCACACCCAGACATAAGTGGGAGGTCGAAGCCCGGTCCAATTTTAATGCTGGGCCTCATTTTCATAAATTTTCTCCGACTCTCGCCCGAACCTGGTCAGATCCATTAACTAACCGACAGGGGGGAGTGGAACTCAGCGGCAGGAGGCCGCAGCCAGGGGCCCACGGATATGGTCCCCGGCAATCAGATAAGTGGTGAAGAGGCGGGGCGGGGCTCCGAACATGACCGGGCGGGAAGGGGGGTGCCCTCAGCAAGGGAGGTCCAAGTCTTCCTTGTGCGGTCCGGGGGGGGGGTGGGGGGGGAGAACTCCTGGGTCAAAAGGAAACCTAACAAAAATTAAAAGAACTTACCTGCCTGCACCTCCTCTGACCCACCATACACCTCCCAACAGGTTTGTCTTGACGAGGAAGCCGTCACTGCTCCCTCACTGAGACCTCCAACTAAAATTGTAGATCTGCATATTTAAAGCAGGACCCCGCTCTCTTCCTGCTCTAAACGGCAGATTAATATCGGGACCCGGCGGAAAGACAGAAGGATCACAGGGGACAAGTCACTGTTCTCATTTTAACTGTCCCTCCCCTGCTCAGTTTCCGCCAGGCGGTGGGAGTTAAAATCGGGCATTTGAAATTGATTTTTTTTTTCCAGGTGAAAACGACTGCAAGTTATAAAGTATCGTGGACAGCCATGACATGCACTATATGCGTCCACTTGTGAGGTGACCATGGCTCAGTCATAGAATGGTGCATCAGATCATTTAAAAGGCTGCTGCTGTACGCTTGTTGTAATTCCACTGGGGGGTTCTCAGAAGGTTATCATTAGGGCAGGTGATTTGCATGGCAAGATATCCAGCAACTAATCCCGTAACATTTCTACACCTACCTTGCGCAGCATGATTTGCAGCCTGAAGACCTCAAATTTGTGTAAAAAATTCCAGAGGCACTGAAAATGCCAGTTTATGAGCAGATCCGAGTGTAATAAATCTCTTGCTCTAGCTGCACTGCAGAAGAATGGAACTATTATCGGATCCCCTGATATTAAAAGCCCGCATTGAGGTTTAAAAATACTCTGTCAGAACTCCATTTCCGGATTAAGGTTTTTGACACTTCGACTAGCTCAAGGACAAAATCCGGCCCAAACATAACCTGGGTCCTCCCTGCACAGATTTGGTTAACATTGAGGGGTTAAAATTCAACTTCAGCGGGGGCACAAACCAGGCGGTAGCAGATCGGCCACCCGTTGAAGTCGATGGAAATGAAAATCTGGCGGGGTGTATAACGGGCGGCTGATCCGCTACCAATTGTTTTGTTCCCCACCAAAGTTAAATTTTACCCCCATCTAGTTATCCCCACCAAATGTTCAGTAAACACATCTTACATCAGCTAACTGTACCATGTAACCTTTACTCACTCTCAATATTCTTACTTCATAAAATATACACCAGACTCAAGGGTTTCTTTTAATAGCTTTTGTTTTCTTATTATTGAACTGAATGTCATTGGGAGGTAGATTTAGAAATGTTAGAGGTGAACAGGGGATAAAGCAACTGACCTACTTCACCTACAGATATAAGCTATTACATACTTGATACTCATGATGTGGAGATGCCGGTGATGGACTGGGGTTGACAATTGTAAACAATTTTACAACACCAAGTTATAGTCCAGCAATTTTATTTTAAATTCACAAGCTTTCGGAGGCTTCCTCCTTCCTCAGGTGAACGATGTGAAAAATCGTTCACCTGACGAAGGAGGAAGCCTTCGAAAGCATGTGAATTTTTTCACATCGTTCACCTGACGAAGGAGGAAGCCTCCGAAAGCTTGTGAATTTAAAATAAAATTGCTGGACTATAACTTGGTGTTGTATAATACTTGATACTGTCGTATTACATGTTCTATGTTGTCAGTTTATTCTTCACAGACGTATAAAGTGTTCTTCCACGATTGTGATTCACTCTCACTGAATAATCCACTGCACTGGTCCGTTTTTTTTTACCGGTTTAACATACGTAAATATAAAAGATTTGCATCACTGCTAATTTTGCGCTGTACCTGTACATATTGGAGGATCAGGTTGCCAGAAGAATCTATTGTCCAGCTGCACGCACATGATTTTAGCAGTTCCTTGCAACTGATAACCTGGGTGACACTGGAAAGTAACGGTATCTCCGGGCTCTCTGCTGTCCCCACTTCTGGTACCATTCTGCGGAACTCCAGGGTCATTGCAGGTAGTTGCTGTCGAAGCTGCAGAAACAAAAATGTGTAATTTTTTTTTTAACAGAACAAACATAACCCTGGCGTCCTTGCTCTTGTCTGGCCTATAAGTGAATTCAGTCCCATATCAACGAAGTTGACTCTTAACCGCCCTCTGAAGTGGCCTAGTAAGACATAATAGGAATATTGGAAAATCGGGTAGGTGAGGCACATCTGTATGAGAACTTGCCCGATTCTGCTTCCATTAATTTAAATGGAAGGAGTATTGGTCGGATTCCTTTACTGACAGGTGTTCGAACCTACCCAATTTTCTGATATTCACCGCACCCAGGTGATCCAGAGATGCTTGGCGCAGACCTATGGAGCTCAATTTTGAAATGATGGTGGGTTGGCAGTGGTGGGGGGGGTGGGAGTGAAGATGCACATGGCAATCCCAAATAAAAAAAACTTACCTTTTCCGACGTGATCACAATATAATTGACGGTGATTAAATTTGTTTCCAGGTTTCGCGCCCGGCAGCCAGCCTGATTGACAGGTTGGCGGCCGACAGGAGCTGCAACTTGAGTGGGGGGCGGGTGGTGGGGGGGGGGGGGGGGGTGGGAGAGAGAGAGAGAGAGAGAGTGAGACGTCATCCAGCGCTGGAACAGAGAGTGGAGGGCGCTGAAGATTGGGCGGGAGGGGGATAGGGGAAGATCAAGGAGGGGAGAGTGGAAGATCGGGGGGGGGGGGGGGGGGGAGAGTGGAAGATCGGGGGGGGGGAGGGGAAGATCGGAGAGGGAGAGGAGAAGATCGGGGGGAGGGGAAGATCGGAGAGGGAGAGGAGAAGATCAGCGGCGGAGAGGAGAAGATCGGGGAGGAGAGGGGAAGATCGGTGGGGGAGAGGGGAAGATCGGGGGGAGGGGAAGATCGGAAGGGGAGAGTGGAAGATCGGGTGGGAGAGGGGAAGATCGGGTGGGAGAGGGGGAGATCGGAGAGGAGAGTGGAAGATCGAGGGGGGAGAGGAAAAGATCAGCGGCGGAGAGGAGAAGATCGGGGAGGAGAGGGGAAGATCGGGTGGGAGTGGGGAAGATCGGAGAGGGAGAGTGGAAAATCGGGTGGGAGAGGGGAAGATCGGGTGGGAGAGGGGAAGATCGGGTGGGAGGGGGAAGATCGGGTGGGAGAGGGGAAGATCGGGGAGGAGAGGGGAAGATCGGGTTGGAGGGGGAAGATCGGGTGGGAGAGGGGAAGATCGGGTGGGAGAGGGGGAGATCGGGTGGGAGAGGGGGAGATCGGGTGGGAAAGGGGAAGATCGCGGGGGGAGAGGAGAGATCGGGTGGGAGAGGGGGAGATCGGGTGGGAGAGGGGGAGATCGGAGAGGAGAGTGGAAGATCGGGGGGGGAGAGGAAAAGATCGGGGAGGAGAGGGGAAGATCGGGTGGGAAAGGGGAAGATCGCGGGGGGAGAGGAGAGATCGGGTGGGAGAGGGGGAGATCGGGTGGGAGAGGGGGAGATCGGAGAGGAGAGTGGAAGATCGGGGGGGGAGAGGAAAAGATCGGGGAGGAGAGGGGAAGATCGGGGAGGATTGGGGAAGATCGGGTGGGAAAGGGGAAGATCGCGGGGGGAGAGGAGAGATCAGGTGGGAGAGGGGGAGATCGGAGAGGGAGAGTGGAAGATTGGGGGGGTAGAAGGAGAGATCGGAGAGGGACATCGGGGGGGTGAGAGGAGGTTACACCAGGCGTGAATCGGAAGCTGTGAGAAAGCTGCCCAGGTAAGTTTAAAATCATTTCAACTATCTACTACGTCAGAAATAAAGTACTTCCGGATTTGTGAAGCCCGCGCGCACACAGGCGCGTCTGAGGGGAACTCGGAAGTCGGCGGGTTGGAGCCGGCTTCCGAACCCGCTCGGGGTTTTTGCAATTTTCGCAGCCCCCCCCCGCCCGCCCCCCGCCTGCCCCCAACGCACCCTCAATTTGATTTTAAAATTCAGCCCAGGATCTTTGTTCTAGTCAACTTCATTTCAATTCCACGTTCTGGCCTCTCTCAAACAGGCTGAGCATTGATTATCCAATTTTATGTTACAGCACTGCAGAACAATTAAAGGAATGGCTTCAGGTTCAGGGCAACATCAGGAGTGTCATTTATGATAAATAAAAATAACATGGATTGCTAACCAATTTAAAACAAAAAATCTTCACTGTTAGTGGTCTAGCGGTAAGGGAAACCATACTCAAGAATCTCCATGTCGACAAGAAAATTGATGATTTAAAGAAAAAGAGTTAAAGAAATTTATGGTGAGTCTATTTTTCCTGCTTTTTAAAATTTATGCCCTTCGACTTTCATTCCCCTTTAAAGACATGGATCGGTGTTTCCATTTAACAGAGAACTACATTGAAATAGGGAACATTTTCAAACCAACAATAAAGGCCTGTCAGTGATGTTAAACACAGGAGGGTCTATTTTGACTTTAGGGTGACTTACCGGCTGAGAGCGCTGGTACACCAGCATAAGACCATATCTTGAACCACATCTGAAAATCATTTTATGCTGCTGCACTTATATTGCAGAACCATTTCAATTTATGTCACTTTAAAGCAGATGCAGATACCAGTGATGTAGAAACCACTCTACTTATATTGATAAGTGATTTCTACAACAATGGTTCAACATTTAAATCACGCACACACAAGGACTTGTGAAGCCAGCAGATAAAAAAATCATTTCAATGACTTGTACTGGGCAGGCATGAGCTCTTTCACCCTTCAACTGTCATAGTCAAAAATATCCAAGCATTTTTCTTGATGCCCGAGACAGCACAACCATCGGATGCACAGGTCAACATTACATCTTTTGGTGGTGCTCGCTGCTGCAGGTAGCACTAGTGTCTACTGATTTGCTTTACCTCTCTGCTGTCTACCTCAGGGCTGCCGTCATTGCCAAAAAGCAGTGAGGTAAATGGGATATCCTGCTTTGTCAACTGTGCAATCTCCGAGTTGCCGACTTTATTTTTCGTGGGGCTCAGTGGAGATGAAGCACCATTCGAGGAATCAGGCGTCATTTTCTTCACAATAACTATTACGGTTTGAGCTTTCTGCAACAGCGTTTTTTCATATAAATGGCCTGATGACAGCCTACAATTGGAGGACCCTGCCCCTCATGGTCTGAAACTTATGTTTTTTTCACTCTCTGCTAGACTGAGTTATTTGATCACGGTGAATTGCTTACTGTACTACACACAGGGTGCCCACTACATCTCCTCTCAAAGTGTAAGGTAGAAAATATCAAATATTGGCTCCAGATTGAATGTATTTACAAATGGGCAATTCACAGAAGCAAGGGTACAGATAAAATACAAAATTGCACAACTAGCAATTTATAATACACACACCTTTCAAATCATTTATTTAATCTCAGCTCCTTCCAGCAACCTTTTGAGGTGACAGAGTCTCTTGTCGTACAATGTTCACTGAGTTCTTTGTATCCTTAAAGTATATTGGCCAAAAGCCAAACTAAAAACAATCAAACAGCCCTGGGACCTTTATTCATCTGGACTCCTTTGATGTAGGAGCAATCTCTCTGAAGATTTGTCTTTATCAGACAAGTGGTTACAAAACACACACACACAACTAGTTGGTTGATGCATTGACATGTGAACACAACGATTCCCAGAAAATTAAACAATGGGCTATGTTTTCGGGAGGACAGCATCACGAGGTAATGGGTGCAAACAACATTCCTGTCTAGCAACCAATCTTAAACAGCCTACGAATAAATTGTCAGCTGTAACACACTGCTGAGGACAATTTATTATCTTTCAAAGAGAGTTGGTTAATTATGTTAATATAGGTTTGAGTGTTTGGACCCCTTTAAATCACAACCAGTTTGCTGAACACAGCTAGGAGTTTCTTTTACATTAAAAATAAGCAACTGCAGATTCTCCAATTATGGTAAGGACACCACTTACAAATGACACAATGGGCTCAATTATCAAAGGGTGGCGGGATGGCAGCAGGGGAAGGTCAAAGGATGTGCGGCAAACCCGGATAATAAAAACGTACCGTTCCCCACGCGATCGTGACTCAATTGATGGCCCTTAACGTGGCTTCTGGGTTTGCCGTCCGAAACCTGCACAGTGGGCGCACTGCGCACCCGCATGACAGGCTGTCAGCTGGAGCATCTACATTTAAAGGACCATTGATCCAGTGCTGGAGCAAAGACCAAGAACACACAATATGGAGCAGCACAGGGGTAAGGCTGCTCCATATTGTGTGTTCTTAATGATGCCTCACTCCAGCTGCTACGGGCCGGGGTGAGGAGGAGGAGGGAACTATTTTACCCGGCTGACAGGAGGAAGTGCCCTGCCTCTGCCACCAAGAAGGCCTGGCTCGAGGTGGCAGAGGAGGTCACCAGTAGCAGCAACATCTCCCGCACCTGGGTCCAGTGTAGGAAGCGTTTCAATGACCTAACTAGGTCAGCAAAAGTGAGTACACTTATTGATTCTCCTACATTCCATGCTCCATATCACCTCCCCCCCCAACTCATTGTGCACTGCCAAGACTACTCTATCACAGCACTCCTCACACCCACTTAAGGCTCATCCTGCACTTCCTTAGCACTTCCTCACCTCCCCATTTGTCACCCCTACCACTCACCCCAATCCTCATCCAATGTGATGTCTCTGTCTCATACTCACCCTCTGACGCACAGTCAGCCTCTCCCAAAGCAATGCATTCACCATCACTCACTCACACGTCTGTACTTTCTCCCCTTATAGGTGAAGAGAGCTCAGAATGCACGCAAGAGGGCAAGGACTGGAGGGGGGCCTCCACAAATAGTGGTCCTCACAGATGTGGAGGAGGAGGTCCTGGAGATCAGCTGCACCCTCGAGTGCCTGTCCGTCGGGGACGCCTAGACTGGCACCCCACTAACGTCTGGTGACACAACTTTAACATTCATCGCACACAACATGAATTGACGTTAACAATGATTGGCATGTTGACCAATTCAGTATGGTCATCGCAACATGACACATCGGTGATGATGCTTAATATTGCCTTCTGTTCTCATACAGGTCATTCAATGACCGCAGTGACGGCAGAGGGCGATTCCTCAGAGGAGCTCCAGACGTCTGAGGGTGCACTGTCACATCTGAGTGAGCCATCCATCAGCGCAGATACTCACACCTCGGTGGGTCCTAGTCCTCAGTTAGTTGGATTGGCACCTGGTGAGTCACCACACACATGGGAGCACGAGCAGACACCGGTGGCAGGGGCAGCTGTGGAGAGTCCGCGTCGGTGGGCGCACTCCCCTCCAGGCTCTGCTCAGCTGGACGCAGATGCTGAAACCCAGGGGCCATCCTCTACAAGGAGAATGATCGAGAGATAACAGCACATTTGCGAGGTACTGGAACAGTTGCCATGCAAAGTCTCCACAATAGCGCAGAGGATGGAGGAGTCCAACTCCTGCATTAATGGAATGGTGGCACAGGTACGAGAGCCATCGCGCTCCCCCTTCCTGATGGTGTCAGTTTGAAAGTTGGTAAATATGTGTAAACAGAACAATTCTGAGTGGAAACCAAGTACTTTCAGTCTAAACACAAAGATCTCCCAGCCAAATGTTTGCCTGAGAGAACCGAGTGCCCTGCTGCAATAACTCACCTTTTATCCCCATCTGTCAAACAGAGATTTAAATATCCAAATGGCTGCAGAGTGAAACATGACTCCTTCACCATGGCGTGTTTCACACAGCACGGGAAACACACTGAGGCAGAATTAAGTACTTAAACAACTTTAACTATCTTCATGACTGCTTTAAATATCAGCCCATCGGCTTTAACTGCCGACGGGACTTCTGGATTCCTAAAGCACGCACAGATGCGTCTGTGTGAAACAGGGAATTCAGCGGATTGGAGCCGGGATTCGTTCCCACTCCGGATTTTCCCGATTTTCGTTGCTCCCTTGCCCCCAACGCACCCAGACTTCCATTTGAAAATTGAGCCCAATAAAACAACTTGTACCTGGCCGGGAAGAAGATGAGACAACAGAGCAGTGATAAGAATTCAAGAATCACTAACTGTTTACAGAAAAATGTGCTCGGCGATTAAAAGTGCCATGTTGATAAGAATTACGTTCCAAGGATTCCATCTTCACAGCATAGCCTCAATTAATGCACATTTATGCAATAAAGCATATTGGGGTGGATGGCAGATTAGCAAGTCCTGCTACATCACTAAAATTAAACAGGTGAAAACTTGGCCTTACTACGTTTAATTTATAAACCACCAGCTGTCTATGAAGTAACTGATGACGTGATCTATGATTCCCAATAGAGTGAGCTCCTGATCTCAGTTCTGCTGTCAAGGTATCAAGCACGGGTAAGGTGTTTGTTCACAGGGAAAGTGGTCAAACTGAAGACTGAGAAACCAGGAAAGGCACTAGAAAAAGCTGTGGAGAAGGCTTTCTGCTCAGCATGCCAACTGAAAAAGAGCACACAACACAAAGAGGGGGTAATTTTCATTGTCACCACTTCCACAGTAAACCAGCAGCGCAAGAATCACCCACCCATTATAGAACCTACCCAATTTTCATTTCCATTCACTTCAGTGAAAATGAAAATCGTGCGGGTTCTGTAACGGGCGAGCAATCCACTCTGCCAGCTTACTGCTCAAGTGGTGAAGGTAAAAGTTACCCCAGAGACTTTAAAATAACTGGGTTAATACCCATGTTAAAATAGAGGACAAACAAACACACATTAGTGTTTGTCCGCCAATGTCAGCAATGCTAATTTCGAGGTTGAAATGGCTTCCAGCAACTAACTTACATAAATATGGATAAAGGAGCATCAGAGCATAAAAGGAACAGAGAAACGCCTTCAGGCCCAACATGTCCATCTATTTACAACTGATCTCAATCGCATGCACCTGCCTTCTCATCATATCCCTCAATCCATTCTCTCTCCAAAAACAAATCTAGTTGACTCTTGAAGCCGTTCAATAACTATTGCCTTTAATCACCTTCACTGGTGACTTATTTCACAAATTTAATACTCAGGTGAAAAAGTTCTACCTGACTTCACTTCTTGCTCCTAACTACATAACAGTTAAACTGTATCTCTTAGAATCTGAGTCCTTTGCCATTGTTAAAAGTTTGTCTGAACCAGCTTCGCAAGTGGAAAACAGATTATGCACAAGTTATGAAATAGCATTATGAAATAATTTGTTGTTGGTCAATTCAGTTGTCACCTGTAGATTTAGCAAACCAGCTGACAAATTTGTTTGATTACACTTGAAATTGAGTTTAATGAGGTTCTACATCCTTAATAAATATGTGATCTTACAAGGCATTAGTTGCAATCTACATTAATGGAATTGTTTAGATTTACAACTGGCAATTGCTGTCCTCCAAATGTCATTTAATTTTATTACCACTTTACTTGTTTATAACTTTATTTCATCGGTTTTATTTCAGTTAATCCCCATCAGTCTTTCTGTACAATAATGTACAGTTGTGATTAGTTTGGCATAGCCACAAACGAGAGTGTGGTTGATATCTAAATGGTTTTCAGTTAAAAGTTATTTTCTCATATTTACAATTATCAAACATCACCTAAATGTTCTTTACTGTATGTCATGTATTTCACGTAAGGCTGCAAACTTTAAGTTTTCTTGTTTTCTCATGTTGCTAATCTTGAATCTTTGAGATGTGGTTAATGTGAAGTGAGCACTTACTTTGTGTTATTGGAGTTATCTGGAAATTTTGTACAAAAAGTCTGAACAAATGAAAGTTCTAAATTCAGCAGAGACTGCGGTTCATAGGTACAAGTACTCCTACATTTCCCAAGGTAAGATCTTGGTGAACTTTCACAATTTATAAACCCATAAACCTGCTACTGCCACTAAAAGTAATTACAGATCTCTGTGGCTCCACTTTGGAACACAGTCTCTAATGTAGTTACACTGGAGCGAAGTGCACAGTTGATTAGAAAAATATACATCAGCTGGACCTAAATCTGCCTGAGGGATAATGGTGAGGCAACCAATATACAAGAATCTCATGAGGAAAGTGAGGCTGCCTTTCCTTAAACTTAATTTATTTTCAATTAAATATTACAATTGAGATTTTTGTTATTTTTGAAACAGGATAATTTTGTTTTGGCAGAGGTTAATAATTCAATAGGTATTTACTTAGCATTTTATCATTTTTATTTTATCCCCCTCAATGTTCTCTCCTGTTTTTCCGTCTTCATAAGACGCATGAGTGCTAATATCCCTCTGGTGTCTTAGTCAAGTGGCTATTTCTCATGCATGAGCTTAGGCAGCGAACCCTAGCTGTTTGATTGTGAGAAATATCACTGCCAAGTCTGATTCTATCCTCATCCACCCTGTACAGGAGGGCTCGCAGGGGTGGAAAACCTGGGTAATTTATCCTCTTACAAGTCCACTGATAATAAGGCTAGTTGTATTGCCCCATACACGGTCCTGGCTGCAGACCAAAACCTGGGACTTTAGTTGTGTGGCTCAGAATTTTTTTTTCCTGGTGAGGTTTTGTGTTCAAAGTAAGGGGTGTCAGTGCTGTGCTTGTAATATCCCTATTACACCATACATCCACCCCATCCCCACTACTTTGCATATTATCTACTACCATTTTCCAAATAAAATTTAGCAAGCTAACGTAATCCTAACATGGTAGGTACAGAGGATACAAAAAACTCAGCAAAATTCAGCCATTAAATTGTTTTCTCCAGTCACACGAAGTGGCCTCAGTTTTTGTTCTTAATCTTTGGGCTCTCATATCATTGCTACATACAACTGAACTGTTTGAAATACCTTGCACGCAAAGTCTAAAAGATTCCATTAAAATATTAATTTATGTCATCAATTATTTAAACATTGGATAGTTAATTATTGTAGTGCATTTATTATGTAACTGTGACTGGCATTCAATTCTGAATTGAATTAGATATTCTTTTAATCAGAAATATTTGGCAACACTAAGCGCCATTATACTCAGCAATGAAAGAATGGCCAATGATATTTCTTTCCACTAAGACTCAGCACACATTATGATGTTTAACCATTCCATTTTCACTCATTACTTTTCATTTGAAATTTTGAAATTTACTTTTCATCCATTTGAAAGGATTATTTTAAGGTAGTTATTCCAACCATTGCTCGTGTAATAGTGCAATATGAGTAGAAATTTAGTCTCAGTAGGTTAACATCCATATATGTTTTTCAGAAAGATACAGTAACTCAGATTCTAATTAAGGCTGTTCCTTTCACAAATTTAAAATGGAGGGCCAGGATTAATGAAGGTAAATGATGTCTTTGATCTGGACTGTGCTGGGGACGGTGAGCATAAAATGCACTGGAAGATTGTAAGGTGTGAGCACCTGAACAAAAACTCCAATGCTGTAAAATGTACCACTGGATGGTGTAGCACCTGATTAGCATAAAACAGTTGGCCTCTGTCACATTGTACTTCAAAGTTAAAGAAACACTAAAAACAGCTGCACTCTGTCAAAATAGTTTTTTTGATAGTCAATTAATTCCATTCTTACCGATCCAATAGCATTTTGAACACTAGTCTCGCTTCCTACCCCTGCACCCTGCAGTTAAAAGTTGATGGTCTAGAAATTCAATTGTGTCTGAAATCAGACGTGCGCTGCATCAGCCTGTTCATGTGGGCACAAGGAGAACGTGGAATTCATGGTGGCAGCTCATTATAATGAGTCAGACGTGCCGCCAACTCTATCCACGGTACTCACTGGCTGCGCGCCTGCTTGGCAGCAGGAAGGCTTCAGGAAAACCACAAGTGGAAAGATGGCTGCGAGAGGTCCAGAGAGGACACTTACATTCTCTGATGGAGTGTTAGCGACCCTGGTCCAGGTGGTAGGCAGGAGGAGGGAGATTCTGTTCCTGTCGGGGTGCGGTGGGGGGCAGAAAGCCCTCCAGACAACACCTTCACTGACAATGGTAAGTGGTCGCTGAGGAGGATAATGGCAGGAGCTTAGCTCCCTGGAAGTTTTTGTTAACCAAAGGTATTAAGGGATATTGGGCTAAGGCAGGTATCTCGAGTTAGATCACAGGTCAGCCATGATCTCATTGAATGGCAGAACAGGCTCGAGGGGCTAAATGGCCTACTTCTTTTCCTATGTTCCTATGGACATGGCTGCAATACCAGAAACATTTCAATGACCCCACCAGAGTTGTCAAGGTAAGAATCTAACGTCTCACGGCTGCAGCCTCACTACTCATAACACTCCTCTCCCCCGCTTTCCTTCACTCTCCGACAATCACTGCACCACACTTCACTCCACCTCCTTCTCCTCCTACTCACACACTCTGCACCTCCTACTCTCACTACTATTGCAATCCTCACTTCCCCACACCTCGCATCTTGCACACAACATCTGCACTATTCCAGCACGACAGCCACATTCGCAAAACACCTCACAAGGCTGCCACTAACACACTCCCTTCTCTCCTGCAAGAGAAGGTCACGCACAACATTGAGGCAGGATGTGGCGACCAGAGGAGGCCGAGCCTGCCTGAACACCCTTTCCCCATTCGAGGAAGACGTGGTGGCCATCACGGGCAAGGACGAGTCATGGCGTGGTGAGTGGCAACACTGGAGGGGGGTTTCTTCACACCTTATCCTCTTTTTCCCTTCTTACTTCTATCTCACCCTACACGCTGTACATGACAAACTGCAGCTGCTTTCAGCAGCCACCCATCTCTCTCTGCTCTCCCCTGCACACTAGAGGCTGACCCTTGTCCATCTCTTTCTTTTCAGTTGCTTCATTGGAAAGTAAAATCGGGTCGGGTGTAAAACAGGCAGCCGATCTGATCCTTTCAGTTTCCTGCCGGGCAGGTTAGGATAAAATTACCCTCTATTCACAATTTCCTTCACTTCCCATTCATGCCCTTCGCACTGACACCATAAATTCCTTTGTGGTTTTAAGTCCTGTTCTACCTTATTTTTTCCCCAATGAGGGCGCACTTAGTTCCCTTGGTCTTTCTTCATTTGTTGATTAAAGGACCAATACTATCCTTGTTGACTTTCTTCCTACATTTTCCAATGTTCTTTTGTCTTTACAGTGAGAATTCCCATATGGCTGTGATTTTAATTTCAAACATTCAAAACACATTTCTTTACATTCATTACATAACTCCAATAAAAATCACACTTAATCATCATCACAGCGTTCTAATGAAATCAAACAAATGTGTCAATTTGCTCACCAAGTAAGTAAATGAACAAAATGACCTTCAGCTTTTCACACACAGTTACCCAATCTAAGCAGCTAGTGTGTGTTCTATTTTCTACTTGATTTGCTCATGTTTGCAAAGGTCAGCATGCTGGCAGTCTTCTAAATTCTTCTTTTCCCTATCATTAATGTTTGCATATTTACCCATGGGGAAAATAACTTCTTTGCAAATAAACAGATAGCTTTAACAAAACAGTAAATAATTATTCACTAAAGTTGAAATGCGGTGCTATCTAAGCTGGTTTTGTTGAATTTAGATTCTTGATTCCGAGTAATCAATATTATTGGCCATCCCCAACATGCAATGGCTTAGGCCAATGGATTTGCTTCCACAATTGCCCAATGGGTAAAGGCACTCTATTGGTGTAGTACACAGCCAAAGAGCCCACAAAGTCATAGGTTTCATTCTTGGTTTGCACTGATTTCGTTCATCTCAGTAGTTGGACACTGCAATTTGTCTTAGTGATACCTGAGCCAGGCAGGTGGAAATTCGGCCAATGTTCATATTCCAGATCTTACTGAACTTGAGCACAAAGACAAGCAAAAGTGGTTCTGCTGGTGTCCTGGCCAACATTTATCCCTCAACAAACATTACCAGAAAAACAGATGAACTGGTCATTTATCTCATTGCTGTTTGTGGGACTTTGCTGAGAGTGAAGTGGCTGCTACATTTGCTACATAATAACACTGACTACATTTCAAAAGTAATGAATTGATTGTGAAGTGCTTTGTGATGTCCTGAGGACATGAAAGGTGCACTCTTCCGACAAGCTTATTCTTTCTTTCTATCCATCCAGTGAATCTTCATATATGCGGTCACTGGATGAGGACATGATTAAGGTTATTTCTGATGCCTTTCACAGTCAAATAACTTGCTGCTCCTCAAAGAGATGGCATAGTATGAAATATAAGAGAGAAAATGGAGCAGAGTATAGGAAGCTTCACTCTATAACTACAGCTGACTTGGGACTAATTGATGCTGGTACTGTTTGCCTGAAATGTTCCGTTCTTCAATACTAACATGCTCGGATTGGTGGAAAAATCACCGAAACAATTTTCAAAAAGCCAGTTTTAAGTACATTATTGTTTTAACTATAAAAAGTGCTGAAATGAAGATTTAAGAGTCACTTTATTTCTAATGTTTCACTTGGTTTTAAAACCAAGGTTAAAATTCAGAGAAGCAACCACAAGCCTGTCTTAAGATCTCCTTATTAACCAGGACTATCATCAGGAATTCTGTAACTGACTTAAAAACTTATCTCTATAATATCTGTATCTTTTCTTTCAGCTGTCAATCATTACAAACACTGGAGGTACAGGTGATTAGATCTGAGGATTGCTTTTTCTGGCCAAAGCTAGTGTAGCTTCGCTTACGCCTTGCCTAAATGCATAAGGGTCAGTGTTGAATAGTTAGAAATGCCAACCATCTAAAGATCACAAGCAATATTCAATATTATCTGAGTTATGTTTGACATAAGAGAGACATGCTCAAAGGGAGTATGATTCAGAGATCGGGCTACAACACAGAAGCACCAATTCTCCGACCTGTACTGCATTTTGGCGCAGCTCCCCACTGGGAGCATGGAAGTGCTGAATGTATCCAGTAGTTACTTATTAACTTTATATTGTCTTTCCAAAGAGATCAAAGAGATTAAGCAATTCCCTTGGAAAAAGGATGACCATCACAGCCTGTTTGTACCACAGCCAACATTCAGTTCATTTTGATAGGTTTAATGATAGTGATTTATTTTGGGCAGCAGCAGCGTTCTTTCCTCTAATCTATAGTTTTGGCTTTTCCATCAAATCAGAAGCAGTTCTCTGATGTGATAACTTTATATATTTACAAAACACAAAAGACTCAACAGCATCGTCATCTGAAGAACTGAGTTGGTGTGGTGCATTACAACAATGATTTGTAAAGTCGGTTTCATTCTCGGGCCAGCAGGTTGAATAAAAGTGTTCCCTTGGATGATCTCCAGCTGAAATTAACTTTGTTGATCTGAACCCAATTCACTTGTAGTGGATTTGAGACCACAGCACAAAACTGACCCTGCTTTAGCACTACTCGTTGTGAGCCCAGAATACAAATTTCCTCCTCGAATATACCAAAATCAGCACCATGTAGAAACATTACTTACAGAAGCTCATTAGTGTGGCAAATTAAAAAGTCACACTGTATAATAATTAGTCCACTTTTCAAGCTGGGTCATTGCGGGGATGGATGTATGTGTCTTATTCACCATCTGCTAAATCTCACAAGGAGCAACGCTTGATGCTGACGACCACTTCCTATATCCATTCCCTCACCACACGAGTTTTCACAAGTAAAAAAGTGGCATCAACATTTGTAAAGGCAGCGGTCAATATCAGAACTTGAGAAAGTTCACAGATCAAATGATCATCTTTCACTAAATCCAACAAGGAGTAATAAGCCTAGAGTTTCCTTGGATGCAATTTGAAATTCGGCCGAACAGGACCTCTGCCCGCCGAGGTGACCCTGAACCATTTTCCAGGTTCTGGGTCAATTCCATGCGGAGTGGGCCACCACTGGTATCTCCACTCTTCAGAGGAAATCTACCACTGAGTAAAAATGTGGTGCTGGGTGGGGCAACGATTAAAAAGCCCGACGCCCCTAAATGGGCTGCACAGGAAGGCTCTGAAAGAACCTATCTGCAGAAAAATTGATCCCTGGATAGGAAAGGGAGAGGTGACCAGATCGAGGATCTTTCCTTCCTTCCAGGAATTCCTACCCATCTTCCTCTCTGTTGGAGATACGGAGGCGGCAATGTGAGAAAATAGGTTTCAGTCTCTCGCCGTTCTCCATTGTGGTCATTTACATACAGCGGGGAAGGCAACAGGTAAACAGCTGACATCAGTGACAATGGGAGGGGGGCGGGGAAGGAGTAAGGAAAATGTTGGCAGCTCATTTTAGGGGTGGGGATGTGGCAGCAGGCCTCCCTGTCCCATTTTTCTTCCAACAGTGCTCCGGGACTGCCTGAAAACAGGGAGATTCCTGAAGGAAAATCCAGCCCATATTGTCTAAAGGGTATAATATGGCTGACTAGGGCAGCTGACTCCATTTCCAATGGGTGAAAAAAGACGGAAGAAGAGGACATGATCTTAAAAATCAAGAAGAGAATCACGACGTTTTTTTTCACGGTAAAATGGGAAATGTGGCTATGAGCTAAGTAATCCAAACAAACCAGGCCAAATCCTGGAACTCCCTTCCTAACAGCACTGTGGGAGAACCGTCACCACACGGACTGCAGCGGTTCAAGAAGGTGGCTCACCACCACCTTCTCAAGGGCAATTAGGGATGGGCAATAAATGCCGGCCTCGCCAGCGACGCCCACATCCCATGAACGAATAAAAAAAAAAGCAGCATATTGGTAAAAAGTTAAAAACAGTGGATGTCCAAAGGGACTTAGGGGTTCAGGTACATAGATCATTGAAGTGTCATGAACAGGTGCAGAAAATAATCAAGAAGGCTAATGGAATGCTGGCCTTTATATCTAGAGGACTAGAGTACAAGGGGGCAGAAGTTATGCTGCAGCTATACAAAACCCTGGTTAGACCGCACCTGGAGTACTGTGAGCAGTTCTGGGCACCGCACCTTCGGAAGGACATATTGGTCTTGGAGGGAGTGCAGCGTAGGTTTACTAGAATGATACCTGGACTTCAAGGGTTAAGTTACGAGGAGAAAATGCACAAATTGGGTTTGTATTCTCTAGAGTTTCGAAGGTTAAGGGGTGATCTGATCGAAGTTTATAAAATATTAAGGGGAACGGATAGGGTGGATAGAGAGAAACTATTTCCACTGGTTGGGGATTCTAGGAGTAGGGGGCACAGTCTAAAAATTAGAGCCAGACCTTTCAGGAGCGAGATTAGAAAACATTTCTATACACAAAGGGTGGTAGAAGTTTGGAACTCTCTTCCGCAAACGGCAATTGATACTAGCTCAATTTATAAATTTAAATCTGAGATGGATAGCTTTTTGGCAACCAAAGGTATTAAGGGATATGGGCCAAAGGCGGGTATATGGAGTTAGATCACAGATCAGCCATGATCTTATCAAATGGCGGAGCAGGCACGAGGGGCTGAATGGCCTACTCCTGTTCCTATGTTCCTATATAACATTCTCTGCTTTGTCTTTATAGATTGGAAAACTCAGGTATTAGCAACAATTTGGTGCTTTGTCATCTGCTGCTAAGACTGTGGCCACTACAGCCTGCAGTTGTTTTTAACTTAGAATTGGTAACTTCAATAAATTAGTTCACAAAATGTGGACTTAAAAAGAGGGAGATTTCCTGATTCCACAAGGAGTAAAGGTTAGTGCAAGGACAGGAGGGAGATGAAGAAAGGCTCAGCATGTTCTATAAATGGAGTGGAATTGCAGGGTGTGGTAGATGGGCTGTATGATTATTTTTCACATTCCTGTTATATTTCACTGAGTTTCCATAGACCACTGTCCTAATTCAAGAGTTGGTATGAATTCGGACAGTGGTCTGTGGAAGAGCGCAACATGATAGTGTAACTGATAGATGAAATAATACACAAAATATTTCTCCCGGGCTGCCTCCGACCAGTTTGAACTCTACAATAAGAGATGGCTGAAGGACTTCCTTTATAACATTTAATGGCTCTACAGTCAAATGCAATGCTTTTTTAAAATAAAAAGTTTAACATGAAAGACATTTTAAACACTTATTTTAGATGCCCAACTGGAACCATTCAACAAATAGAAAGATAACAATGAGTTGGGAGTGTAGCTGCATCGTTTTCTTACACAATTCATGAACCTGACTCTACAGCACATTCATAACTTCATTGCTGAACAATAATTCTGTTTAGGTCATAACCATTAAGATCTCACGTGCCGGATCACATTCTGACTTTGTTCATTCTTTTCTCTGTGCTGCTGCGTTTCCTACATTACAACAGTGACTACACTTCAAAAGTACTTCATTGACTGTGAAACACTTTGGAACACAGGGATATAGGAACAACAGTGGGTCATTCAGCCCCTCGAGCCGGTTCTGCCATTCAATTAGATCATGGCAGATCTGTATCTTAACTCCATCTACCCTCCTTGGTTCTGTAACTCTTAATATCCTTGCCTAACAAAAATCTGTCAATCTCAATTTTGAAATTTTCAATTGACCCCTCGCCTCAACAGTTTTTTGGGAAGAGAGTTCCAGATTTCCACTACCCTTTGTGTGAAGAAGTGCCCTTAAACAGCCTAACTCTAATTTTAAGGCTTTGCCCCCTTGTTCTGGATTTCCCTGCCGGAGGAAATAGTTTCTCTCTATCTACCCTATTAAATCCTTTAATTATCTTAAACACCTCAATTAGATCACCCCTTAATCTTCTATACTCCAGGGAATACAAGCCTAGTCTATGCAACCATCCTCATAATTTAACCCTTTTAGCCCAGGTAATCATTCTGGTGAATTTGTGTTGCACCCCCTCCAAGGCCAATATATCCTTCCTGAGGTGCGTTGCCCAGAATTGAATGAAATACCCGAAATGGGATCTAAGCAGAGCTATATATAACTGTAACATAACTTCCACCCCTTTGTACTCCAGCCCCCTTGAGATAAAGACCACCATTCCCTTAGCCTTTGGGATATCCTAAGGACATGAAAGACATGATCTAAATCTGAGTTTGTCTTTCTTTCTTCCCCTGAAGGACTTTGAAATCCGCCAATATTTACGAGAGTCTTTTGTTCTAAATCTGGATGTTCTAGGATTTGTAAAAAGATATGAATGTCTATCTGGTTGAACCAGATTTGGGAAAAAAAAAGAACTGCCACCTACTTGAGAACTGAATGGAGAAGCCCGACTTGCTGATGAAGAAGCCAGTGTCAAACTGGAGTGTTATGGAATTAAATGTGCTGTAGACATCATCAGGTAGTGAGGAACCACTGCACTCCATCAGCAGCATGTCACTTTCTATTGGGCCATCCCACACTTTCAGGATATCATGGGATGCCTCAGTGTCAAAGACAATAAAATGAAGGCTGCAAAAAAAAAGAGAAATGTATAAAAGTTAAGAAAAGTCCCTCACACTTTATTCTAATGAGACGAGCTATTGAGTTTGAAGTCTCATTATTAAAGCATATAGTTACAGGGCTGCTTTGAAATCTAAAACAGGCATTTTAACATTCTTCATCTTATTCACCTGTTTTACAATGGTGGGAAAGTCAGTCCATTTTATTGCCGCCTGTCCTAAGGAGCTAATTTTTCCTCATAATGAACAACACTAATCTGGATCTGCACTGTTCCATAGCCATTTGCTTCATGCCTAAGGTAACAACAAAGTGTTACCCGATTTATTGTGCAGTGCTGCTTTTGAAAGAATGAAATTCTCCTGTTTGCCATGCATCACAGCATCATGGTAGGTACAGCACAGGAGGAGGCCATTCAGCCCTTTGTGCCTGTGCCAGCTCTTTGAAAGAGCTATCCAATTAGTCCCATTCCCCTGCTCGTTTCCTGTGGTCCTGTAAATTTTTTCCCTTCAAGTATTTATCCAATTCCATTTTGCAAGTTACTATTGAATCTGCTTCCACCGCCTTTTCAGGCAATGCATTCCAGATCATAACAACTCGCTGCGTAAAAAAATGTTTCCTCATGTCGCCTCTGGCTCTTTTGTCAATCACCTTAAATCTATGTCCTCTGGTTACTGACCCTTCTGCCACTGGAAACAGTTTCTCCTTATTTACTCTTATCAAAACCGTTCATGATTTTGAAGACCTCTATCAAATCTTTCCTTAACCTTTTCTGTTCTAAGGAAAACAACTCCAGCTTCTCCATTCTCTCCACATAACTGAAGTCCCTCATCCCTGGTACCATTCCAGTAAATCTCTTCTGCACCCTCTCTAAGGCCTTGACATCCTTCCTAAAGTGTGGTGCCCAGAATTGGACACAATACTCCAGCTGAGGCCTAAACAGTGTTTTATAAAGGTTTAGCATAACTTTCTTGTGTTTGTACTTTACGCCTCTATTAATAAAGCCCAGGAACTCATATGCTTTTTTAAAAGCTTTCTCAACTTGTCCTGCCACCTTCAAAGATTTGTGTACATACACCCCCAGGTCTCTCTGTTCCTGCACTCCCTTTACAATTGTACCATTTAGTTTATATTGCCTCTCCTCATTCTTCCGACCAAAATGTATCACTTCACACTTCTCTGCGTTAAATTGCATCTGCCATGTGTCTGCCCATTTCACCAGTCTGTCTATGTCCTCCTGAAGTCTGTTACTATCCTCCACATTGTTCACTACATTTCCGAGTTTCATGTCATCTGCAAACTCTGAAATTATACCCTGTATACCCAAGACCAGGTCATTAATATCTATCAAAAAGAGCAGTGGTCCTCATACAGAACCCTGGGGAATACCATTGAATACTTCCCTCCAATCTCTCTACCACTACTCTCTGCTTTCTGTCCCTTAGCCAATTTTGTATCCATGCTGTCACTGTCCCTTTAATCCCATGGGCTTTAATTTTGCTAACAAGTCTATCATGTGGTACTTTATCAAATGCCTTTTGAAAGTCCATATAGACATCAACCGCACTACCCTCATCAACCAGCTCATTTACTTCAGCAAAGAATTCAATCAAGTTTGTCAAACACGATTTTCCTTTAACAAATCCATGCTGACTTTCATTTATTAGCCCATACTTTTCCAAATGCCAATTAATTTTGCCCTGGGTTATTGTCTTTAAAATTTTCGCCAGCATTCTTGTAAATCTCTTCTGCACCCTCTCTAAGGCCTTGACATCTTTCCGAAAGTATGGTGCCCAGAATTGGCTGACTGGCCTGTAATTGCCGGGTTTATCACTCTCCCCTTTTATGAACAGGGGTGTAGCATTTACAATCCTCCAGCCCTCTGACACCGCCCCCATATCTAAGGAGGATTGGAAGGTTGTGGTCAGAGCCTCCACAATTTCCACCCTTACTTCCCTCAGTAACCTAGGATACATCCCATCTGGACCGGGTGACTTTTCTACTTTGAGTACTGCCAATCTTTTAAGTACCTCCTCTTCATTTTTATCCTGTTCAATATCGCTGCTGCCTCCTGCTTTACTGCCACGATGGCAGCATCTTCTTCTCTTGTGAAGACTGATGCAAAGTATTCATTTAGTACCTCAGCCATGCCCTCTGCCTCCTCAAGAAGATCTCCTTTTTTGTCCTCACACTTCCTTTGACTACCCTTTTACTCATTATATGTTTATAAAAGACTTTTGGGTTCCCTTTTATGTTAGCCATTAATCTATTCTCATACTCTCTCTTTGCCCCACTTATTTCCTTTTTTAGATCTCCTCTGTACTTTCTGTATTCAGCCTGTTTCTCTAGTGTATTATGGACCTTGCATTTGTCATAAGCCTCCTTTTTCTGTTTCATTTCAATCTCTATATCTTTAGTCATCAAGGGAGCCCAAGCTTTTGATGCCCTTCCTTTCCCAGCCTTATCTGAAGGGGAAGATCGGTTGTAAGGATAACTTCTGGGGAACTAAGGCTACCCTCTTCAGCCCCGACCATTGTGGCAGCCAAGGGTCGAACCTGAGAGCTGATGCCATGAGCCCATCAGGAACCACCAAGGTCATTATTGAGCATACAACCGGCATCTTGAAACAGCACTACAAAAGTCTGGGCAGATCAGGAGCAACATTATCGACCCTCCCAGGGTCTCTAGGACCATTGTCCTGTCCTCCATGCACCACACATTGCTCTGAATAGAGGCCTAACTATGGAGGAAAAGAACAGAACCTGGAATGTGTGCCAGCATAGGAATGAGGCAGTGAAAATGAGGAGAAAGCTCCTGAGCCATGAAGGCAGTTTGTAAAGCTGGTGCATCACGCATTAATAAACGATACGTTTAACTCAGACCCCGAGCTCTCTCCTTAAGGAACGCTCCTGTCAACGTGTCCCAAAGGTGTTGGCTCAAAACACCTTCAGAAACACTTCCTCCATTACAATCAATACTCACCTTTTGCTGTGGTGCTGCATTATTATGCACAATCAAAAAGGCATTCTAATCAAGTGCAGAAACTCTTTCGAATATATTAAAAAATGTGTGAATGATCTCAGTGTGGTTTGGCATGGTGCTTCCCATTTGTACTGATGTGAGTGGGACATCTGAACACCCAACCAAAAACCTCGACTGAGTGATTTCCCTAATAGAAGTAGCATGCGTGTTGGCCAGCTGCAGGGTTTTTCTAACAGCCTGCTGGGATTCTGGTGACCCTCGTCCTCTTTGGGCTCTGCAGTGCGAGTGCCCTAGGCTCCCCTCGGAGATGCTTCAGAGGGAGGGAAGAAAGAGGAGGGAGTGACCGGCAGTCCTATAAATTGTGTGCCTCCATCCCAGTTGCCCACATAAGTGCTTGTAGTGCCTGACGTTTCTAACTGGCTTTCCTTACTCATCCAATTCTACAGCGGTTTTGCTGAATGAACATATGGCTTTGCCCCCTCGATGCTATCTGAGGTGCTTAACTACGGTTCACAGCTGATTAAGAGGATCAGTGTTTGTTCCTTTTCATTGCAAGATGGGAAATACATTTTAGCCCACAGACTGAAAACAGCAAAACTGTGAGGAAAACAGCAGAGTCAAATTTCTTACTCCCAAAAACTTTTTGCGACCCACCGTTTACCCCCAAATAGTGAACTAACAGTAATTTCTAGGCTATCCTCTAATCCTTTTTGCTGCACAAGGGATCTGGCACAGTGCGCTGGTAGTTAATTAAATTATCTAATTTAGCTAATAAAATAATAAATCAGGCATTGTGGATACAAAATTTAAATCATTGCTGTCACCGTTATGAAAGGCCGAAATAATTCACTGAAGTACAATACCCATGGACTAATAATTCGGAGGTTGGAAAATTGATTCATTTAATACGGCTTGGTTTACAACTTCTACACCACTGGACATTTATTATCACTATATTGCTGTGTCCAACACATTCTTTTCTGTAAGCCTCCTATTGCACAACATTCTTTTGTGACCCTCTTTATCACATACCTTTCCATCAACCTGTCACGATCCTCCTCGTCAGTCTGTCTATGTCACATGTATTCCCCTCACCCTGTCTCTGTCACACATATTTTTTGCCTGCCTCTAACACACTCCTCTCTGTTAGTCTATGTGATTTATGCAACTACTCAACTGCCGACCCGTTACTTCCGCCCCTCCCTGTCAGTCTGTATGTAAAGAGTGTCTCACTTCAACAGCAACCAGAAACAGATTAAACCAACACCTTGATATTTAAGTTTGTAGCGTTTACACTTCATCATGTTTTTCACAATATACAGGGGCAAAACAAATTGTATTTTATGAGTTAAGACTGTGTCTCTGCTCCCATATGGGGGCAGCTTGAACACAATACATAAGTAAACAATTTTACAACACCAAGTTATAGTCCAGCAATTTTATTTTAAATTCACAAGCTTTCGGAGGCTTCCTCCTTCGTCAGGTAAACATTTACCTGACGAAGGAGGAAGCCTCCGAAAGCTTGTGAATTTAAAATAAAATTGCTGGACTATAACTTGGTGTTGTAAAATTGTTTACAATTGTCAACCCCAGTCCATCACCGGCATCTCCACATCACAATACATAAGGAGGAAGAAATACCTGACTGTTTTCCCTGGATCAGCCTCTATAATCCAAGTGCAGTGGGCGTTGTGATCATATGGTGCTGGGTATCCAGGGGAAAGAATCCTCCCAGCAGTAGCACTTTTAAAGTGACCTCCACACTCAGCTGAAAGATCAACACAAATAAAAATAATCCAGTGATTACATTCTTCACTGTGAGAGGCAATTAAAAATGCACAGCACGCCTCATCCAGATTTATTTTGAAAATAAAAAGCAAACAGCAAATCCACAGACTGTCAATCAGCATCTAAAAGTGAGAGAAAGGTTAATATTTCACATGCGACCCTTCATCAGAACTCAGCTATACCGATAAAAGGTCACACCCAAAATATTGACCAATCTTTCTCTGAGGCGCTGACCGACCTATTGTACTTTACCATTATTATCTGATTTTATTTTACCTTGTGAGTACTATTTTTTTGATACATTAAAGATTAGGTTGTTGGTAACAATAGCAGAAAACTTCTCTCACCACATCTCCATCCCAAATAATTGCTCCCGTTATTGAGCCAAGCACCATTCACCAGTTGAAGGAACGGACATGCAGCGTGTTTACAGCTATTCTGCCACTATAACTGGCACTCGATATGGGTGCCATCTGGAGCAATTTACCAATGCTGCAGTTAGTGTGAAAGTGCAATCTGACTGCAAAGTCAGGGCTCGAACAGACACCAGAATCTGTTGGATTGAGACTTCCAAGAAGAGGGTCTCTTTCTCTGCTTTGCTTTGGAATCAGTTCAGGCCTTCAAATCTGATCTACACTCCATATGTAACATTAATGGAGTGTGAATGCAATTTCAGTTAAATTAGATGCAATGCCTCCAGCAGAAATATAAACACTGCTACTGGATGGAGAGGCTGCTATCTTTTCTGGCCATGCATAGGCTGAGCTGCTCAACATTCTAAGCAAGTTGACATGTCACTTGTCGAGGACAGTTACCTCCTGGACAATTCTGCGCAGTCTGCTTTGAATACCTTAGTATGAAAAGTCGATGTTATTAAAGTTGGGTCTTTATTATTTTCCACAACTGAGGACTATAAGAAAAGTGAGCATTCTCACAGTGAAAATGGTACACTGTTCATTCATGTATTTTATGTAAAATAAACCAATTGTTAGCTAGATGTTGTGCATTATCTCAGTAGAATGTTTTTCAGTCTGCCTTCCATAGAGAGAGAATGCTTTTTGTGGCACATGTGACATGTCAATAGCTGGTAGGCAGTGTCAGGATTCTCCTTTATAACCCCAAGGTCATGTAATCATTTAACTAGATATTGGGCAGTAAAGATGCACCCCAGATCATAGGGGACGTAAGGACCACTTACGGAAGTCATCAGGGACTCTAAAGCCGAGAAAATAACTCACACCAAACCATAAAATTATTTTTTAAATTTATTCATGGGATGTGGGCATCACTGGCAAGGCCAGCATTTATTGCCCATCCCTAATTGCCCTTGAGAAGGTGGTGGTGAGCCGCCTTCTTGAACCGCTGCAGTCCATGTGGTGAAGGTTCTCCCACAGTGCTGTTAGGTAGGGAGTTCCAGGATTTTGACCCAGCTATGATGAAGGAACGGCGATATATTTCCAAGTCAGGATGGTGTGTGACTTGGAGGGGAACGTGCAGGTGGTGGTGTTCCCATGTGCCTTCTGCCCTTGTCCTTCTAGGTGATAGAGGGTGCGGGTTTGGGAGGTGCTGTCAAAGAAGCCTTGGCGAGTTGCTGCAATGCATCTTGTAGATGGTACACACTGCAGCCACGGTGCGTCAGTGGTGGAGGGAGTGAATATTTATTACAGTAAGACTGAAGTTCTCAAATGTGAAGTAAATTTTCCTGTGACAGCTTTTTCCCCAGTTTCACCCCTCCACCCAGCAGCGGTACATACATTCAGTTGACTCTAGGCTCCATGTTTTTCCTTTCCTCAGTGAAATTTTGAGTTTTAATACAGCTAACATGGCACAACAATAGGGTTTCTCCTTGCAAGTGTGTACAACTGCAAATAATTTTTAATGCATAATTAACATGAGTTTCAGACAGGTTCTGTCTCCCACCGCAGCCACTCAAGTGATGATATGGATGGCTGGTGTGCATGTATGATGTGCCCAAGAGGAAAGACATGGATTTTTAAATTAGGTTTGTAAAGTTGAGGGAATGATTAGGGGATTGAGTTCAGGTCTAGAAGCTACAGCTTGCATTTTGTTGCTTATTTGGCCGTCTGCCACGGAATTTCACTGCAGTCTTGGTCACACTGTCCAGAGGCCATTTCCGTTAGTTAAGTTGGAAAAATTACAATAAGGCCTTTTTGAACAGCCAAATTAAGGCCGCAGTTAAAAGTAGAATATTGGTGGGGTGCGATGTACAGTCAGCAGACCAGAGTTATTCTACTAACTGTGTCTAACTGCAGGCCACACTGTCAGCCACCAAGGAAATCTGTTCCCTCAACGGCTAATGTTTAATATTAGGAGAGTCAGGTGGAGTATCCGTTTTCTTTCAACATTAAAGTAGATCCCATGGAAAGAAGTTACCTGGAGATCCAACACTTTTGCACAAGACCAATGTCTACCTTAAAAGTTTTTCACTCACCCAAACCTTGCACACTGAAAGTCACTGCATCAATGTGAAAGTGGTCATATAATCGCAGTTTAGGTGCTTGTCTTTACATTTTATGAACGTTCCACATCTGCTCAACCTCTTCAACAGCTCATTTTTCTGGCTACCCGTGGCAGACCTCAACGAACACATTGATACAGCCAATACTTCTACATAATATCACAACTTCACATGAGGTAAAGGGAGAGAATAAAACTGATGAGCTTCGCAGCAAAATGCAATTGAGTTGTAAATATGATGCAAGTGCAGTTTTTGTGAACGCTTTTATCCCTTCCCTTCCTGAACCCATTGATCTACTCTGGGACATGGTTCCACTGGCATTGGCTGCCCTCTGATATCTCTCTCTCAAGTGCCAATTCTTCCTATGTGAGTTTAGAAAGCAAGTGCCAAGAGATTGCCTGACCTTAGGGAGGAATCACAGCCGAGCCCAATTCTGTCTTCACCTCACATTGCTGACACACACACTTGCCAATAAGCATTTGTGGGTAACTGTCAGGAGCAGGAACAGTTATTTTTTTCCCCTCACTGGTCCACGAACGCTGAAAGTAACTGTAGCACCTATACTGCTGTGCTGGCTGAGCTGGGCTAATTCAGCGCTGATCAGGAATTCAACCTGGGACCTTCTTGCTGTGTAAGCTATGAATAGAGACTCACAGATCCAAAATTGTTTTCATTAGAAATATGAAGATTAAGGGCAGCCAATTTTTTAAAATTCTGAGAAAAGTAGACAATGTTGGTGCAAAATGTTGAACAAAGGGAGAAATAACTGATATAGCCTCAAAATTATGAATCGCAAGCTGTTCCCCTATTTAAAATAAAGGGAATGATCCCTGTGTTAAACTGAGGGGGAAGGGAGGGAGAGGTGAGAGAATATAATATATAATATCAGCAACTGGAATTCCTAGGCTTATATTTTTTTATTGATTTTACCTATACACGAAGGCAAAAGGTTGTCCCATACTCTGCGATCTCCACTCAGGCAGATCAATGTACTGCTTCCATGCAGTGTGTATCCTGGGTTGCAACTATACAAGATAACAGTGTCCGCAAAGTGCCCTCCATCTCGTATCTTGTAGCCGTAATTAGGAATTCCTGGATCCTCACACTTCATCAGATCGAAGCCTGTGAACAAGAGATTTCTATTTTAAAATACTTCATATTGTACAGTACAAAGGCATGGAACTTGAGAAGAAAACTCAACACGATAGATTCTGTCCCCCTTCCAACTGTAGAACTCTGTGTCCCATACTTGCAATACTCTCCTATATGATTATTAGTGGCAATGCTTTATGCCCTGTGTCATTTCAAGCTCTACGTACTGAGTCGTCACTGGCAGTAATCCTCTACATCCTACATCATTGCGAGCTAAATCACGTTCATAGCACTATTTCATTCTTCATACTTTACAAGTGGCACAGCATCATTCATGTTCAGAATGAATTACTTGCCACTTAGTTCACAGATAATTGAAATACCGAACACAGTGATAAGCGCAGTTTAGAATCATTCAGAGTATGAAGGAGCACATAATGCTAATGGAATACATTCCATACATATGTACATCCCGGCACAAGGCATGTTATTTCTGCACAACACTCAGAGAGCTCTGTGCCGCTACAATATAAGACACACAGGGGCTAACTTTCAACTTCGGCAGGGGGTGAAAAACTATGGGATCGGCTGCCTGTTATACACCCCGCCAGATCTTCAGTGGAAAGCCATATCAGGCGGGGTATACAATGGGAGGCCGAGCTGACCCTGCTGGTTTTCCACCCCCACCGATGTTGGAAGTGCCCCCACCCCCCCGACGGTGAAATATCATCGCAAAGATACATTTGAGGGGCCTGTTGGAAAGCTCACCGTTAAGCAAGGCTATCAATTTTCACAGAGCAGTGGGTATGTTGCAATAAGGTGTCTAAAACAATACACAGTCGGATAGATTTTAACTTTGGGTGCCGAATCGACAGTGATGGGCAGGGAAATCGGGCTGAATTGCTGTCCGCCCAATTAAATGGTGAGAGGCCCAAACCGTTTTGACGGTTACGGGTTTTCCAGCGCTTAGTGTTAAAGACTATTTAAGGCCGGATGCACTGTTTACTTCATTAACTCTTAGCGTGCTGCTGGCGAGTTCACTTGTCTGTGCATACTCCTGCTCTGTGACTTGTTGACAAGTTTACTTCTCCATTTAGAACCCTTCCTGCTTCGACGCAATTATATATTTCAGAGATTGACATGCTCACATCTGTGATACCACCAAGTCAAGCCTCAGTGTTTAGACTTCCAACCAAGTTTTTTGAAGTTGCTCCCATCTCGAGAATGAATGTTCGGAGACGGCTTCGTTCAGCAGAAACAAGTAAGTAAAAGGATTTGCAGGTTGTTTTTTGGCAACTGTACTGTTAGCATTCAACCCAGCATCACAGTGCATGAGTTGAAATTTATAAATCCCAGGGAGAATTATTTCCCTGGACCTGCCAGCAATCGAAGGATTAATACTCAAATAAGGCTTTAGGCGCTCTTTGCAAGTTGCAACTTACAAAAAGAAATTTGGTTGAAGTGCACTCCAATCCAGAAGCGCAGTAACTCAAGGAATTAGTTGGGAGCTTTTCATCAGGAGAACTCTTTGGGGTAAAAATTGGTTCTGGCACATTTTTTAGCACATAACAAACGACGCACCGTGAGCGCACGCCCGAACCGGGAGGCCCGAGGCCGGCCCGAAATTTGGCCGCGGGCCTCATGTACATTATTTGGGCGAGCTGCCGGCAGCTGCTGTGCCTCCACAGACAGCTCGTCCATTTTAAATAGATGAATGTCGAGCCGCTTGCCTTGCTGGCAGCTGAGGGGCCGATCGCAAGAACTGTGGAGACGGTGGGGCATATTCTCACTTCTCCTGGCACCGCTGCAATGTTTTTAGAAGATCCTTATTAAAAAAAAAATTACCTTTGGCGCCCAAAAAAATGGCTCGACCCAATATCGGCTCGGACAGGGCACAGGACGTTGGTTCCCGAAATTGGCCCTCGTTGGTCCCATTTTATGGCTGTAAAATGAACTCATGGAGGTCCAATTTCGACTTTTACTCTTTACTCTTTGAGAGCTAAGCATTCATCAGTATTTAAAAGATAAGCACAGGCCGTCTAGGCTAATTTGAGATGCAGATTACAGATGTATTCGAAATGCAGAACGTCCATTACAATGGAATTGGCACATTTTAAAAATGTTTTTTTTTGCGGTGATTTCCGACACCAAACCATTCTTAATTTCATGCCTCTCTCAAAGGTTTTATTTGGATTTTCTCAAGGGAAATTTTCCCAAGACTGATGAGCTTTACATTTTTTAAAACCTATGGGCGCTAAATTGGGCCGTGCAGCACCCGTTGTTTTGGCACTACACGGCCTCTCCGACGTCCAAGATGGTGTCTTGGATGCGCACGCATGTTTCCTGCGTGACGTGCGCCAGACGCCATCTTGGTACAGGAGTTAGCGCAGGCGCAGATAACGAACGATGGAATCATGTAAAGTAGGGAGAAAATGGTTTCAGTCATTGTGCAACGATGATATAAAGTGATAGACACCATTTTGGCACTTAACGCTCAACTCAACGCACAGTCTTAACCCTGACCGTCCGAACGTGTCTTAGAATGCATGGAGGACCCCCAACCAGCGCTATTTAAAGGGGCCTTGCAGGATTTACAGGTTAGTTGCTGGATTATTGCTTCTGGCTGCCAAGACATTTGTAACTGTTTTTAGAGGTCTCCTAGACTTCAATACTAGGATGTGGGGACATAGCCTAACAATGAGAGCCAGGACGTGCAGGAGTGAAGTTAGGAAATGCTTCTACACGCAAAGGGTGGGAGACGTTTGGAACACTCTTCTGCAGACGGCAGTTGATGCTAGCTCACTTGTGCATGTTAAATCTGAAATTGATAGATTTCTGTGAAGCAAGGGTATTAAGGGATATGGGGCTAAGGCGGGTATATGGAGTTAGGTCACAGGTCCACCATGATCTCATTGAATGGCGGAACAGGCTCAACGGGCTAAATGCCACTGCCACTTGCTGCTTCTTGATATGTGCCACCTTCTCCTGCAAGAAAGCGGGACGTGTGTCTGGGTGATGTGCCTGTCACGGTTGAATAGCTGCCAGTGTGTGTGGCCTGTGAGTTGTGGGTGGGCGGCTTGAAACAGTGGTAATGTGTAAGGGTGAGAGGAAGCATCTGATTGGAAGAGTTGAGTACTGATGGAAAGAGTTTATTGGTATGTGGGTGATGGGGGTGTAGTGCTTGGTGCAGTTGGTAGGAGACACCACTTGACAGTTGACCTCACTCACCTTCACCTCTCATGTCAAAGCATTGAACTTCTTCCTGCACTGCATCCATGTTCATGATGCTGTGTGCCTGCCATTGACTTCATCCCCCACTGCCTCCCACTGCCTTTTCAGAAGATGTCTGGAGGGCCTCTTGTCGCCCCCTACCTCCCTCCCCCCACCCCCCCGTGGATATAGGATGCCCCTCCTTCTGTCCACCTCTTGCACCAACGGTCTCTAGTGCATCAGCAGAGAACCTTGGTGCAAACACTCTCGCAGGCCTGGTACAAACTCAGATCGGCAGATCAGTGAGGTCTGGCGTGCAGATTGGAGGATGTGGGATTTAGCAGTGCGCAATATTCTAACATAACTCATCAGTGTGCAAACATAGGGACGGGACCTGCATCTCTGTTTTACGTGTGCGATGTCCGATGTCAGTTCAGACTCCGTGCAGACAGTAGACTGTCATTTTCAGGTACCAGCTACCTTTAAGAGATTTCGAAGAAACATTCTCCCTTTAAGAGATTGACCTCCCCCTGCTGGTGGAAAGTGCAAGACCTGGAAAGGAACGCTGATTGCAAGTGAGTACTCGGGTGGGTCAAAGCTTGTGTCCTGCCTGCCCAGGGGCCATTGGGCGTTTGGTAATAGCACTTCACGCTACCTAAGCCACAAAACGGCCCCAATCGAATTTTTTCCCCCCTAAATAGCTGCACACAAACCTGTACATCTAAGAAGAAGCAGCGTGTTAGATTTACAAATGTAAAATTCAGTCAAGTTTTGGCTTCTTTCCTTAAGGTTATAAAAACAATTAAGAGCAGTGACACTCGTTAAGAATCATCTGTTAGTTGATGAGACCATCCCATAGGTATTTTATGCTGTGATGGATATTTCAATTTGTTAATGTGCATGACTGTGATTTGTGTTCTAATTATCGGTCCAGTTTCTCGTTGCAGCATAAAATCACAGCAGAACATTGATTGCTACTATAAATGTGTCCAAAGATAGGAAAAATAATGGCCAGGAATTTCCTTGGAGCTGCTCCCGTTTGGCCCTTGTAACATTGCTGAAAGTGTGCCGTAAACCCAATTTACTAGCAAAGACGGGATTTCTGTCCCGCCTTCAAGGAAAGTCCTGGCCATGTAACTCTACTACTTTTGTTTAATGCAGAAATAGCTGAGATATGACAGCTTGTATGCAGATCGGCATTTCCTACCGAAGAGATCCATCCACAGAGGCTCATAATGACATACGTTGGCTTCTATTCCGCCCCCTTTCCAAAATAGTGCAGTTAAATCCAAAAAGAGATCTTCAATTTGTGTGACATACGTGCACTTGTGACATATACAGCCAAATCCCGCTTCCATTGTACTGGAGTATGTGATAAGATGCACAACAAGCCTCCATGTTGGTGATCTACCCAGTGGTGTTCTCCAGATAGGTGCAAGGTTGTAAAGGAGTGCCCGTCCTGTGCAATGTATTTAAGATGAGATGTCCCATGGGGTGGATGGCCTTACCCGCTCTGTGCATGGTTACTGGAAAAACCCAACAGGACTGTCTTGCTAATTAAATTTACTGTGTGCAACATGCTCAGTGAGCTTCTTTTGTTTGTCTGAGAGAGAGAGAGAAAGAGAATACAAACATCTCGGCAAGTGTGAGTGATAAAGTACTGGGGGGAGAAACATTTAATATTGGCAACCTTTGTGATCATGCACCCATTGGGATTCTTGTCGTTTTTTTTATTTTCAAAGATTTAAATCAAGTTGATATGGCATTCCCTGGATTCAGATATGTACCAATCAGGCACTGTAACATGCCAATAGAAGTTCACACTACATTTACAGTTCTGTTTTTATACATGTGGTGGGTAAGTGCTAAACCAGTGCCTCTCAAGGGACTGATTTCTGTGTTGTTTTCAAGAGTGCTTCATGTCACTGAATAAATATTACAGGAAGGCACCAGGGTAAGATTGTACCATGGTCTCATTTGTAAGCATAGGAACCCGAGGAACAGGAGTAGGCCATTTAGCCCCTCGAGTCTGTTCCGCCAGTCAATGAGTTCATGGCTGATCTGTGATCTAACTCCATATACCCACTTTAGCCCCATAGCCCTTAATACCTTTGGTTAACAAAAATCTATCAATCTCAGATTTAAAATTAATAATTGAGCTAGCATCGACTGCCATTTGCAGAAGAGAGTTCCAAACTTCTACCACCCTTTGTGTGTAGAAGTGTTTCCTAACTTCACTCCTGAAAGTCCTGGCTCTAATTTTTAGGCTATGTCCCCTAGTCCTGGACTCCCCAACCAGCGGAAATAGTTTCTCTCTATCTATCCTATCAGTCCCCCTTAATATCTTGAAAACTTCAATCAAGTCACCCCTTAATTTTCTAAATTCCAGGGAATAAAATCCTAGTTTGTGTAATCTCTCCTCGTAATTTAACCCTTGGAGTCCAGGTATCATTCTAGTAAATCTGTGCTGCACTCCCTTAAGGCCAATATATTCTTCCTAAGGTGAGGTGCCCAGAACTTAACACAGTACTCCAGGTGTGGTCTAACCAGGGCTTTGTATAGCTGTAGCATAACTTCTACCCCCTTGATTTCTCGTCCTCCAGATAAAAGGCCAGCATTCCATTCGTCTTTTTGATTATTTTCTGTACCTGTCCATGACATTTAAATGACCTATATACATGGAGCCCCAAGTCTAGTTGGACCTCCACTGTTTCAAGCTTTTCACCATTTAGAAAGTACTCTGATCTATCCTTTTTAGGTCCAAAGTGGATGACCTCATACTTGCCACGATTTTGCCCATTCACTTAATCTATTAATATTTCTCTGTAATTTTATGCTTCCATCTAAACTGCTTGCTTTGTGTCCCCCTATCTTTGTGTCATCGGCAAACTTGCATATGTGGCTCTCTATCCTATTATCTAAGTCCTTAATATCTACAGTAAATAGTTGAGGCCCCGACACAGATCCCCATGGGACACCATTAGTCATATCCTGCCAATTTGAGTACCTGCCCATTATCCCTACTCTCTGTCTCCTGCCGCTCAGCCAATTTCCTAACCAGGTCAATAATTCGCGCTCAATTCCATGGGCTTCAACTTTAGCTAACAGTCACTTACAGGGGACTTTATTGAATGCCTTCTGGAAATCCATATAAACAACATCCATAGACATTCCCCTGTCCACTCCTTTAGTCACCTCTTCAAAAAATTTGTTCAGAGGTAAGCTGTGAGGAGGGCACAAGGAGTCTGCAAAGGGATATAGACAGGTTAAGTGAGTGGGCAAGAGGCAGCAGATGGAGTATAATGTGAGGGAATGTGAGGTTATTTGCTTTGGTAGGAAGAATAGAAAAGCAGCATTTTTTTTAAATGGTGAGAAACCATTAAATGTTGGTGATCAGAGAGGTCTGGGTGTCCTTGTACATGAAACACAAAAAGTTAGCATGCAGATACAGCAAGCAATTAGGAAGGCAAATGGGATGTTGGCCTTTATTGCAAGGGGGTTGGAGTACAAGAGTAAGGAAGTCTTGCTACAATTGTACAAGGCTTTGCTGAGACCACATCTGGAGTACTGTGTACAGTTCTCGTTTCCTTATCTAAGGAAGGATAAACTTGCCTTGGAGATGGTGCAACAAAGGTTCACTTGATTAATTCCTGGGGTGAGAGGGCTGTCCTATGAGGAGAGATTGAGTAGAATGGGCCTATACTCTCTGGAGTTTAGAAGAATGAGAGGTAATCTCATTGAAACATATAAGATTCTGAGGGGGCTTGACAGAGTAGATGCTGAGAGGTTGTTTCCCCTGGCTGGAGAGTCTAGAACTAGGGGGCATAGTCTCAGAATAAGGGGTCAGCCATTTAAGACTGAGATGAGGAGGAATTTCTTCACTCAGAGGGTTGTGAATCTTTGGAATTCTCTACCCCAGAGGGCTGTGGATGCTGAGTCATTGGGTATATTCAAGGCTGAGATAGATAGATTCTTGGACTCGAGGGGAATCAAGGGATATGGGGATAGGGCGGGAAAGTGGAGTTGAGGCCAAAGGTCAGTCACGATCTGATTGAATTGCAGAGCAGGCTCGAGGGGCCGTCTGGCCTATTCATAGAATCATAGAATGGTTACAGCGCAGAAGGAGGCCATTCGGCCCATAGAGCCCATGCCGGCCCTTTGTAAGAGCAATCTAGGTGGTCCCATTCCCCCCGCTCTTTCCCCGTAGCTCTGCAAATTTTTTCCCTTCAGTAATTTATCCAATTCCTTAATTCCTGCTCCTATTTCTTGTGTTCTTATCTGGCTGTATTATACCCAGCGTGGCAGTTCTTGTTGCTGGCAGACAGATGCCTGAAATGGAAAGTGTTCCAATCCCCAGTATTGACATCTCTCAACTTGATGCACACAAAAGTGAGAAGTGGGGAGGCTAATGGTTCACAGAGAAATGAGGATGGGGACAGAGATTTTGTGGTAATGTGAATGATGGGGAAAGGGGCAGAAAGGGGAGGCTAATTAGAAAGGAGTGTGCATGTTATGTGCAGTGGAAAGAAGGAAGTTAGTATAGAAGGTGATGAAATGGGCTGAAAGTTCATGCACTGCTTCTTAACCAAGTTCACTTTAAACCACTGAACAAAAACTACAATATGTTAAATTGTAACGGTGTATTCTTTTGAGCTCTTGACATCAGTATGACGTGTTTTATAGCTGTAAATGGTTTTGCAATGACTTAACTAACGTGGTCTCTTTAAATATCAGGTTTTAAATGAAATTAAATGAACGAAGCAAGTTTGAAGCTAAAATCCCACCAAGTGGACGGTAATTCAGCCTGTCCTCCTCATGCACCCTGATAACCTCATTGCGCCCCCCCAGTTTGGGAAACTCTGTAATAGATTCCCAAATGAGGGGTCCAATCAGTTAAAACATTTCATAGAATCATAGAAGGTTACAGCACGGAAGAAGGCCATTCGGCCCCTCGAGTCTGCGCTGGCTCTATGCAAGAGCAATCCAGCTAGTCCCACTCCCCCGCCCTATGCCCGTAGCCCTGCACATTTTTTTGTTTCAAGTACTTATCCAGTTCCCTTTTGAAGGCCATAATTGACCACCACCCCCTCGGGCAGTGCATTCCACTCGCAGTGTAAAAAAGTTTTTCCTCATACCACCTTTGGTTCTTTTTCCAATCACCTTAAATCTATGCCCTCTGGTTCTTGACCTTTCCGCCAATGGGAACAGTTTCTCTCAATCCAATCTGTCTGGACCCTTCATGATTTTGAATACCTCAATCAAATCTCCTCTCAACCTTCTCTGTTCCAAGGTCAACAATCCCAGCCTCTCCAGTCTATCCAAGTAATTTAAGTCCCTCATCCCTGGAATCATTCCACAACTGGAGTATTGTGTCCAGTTCTGGGCACCGCACCTTAGGAAGGATGTGAAGGCCTTAGAGAGGGTGCAGAGGAGATTTACTAGATCCCTGTATTCATTCTTGTAAATCTCCTCTGTACCCTCTCTAAGGCCTTCACATCTTTCCTAAGGTGCGGTGCCCAGATCTGAACACAATACTCTAGTTGTGGCCGAACCAGTGTTTTCTAAAGGTTCATCGTAAATTCCTTGCTTTTGTACTCTATGCCTCGATTTATAAAGCCCAGGATGCCGTATGCTTTTTTAACCACTTTCTCAACCTGCCCTGCCATCTTCAACGATTTGTGCACATATACCCCCAGATCTCTCTGTTCCTCCACCCCTTTTAGAATTGTGCCCTCTAGTTTATATTGCCTCTCCTCATATTTCCTGCTGAAATGCATCACCTCGCATTTTTCCGGGTTAAACTTCATCTGCTACGTGACCGCCCATGTCACCGGAGTGTCTATGTCCTCTTGAAGTCTATCACTATCCTCCTCACTGTTCACTACCTTTCCAAGTTTTGTGTCATCTGCAAATTTGGAAATTGTGCCCTGTACTCCCAAGTCCAAGTCATTAATATATATCAAGAAAAGCAGTGGTCCTAGCATCAACCCCTGGGGAACACAACTGCACACCTCCCTCCAGTCTGAAAAACAACCGCTCACCACTACTCTCTGTTTTCTGTCATTTAGCCAATTCTGTATCCATGTTGCTACTTTATCAAACGCTTTTTGAAAATCCATATACACCACATCAACTGCATTGCCCTCGTCTCCCCTCTCTGCTACCGCATCAAAAAACTCTATCAAGTTGATTAAACATGATTTGCCTTCAACAAATCCGTGCTGGCTTTCCCTAATCAATCCAACCTCATCCAAGTGACTGTTAATTCTGAACCGGATTATCGTTTCCAAAAGTTTCCCCACCACCGACGTTAAACTGACTGGCCTATAGTTGCTGGGTTTGTCTTTACACCCTTTTTTGAACAAGAGTGTAACATTTGCAATTCTCCAGTCCTCTGGCACCATCCTCGTATCTAAAGATGTCTGGAAGATTATGGCCAGTACCTCCGCAATTTCCAACCTTACTTCCCTCAGCATCCGAGGGTTCATCCCATCAGGACCAGGTGACTTATCTACTTTAAGTACAGCTAGCCTTTCTAGTACCTCTTCTTTCTCAAATTTTAGCCCATCCAGTATCTTAACTATATCTTCCTTTACCGAGACTCTGGCAGCATCTTCTTCCTTGGTAAAGACTGGTCGGTGCAAAGTACTCATTTAATACCTCAGCCATGCCCACTCTCCATGAGCAGATCTCCTTTATGGTCCCCGATTGGCCCCACCCCTCCTCTTACTACCCGTTTACCATTAACATCTCTGCAGAAGACTTTTGGATTTCCTTTTATGTTGGTCGCCAGTCTATTCTCATACTCTCTCTTTGCCCCTCTTATTTCCTTTTTCACTTCCCCTCTGAACTTTCCATATTCTGCCTGGTTCTCACTTGTGTTATCAATCTGACAACTGTCATATGCCCTTTTTCTCCACTTCATCTTATTCTCTATCTCCTTTGTTTGGAATAAGTCAGTTGACAAGTCTTTCTCCTTTCTCAATGTGTCCCACGGAAATGATCTGATAATTACGTCACTGCTTTTTCCTCAGAAGCACAGGTTTTGAAGCAGTTTTATTCTCAGAAACATCTGATAAAAAGGGAGTAGAAAGGTTTGCCTATTTCATTTTCTTTCCTCCTAACTGCATCGTCTGTGGTGTGTTTAATTCTTATTAACGCTGATTGACCTGTCCACTTCGTAACTTCAATTATCCTAATGTCGACTGGGATAGTAATAGTGTAAAGGGCAAAGAGGGGGGGGGGAATTTCTGAAATGTGTTCAGGGGAACTTTCTTGATCGGTATGTTTCTGGCCCAATGAGGAAGGAGGCATTGCTGGAACTGGTTCTGGGGAATGAGGTGGATCAAGTGGAGCAAGTGTCAGTGTGGGGAACATTTAGGGAACAGTGATGATAGTATCATAAGGTTTAGATTAGTTATGGAAAAGGACAAGGAACAATCTAGAATAAAAATACTTAATTGGAGGAGGACCAATTTTAGTGGGTTGAGAGCGGATCTGGCCCAGGTAAATTGGAATCAAAGACTGGCAGGCAAAACTATAATTGGCGACCTTTAAAGAGGAGATGGTTTGGTTACAGTCTAAGCACATTCCCATGAGGGAGAAAGGTAGGGCAACTAAAGACAGAGCTCCCTGGATGACGAAAGAGATAGAGAGTAAGATGAAGCAGAAAAAGGGGGTGTATGACAGATGTCAGGTTGATAATACAAGTGAGAACCAGGATAAATATAGAAAGCACAGAGGAGAAGTGAGAAAGGAAATAAGAGGGATAAAGAGAGACTATGAGAATAGACTGGCGGCCAACAGAGAAGGGAATCCAAAAGTCTTCTATAGGCATATAAATAGTAAACGGGTAGTAAGAGGAAGGGTGGGGCCGATTTGGGACCAAAAAGGAGATCTACACATGGAGGCAGAGGGCAAGGCTGAGGTACTAAATGAGTACTTTGCATCTGTCTTTACCAAAGAAGAAGATGCTGCTAAAGTCACAGTAAAAGAGGAGGTAGTTGAGATAATGGATGGGCTAAAAATTGATAAAGAGGAGATACTAGAAAGGCTGGCTGTACTTAAAGTGGATAAGTCAACTGGTCTGGATGGGATGCATTGTAGATTGCTGAGGCAAGTAAGGGTGGAAATTGCAGAGTTACTGGCTATAATCTTCCAATCATCCTTAGATGGTGCCAAAGGACGAGAGAATTGTAAATGTTACATCCTTGTCCAAAAAAGGGTGTAAGGATAAACCCGGCAACTACAGGCCAGTCAGTTTAATCTTGGTGGTGGGGAAGCTTTTAGAAATGATAATCCGGGACAGAATTAATAGTCACTTGGACAAGTGTGGATTAATAAAGGAAAGCCAGCACGGATTTGTTAAAGGCAAATCGCGTTTAACTAACTTGATTTTTTTTTGATAAAGTAACTGAGAGGGTTGGTGAGGGTAATGCGGTTGATGTTGTATATATGGACTTTCAAAAGGCATTTGATAAAGTGCCACATTACAGGCTTGTCAGCAAAACTGAAGCCTAAGGAATAAAAGGGGCAGTGGCAACATGGATACGATACTGGCTATGTGACAGGAAACAGACAGTAGTGGTGAACGGTTGTTTTTCGGACTGAAGGAAGGTGTACAGTGGTGTTCCCCAGGGGTCGGTACTGGGACCACTGCTTTTTTTGATATATATTAATGACTTGGATATGGGTGTACAGGGCACAATTTCAAAATTTGCAGTTGAAACAATTACTTGGAAGGGTAGTGAACAGTGAGGAGGATAGTGATAGACTTCAAGAGGCTGGTGGAATGGGCGGACACGTGGCAGATGAAATTTAACACAGAAAAATGTGAGGTGATACATTTCGGTTGGAAGAACAAGGCGAGGCAATATAAATTAGAGGGCACAATTCTAAAAGGGGCACAGGAACAGAGAGATCTGGGGGTATATGTGCACAAATCGTTGAAGGCAAGGCAGGTTGAGAAAGCGGTTAAAAAAGGTGGAATGGACGAACACTCCATAGAATCATAGAAAATTTACGGCACAGAAGGAGGCCATTGGACCCATTGTCTCTGCGCTGGCTGAGAAACGAGCCACCCAGCCCAATCCCACTTTCCCGCATTTGGTCCGTAGCCCTGCAGGTCACGGTTCTTCAGGCGACATCCAGGTATTTTTTTAATGAATTGAGGGTTTCTGCCTCTACCACCCTCTCAGGCAGTGAGTTCCAGACCCCCACCACCCTCTGGGTGAAAACATTTTTCCTAATTTCCGCTCTAATCCTTCTACCAATCACTTTAAATCTATGCCCCCTGGTTATTGACCCCTCCACTAAGGGAAATAGGTCCTCCCTATCCACTCTATCTGGGCCCCTCATAATTTTGTACACCTCAATCAAATCACCCCTCAGCCTCCTCTGTTCCAAGGAAAACAACCCCAGCCTATCCAATCTTTCTTCATAGCTAAAATTCTCCAGTTCTGGCAACATCCTCGTAAATCTCCTCTGTACCCTCGCTAGTGCAATTACATCCTTCCTGTAATGTGGTGACCAGAACTGTGCACAGTACTCAAGCGGACAGCACGGTGTGAGGACAACACAGTGTGCTGAGAGTTCGGTAAGTGTGGGAGTTTGGTGAAGTGGGGGAAGGAGGTGCTGCTTTGCCTTGCTTTTCCTGCAGAGCGGTAGTGGACCTGAGAGTAGAAGACTGAGATTGTGGAATAAAAGCAGCAGCAGACCTACACCAAGAGACCACTACTGTGCGACATCACAGGGACTTAACTCCTGGACCTAAGATAAATAAGAAGCAAAAAGTAATCCAAGTGGGACGTCACCAAGGAAGAAGTAAGTGATTGGCTGGTGAGTATTTTCCTGCTGAATTTGTCTAAGGTTAGAGTTTGTGGATTCTCTGGTCTCTGTTGTGTAGTGGGGGACTGCTGTTCAGCAAGGGCCCTTGAGTATACCTTTTTAATTGAATTGAAATTGGTGGGATTCATTTAATTTGAATTAATTAGTTAAAGGGTAAGTCATGTCAGGACAGTCCAGCCCCGTGTTATGCTCTTCCTGCTCCATGTGGGAAATCAGGGACCCTTCCGGTGTCCCTGACGACCATGTGTGCGGGAAATGTATCCAGCTGCAGCTACTGACAAACCGCATTGCGGCACTGGAGCTGCGGATGGATTCATTATGGAGCATTCGCGATGCTGAGAACGTTGTGGATAGCACGTTTAGTGAGATGGTCACACCGCAGGTAAAGGTTGTACAGGCAGGAAGTAATTGGGTGACCACCAGGCAGAGTAAGAAGAGCAGGCAGGCAGTGCAGGGGTCCCCTGTGGCCGTCCCCCTCTCAAACAAATATACCGCTTTGGATATTGTTGAGGGGGATGACTTATCAGGGGAAGGCAGCAGCAGCCAACTTCCTGGCACCAGGGGTAGCTCTGCTGCACAGGCTGGGAGGAAAAAGAGTGGAAGAGCTATAATGGTAGGGGATTCTATCGTAAGGGGAACAGACAGGCGTTTCTGTGGCCGTAAACGTGACTCCAGGATGGTTTGTTGCCTCCCTGGTGCCAGGGTCATGGATGTCACTGAGCGGCTACAGGGCATTCTCAAGGGGGAGGGTGAGCAGGCAGAGGTCGTGGTCCACATTGGGACCAACGACATAGGTAGGAAGGGAGATGAGGTCCTGCATCAAGAATTTAGGGAGCTAGGTAGCAGATTAAAGAGCAGGACCTCAAAGGTTGTAATCTCTGGATTACTCCCAGTGCCACGGGCTAGTGAGTATAGAAATAGGAGGATAGAACAGATGAATGCGTGGCTAAAGAGTTGGTGCAGGAGGGAGGGTTTCAGTTTCCTGGATCACTGGGCCTGCTTCTGGGGAAGGTGGGACTTGTACAAGTCGGACGGGTTGCACCTGAACCAGAGCGGGACAAATATCCTTGCGGGGAGGTTTGCTAGCACTGTTGGGGGGGGTTTAAACTAACTTGGCAGGGGGATGGGATACAGAGTGGAGCTACAATAGGGGGTGATGTGCAGCCAAATATAGAGAAAAAAACAAGTCAGCTTGGAAGACAGGGCAAATATGTAAGGGCAAGGCTGGATGGCATCTATTTTAATGCAAGGAGTCTTGCGAATAAGGTGGATGAACTGAAGGTGTTGATAAACACATGGGAGTATGATATTGTTGCTGTCACAGAGACATGGTTGAGGGAGGGGCAAGACTGGCAGCTCAATATTCCGGGGTACAGAATCTTCAGGCGAGACAGAGGGGGAGGTATAAGAGGAGGGGGGGTCGCAATATTAATTAAAGAATCAATTACTGCCATAAGGAGGGATGATATATTAGCAGGTTCCTCTAATGAGGCCATATGGGTGGAGCTTAAAAACAAAAAGGGGGCAAGCACTTTGATGGGAGTGTACTATAGGCCCCCAAACAGTCAGGGGGAGATCGAGGAACAGATATGTAGGCAAATCTCAGAAAATTGTGCAAATAATAGGGTAATAATCGTGGGGGATTTCAACTTCCCCAATATTAACTGGGATACTCAGAGTGTAAAAGGCTTAGAGGGTACAAAATTCTTAACGTGCATCCAGGAGAGCTTTTTGAGCCAGCATGTAGAAAGTCCTACAAGAGAGGGGGCGGTACTGGACCTAATTCTAGGGAATGTGGCCGGCCAAGTGGAAGAAGTGCTAGTAGGTGAGCACTTTGGTGACAGTGACCATAATTCGGTGAGATTTAAGGTGGTCATGGAAAAGGACAGGGAGGGGCCGGAAATAAAGGTTCTAAATTGGGGGAAGGCCGATTTTAATAGGATAAGGCAGGATCTGGCCAAAATGGACTGGGATCAGCTGCTTGTAGGAAAATCCGCATCGGAGCAATGGGAGTCTTTCAGAAGGGAGATTGAGACCATACAATGGCAACATGTTCCCGTAAAGGTCAAGGGTGGTTCCAAGAACTCCAGGGAACCTTGGATGTCAGGGGATATACGAGAATGGATTAGGAAAAAAAGGAGGGCTTTTGGCAGATACAAAAGGCTAAAGACGGAGGAAGCCCTAGAGGAGTACAAAAACTGCAGGGGGATACTTAAAAAAGAAATTAGGAGATCAAGGAGGGGCCATGAAATAACACTGGCGAGCAAAATAAAGGAAAATCCTAAGATGTTTTATAAGTATATTAAGGGTAAGAGGATGACTAGGGAAAAAATAGGGCCCATTAGGGACAAAAATGGCAATCTGTGTGTGGAGCCGGCAGATGTAGGAGGGGTTCTAAATGAATTTTTTGCATCTGTTTTCACTATGGAGAAGGACGATGTAGACATAGAAATACGGCAGGGGGACTGTGATATACTCGAACATATTAACATCGAGCGGGAGGAGGTATTGGCGGTTTTATCAGGCCTAAAAATGGATAAATCCCCAGGCCCGGACGAAATGTATCCCAGGCTACTGTGTGAGGCAAAGGAGGAGATTGCGGGGGCTCTGACACATATATTCAGAACCTCTCTGGCCACAGGGGATGTGCCAGAGGACTGGAGAACCGCTAATGTAATACCATTATTCAAGAAGGGGAGTAGGGAAAAACCGGGGAACTACAGGCCAGTGAGCCTAACATCAGTGGTAGGAAAATTATTGGAAAAAATTCTGAAGGACAAAATTAGTCTCCACTTGGAGAAGCAAGGATTAATCAGGGATAGTCAACATGGCTTTGTCAAGGGAAGATCATGTCTGACTAATTTGATTGAATTTTTTGAGGGGGTGACTAGGCGTGTGGATGAGGGTACCGCAGTGGATGTGGTATACATGGATTTCAGTAAGGCCTTCGATAAAGTCCCCCACAGGAGACTGGTCAAGAAGGTACGAGCCCATGGAATCCAGGGTGCCTTGGCACTTTGGATACAAAACTGGCTTAGTGGCAGAAGGCAGAGGGTGATGGTCGAAGGTTGTTTTTGTGACTGGAAGCCTGTGGCCAGTGGGGTACCACAGGGATCGGTGCTGGGTCCCTTGCTGTTTGTGGTCTACATTAATGACTTGGATATGAATGTAAAAGGTATGATCAGTAAGTTCGCTGATGATACAAAGATTGATAGGGTGGTAAATAGTGAGGAGGATAGCCTCAGTCTGCAGGACGATATAGATGGGTTGGTCAGATGGGCGGAACAGTGGAAATGGAATTTAACCTGGAAAAGTGCGAGGTGATGCACTTTGGAGGGACTAACAAGGCAAGGGAATACACAATGAATGGGAGGACCCTAGGCAAGACAGAGGGTCAGAGGGATCTTGGTGTGCAAGTTCACAGATCCCTGAAGGCGGCGGAACAGGTAGATAAGGTGGTAAAGAAGGCATATGGGATACTTGCCTTTATTCGCCGAGGCATAGAATATAAGAGCAAGGAGGTTATGATGGAGCTGTATAAAACACTGGTTAGGCCACAGCTGGAGTATTGTGTGCAGTTCTGGTCGCCACACTACAGGAAGGATGTGATCGCTTTGGAGAGGGTGCAGAGGAGATTCACCAGGATGTTACCAGGGCTGGAGCGCTTCAGCTATGAAGAGAGACTGGGAAGATTGGGTTTGTTTTCCTTGGAGCAGAGGAGGCTGAGGGGGGACATGATTGAGGTGTACAAAATTATGAGGGGCACAGATAGGATGGATACTAAGGAGCTTTTTCCCTTCGTTGAGGGTTCTATAACAAGGGGATATAGATTCAAGGTAAAAGGCGGGAGGTTTAGAGGGGATTTGAGAAAGAACTTTTTCACCCAGAGGGTGGTTGGAGTCTGGAACTCACTGCCTGAAAGGGTTGTGGAGGCAGGAACCCTCACAACATTCAAGAAGCATTTGGATGAGCACTTGAAATGCCATAGCATACAAGGCTACGGACCAAATGCTGGAATATGGGATTAGAGTAGACAGGGCTGATGGCCGGCGCGGACACGATGGGCCGAAGGGCCTCTATCCGTGCTGTATGACTCTATGACTCTATGACTCTATGACTTGGCAGATGAAATTTAACGCAGAAAAGTGTAAAGTGATACATTTTGTCAGGAAGAATGAGGAGAGGCAATATAAACTAAATGGTACAATTCTAAAGGGGGTGCAGGAACAGAGAGGCCTGGGAGTATATGTGCACAAGGTGAAGGTGGCAGGACGGGTTGAGACAGCTTTAAAAAAGCATATGGGATCCTGGGCTTTATAAATAGAGGCATAGAGTACAAAAGCATGGAAGTTATGTTGAACCTTTATAAAACACTGGTTCAGCCACAACTGGAGTATTGTGTCCAATTCTGGGCACCACACTTTAGGAAGGATGTAAAGGCCGTAGAGATGGTGCAGAAAAGGTTTACTAGAATGGTTCCAGGAATGAGGAACTTCAGTTATGTGGACAGACTGGAGAAGCTGGGGAGTTCTCCTTGGAGCAGCGGAAGGTTGAGAGGAGATTTAATAGAAGTGTCCAAAATCATGAAGGATGTAGAAAAAGTAAATAAAGAGAATCTGTTTCCATTGGCAGAGGGTCGAGAACGCGAGGACACAGACTTAAGGCGGCGGTCAAAAGAACCAAAGGCGACATGAGGGAATACTTTTTTATGCAGCAAGTAGTTATGATCTGGAATTCTGCCTCAAAGAGTGGTGGATGCATATTCAATTGTGGCTTTCAAAAAGGAATTGGATAAACACTGGAAGGGGAAAAAATAGGCAAGGCTATGGGGGAATGGGACCAAGTGGATTGCTCTTATGAAAAGCCAGCACAGGCTCGATGGGCTGAATGGCCTCCCTCTGTGCTGTAACCACTCTGTGATTTTATGATTCTACGAACTTAACCTCTTCAGAAAGTGGACAAAACAGTCTGGCGAACAAGTTAATCCCATTACGAAATTTAGTTTGGCACTTAGTCAATTTAATGAGGTTGTTGTTTTGGACGGCATCAAGGGAAGCAAAACTTACGTATGAACGGAATGAAACTGTAGAAAATACTGGGGTAGATTTTCGACTTCATTGCCTGAGTGATAATTTTTTTTTATTTCTCCTTACTGAGATCTGATCTGTATTTTCTATATCTTTCAATGTCTTTTTTAAAAACGGCACAAAAATTTATTACATGAAAAAGAGGAAAGCTTCCACAATTGCATTTTCTTAAATGTGCTGTGCTTAATGTATACAACTAATGGCTTGATGGCTTCAAACTTTAATTTTCATGACATCAATAAGATAAAGAGGGGCTTAAACAAAGAAGATGGCATATGTTCTGTGCTTTCATTGTGCCCCAAATGTTTACGCTGAATTCCGCTTGGTTTACACCAGTTTTTACGTTCTGGTGTATGCGGAGGAGATTCTCAGGAAATTTCAGCGCAAGTCACCATCGACGAGATCAGCGAAGAAATTGGCGTTAAGTTCGGCATGAGTCAGGTCAAGGACATTCTGGCCCGACATATCAGAAAAAAAGAAAGAAGCCTCTCCTGCTTGGGGTTGGCAATATAACGCATGCAGAGAATTGAACCATTTCTCAGCCAAGTGTCGAAGGCTGAGACATCAGGACAATGGCAAACTGTGACTACACGCTGCAGATAAAGCTAAGTGTGACCGAGATAAAAGTTACATTCTCTTAATTGGAATTTTTGGATCTGTGTAAAAATCAATATGCTAACAAACTGCATGCCGACATGCTCATAATTAACACACAAATTAGATTTTAGCAAGACTTTAGCACTCCATTTCTACCTGAGAATGAATACCTGAGACTGTTCGATGATCCAGGTGACAGAGTGCTTCAGGGTTCTAACATTTCATCGTATCAGAGTAAGGTACAGCACAGAAGGAGTCCGTTCGGCCCATTGTGCCTGTGACGGCTCTTTGAAAGAGCGATCCAATTAGTCCCACTCCCCTGCTCTTTCCCCATAGCCCTGTAAATTATTCCCTTCAAGTATTTATCCAATTCCCTTTTGAAAGTCATTATCTGCTTCCACCGTCCTTTCAGGCAGTACATTCCAGATCATAAAAAATATTTCCTCATTTCGGCTCTGGCTCTTTTGCCAAATCTGTGTCCTTTGGTTACCGACCCTTCTGCCACTGGAAACAGTTTCTCCTTATTGACTCTATCAAAACTGTTAATGATTTTTAACACCTCTATCTTAATAAGAACATAAGAACATAAGAAATAGGAGCAGGAGTAGGCCAATTGGCCCCTCGAGCCTGCTTCGCCATTCAATAAGATCATGGCTGATCTGATCCTAACCTCAAATCTAAATTCATGTCCAATTTCCTGCCCGCTCCCCGTAACCCCTAATTCCCTTTACTTCTAGGAAACTGTCTATTTCTGTTTTAAAATTATTTAATGATGTAGCTTCCACAGCTTCCTGGGGCAGCAAATTCCACAGACCTACTATCCTCTGAGTGAAGAAGTTTCTCCTCATCTCAGTTTTGAAAGAGCAGCCCCTTATTCTAAGATTATGCCCCCTCGTTCTAGTTTCACCCATCCTTGGGAGCATCCTTACTGCATCCACCCGATCAAGCCCCTTCACAATCTTATATGTTTCAATAAGATCGCCTCTCATTCTTCTGAACTCCAATGAGTAGAGTCCCAATCTACTCAACCTCTCCTCATATGTCCGCCCCCTCATCCCTGGGATTCACCGAGTGAACCTTCTTTGTACTGCCTCGAGAGCAAGTATGTCTTTTCTTCAGTATGGAGACCAAAACTGTATGCAGTATTCCAGGTGCGGTCTCACCAATACCTTATATAACGGCAGCAATACCTCCCTATTTTTATATTCTATCCCCCTCGCAATAAAAGCCAACATTCCGTTGGCCTTCTTGATCACCTGCTGCACCTGCATACTAACCTTTTGATTTTCTTGCACTAGGACCCCCAGATCCCTTTGTACTGCAGTACTTTCCAGTTTCTCGCCATTAAGATAATAACTTGCTCTCTGATTTTTCCTGCCAAAGTGCATAACCTCACATTTTCCAATATTGTATTGCATCTGCCAAATCTCCGCCCACTCACCCAGCCTGTCTATATCCCCTTGTAGGTTTTTTATGTCCTCCTCACTCTCCACTTTCCCTCCCATCTTTGTATCATCTGCAAACTTTGATATGTTACACTCGGTCCCCTCCTCCAAATCGTTAATATAGATTGTAAAGAGTTGGGGACCCAGCAATGACCCCTGCGGAACACCACTGGCTACTGGTTGCCAGTCCGAGAATGAACCATTTATCCCAACTCTCTGCTTCCTGTTAGATAACCAATCCTCCACCCATGCAGGAATATTACCCCCAATCCAGTGATTCTTTATCTTGAGCAATAATCTTTTATGTGGCACCTTGTCGAATGCCTTCTGGAAGTCTAAATACACTACGTCCACTGGTTCCCCTTTATCCACCTTGTACGTTATGTCCTCAAAGAACTCAAGCAAATTTGTCAGACATGACTTCCCCTTCGTAAAGCCATGCTGACTTTGTCCTATTAAATTATGTTTATCCAAATGTTCCACTACTGTCTCCTTAATAATAGACTCCAAAATTTTACCCACCACAGATGTTAGGCTAACTGGTCTATAATTTCCAGCCTTCTGCCTACTACCCTTTTTAAATAAGGGTGTTACATTAGCAGCTTTCTAATCTGCCGGGACCTTTGCCGAGTCCAGAGAATTTTGGAAAATTATTACCAAAGCATCCACAATCCCGACTGCCACTTCCCTCAAGACCCTAGGATGTAAGCCATCAGGTCCAGGGGATTTATCCGCCTTGAGTCCCATGAATTGACTGAGTACCAATTCCTTAGTGATTTTAATCGTATTTAGCTCCTCCCCCCCGAGAGACCCCTGTTTGTCCAGTGTTGGGATATTCTTAGTGTCCTCTACCGTAAAGACTGAAACGAAATATTTGTTCAGCATTTTTGCCATCTCCATGTTTCCCACCATTAATTTCCCGGTCTCATCCTCTAAGGGACCTACGTTTGCCTTAGCCACCCTTTTTCTTTTTATATAACTGTAGAAACTCTTGCTATCTGTTTTTATATTTTTTGCTAATTTATTTTCATAATCTATCTTCCCTTTCTTAATCAATCCTTTCGTTACTTTTTGCTGTCTTTTGAAGACTTCCCAATCTTCTATCCTCCCACTAAGTTTGGCTACCTCATATGTCCTTGTTTTTAGTCGGATACTATCCTTAATTTCTTTAGGATGGCTGTCATTTCTTTTACACCCTTTTTTCCTCAGTGGAATTTTTTTTTTGAAAGTTGTAAAATAACTCCTTAAATGAACACCACTGCTCATGTACCGTCTTACCCTTTAATCTATTTTCCCAGTCCACTTTAATCAATTCCGCTCTCATACCATCATAGTCTCCTTTATTCAAGCTCAGTACGCTTGTTTGAGAACCAACCTTCTCACCCTCTAATTGGATATGGAATGTAACCATGTTATGGTCACTCATTCCAAGGGGATCCTTAACAAGGACATTATTAATTAATCCTGGCTCATTACACAGGACCAGGTCCAAGGTTGCTTGCCCCCTTGTAGGATCAGTTACATACTGCTCAAGAAATCCATCCCTAATACACTCAATAAACTCTTCCTCAAGGCTGCCCTGCCCAATTTGATCTCGTGTTCAACAAAACAAAAATTAAACAATTTGGGAAAAGAAGAATCAGTGGACGGGAAAGGATCGTGGAGGGGGTTAAAAATTTTAAATCGCTTAACGCGACCCCAACTCGCCGCATATGCACCTGCCGCCATTTTTACGGTGGTCGGTTACGAGCCGTGTCTGTGACCCGCTCTCGAGAGACGGGTCGCCTCGTTATAATATTTAAATCAGACTCCCACACAGCAGCCCCTGAAGCAAACCTTCTGCCGCAATCTCAGAATGAGTAACTATCCTCCTCAGTTTTCTCCAAAGTTATCAGAGGTAAAGAAATAAGTTGGCTTGATATGGGACTGTCACTGTGATAAATATTTCAGAAAGGTCAGAAAGATCATTTCTTAATCATCAGCATTAAAATACTTCAACATCAATAAATATATCCTTCTACAGTGTGATACACTCTCTGAAAAGACTGGAACAGTTGAAAGTACCTTCTAACTTCCTTTCTCTTTTGAAGAAAAACTGTAAATGACTCTAGCACCTGGACCAGGTCAACATTCACATGGTACTCATAAAATGACAGCCTGTGCCTTCTACCTGCAAATTTCTAACAGGAAAAGAGAGAAATGATGCTCAGATTGAAAAAAAACTCTTGCCATTGTTTTTGGTATGTAAACAGTAAGTCCTAAGGCAAAAACAAGCAAATGAAGCCATTTGGAAAAAGTTTAATTAATGCATCGAAAAGGCTCCAGAGAAGAAGAGTGCCACATTTTCAAAAATAGGAGTTTTATATTGTCTGTGAAAGAGGTTTCTTGCTGATACACTAACCAGACGTTTTCCACATCATATGACCAGAAAAGTTGACAAGGACGCCATGTCAATTGATGCACATTCAGAAGCAGAAAAATATATAAAAACACAATTTTCTGCAATATTTACCCCTCTCTGAGAATGGAATGACCAACACGCAGCAAGCTACTGGAGTACTTGAAGATCGCAAATGATTGAGAATGACAATCAATGAAGAATGGTCTGACACAAGAGAGGTGCCACCCAGACTGGTGTATATTTCAACGTGAGGCAGTCAGGATACGGGATGGTCTGATATTCAAGGGAGAATGAATAGTTACACCATTCTGTATGAGAGAAGAAATGATCTATCCAGCCATGTTGGAATCCAGGGTTGTCTCTGGAGAACTGCAGAAGTGATTTACCAACCTCTACTGAACAAGGACATACTGACAAACATACCTAGGTGTGATTTATGCCAACTGTTTCAAGCCAAACAGTAAAAGGAACTGCTTATTAACCACCAAATATTAGAAAGGCACATGGAGGGTGTGATGTATTTGAAACAGATGGAAGGAACTATCTCACATGCTCTGTTGATTATGCTGACAGACTGTCTGGTAAAGTCAATGCTACAGTGAAAGCTCATTTTGCACACTGCAGTATTCCAAATTAGGATATAATGGACAATAGACCATCGGTTAACTCAAGAAAGTTCCAACAGTTTGTATGACAATAGGAGTTCACTCTTATCACCAGCTTACCGAGGATATCCACAATCAAATGGTGAGGTAGAGAACACTTAAAATTGCAAAGGCACTTCTAGAAAAAGCAGGAGTCCAAGGCACATCCTTAAGTCACTCTTGTGGACTTTTTCAATGCACCAAACCCTGCCCAAAGACTGTTTGGCAGAAGAACCAAGAAATTCCTCCCTACAGCAAGGCAATTTTTGAAGTTGAGGTTAGTAAATGATGCAAAAATGAAATTCTACCTGCAGCAGTTCTACAATAAAGGTACCAAAGAGCTTGATAAGTTTAGAGAAGGTGAAGTTGTAAAATTTCAGCCAACTGGAAAAGGGAAATGGATGTGAGTCCAAGTGTCAGAAAGTGGCTACCAGATTCTTTAATGTAAGGACTGAAGATGCAAAGGTGTTCAGGAGGAATTGAAGACACCTGCGGAAAACAATCATTATTGTCAGAAATTTCCTTGAGTTCAACTGCTATAACCTCAACAAAAGATAGGTAGAAATCTCAGATATGTCATGTAAAAAGAATGGAAGAACCACCGAGAAAATTCCCAATGCATGTGTGGATAAATAAGAATCCATTTACACACCATAGTAGGGCTGATTTTAACTTTCGGCGACAGCAGAAAATGGACGGTAGAGGATCGGACACCTATTATACACCTGTCCAATTTTCCTTTCCACTGAAATCAATGGAGAGGAAAAGCGAGCGGGTGTGTAACGGGCGGGTGTGTAACGGGCGGGTGTGTAACGGGCGGGTGTGTAACGGCCTGGTGTGTAACGGGCGGCCAATCCATTACTGCCTATTTTCCGCCGGTTAAAACCAGCCTGATTGTGACAAGTAGGGCTAGCCAGCAACAGTGCGTGAGAGGAAAAGACAGAGGCCGGTAAGCAACAATATAGTGAGCCAGCAACAAAAACAGTGAAGCAGCACCACGACTGGAACTAACTCTACAAATACCAAGCCTGCTACCCTAACAACAAGGAGTAGTTTAGTAGTACGAAAACCATGCATCATTGATTTTATTTATCAGTGACTTTATGGAAACTGTTAATACTGGAACTGTTGGACTTCATAGTTGATACAGATTTTATCTTTACTGAAATGTTCCTTTTCTTTTGAGAAGATGCATCAATATTGGTGTAACTTTATAACCATAATCAAGAATGTGAAAATTCCCTAACTGTTCATTTTGACCTGTAGCTGCTTGTATGATTGACAAATGCATGCGGTCTAGCTGAAATGGCGAAGAATAACACCACATGTTTTGAAGCTCTGAAATCATGTAAATAACTGAACTTAATAACAGGTGCTACAATAGTCTCACAAGCTTTGGCTTTGCACCGACGACAGTACAACTGTGACAATTTCTGAAGGAAACTGTAAAAATTTCCACTGGACTTGTATATTACACTTTACTTTTAGCTTTCTATGGTTTACAATGTGTCAACTGCCCCATTGCATAAGGTTAAAATTATAGCCATCGTTTGAGTGCCTGTGAATGCACAGTGTGCTGAGCTCCATTTGTCCAACCAGAGCATGTGAAGCCTGCTGTGTAATTCAGCCCTGCTGCATGAATCAGCCCTGCTCTAAATGTAATGGTGCTCACAAATCTTTCCACTTTGCAGAGGGGGAAGCCAGCTGGGAGGACTAGTCCAGCCTTGCTGAAGCCACCGGCAGTCAATCATGGGGCAACACTGATTTCAGCCATACAGAATTGAGCAGCGGCCTTGGGAAGCATCCCCTCCCTCGCCAAGAGATGATGCATGACAGTGAGGAGCAGCTGGCAAGAGAACCTGAGAAAGAAAAGCTAGGAAATTGAAATAAATACATCTACACCAATTGAATGGAAGTGATTCAAGACAGATCTGCTGCTTCCTTATAAATCTCATTTCACTTTGCACAATCTGGACTTGCCATTCAAAATATTGTATGATTCTCCCAGCTAGTACAACTCACCACACCTTTTGTAATGTTGATTATTAAGTGACACTCACAAATAAACTCTATTTTCATCCTTATAATTTAAGACATAATCTGAGACCCTCAACAAGATTACTAGTTTCCAGTTATTCCTCTGTATCTGCTATCCTGTAAACACGTACAGGTGTATGGCGTTTGACTAAAACGTTTTTACCCTGTAAACAGCAATTACACCAGAAGGAAAGATAAAGCCATCCAGTGAATGTCAATCACCCTGCACTAACATTGCGACTGCAACACTGCTGCACTGGAATGGCCCAGAAATCTGTAAAATTCCACACAAAGCATATAGAGGGTGAATTTCTCAAAGGGTTCACCCGCTCATCCACAGTAACTTTGGCAGAAGAGCCACAGACGCTTCAGATAAACAGCATGAACGCTGTTTATGCCGTTTTTCCTCGGTTTCTGTAGCTCGTCGAACAAATTTGTGATGAATGAGTGGGAGAACCCTGTAGAAATTCACCCCCTTCGAGGCCAACCTGCACTTACAGACACCAGATAAAAAGTGGCCACATATCTAGAACTATCAAATATTGTCATTGCAATTTAGGCTCTCTACCAACTCTCTTCATTCAGTTTCCACTAGCAGATGTGCAATATGATTAAAAACGTTCACCCCTACGTGTACTGTGAATGGAAGTAGTGAATCGCAAGATTAACAATTAGCCTTTTACTGAGCTATCTCTCTCAGTCGGCTGCATGGGTTGCCCACCATGCAATTGACACCTCTATGATAATTGAAAACACCATATTGTCAGGCCATATTGTTCAGGGTAAAACTACAAGTTTAATTGAAGATTAGGATTTTATAGAAGCAAAATGATATAGCCAGATACTGACAGTATGAATACATATAAAAACAGAAAAAGATTGAATCAGTTTACAAGAGTTAGTAAATATATTTTACACAGTCAATTAAGACATTTAATTTAATATTTGCTGATATGATATTGGTACATGGGTTGGGTAATATCCATTATTTCCTGCATAGAGTTCACCTTTAGACACAACTGAAACTAAACAGTGGAATACAGGAATAGTTGCCACACGTATTCATCCAACAATAGACCTGTGGTTAAAACAATGCCAATCAAACCAGATCAAAGGACACGTGAAAGCTGCCACTTACACTTGGCCCATGCCTCACAAATCAAATCAATGTCTTGACAAGGTATAACCTGATTAGTCCGAGGGCAAAATCTCCACATCCTTTGTAATGTGCAAATCAAAGACCCTTCCTGCATCTTTCAGAAACCACAGCACCATCTTTGTGGCCAGCAGAGCAAAACTATTTCCATGTTAACAGATTACATTTTTAACACTTGTTAATTCAAAAACAACCACATTATTGTTTGTATATATATCTACAATCATAATGAAAAACACATATACAGACATGTTAGAATTTGAAACATGATAGAGCTCTGCTTCCGTCACATGTATGCCTGGCCAAGAGCTAATACAATTTGATTATTCCCTGTACAATGGTAACCTCTGTATTCTATATTACAACCACTTGATAAGGTCAATTAAGGATTTTCTTTGGTAATCCCACTTGTACAGAATGACTGAAAGTGTGAAGAATGGCATGCAAAAGAATGATGTAAATGTTGGTAATTTTTTTCACATTTTCACTCATTAAGAGCACCTTGCTATGCCCAAAGTTGACCAAAGCTTCAGAATCTGTTCCAGCTGAACCATTCCCCAAGATTTATGACGGTACTGTAAGATTTGAAGATTAATGTGGTGTCAAAATGACATTAACATGATTCTTTCAATTAAACATGAATTTTAGTAAAATTGTGAAATGACCACCAGTCATAGTATATATGGGACTGGCAGTCAAGCAATCTGACTGTATATCAAGGCCACTTGTAAATTATAGCCAATCTGTTTGGTCCCCTAGTTAGATAATAATAGAGGTTTGACTATTATATAGCATTTCAGATACTACAAAGTGATCCAACGGTTGTAATCTAATCTGGGGATTAAAATGATATTCATAAAGCAGAGTAGCTTTGCTCTTGTGATGAACCCCTTTATTGGGTTAAAGTCTTATAATTATAGCCAGGTACCATCATTTCATAAGCAATATTCCACAATTTGAAGATGAATTGTTAACCTCAATAGCACAGCAAAGCTGAATAATAAAAGTTAATTGAATTGTTACCTCACCCTTTCTCAGATTTATCCACTTCAGTAATCCATAACCTCTGGAAGATTGTGTCAACAAATCACAATCATCTTCATACTTAAATTCCAACTGATTCTAATTAAGTAGATCAACTCATCTGAACTGATCTTTACTGCCCCTAACTGTAATTATGAGCAGGGTCACCATGAATTCAAAACCAAAGTCATCGTGTGGGTGAGATAGTTAGTGCTGCACATATGCTGCAACTGGCTTACTGGGGGAACTGGGCTCCTATCCATCTAGTTCCACTGGGGAAAAAGAGTCATCAAAAAATTAATAGGTTTATCACCTAGTCAAGGCAGGCATAACCGAACCATGCCATCGAGTGAGAACTGAATCTTTGGGGCCGCAGAAATTGGCCCAGTTTCATTTATTTCTTTGTTTGCAAGCAACAAAACTGGTTTTAGTAAACGGGTCAACAAAAGACACCAGTGGTATATGTGAACATCAATTCATTTGCTTAAAGCACTATTACTACTATAAAAAGCAAGGACTTTCCTAAAGGTTGCTGAAAAAATTCAAATGACCAGTGAATACAACAATGGGGTTTTGAAAGGAATCTTACATAAATATACAAAATGCCATTATCGCCAATCTATTTATATTTTGCTAGAGGAAGGAATGCAACTTTAATGCTTAACAAGAATGCGGCAGTGGGAGGGAAGATTTCCTCTGTGCATTAGCTGTAGAAAAATCAGTAATGGTTTCACAGTTTTGTTACACCTGGGCCACAGAATAAATCGTCCCCTCATGGTGTACAATGCAACAACACATCAGAAATCATATGTACTGAATATTCAGCACCAAGCTCCTAACAGAACAAAAGAAAGCAAATCTTGCTTTATAAAGTGCATTCACTTACTGGTATATGTGAGCTCGAATCCCTGGTCCGTATCTGTTCCATTTGTATTAAACTCTAACCACATATGGTTTGATGTACTGTTTAAGACAACACCCAGCAGTTCAGATTTGGTAAAAACCCCAAGGCGACGAAAGGAGTTGTCTTTTCCATCATACACCTAAAACACAGAGAACACAGAGGTTTTGGAAAGCACTGTAATAATCTCCTAATGACTTTAAACATATCAATATGATCTAACTCTTGGTTCATTCTGGTCAAACTCCAAATCTTCATTACATGTGAAGAAAATGGAAATATGAAAACAATTGGGGGTAATTTTAACTTTTGGCGATAGTGTAAAACGGGTGATATCAGATCGGCCGCCCGTTCTGCATCTCTCCCGATTTCCCTTTCCATTGAAATTACCTCCAAGGAGTGAGAAAATCTTATCAGCGCAAAGGCTATGGAGTTGAAATTAGGTCTGTTAATAGCACGTGTACTATGATACACTGATAACAGAGCTTTATACCATGACACCAATTTTATATTCAGTACTGCCGCTTGAGTTTTTGGCAAATTATGGATTAATTTTATTTCTGGCTGAGTGGCATTTTCCAACAAAGCAGCAGGGAAGAATGAGTACCCCTGAACCACATTAGACAGCTCGAGGGAGCCATTCCTCTCAGGTTCCATGGGCACAATTTTAATATGCCGGCGGGAAGAGTCCGGGGGGGGCGTGGGGAGGGTGATTTGCGGGCACCAAACCCGGAAGGGAAGTAGGCAGGTTGCGATCACAACCCTAATGAGGCCAAACAAAGCCTCTTCTGGGTTTTGCGCCTGATTGACAGGAGCTGCGCATCCCGCAAGGGGGTGGGGGGGGGGGGGGGAAACGAAACAGAGAGACCTCATCGGCCGTTAGGATAGAGATGGTGGGAGAACAAAGATTAGAGGGCAGACATCGGATATCAGAATCGGAGGGCGGACATCGGATATCGGGATCAGGGTGGGGGGGAGGTCCAGGCAACATTGTTTTTCAGGTATGTTTATTTAATTTGTTTATAATGGGAAATATAATTTTATTTAGTTTATTTATCACTGATCCGGCCCTCCCTCTCCCCGTCCAGTTTCACCAGGCGTGAATGGGAAGCCGTGGGAAAGTCGCCCAGGTAATGTTAAAATCTTTTTAACTATCCAATACACGAAAAATAAACTACCTTAAGTACCTCAATGAGGTACATTTGCTCCTTTAATTATCGGCCCGCCAGATATAAGTGAGGGCGGGACATCCTGGTGAACGCTGTGCCCACGCACACAGATTTGCCCGAGTCTCATTCAAAAATGTGCAGGTTCCAGCCGGGATGTCTGCCCGCTCCCAAAAACAGTGATTTTGATTGCCTCCCTGCCCCCACAAACCCACCTGTTTTTTCCCTTTTAAAATCGTGCCCCGGGTGTTGATAAGTCCCAAATTTCCTTGTGGAAACTTGCTATATTTCCTGACCGTTAAAAATAAAATGAAGTCTACAGTCCAATAACTAAGCTATAAAGTGATCTGCTAGTTACCAATCATGTGAACCTCTGGCAAAATCTTTTAGAAAATCACTTTAAAGCCTATTTGAATATAACTGTAAAGGCCCCAGCCCCTTAAAAGAAGCACCACATAGTCATAACATTCCACCCCCTCCTCGGCTAATGCTCACATATGCATACCTTCTACCCTCCTTTCTTGCAGATCCACCACAGCAACAGATGGCACAGGAGGAGGAGTCCTAAAATCTTACAGCACAGAAGGAGGCCTTTCGGCCCAACGTGCCTGTGCTGACTCATTGAAAGGGCAGTCCAATTAGTTCCACTCCCCTGCTTTTTCTCCATAACCCTGCAAACTTTCTCCCTTCAAGTATTTATCCAATTCCCTTTTGAAAGTTACCATTGAATCTGCTTCCACCGCCCTTCCAGGCAGAGCATTCCAGATCGTAACAACTTGCTGCGTAAAAAAAATCTCCTCATTACCCCTTTGGTTCTTTTGCCAATTACCTTAAATCTGTGTCCTCTGGTTACCGACCCTCCTGCCAGTGGAAACAGTTTCTCCTTATTTACTATGTCAATACCCTTCATAATTTTGAACACCTCTATTAAAACTCCTCTTAACCTTCTCTGCTCTAAGGAGAACAATCCCAGCTTCTCCAGTCTCTTCACATAACTGAAGTCCCTCAACCCTGGTACCATTCTAGTAAACCTCTTCTGCACCCTCTCTAAGACCTTGACTTCCTTCCTAAAGTGTGGTGTCCAGAATTGGAAACAATACTCCAGTTGAGGCCTAATAGGTGATTTATAAAGGTTTAGCATAACTTCCTTGCTTGTGTTGGAAGATGATGATGATGATGATGATGGTGAAGAGGATAATAAAGCCAGCAGTTGCAGTTGTATGATACTGCCGTCTCTCAGGACAGCAGCATATGCCATGGCTCCAGCCTTCCCCACCGTGCACCACACCAGTCGAACACGGGAGGTGAGCAGGCTGCCAGGAACACCCTAAAAAGATGCAGCCAACAGAAGCTCTGTGCTAGGAACAAGCTGCCATGAGACTAGGGCCACCTTAGTTCCATAACCCTTCTGTACTCCATGAGGAGCTCACAATCTCCCATGATACAGACACTCAGGTGGCATAAGGATAGAAAGGCATACATAGGCACCAAGGGTGAGCATGGTGTTAGGAAATATTAAGGGGATTGTTTGTTTGCAACTTGCAATTATTATATTAAAGTAGACTGTGCTCTGACACGGTGCTTTGTTATTCATGGATGTTACAGTCCTACAGGACAGGTGCACTTATTTGGTGCTGACTTATTCATTCAGGTGATAATTACTGGCACGGTAATATTAGGTAAAAGAGGACTAATATACTGTCATGTGATAGGATGTGTAGTGGATTGAGGGAATGTCTCTTTACTTGCAAGTAGTGAGTGGGGGGGTGCGGGATGAGGGGAAGAAGGTTAGGCTGTGGTGTCAAAGGTAAATTGGGTTACACAGAGAAGATTGTGACAGGATCTGTCCTCTGATGTCTACTGCAGCAGTCAGAGATGACTCCTCTGAGTGCAGTTCATCCTGATGGTCTGATCCATGCCAGGGCTTCTCCTCAACCATGTCAAACTGCAGCCCTTCCTGAATGACTAAGTTTTGAAGGGCACAGGATGCTATCACCATTCTGGACACCCAATCTGCAGCATACTGCAGATCCCCCCTGAACTTTCCAGACACCAAAAGTGTGTTTTCAATACTCTGACTGTCCTCTCAATCACCAGCTTGGTAGCTACATGTACGTCATTGTAGCATTCCTCTGCTGTTGTTTGGGCCACCCTGATAGGGTTATGGGAGCAGGAGCTATGCCTTGTCCCTCATGGATCTGCCAAAGTGGAAGTGGATTTCACTCCTAAATGGGCTAGCTCCATTTTTATGATTATACTCCTTTGTTCTGAATTCCCCTACCAGACTAAATCATTTCTTTGTATCTATCCTATCAAATCCATTTGTCATTTCAAGCACCTCGAATAGACCAGCCCTCAAACTCAATGGAATACAAACCAAGTTTGTGCTACCTGTGCTCATAATTTAACTCTCTAAGCCCTAGGATCACTCTGGTGAATCTGCACTGTATCCCCTACATGGCCAGTATATCTTCCCTGAGGTTTCGTGCGCAAAACTGAACGCAGTACTCAAGATTATGATTGACCAAGGCTTTGTACAACTGAAGAATCACTTCATCTCTTTTGCATTCCAACCACCTTGAGATAAAGGTTAACATTCTATTAACCTTTCTGATTAATTTTAGTGATCTGAGCACATCCCTTTGCTCCTCCACAGTTCCTAGTATCTCACCATTAAGAAAATCTTTTGATTTGTGTTTCTCGGATCCAAAGTGGATGACCTCACACTTCCCCACATTGAACTCCATCTGCCAGAGTTTTGCCCACTTACTTCGTCTGCCTATGTCCCTTTGTAACTTCCTGCACCCATCTACACAACCTATTGTGCCTCCTAACTTGATGCACATGCAAACTTGGACATACAACTCTCTTTTCCTGAACCTAAGTCATTAATATACATGGTGAAAAGGTGTGGCCCTGGTACAGATTCCTGGGAATTATCACTTGTCATATCCCGCCGATCAGAGAATGTTGCCTTTATCCCTACTGTCTCTTATCTCTCAACCAATTACTGATCCATGTCACAACGTTCCCTCCAATTCCTTGTGCATAATGGCATAGAGTGGTAGATCCATAGGAAAAGCCATACCTGCTCCTGGGATGCCTTGACTGCAGATGGGGATCTGAAAATCTTTGGGTGGGCTGACACAGTGACAGGGAGTCAGAATCAAGCGCAGTTCTTCGTCGAGCAAAATGCTAAAAAATAAGGTTCCAAAAGCATTCCCAAGCTGCAGGAATTACTGTGTAAAGTTTCCCAACTCTTCAGGCTCACAAATTCCTCACTTGCGCCTTAATCAGGTGATCCTGGCAGCTGCTGCACCTCATATATCTCAGTCTGAGTTACACAGAGTGCAATAGCAATGTAACACCAGGAAACTTGCAGCTGCTACTCTATTGGATCTCACTGTAACATATCAAATGGGACTTAGTCGGGAGGGCTCAAAAAGCACAGGGAAATTCAGGGGAGGAGGGGGAGTTTTAAAAGGCGCAAAAGTGGCAGAAATGACTTCCACATGAATTTCCGAACTAAAAAGAATTCCTGCACCCTTTGTACTCTGCTCTGGAAATGGCAAGGAAATTCAACCCCCATGGTTTTTATACTTCAGCAAAGGTCTGTCTTGCATTTGTAGCGAGCTATGTAGCGAGGACAACAGTCTGACAGTGACACTGTTACCGCACTGATAGTCCTTCAGACTGAGGCCATCCTTCAGAGACTCATTCAGATCACACACCAAGGCACTGTTTACTGAAAAGAATGTAACAGTTCCCTGCTGCTTTATCTCCTGCATTTCTTTAATTATCTCACCATCGTAATAGCAGGTATGTGGCTGCAACCACAATAATGAACATTGCTTCTTCAATTTTACTTTTAATTTAAAAACAAACCGTCTCCAGGGGTTAAATCAAAGTCTGATGGTGAGCCCTATAAAAGTAATATTCATGAACTATATAAATGATTGTGGACTGTTATTTAGCTTAACTGTACTTTTTTTAAGCTCCTCACTTGTTTTCTTGTGTTTTAACAGTGGACAAAACATATATTTTTTTTTACTGACAATCCAAATCGTAGTCTTCAGCCCCTACCAGAAACTTCATATCCTCGATACTCCATGCAACCCCCACCCCCCCTAACCACCCTCTCAGGATGAACCCAACTGTTCACGACCTCGACAACCTATATGACTTTAAACAAATCTTCTGGCGCCGTACATTTCCAATTCAAAGGTCTACTTCTATCTCCATCGTCCTCCACCCCTGGCTCCGCCGATTCGCCACTGGAAACCTCATCCATGTTTTTGTCACCTCCAGACCTAAATATTCCAATGCTCTCCGAGCTGGCTTCCGATACTCCAACCATTGTAAAGCACAGTTCATCCGAAATTCTGCTTCTCAAACCCAATTCCACACCAGGTCTCATTCGCCCATCACTTCTGTCCTCGCTGACCTACATTGCCTCAAATTTAAAATTCTTAACCTCGTTGTTCATGGCCTCGCGCCCGCCATCTTTGTAATCATCTTCAGCGCAACAACCAACCCCCCGTCCCCCCCAGCCGAAATCTCTTCTCCTCTGACTCCAATCTCTTGTGCAGCCCCCACTCCCTTTGTCTCACCATTGGCAGCTGTGCCTCCAGCCACCTTGGCCCCAAGTTCTGTAGTTTCCTCCATAAACCCTTCTGCCTCTCCACCTACCTCGTCTCCTTTAAGGCCCTGATTAAAACACAAGCTTTTAGACAGCCCTCCTAATGTCTCCTTCTTTGGCTGAGCATCCATTTTGTGATAAGATATTTTATCCTTGACAAATTTAAAAGATAATAGCTCAGGGAGAACAGAGCTTTGATCACACACAAAAATAAAATGAAATAGCTTTACTGTACCAAAGAAAAGGTGCAATAAAATTCAATAGTTTCAAGTATTATTCACTCACTTCCAGAAAAACCTTCTTTGCCCACTCCAGATCCACACCTGGCTAGTAACCAGGAGTGAAAACCCTGGTTAATTGTTTCTCCTCACTGGCCCAGGGTAGCTGAAGCCCAATTGCAGTGTTTCTACTGTCACCTTGGTTGAAATCAACTAAGAGGACAGATGACAGATTGGACCTGTGATCTTCCTGTGCTACTAGACTCACGACTGCACTGCAGTTTGCATTTACCCGCCGAGTAATTGAGAGAGCTCTAAGTTTCGAACATACTGCCTGGTACATCCTAAAAATGAGTGTCACTATCAGTGTGCACATTTGACAGAATTTACGGTGATGTTGAACAGAAAATCCTCACATAAAAACACATTCAAACAAATGTTAGAAACTATCAAACAGCACTACTTCATTTTGTTTTAAAAATTGTAGGCAGCAAAGTGGAGTTACCAATCTCAGCTGTGGGGCACATAGCAGACAGGCGGAGATCAGTGTTGACAGGTTGTGCAATGAGATGCCATTTTATGTAAGCCTTTGCCACATAAAATTTTAGGTGGTTAATCAAGAAGCTAGATAATTGGGACATGGATAATGAAGGTATCACTGCATCAGGGATTGCGGATACATTCTGAGGAAACATCACTACCAACACAACAAAGATGTGACTTCTGAGAGACATCGCTGCGCAGGTCTAAAAGAAGTCTGCACAAAGCCTAGTCAATTGCACCTTATAGTTCGTGTATGACGCTATAGCATAAGGTGTAAAACCATTATCAGGTTTTTATCTGATTCAGCTCTGACCCTTGATGATTCATTTAATTGCTGATTTATGACTTGCATATTGATGCATGGCATCTATCATTAACAATGACACATATTACTTTTTATTTCCAGGCTCAATAAATAAGGGAAGTTAAAAGGCCTATTTAATCAGCAGTGTCGGCAGGTGCCCTTTTTGATAGGTGAGGCACAGTTATCAAGTGAGGCACAGTTAACCAAGCCAGCATGTTACCATGGCAAATGTGCCCTTCCTGTGCAATTCTACCACCATCCTAATAAGCTGTATGAGGCTCGGGGCTGTTTAAAGTACAGTGATCAATAAATTCAAACGACAAACTTTCGCATGGGACATCCGCGGTAAGTTGGGAAAAGAAAGTCAGGGCCAGCAGGGTTTAAATTAAACTTAATGTAGGGATCTTTCTGCAGGATGTTAAACCCTCAAGTTGCCTCAGCAGGCGGTAAATTGAGAACAACAGCTGACCTCTATCTGGTGCCTCTGGTAATCAACAGTTGGCCACCAAAAAGCAGGACAAAAGGTCTTTGTGAGACAACGATCTGCAGTGAGACTGATATAGAGTAGACACATTCCTATGAGGGGGAAAGGAAGGGCATCCGAAGCTGGAGCTCCCTGGATGACTAAAGATATAGAGATTAGAATGAAACAGAAAACGGAGGCATGTGATGAATGTAAGGTTCATAATACAGTAGAGAACCAAGCTGAATGCAGAAAGTACAGAGAAGATCGAATAAAGAGAATAAGAGGGGCAAAGAGAGAGTATGAGAATAGATTAGGGGCTAACATAAAAGGGAACCCAAAAGTCTTTTATAAGCATATTTATAGTAAAAGGGTAATCAAAAGAAGGGTGGGACCAATTAGGGACAAAAAAGATCTCCTTGTGGAGGCAGAGAGCGTAGCTGAGGTACTAAATCAATACTTCGCATCGGTCTTCACTGGAGAAGAGGATGCTGCCACTGTAGCAGTAAAGGAGGAGGTAGTAGCGATATTGGATAGGATAAAATTGGGGGAAAGGGATCAACCCGGCAATTACACACCAGTCAACCTAACATCGGTGGTGGGGAAGCTTTTAGAGACAGTAATCCGGGACAAAATTAATTGGCACTTGGAAAAATATGAGCTAATAAATGAAAGTCAGCAGAGCAGAAAAGGTTAAGAGGAGATTTGATTGAAGTGTTCAAAATCATGAAGGGTTTAGATAAAGTAAATAAAGAGAAACTGTTCCCAATGGCGGAAGGGTCGAGAACCAGAGGACACAGATAGAGTCATAGAGTCATACAGCACGGATAGAGGCCCTTCGGCTCATCGTGTCCACGCCGGCCATCAGCCCTGTCTACTCTAATCCCATATTCCAGCATTTGGTCCATAGCCTTGTATGCTATGGCATTTCAAGTGCTCATCCAAATGCTTCTTGAATGTTGTGAGGGTTCCTGCCTCCACAACCCTTTCAGGCAGTGAGTTCCAGACTCCAACCACCCTCTGGGTGAAAAAGTTCTTTCTCAAATCCCCTCTAAACCTCCCGCCTTTTACCTTGAATCTATGTCCCCTTGTTATAGAACCCTCAACGAAGGGAAAAAGCTCCTTAGTATCCATCCTATCTGTGCCCCTCATAATTTTGTACACAAGATTTAAGGTGATTGGTAAAAGAACCAAATGCGACATGAGGAAAAACTTTTTTAAGCAGCGAGTGGTTATGATCTGGAATGCGCTGCCTGAAAGGGTGGTGGAAGCAGATTCAATCATGGCTTTCAAAAAGGAATTGGATAAATACTTGAAGGGAAAAAAATTTGCAGGGCTACGAGGAAAGAGCGGAGGAATGGGGCTAACTGGATTGCTCTTACAAATTGCAGGCACAGGCTCAATGGGCTGAATGGCCTCCTTCTGTCATGATTCTATGACTCGATGATAAAGTGGAGGCACTTAAAAGATTGGCAGTACTCAAACTAGAAAAGTCACCCAGTCCAAATGGGATGCATCCTAAATTTCTGAGGGAAGTAAGGGTGGAAACTGCGCAGGCTCGGGTCTCAATGGTCCAATCCTCTTTAGATATGGGAGTGGCGCCAGAGGACTGGAGGATTGCAAATGTTTCACCCCTGTTCAAAAATGGTGAGAGGGATAAACCCAGCAATTCAGCCTAACATCGGTGGTGGGGAATCTTTTCGAGACTATAATCTGGGACAAAAGTAATTGGCACTTGGAGAAATATGGGCTAATAAATGAAAGTCAGCATGGATTTGTTAAAGGAAAATCATGATTGACTAACTTGATTGAATTCTTTGATGAAATATTGGAGAGGGTTGATCAGGGTAGTGCAGTTGATGTTGTGTGGAAGGACTTTCAAAAGGAATTTGATAAAGTATCATATAATAGCCTTGTTAGCAAAATTAAAGCCCGTGGGATTAAAGGGACAGTAACAGCTGCAATAAATTGGATAGCCAGGTGGTATAAGATAGAATATTAGAGCCTAGTCTTCATTTTCTTCCAAGCCTTTATTCACAGAGATCCACACGACCCACTGTGCACCCCCGAGATCAGCTCTCATTTTAATGGATACAAGAGAGTCACCAATTGATACCCACCACCTGAATACAATTAACACTAATTGATATAAATCACATGGATACAATTAACAGCAGCATGGATACAAAATTGGCTAATGGACAGGAAGCAGAGAGTAGTGGTAAACAGTTGTTTTTCAGACTGGTGGGAAGTATACAGTGGTGTTCCCCAAGGGTCAGTATTAGGATCACTGCTCTTTTTGATACATATTAATGACCCGGACTGGGGTATAGAGGGCATAATTTCAAAGTTTGCAGATGACATGAAACTCGCAAACGTAGTAAACAATGTGGAGGATAGTAACAGACTTCAGGAGGAAATAGACAGACTGGTGAAATGGGCAGACACATGGCAGATGAAACTTATCACAGAGAAGTGTGAAGTGATGTATTTTGGTCAGAAGAATGAGGAGAGGCAATATGGTACAATAAATGGTACAATTTTAAAGGGAGTGCCGGACAGAGAGACCTAGTGGTGTACGTAAACAAATCTTTGCAAGACAAGTTGAGAAGGCTGTTAAAAAAGCATATGGGATCCTGGGCTTTATTAATAGAGGCATAGAGTACAAAAGCAAGGAAGTTATGCTGAACCTTTATAAAACACTGGTTAGGCCGCAGCTGGAATATTGTGTTCAATTCTGGGCACCACACTTTAGAAAAGACGTCAAGACCTTAGAGAAGGTGCAGAAGAGATTTACTAGAATGGTACCAGACATGAGGGGCGTCAGTTACTTGGAGAGACTGGAGAAGCTAAGATTATTCTCCTTAGAACAGAGAAGGTTGAGAGGAGATTTGATAGAGGTGTTCAATATCATGAATGGTTTTGATAGAGTAAATAAGGAGAAACAGTTTCCAGTGGCAGAAGGGTCGGTAAACAGAGGACACAGATTTAAGGTGATTGGCAAAAGAACCAGAGCCAACATGAGGGAATATTCTTTTACGCAGCGAGTTGTTATGATCTGGAATGCACTGTCTGAAAGGGCGGTGGAAGCAGATTCAATCGTAACTTTCAAAATGGAATTGGATAAATACTTGAAGGGAAAAAATTTACAGGACTATGGGGAAAGAGCAGGAAAATGGATCTAATTGGACAGCTCTTTCAAAGAGATGGCACGATGGGCCGAATGGCCTCCTCCTATGCTGTACCCACTGTGATCAGTCCAGTTTTCAAAGTAACAAAAGGCAGGAAGCGTGTAACTATCGTGGGGTTGGTTAATCAGACAAAGTAATGAAAAGGAATGCAATAGATTCATTGCCATTAAGTGACTAAAACAAGAATTTGACCAACACCTCTCAGTATTAGAATACTGGTAAGATGTTAGTTTTATCATGTTGAAATTGTCTTCACCTGAGAGCAAAGGTCCAGCACTGCAACTATAGTGACAGAAATAATATTTTTTCAGAACAATAACTGAAGGTTTAGATACAGATGAGAAGCAGTGGATTGAATGCGCAGAGATAAACCATATCAATGAAAACTCTATTTCTGGGCAGTTTGACATACAGTAAGTTGATTCAATTAGTCACTGTTATACAGATAAGTCAAATTAATTCTTTGTTCCAAAACAATTCTTTCACAATACAGAAGCCAACACAAACTGCACCAAAAAAAGTCACTTTGTTCACACATGATGTCCATGACGACTGGCCCTTTGGATAACCATTAGGGAGCTCATTACACCCATGGATCCATACCCTGACATAAATTGCCCACTTCAGGAAAGGATAAGTAAAAAGAAAAAGAACATGGAGAAAAAATGAAATCTGGGGCATCCTGGGGATGTGAAAGATGCTAATTAAATGCAAGTTTTTTTCTTTTTATGCAAGACTGGACGATAAGTATCTGACCAAGGAATAAGGATGTGAGGGGCACTGTGCAAACCTTGATTTGAGATTTCCCCTCTCTAATATAGGGACATTGGGCCCAATTATGGGCCCCAGCTCTCACCTTGGCCAAGATCAGCTAACTCAGGATAGAGCAGAAATTAAACTTGAAACCTTCCTGGTTCCAGTTCATTTATCACATTTTTTTTGGCAGAACTTTGATTGATCACATTTCAAATGGAAATAAGACCCATTTAAAATTCAATCATCTAAAATGAGTGTGAAAGCCAATGAAGCATTGTCTGAACCAAGTTCTTCAATCAATATCTGGTTCAAATTGGTTCAAGTCGCTGTACGATCCGCTCTTAAAATGTTACTTTTAACATTTATACGGTATTGAAATTCTGTAATATGAGTGAAACTATTGATTGTTTTTTTTTTAGGAAAAAATAAACAGAAAGAAAGCTATGTGTGCTGAGGTCACTGTTACCTTGACAATATCACCCTCTTGAAGCTTAAACATCCTGGCTCTAAGGCGGATTCCTTTTCCTGGCTGAGTCTCAATTCTGTAGATGCATTCATGATTGTTCTCATAGTTGGCTGGGTAATTTGGTGACAGCAGCGTGCCTTCCGTCGCTGTTACAGAGGCTCCGCATTCAGCTAAGTCACAAATAGAAAGTGCAAGCAATTAAAACATCTTTTAGAATGACTACAGGAAAAAACCATTTAAGACACAAATAACAGCTCAATTGTTTAATACTGCTTAAAATTACTGCCTTTCTAAATATATCCCACACTGTTCCCATGTAGGGTCACACACACACACACACACACACACAGTGCACAAATTGAGCACCAATTATGTGACGCAAACCTCAGCAAAAACCGAAGGCTTTAACTGAAAATTGTGAATTGCTGTCAATCGTATGCAACATTAACCATAATTTTTAAAAATCACTAAACTGAATCATTTATTCAGCTTATTAGCCGCAAGATAAGCTGTGGGTAATGATGTAGCAAAGGAGACAATTTCCGAAAACAGTGCTAGAATCCTAATAATAATGTGTGAACTTTTAAATAACTATTAAGCAGAGTTTGAGAGATTCATTATCAGTGTGTAGGATTGTACCACAGCAACTGCATTTCATGCAATGCTGTCCAATTAAGTGTCGGCAAAAGCAAAAATGCCATCTCACTGTATTTAATTTGGAGATTCCAAGTTTGTCAGCAAAGGCCATCAGTCTAAATTTTCTTTGAGTTATGGAACCATAGAGAAATTGCAAAGCATCTGAATCTGTGACATATGGACTAGCATTCCTCTGGGCTGCAGCCATTGCATGCATGGTAGGCGTGGGTGCATTCACTTTAGGAATGGTGTTAAGTTGAGTATGTAAAACATTGAGTGAGCTTTTGAAAATGTTTATATATGTGTTGCAGTTATGGAAAGTGTACACAATGTAGTTGATTTGCAAAAGCACATGGACGCCCCCCCACCCCCCGCCCCCCCATCATACTGACAGCACTGTCAGCAATTTTCCTCAAACTTACTCCAAAGCTCCATTTGGATTTTAAATTTTTCATAGTTGGGTGGCTATTCCAGTCTAAATTATGCAATAAAATTTTCACACAACTCTCCTGGTCCCTGGCAAACACATTAGCTACAGCCAAGAATGAGGGTGTGCAGTCAGCACCCTGGCCTTTGCCAATGCTAGCAGGTGGTGTGCGTACAGAATGGAGACAAATTTCCTTCCAATTTTCTCTTCCTATTTTCCCTCCCGCAATCTATGGAACAGAGCCATAATTCTGCTTGATGGTTTCCCACAGCAAAATTGGACGATCAAAGCCACCACACTGTGGCATTAGCTCGCTACACCATCTCACTGTCAGTAATTACAGCATATATTGATGAAGTATTGAACTCCCAGTCAGGGAACCAGAATTCAAATCCCAGTCTCGACTGTCAAACTCAATTTGGGCACAGTGGGTGTTCCACTCACTCTCAGTTGAGCAACAAGAAAAAGGAATGAAATCTCAAGGAAAGGCATGTCTTAGCACTATTGGTGGACTATTGAGAGACACTGACTTTGAAGGTGACCTCTGTTCAGATCATCCCTCATTGTTGATGCAGCAGAAACTGTACACATATTAGCAGTGGGAGATAATAGTGTGGGGGAGGAAGAGAAGATGAGTTAAAAACATTAAATAATGACTTCCAAATTTATACATGTGGCCAACGCCATTTTGGGAGTACGAGCATCATCTAGTATTAAAACATATATGTTAAGTTCTACTGGTGGTGATGTTGACATCCTCCAATAGGTGACTGTTGCTACCTTTTGCAAAGACCATTAGATAGGAAAACTTTGTTAACAATAGAGCCATACAATAGTTATTATTGGAAAAAAATGCCTCGAATAATTGGGAGATATGTAGGAGCACAGTGCTCGAGTCCTAGGCAGTATCCTAGGAAAAGATATTTACATCATGGTAGAAATTAAAAATAAACAGCATTTTGTAGAACTCCCTCAATGGCCCAGTGAGTAAATGCATCACATAGTGTGGTACTGCGCCATATAGGAAGATCTTAGATATTCCAGGTATGATTCCTTATCTGTGACAAGTTAGCCTGTCTCAGGTAAAGCAATAGTGAGATGGTAGAACTGGATTCAGCCTCCCGAGGTCACTGAGAGGGGAAAAACAATCAGCCATGATTCCATGATCACTAACCAATGATTCCCCCACTGCTGGAAAGTGCACGTATGTCAATTCCAGGTGAGCAGAGAATCAGGCTTGGCTGTGATACCACACTCCCTTCTTCTCACCCTCCAACCTGGTTAAATCATTCCCCCAAACTGGTTAAATCATCTGCATACACTCATTGCCTAGGTTTACATACAAGAATGGCCATTTGGGAAAAATACTGGAGAACTGCTACTGACCAGAGAACCAACACAAGTCAGTGGCTTCAGCATAATCGTGTAAGCTACATTGAGATTTTACTGCCATATGTAAGATTAGCAGGTTCAATGTGTGTTCAGTTCCGCAAATGCATGTTTGGATTAATCTCAACTAAATCCATATTCACTCACAACCCTAATGTGTGGTACAAATTGAAGTGGCTAAATGTAAACCGATTCCCAGGATTCACTTCCAAGTCCATTCTGCACTCTGAAGAAATTACTCCACACAGAAACTGAATTATGTATAAAAAGGACAAATCTAATCCTATCTTTCTAGGTTTACTTACACAAGTGGAAATATCAGGGCAGACTTTCCTCTGCCTCGTGCCTGGGAAAAAGAGTTTAATAAGGGATAGAAATGCAAAGCGCAAATGCAAGCCTAAGAGGCCTCTGCTGCCTCGCTCGCATTTTCTGATTGATTTTTAGGCACAAGACCCAGCCAGAAGGCAGGACTACATCTGGAGTTTCTCCGTGCCATTTATATAGTCCAGATTAGGAAAAATGTGAACAGCTGCCTCCTCACGGGCACAAGTGTGCTGTACATGTTGGACACTCACTGAAATGCCCTAATAGAACAATCCACCCTCTGGAATCCTACATGGTACTAGTTACTTTGATCTTTACTTACTTGAACTGTTTAGGTGCATCACAAGAGCAGTTGATTATTCATTAAAGGAAATTATTCTAACCTTGTCTGAATCATGGGTGAGGCTACATTTGGAATGTGTGCAACTTTGGGCTCCGATCACTGAAAAGGACATTGATGAGTTGAATTGCGGAGGGTTCAGAATAGAGCAACAAGGATGATTCAAGCACTTAGAGCTCTACATTATGAGTGATCTCCCAGAACTAAAACTTGTTTCCACTGGGGAAAAGAATATTGAGTGGTGACCATGATCGAGATCTTTAAAAATGCTGGAAGATATAGGCCATGAGTTTTCGAATGTGAGCGCAGAACAGGAGGACACAGGTTTAAATTGAAGAAATCTCAGTAAAACCACTTGGTGGTATATTGATTATCTCCTTCAAAAAGACAGATCAATTTCAGGTTGGAAGTAGAATTGATGGTTTTAAGGCCAGATCTGGACTTAGATGATCAAATGCTTCATGGGATGTGGTGGTTCCTGCAGTGATGGGGCTGAGGGGAGCAGCCCAAAGTTGAATAGTGGAAACGTAGGAATGGATGAATATTCTGGTGTTTTACTTGATTACTTTCGTGGATCAGGGGGTATTTATGCAGAAACTTCCTTCAGGAGACTAAGTAGGTAGGTCTGTATCCATGATAGCGTAGATGGTACAGAGTCTGTGGAAGGAGCAGGCTTCATAGGCAGCATCGAAAACAATCATCTGCTCTCATTCCACGCTTTATGTTCACAGATATTTAGATTATGAGCTGCAACATTTAGCCTGTGACCTAACACACATTAGAATAGATTTTTGCAGACATATTTCCATTGTAGAAGTGGATTATAGGAAGGCATGCTGAACTCACAGCTATCTTTTCCTCACCCATGCAATGGAGGAAATCCTGTGCTAAACAAAAACATTACCCCGGCAAGCACATTGCTACCAATAAACAGAAGGCTGAAATGAACTAATCACAAAAAATCCTGCAGAACAAGAAGATACCTTTTTTATTGCTGCTTTGAGCAGAACTCGTATCTTCTTCGACATCGCTGTTTGCTGCAACCCTTTAATCTGCGGAGAGTCCACCTGATTTATATTTCAGTGGTTGGACCTGTTCTAGTATCACTGTTTATAACCCGTTGCACAACAAAAAAATTCAGATCATTGGATGAGTATCCAACATACCAGATACAACTGGTCCCTGATGTGTATCCTCTATACGTTATCCAAGGATTCAACAGATTAAACATCACTTTATTTCAAAGTGTTTCTTAAACTTCAATTGACTTTGGTGCATTTACTTGTAAAATACATTGAACTACAGTCAACTCTTACTTCTACATCAACAATTTGACTTTCAACAATTATTTCCAGAAGTTGTCAATGTGAAGTTAAGGAATCTTTGGAATTGCTCACCGAGCAATTGATATCGTGACTGATATCATGCTGTTGTAGGTTTATTTTCTTGTCAGTAGCTTTCCTGGCAAGAAGTACAATACTCTGAACATTAGGATGCATGAAATGAAAGCATGTGACCACCTACCCACACACCTTGGAAGAGGTGCACTCCACACACGCCGTCCTCCTCCATAACAGGTGATCTGAGTAGCACCTTCTAGTCTGTATCCGGGAAAACAGGAAAATGTCAACGAGTCCCCGACTTCAAACTGAAACCCAATTCTCCGACTAAAAGCAGGGACACCGGGATCATCGCACGGCTCCAGCTCATACTCTGTAAGCAGAATATTTTAAAGCATCAAAATGTTACATTGAACGATAACATCAAGCACTCTTCCAGTTATTTGTAGGTGGTTATGGATAGCTCCAAAAAAAATGTCGAAGCAGAAGGATGGAAATGGTTTTTAATGAGTGATTGGGATAGTTTCTTCTTATCTTTCCTTCTCTTTAATGTTACATTCATGATTTACATTACCTAACAAGTAAAGCTTAAGTGTTCCATTCCACTGGAAACCCCACTTTGCTGAAATAAAAATTACACCAAAATTGGCAACTTATATTCTCTGCCCAGGTTGGTGCTGCCTTCTTCCTAGAAAGATTGCTCATTCACTCACAGTCCTTAGGGAGTATGGATACTTTGCAAATTAGTACTCAGGCCCTTGTGCACCATTTGATATTCTCATAAAATCCATCCATTTAGGGTAGTTATATTTCTTTCATTTAACCATGATAGGCATGATGATAGTGAAAGTATTTAACATTCAAAATGACAGCTAAAAACTAGTAGGACAGTGAAACATGCAACATTCAGTTGATTAGAGTATATGGTTTCCAAATAATTATCTCCCAATCAATGCTTTATTTTGCATTTCTATTTTTAAATAAAGAATTTAGGCTAACTGAAAGTAAGGTGTCCTACCTGAGAATGTGACGTTGAACCCCTCGTAAGATACTGAAAAGTCAGAGATGAAGCGTAGTTGTGAGGTATAATTTCCAAAGAGGCCTGCGTTGATGGTTGGAGGCAAGGCAGAGCCTGTGAGCCTTGCTACAGGTTCTGTGAAGCTCCCATCTTCTGTGATAATCAAATAGTCATGCGAGCTCTCAAGGTGAAATGTGTGAAACACCAACTGCACACCTAAAAGTAAACAAAAGAAGGATCTAAATGGAGATCAAACTGACATTATTCCCGGTCAGTGCCGGCAGATAAAGGTTAACTCTAATTTGCTTAGGCAGCTGAAAACATCTTTCAATTTGCAAAGAAGTTTAATTTCCTTTATGTGATATTTTTAGTGCACCAGTTAATACATTTGCATTAAAAAAATATTAATTTTCAGGAAGTGGACATTGTTGTGAAGGGCAGCATTTATTGCCCATCCTTAGTTGCCCTGAGAAGGTGGTGGTGGGCCTTCTTCTTGAACCGCTGGGTAGCGGTTTGATACAACTGAGTGACTTGTTAAGGCCTTTCAGAGGGCAGGTAAGAGTCAACCACTTTGCATGGGGCCAGAGTCACATTTAAGCAAGACCGGGTAAGGAGGGCAGATTAACTTCAAGGATTCATCTGAATAATAGTTCAAACATTTGAAGCAGTTAACAATGAAAGTTTTTAAATGATTTTATTATAGATGTATTCTCGGAAGAGGCAGGAACAACAGTGAAGAAAAACAATTGACCTTACCTTTTCCATGCGATACTTCAATTATCCAGGTACAATTTAAGGAATTAGGGTAAAAATCAGGAAATCCGGGAGATAGAATGGTTCCACTTGTGCCATGAACATAGCCGCCACAGAAAGCTAAGGAAAGATTAGACTTCTATTGTATCACTTGAATTTCAATGTGAAAGAAACAACGACTACCCATGTTCAACCCCCAAGCACCTGGCAGAAAATAAGTAAAAGTCTGTGTGCTTGGTATATAAAACACAGAGGATTTGTTTCTTTATATATAAAAGTGTAAAGAATTGAGTATATTACTATGCAACATTAGAAAGGTGTATGAACTGCAAAAAATGCCAATTCAAAATATGCTCCAGGTGAATTGAAATCTATTGCTAGAACAAAATCCTTTTACAATAAACTTATGTTTGTCACGACAATATTTCACTGCATCAGGGGCATTACAGACTGACACATTGATAAAATAAAGAAAGCAGCAAATTTCTGTCTTATTAAACAGCTCACCTTGAAGTTATTATGGTCTTAAAATAATGTTTCCAATATTAGCTATTCTGCATTTTAACTTTTGTCTGATTTAAATTTAACTTCATTATAACATTGTACAATACTGAGACTTTTTCCTGGAACTGAACTAGAATGAATGCTTTTAAAACTTTCAGTTAAAAGACACAGTTAATATGCAGGTAGTTGAAATGCTTTAGACGTAGAAAAATTGGTTCCTTCTGGCCTATTAAGATCCATTCAGTTGTTTCTAATGGAAATTGAAGATTACTGCTAAAATTTTCAGTGTAAGCCCGTCAGTTCACTGTAATAATTGTATTTAATTCAGTTACAGTTATTGTGATATTGGTAATTTCTCAGTATTGAGTTTCACTGCATTGCTTTATTTAATACTTCATCCTGTAAGAGCTGTATTGTTTAGTACCTGTGAGGTTTTATACTGATTCAGAGACTGCTACCTACTTCAAGTTATAATTTCTACTTTTTCAACATTTTGAGAAAGGTACAATTAACATTACAGGGTAAATTCACCAATCGTGTGCTCTCAGCGGGGAACCATACTTGAAGGGAGCATGAGTCAAAGACATGGCTACAACGCTGTCACACCGATTCTCCAACCTGCGCTCCCTTTGAACATGGTTCCCACTAGGATCACAACATTCAAGAAGCATTTGGATGAGCACTTGAAATGCCATAGCATACAAGGCTACGGACCAAATGCTGGAATATGGGATTAGAGTAGACAGGGCTTGATGGCCGGCGCGGACACGATGGGCCGAAGGGCCTCTATCCGTGCTGTATAACTCTATGACTCTATGACTCTATGATCGCAGAATTTATCCTTCTAAGAAATAGTCATGTCACTATTTAAAATGACGGGCAGAAAAACCTTGATGGGTCACATAGCAGCACAGGCTAAAGCACGACCACATGGTTAAGAATCAGATGTACAAATATTTGTGCTACAAAAGATGCTGGCATTAATTTTCCTCTTTAGCGCTTGGGCATGGATGGAGCGTGAACGGACAAATGAGTTGTGGAAGATCAGTGTTCCATCCTCCAAACCTGATTCTCACACTAAAGAGGAAAATTACCAACCCACATGTCTTACTCATTTCTATTCCACTCTAAGTCATAAGACATTAATAAACTTGCAGAATGGGCGTGTAATTGGCAAATGAATTTCAATACAGATAAGTTTAAGGTGGGGCATTTTGGTAAGGAGAATAAGGAAGGCCACATATTCCTTGGAAAATAAGAGTTTAAATGGGGCAAAGGAGCAAAAGGATCTAAGGGTACAGATATACAAATTATTAAAAGTAGCGACGCAGGTTAATAATGCCATAATAAAAGCAAATCAAGCACTGGGGTTCATTTCTAGAGGGACAGCAGAGAAGTTATGTTAAACTTGTATAGAACCTTGGTTAGACCACACTTATAGAGTACTCCACAATTCTGGTCTCCACATAACAAAAAAGATATAGAGGCACTGGAGAAGGTGCAAAAAAGATTTACAAGGATGATGCCAGAACTGCAAAGTTACACCTATTAGGAAAGATTGAACAGACTGGAATCTTTTCTCTAGAAAAGAGAAGGCTGAGGGGGCACCTGATATAGTTCTTTAAGTTTATGAAAGAGTTTGATATGGTAGATATAGAGAACATATTTCCACTTGTGGGGGAAGACCAAAACTAGGGGCCATAAATGTAAGCTAGTCACTAATAAATCCAAAAGGGAATTCAGGAGAAACTTCTTTACCCAGAAAGTGGTTAGAATGTGAAACTCGCTACCACAAAGGCTGAGGCGAATAATAATGATGCATTTAAGGGGAAGCTAGATAAACATATGAGGGAGAAAGGAATAGAAGGATATGCTGGTGGAGTTAGATGGAGAGGTGTAGGAGGAGGCTCGTGTGGAGTATAAACGCCGGCATGGACCAGATGGGCCAAATGGCCTGTTTCTGTGCTGCACATTCTATGTAATAATGGACCGGTCAGCATCTGCTGTGGCTAACCTTCTAGATGACATAACATGGTTACAGGTGTAGTGCCAGAGGACTGGAGGACTGCTAACGTTGTACCGTTGTTTAAAAAGAGAGAAAGGGATAGACCGTGTAATTAGAGGCCAGTCAGCCTAACCTCAGTGGATTGAAAAAATTCTGAGGGACAGTATTAATCATTGTTTAGAAAGGCACAGCTTAATCAAGGACAGTTAGCATGGATTTGTTAAAGGAAGTTCGTGTCTGACTAACCTGATTGAATTTTTTGAGGAGGTAACATGGAGGGTAGCGCATTTGATGTAGCCTACATGGATTTTAGCAAGGCATTTGACAAAGTCCCACATGGCAGACTGTCAGAAAATTGGCTGAGTGGCAGGAAGCAAAGGGTAATGGTCGACGGGTGTTTTTGTGACTGGAAGGCTGTTTCCAATGGGCTTCCACAGGGCTCAGTACTCGGTGCCTTGCTTTTTGCAGTATATATCAATGATTTAGACTTAAATGTAGGGAGAATGATTAAGAAGTTTGCAGATGATACGAAAATTGGCCATGTGGTTGATAGTGAGGAGGAAAGCTGTAGACTGCAGGAAGATATCAATGGACTGGTCAGGTGGGCAGAAAAATGGCAAATGGAATTCAATCCAGAGATGTGTGAGGTAATGCATGTGGGGAGGTCAAACAAGGTAATACACAATAAATGGGAGAATACTGAGAGGTGTAGAGGAAGAGAGGGACCTTGGAGTGCATGTCCACAGATCCCTGAATGTAGCAGAACAGTATTGATAAGGTGGTTAATAAGGCATATGGGATACTTTCCTTTATTAGTCGAGGCATAGACTATAAGAGCAGGGAGGTTATGCTAGAACTGTATAGAACACGAGTTAGGCCGCAGCTAGAGTACTGCATACAGTTCTGGTCACCACATTACAGGAAAGGTGTGATTGCACTCGAGAAGGTACAGAGGAGATTTACGATGATATGGCCAGGACTGGAGAATTTTAGCTGCAAGGAAAGAATGGATAGGCTGGGATTGTTTTCTTTGGAACAGAGGAGGCTGAGGGGAGATCTAATTGAGGTATATAAAATTATGAGGGACCTAGATAGAGTGAATAGGGAGGACCTATTTCCCTTAGCAGAGGGGGTCAGCGACCAGGGGGCATAGATTTAAAGTGATTGGTAGAAGGATTAGAGGGGAGCTGAGGAGAAATCTTTTCACCCAGAGGGTGGTGGGGGTCTGGAACTCACTGCCTGAAAGGGTGGTAGAGGCAGAAACCCTCAACTCATTTAAAAAGTACTTGAATGTGCATTTGAAGTGCCACAACCTACAAGGCTGCAGACCAAGAGCTGGAAAGTGGGATTCGGCTGGATGGCTGTTTTTTGGCCGGCACGGACATGATGGGCCGAATGGCCTCCTTCTGTGCCGTAAATTTCTATGACTCTATTCTAAAGGATAAAATTAATTCCCACCCAGAAAGACATAGATTATTTAAGGGCAGTCAGCATGAACTTGTGAAAGGCAAGTTGTATTTGACAAATTTAGGAGACTTCTTCAAGGAACTAACAAAGCGTATTGATAAAGGAAATCCCATGGATGTTGTGTACATGGATTTGCAAAAGGTATTTGATAAGGTGCTATATAGGAGGCTTGTTGATAACATGAAGTTGAAGAGTATTCAAGGGGATGTGGTAGCAGTGATAAGAAGTTATCTAAAGGACAGTGGATAAAGAATAATGATTAATGGATGTTTTTCAGACTGGAGGATTGCAAACGGTAGTGTCCCTCATGGGTCGTGTTTAGACCATTGCTCTTAATATACATAAATAATCTGGACTTGGATATTGGGGCACAAAAGAAAAGTGGATAACTATTTGAAGCAGGTATGGGGAAGGGGAATAGGGTCAAATGAGTAGTCTTTTCAGAGAAGCAGCACACACACAATGGGCCAAATGGTCTCCTAATGTGCTGTGCTGTAACATTCTATGACTTTATTCTATGATTATAGAGCATAATTCATGTCATAATTCATTGTAAAGCAAAGCTGCTAGCCATGTGAAATGTGATTTTAAAAGAAAGCTAAACCTTTTCACAAAAAAACTGAATGAAAATGATTCAGAGACCCATAGATAGTTTGGTAATATAGACCATTAGGTTAATTCTTAATCCCTTAATTTTGCAATATTTCTACATCCCTTTTAAGATTGCATAGCGTGAGGACCTAGCTCCCTGCCCATGTTACGAGTGCCAGAATGTGTCCCAGATCTGCGAATCTTACAGCGCATAAAACACAATCTCAAGGAGGCGAGGACATTATTGATAAAAGATATTAGTTATTAGGCTGTAAAGGCGAATCCAGATTATCTTCTGTTCCCCTTTCACCAATTTACTCCTCTTCCCCCTTCCTCTGCCAGAATACAGCTCCACAGATGCAAGTTGCCTTCTAGTGTTTCATCCAAATGATCATTCTACGTATGTAAATCGAGATAATGGATATTGCAGGCTATTCAACTACAAGGGGACATCAGAGCTGAGTACAACCTTTAATCACCATTCATTTATCTGCATTTACAACAGGGGGCATTGGAGGCCGAACATTTAGAGGGTATGTGAGTATAGTGGTTATGGTACTGAACTATTAAACCAGAGGATTAGTTCAAATCCCATCATGACAATTTATAAAATTGATTTTGTGAGCTGGCCAAAAAAAAACATGAAATCTGTTCGGTTCTGGTATAAAAAAATAACTGGTTTATGAATGGCCTTCAAGGAATGGAACCTGCCATCCCGACCTGGTCTGTTCTGCCTGTGACCACAGTCCCACGCGAAGCGTTTCACTCTTAACACAGCCTTATCAGCATTGCCCACAGCCCAAAATATAAAAATAAATGATTTTCCCCCTGCCCCATCCAAGAAGTGCTGTGGCCAACTGTAATTCTACTTACCTTCCCAGCTGAGATCAGCTCACCCAATAAGGAGCAGCACTTTTCTGGCCAGTTATTAACTTCCTTAACAAGCTGAAATGACACTCGAGCTCCTGAGTTGAGGCCTTTAACTAGATGTCGTAGTGAGCAAACTTGAGTGAAAATTCTAAGCCAATTTTCTTACTCTCCAGGCAACAGTTTTTTTTTTGCTGTTTCCCCTGAGAATTCAAACTCAAAATAGCTTTCTGGAGAAGCATACAGACCAGGAAAGTTGCAAGTCTGACCACCAGTGTGCGCTGATTAAGATTCAGCCTGGGAGCCGTTGACAGGAGCGCGTGGAATGGACTGGGGGGAGCATGACTGAAAGCGCACTGTGTTCACCACACACATTCAGACCATTTGAAAAAACAAATGTAACAACTACTGAGCCACAACAGCTGCTCTGACTGCAGACAGAAGCACTGAGGGCAGATGGTCGCATCAACGAAATAATTTTGTATTCCAAAACTAATTAGTCTTAAATCATTTTGTTTATTTGACTGAATTGAGTCATTCAAATGCATCCATTGCCTCGCAGTTTATGTATTTCTGAATGTTTTCTTAGGGTACATTGATCAGGCTTTCAGAGGCCTGTTGGGAAGTTTCTTCTTGATTGACTGGCATGGGCATCATGGTTCAATTGGAGACCTTCAGCACTGAGTCACCAGCTCCTGGTTGCATGCTGAAAACTTTCGTTATCATCAGGGTCAAGAAGATATGGATCACATTCGGCAGAGGCTGAGGCTGAGGCTTTGAGGCTAAGAAATTTCAGAACCCACAGCCAACTATAAATAATATAAAATTAAGACATTATATAAAAATAAGGACAGAATGTACACCTTACAAGTGGGGAATGAATTATGTTGGCACATCCTGATCCAATTATCCCACACCCTCTAATCCCACAGCATCTGAAGACTACACTTGGTCTTGTATCCAACGTCACAGTAGGTCAACTAGCATATTTAAAAATCTTACTTTTCAAAAAAAATTCTGTACTGTCCTGAATAGCTAATATATTTTATTTCCTGACTGGGTGCATAATAGTTTTGAGTTGATCATTCATTCCCCACTGTTGCAAAGCTCTTTTCTGTGGAAAAGAGAAGGATAAGAGATAACCTAATAGAGGTCTTTAAAATTATGAACGACTTTTTTTTTCCTTCATTCATGGTACTTGCGTATCGCTGGCGAGGCCAGCATTTACTGCCCATCGCTGATTGCCCTTGAGAAGGTGGTGGTGAGCCGCCTTCTTGAACCGCTGCAGTCCGTGTGGTGAAGGTTCTCTCACAATGCTGTTATGGAGGGAGTTCCATGATTTTGACCCAGCGACGATGAAGGAACGGCGATATATTTCCAAGTTGGGATGGTATGTGACTTGGAGGGGAACGTGTAGGGGGTGGTGTTCCTATGCGCCTGCTGCCCTTGTCCTGCTAGGTGGTAGAGGTCGCAGGTTTCGGAGATGCTGTCGAAGAAGCTTGGCAGGTTGCTGCAGTGCATCCTGTGGATGTTACACACTGCAGCCACAGTGCGCCGGTGGTGAAGGGAGTGAATGTTCAGGGTGGTGGATGGGGTGCCAACCAAGCGGGTTTCTTTGTCCTGGATGGTGTTGAGATTCTTGAGTGTTGTTGGAGCTGCACTCATCCAGGCAAGTGGAGAGTATTCCATCACACTCCTGACTTGTGCCTTGAAGATGGTGGAAAGGCTTTGGGGAGTCAGAAGGTGAGTTACCCGCTGCAGAATACCCAGCCTCTGACCTATTCTTGTAGCCACAGTACTTATGTGGCTGGTCCAGTTGAGTTTCTGGTCAATGGTGACCTCCAGGATGTTGATGGTGGGGGATTCAGCGATGGTAATGCTGTTGAATGTCAAGAAGAGGTGGTTAGACTCTCTCTTGTTGGAGATGATCATTGCCTGGCATTTGTCTGGTGCAAATGTTACTTGCCACTTATCGGCCCAAGCCTGGATGTTTTCCAGGTCTTGTTGCATGCGGGCAAGGACTGCTTCATTATCTGAGAGGTTGCGAATGGAACTGAACACTGCAATCATCAGCGAACATCCCCACCTCTGACCTTATGATGGAGGGAAGTTCATTGGTGAAGCAGCTGAAGATGGTTGAGCCTAGGACACTGCCCTGAGGAACTCCTGCAGCAATGTCCTGGGGCTGAGATGATTGGCCTCCAACAACCACTACCATCTTCCTTTATGCTAGGTATAACTCCAGCCACTGGAGCGTTTTCCCCCTGATTCCCATTGACTTCAATTTTACTAGGGCTCCTTGGCGCCACACTCGGTCAAATGCTGCCTTGATGTCAAGCGCAGTCACTCTCACCTCACCTCTGCAATTCAGCTCTTTTGTCCATGTTTGGACCAAGGCTGTAATGAGGTCTGGAGCTGAGTGGTCCTGGCGGAACCCAAACTAAGCATTGGTAAGCAGGTTATTGGTGAGTAAGTGCCGCTTGATAGCACTGTCGACGACACCGTCCATCACTTTGCTGATGATTGAGAGTAGACTGATGGGGCGGTAATTGGTCGGATTGGATTTGTCCTGCTTTTTTGGACAGGACATACCTGGGCAATTTTCCACATTGTCGGGTGGATGCCAGTGTTGTAGCTGTACTGGAACAGTTTCCTAGAGGCGCAGCTAGTTCTGGAGCACAAGTCTTCAGCACTACAGCTGGGATGTTGACGGGGCCCATAGCCTTTGCTGTATCCAGTGCACTCAGCCGTTTCTTGATATCACGTGGAGTGAATCGAATTGGTTGAAGACTGGCTTCTGTGATGGTGGGGATATCGGGAGGAGGCCGAGATGGATCACGCACTCGGCACTTCTGGCTGAAGATGGTTGCAAATGCTTCGGCCTTGTCTTTTGCACACACGTGCTGGACTCCGCCATCATTGAGGATGGGGATGTTCACGAAGCCTTTGTCGTGTCCGCTGCCTGGTGGTCCGATGCCAGGTAGTTCATCCGGTTTATTCTTATTATGTTCAATAGGGTAGTTGTAAAGAAGAGGTTTTCACTTGTGAGGGGAGTCCAAAACTACAGGTCATAAATATAAGATAGACAGTAGAAATATAGGAGTTCAGGAGAAACTTCTTTACCCCGGAGTGGTTAGAATGTGGAACACGCTACAACATTGAGTGGTTTAGGCGAATAGCATAGATGCATTTAAGGGGAAGCAATTAAGTACATGAGGGAGAAAGGATGTGCTGAAAGAGTGAGATGAAGTGGGGTGGGAGGAGGCTCGTGTAGAGCATAAACCCGGCATAGATCAGTTGGGCCGAGTGGCTTGTTTCTGTGCTGTACATTCTATGTAATTCTATGCAATAGCCAGGTGCCTTGCCTTCTGTAGCAATTGAGATTTACTTTTTTTGAAAAAAGTTGACAGAAGCTACTTTTTAAAAAAAACACAGCGCTGAGCAAAGCAAATGAAGCCGTTATGATTTACAATGGTCCTGGACACTACCACACTGATCTAAAAGTAGCTTGTATTTGCAATTTAAATTGTGTCGCCAAGTTAGTGATTATGAGGGTGGCAGTGGTAGTCTGCAGTGTCCTGAATATTAACAGGGTTCCTGCTTCTGATAGCTATTCAGTGGTCCTGCTGGAAACAAGAGTTTATAGTCAGAGGTTGATAGCCGGGCTCGGCTCAGCTGTGGATTCACCTCTGTCCCAATAACTAAATTGTTCCCTGCCATTTACTATCCAAGTTCACATATGAAGTATGATTTCTATCGACAGATACCAGAGGTCAGCTGCTTCCTGGAATCATGGACTGCCTTCAGTGGAAGAGGGACAATGTGAAAAAAAAATTAAAAATCCAAAGATTGATGTTGTGTCATGGTTCAGCGTAATAACAGTTACCAGGATCTAATTACATCTGAACGAAAAGAATACAACATTTAGTGGCCTCACATTATACAGTCAATTTCTTTTCTGACGATTAATAATGTATTAAAACTAATAATGAACATTACAAAAAGGCTCAGTTTCTAGCTCCTTTTAACTATGAAAACGAGCCCTAAATTTTCAGGCCTTTGAAATTGTAATGATTCACCTAAGAAACATTAGCTTCTCAACTTTAAACATTATTTTCAAAACCTAAACATTGACATTTATACTCCTTCTTAATTCTTTAGATAACCCAGTGATACATTTACTTTCTCTGATTTTCATTACTTTACATTTCTATTTTACTTTCTACCCATTTTTTGTTTTCAAATGTCTGTTTCATATTATTGTTTCAATAGCAAGAATATTGATGAACAATTACGTTAAATGACGAGGGTTTCAAATTATGAAGTGACTTGTTCTCAAGTTACTAAATTTCTAGTAACCCAAATTCCCCTTTTATCTGAGTTAATGTATCAGAACTATCAGAGAAACTCTGTTTCTCTCTCCACAGATGCTGCCTGACCTGCTGAGTATTTCCAGCATTTTCTGTTTTTATTTCAGATTTCCAGAATCCGCTGTATTTTGCTTTTATTTCCCTTTTATCTTGTGAGGCAGATACTTTGATTAAATAAAAATATTTCTGTCGATATGCGCGAGAGATAGGCACCTACCTTCACAGCTTGGTAAAGCATGGTTCCATTGACGGTTATCGTCACATACCAGGGGTTCATCGTCACTTAGTGTGTACCCTGGGCAACAATTGAAAGTCACAGTCGACCCAATAGAAAAGTTGTTCCCTTGTCGCCGCCCGTTTACAGGAATCCCTGGGTCTAAGCAAGAATCTAATTCCAAGGTAACACCTACAAAACACATAATTAGAATGATGGAAGATAATTTAACAAATCAAACATTGTTATAGTTATTTATTACTTTAATTGTGCATGATTCAAGAGTTAACTGTAGGATACTAAAAGTTTTTGGGAGTATTTACTCCTGCTGATGTACACAAGAGTTGGCTGTTTCCAATCTGAGAGCTACAATTTGAGCTATATCTCCCACATAGCATTTCAGCCCACGAATAGGAAGAAGCACTAATCCTCTTAATCAGCAATGAAATGCATTTAGGAATTTGAATTAGAACTGGGAATGCAAAGCTGGAACTGGGTTTTTTGCACAGAGTGAGGAAAGCCAATTTGACGGGTAAGCCACTGCAAGGACCCAGGGAGAGGAGAGACACAAGTTTTGGGAGCGAGCTTACCCAAAAAATGCCTGATGCACCAGACCGTGAGAGAAGATGAGAAGGTAGCTGAAAGCTGGTAACGCCAGCGAGTCACCTCAGTCATGCACATTGCTGACTTCCCACGCAGGGTACCCGCACTACATAGTCCAGGGAAGTCAGGCATCCACTAGAATCCCAGACTTCTGTTAGTGAAACTCTACAGCCATCCCATACACTCTACTCCTTACTGAAGAGTATCATTTATGAGGAGAGGTCGGTTCGGGGTGTCACACATATGAATCAAAGCACATGCACCAAAGGACAGCACCACGCAATTCAAGTTTCCAATGTTCACACACTACAAAAATGGCTTGCACTTTGTTTGGAGATTGTGCTGAGTATTTATTTGTCACTGTTTACAATAGCAGGAACCCAGCGTAAGGTGCTGCTTAAAGAACTGAGCATGATAGTATAGGGCAAGTTGCTTTCAGCATGATTACTTGACAGATATGGTTTGACCCTTTAAGAAATGCTGTATCTGGGGCAGTCTTTGGAAATCATCTGGAATTAGTGCCTGGCACACCAATCTTCCTTGCAGCATTATTGGATATGCTATTAGTTCCTTTCACCCTCTCACTCTACCATGGTTATGTCATCCTGGTTAACAAGCTGCATACTGAGGACTTTCTTCAGGGTACAAATTATGAAGCATGCAGCAGATGCCAGTTATACTGGGAACCCTGGTTTGGGGGGTGGCGGATTTGTACAATAAGACTGCCTTTGATCAGTCCAGATGTGTGAAGTGCTGCTTGCCAAGATACTGATGGTATGTTTGATAATTCTGGTTTTAGCGTGAGCTTTGTTACACTTGGGCTTTTGATATCAGCCTGACAAAGAAAACGACTTGCATTTACATGGCACCTCTCACGATCTCAGGATGTCCCAAAGGCGCTTTACAGCCAATGAAATTGTTATTGAAACGTAGGTACTGTTGTAATGTAGGAAAATTGGAAAATACTAATATAAAAAAAATGAGAAGCAATAAGTGTTGATTGGAAGAATGTTTTATTCCCCCCCCACAGAAAGTAGATGTGTGAATAAGACCGTATTTAATTCCATTAGAAAGATGCTGGACGAATACAGAGTTAAGAATAGAATAGCAAGTTATAATGTTAAGTATAAGCAGGCGTCCATTTCTCATAGGAGTGTACAAATGTCGGCTGTAAATTATAATAAAATTTGACAGGACTAACAAATAATAATGTAGATTGTATTGTTAGGTTTGTGTTTGCTGACTGCAGTGCATACTTCAGGCTATGAGTAACCACCTCTGAAATAATACTAGTAAATGAGGATTGTGATATGATTTCATTCCAAGTTAAATTTCATAGGTCAATTTATTGCACTGGTTTTGTTTTTTGCACTCTGTACCCTGTGCAGTGTGATGTGGGTGTGAAACCACCTGAATCACATTTAGGCAACTGGCATGAATCCAACACAGGAGGGTAATTCTCACACCATCTTGGTTTTCCAGCTGCTTCAGTGTGATTGCAGGTAATACATTGGTGTAGAAAATCATTTCGATTGTGTAAACTTTTATGCTGCTTAAACTAATTTGGCTCCAAACTTAATTTTACACTGAGCCTTGAAGTTAGAGCAGAAAACATCTGTGTTCTAGAAGTGAACCCCATATCATTCTGGAATTCTGAAGTGAGAATGTGCAGTAACTCAATGGCCTTATAGTACAACGATACTGGGTTTTCTTTTAACTTTTGTGCTGCTGCATTGAAGGTCTTTCATACAAATACTTAGCCTTCAGCCTGCTGAAAACCAGTTGTGAAATTGTAGGAATTGGTATATAGCAGGCTAAGGGCATACAATACACTGAGAAATTACTCCAAATTCAGCCGCCGAAAGATTATATTAATTACACGAAAGAGTTCTGTTTGATTTCATCTATTTTTATTGGAATATGCAATTTTGTGCATTTGGAAAAGTCTATTAATTAAATGTCAATCATGATTAATATACTAAAATTATTAATAAACAAGCTGGATAATCCAGTCCATTAGTGAATAACCTGATTGCTCCAAATATGCACTGTGCACCTTTAATGTCTCAGACTATCTTGTTTTAAATATAAAATCCTTCAAAACTAGGATTATTTACACAAGCTCACCTCTAATCTCATAGATTTACCGTACTCTTGCTCTGCTGTGTACCCCCACCTCATCCCATTCTGCTATGCCCTGTTACTGGGGCCATCCCACTCCATCTCTGGCCACTGCCTTTCTCCATTCCAAGATGTTCTCTCCTGTGTTTCTGAGCGACTGCCTCTTCAGATTGGCTTCACCGTTTTGTAACCTAAGGCTGCAGCGAATTACTGGATTTAAATTCAATGTCTGGCAATGCTAGGAAAAGTAATTTAAAAATTACACAGAAGTTACAATACAGAAACAGACTGTATTGCCCCTCCAGTCCATGTGGCATTTACCCTTTACATGAGTAGTATTCCTAATCCCATGTGCCTGCTCTGTTCCTGTATTCCTTTATTCCCCTTTCTTTCAACCACCTAAATAACCTATTCTTAAAAGTTAACATCATAGAATCATAGAAAGGTTACGGCATGGAAGGAGGCCATTCAGCCCATCGAGTCCACGCTGGCTCTATGCAAGAGCAATTCAGCTAGTCCCACTCCCCCGCCCTTTCTCCGTAGCCCTGCAATTTTTTTCCTTTCAAGTACTTATCCAGTTCCCTTTTGAAGGCCATGATTGAATCTGCCTCCACCACCCCCTCGGATAGTGCATTCCAGATCCCACCCACTCACTGTGTAAAAAGGTTTTTCTTCATGTCACCTTTGGTTCTTTTGCCAATCATCATAAATCTATGTCCTCTGGTTCTTGACCCTTCCACCAACGGGGACTGTTTCTCTCTATCAACTCTATCTGGATCCTTTATGATTTTGAATACCTCTATCAAATCTCCTCGAAACCGTCTCTGTTCCAAGGAGAACAACTCCAGCTTCTCCAGTCTATCCATGTAACTGAAGTCCCTCATCCCTGGAATCATTCTAATAAATCTCTTCTGCACCCTCTCTAAGGCCTTCTTATCTTTCCGAAAGTGCGGTGCCCAGAACTGGACACAATACTCCAGTTATGGCTGAACCAGTGTTTTATAAAGGTTCATCATGACTTCCATACTTTTGTACTCTATGCCTCTATTTATAAAGCCCAGGATCCCGTATGCTTTTTTAACTGCTTTCTCAACCTGCCCTGCCACCTTCAATGATTTCTGCACAAATACCCCCAGACCTCTCTGTTCCTGGACCCCTTTTAGAGTCGTGCCCTCCAGTTTATATTGCCCTCTAGTTTAAATCATCTCTTCCTCGATCACAAACTCCAGAAATTCATTCTGCAGCATCAGAACCCTCGATGTAAAAAAGTTTCTCCTGATCTTTGTCCTAAACCACTTGCATTTAATCCTGTATCTACCTCCCTCCAACCACTGGAAACACTCTGTTTCTATCTACTCTGTCCCATCCCTTCATAATTTGAAACAACCTCTATCAAATCATCCTGTAATCGTTTTTTGTTCTAATGAAAACAGGGCAGAGTGGGCAGACAGCAGGCCAGAGGAGGAGAACCACATGACAGGCAGGGTCACAGGGGCCTGATGCTGGGAACAATACACATTTAAAACTGGAGTTTGTGCTGAGCACAAATTACAGCAACTGACCCCTTCCTGCAAAGGATAAAAGAGATGGCCTGGTGTTAGACGCTGAGATTAAAGTGTATACTTTCTCACAAGAGATTTACACTCCGCTGGACAGCTTGAGTTGTCAGACCCTTTCTGTCCCACTTCAATAAGTCGGCAAATCAAATGTCAAGGTAAATAAATGACTCCGACTTTCAGGAGTACTTGTGAAGCCAGCAAACTTTAATCGCATCATCAAACCCATTAACACCAACTTCCCCAGAAACTGTAACGTCATTCTGGCAATTTGTTTTTAAACTTTTATATAACAAGATCAAGTGCACCTCCATGTACAGTAACACACAGGGTGAGATGAGTAATGAGCCTCTATGTACAGTAACACACAGGATGAGATGAGCAATGAGCCTCTATGTACAGTAACACACAGGATGAGATGAGCAATGAGCCTCTATGTACAGTACACACAGGATGAGATTAGCAATGAGCCTCCATGTAAAGTAACACACAGGATGAGATGAGCAATCAGCCTCTATGTACAGTAATACACAGGATGAGATGATTAATTAGCCTCCACGTACAGTAACACACAATATGAGATGAGCAATGAGCCTCTATGTAAAGTAACACACAGGATGTGATAAGTAATGAGCCTCTATGTACAGTAACACACAGGATGAGATGAGTAATGAGCCTCTATGTACAGTAACACACAGGATGAGATGAGTAATGAGCCTCTATGTACAGTAACACACAGGATGAGATGAGTAATGAGCCCCTATGTAAAGTAACACACAGGATGAGATGAGTAATGAGCCTCCATGTAGAGTAACACACAGGATGAGATAAGCAATGAGCCTCTTTGTAAAGTAACACACAGGATGTGATAAGTAATGAGCCTCTATGTACAGTAACACACAGGATGAGATGAGCAATGAGCCTTTATGTAAAGTAACACACAGGATGTGATAAGTAATGAGCCTCTATGTAAAGTAACACACAGGATGTGATAAGTAATGAGCCTCTATGTAAAGTAACACACAGGATGTGATGAGCAATGAGCCTCCATGTACAGTAACACACAGGATGAGATGAGCAATGAGCCTCCATGTACAGTAACACACAGGATGAGATGAGTAATGAGCCTCTATGTAAAGTAACACACAGGATGAGATGAGCAATGAGCCTCTATGTACAGTAATACACAGGGTGAGATGAGTAATGAGCCTCCATGTAAAGTAACACACAGGATGAGATGAGCAATGAGCCTCCATGTAAAGTAACACACAGGATGAGATGAGTAATGAGACTATGTACAGTAACACACAGGATGTGATAAGTAATGAGCCTCTATGTACAGTAACACACAGGATGAGATGAGTAATGAGCCTCTATGTACAGTAACACACAGGGTGAGATTAGTAATGAGCCTCCATGTAAAGTAACACACAGGATGAGATGAGTAATGAGACTATGTACAGTAACACACAGGATGTGATGAGTAATGAGCCTCTATGTACAGTAACACACAGGATGTGATGAGCAATGAGCCTCCATGTAAAGTAACACACAGGATGAGATGAGCAATGAGCCTCTATGTGAAGTAATACACAGGATGAGATGAGCAATGAGCCTCCATGTACAGTAACACACAGGATGTGATGAGCAATGAGCCTCTATGTACAGTAATACACTGCATGTGATGAGCAATGAGCCTCCATGTACAGTAATACACTGCATGCGATGAGCAATGAGCCTCCATGTATAGTAACACACGGGATGAGATGAGCAATGAGCCTCCATGTACAGTAATACACAGGATGTGATGAGCAATGAGCCTCCATGTACAGTAATACACTGCATGTGATGAGCAATGAGCCTCCATGTACAGTAATACACTGCATGCGATGAGCAATGAGCCTCCATGTATAGTAACACACGGGATGAGATGAGCAATGAGCCTCCATGTATAGTAATACACAGGATGTGATGAGCAATGAGCCTCCATGTACAGTAATACACTGCATGTGATGAGCAATGAGCCTCCATGTACAGTAACACACGGGATGAGATGAGCAATGAGCCTCCATGTACAGTAATACACTGCATGTGATGAGCAATGAGCCTCCATGTACAGTAATACACTGCATGTGATGAGCAATGAGCCTCCATGTACAGTAATACACAGGATGTGATGAGCAATGAGCCTCTATGTACAGTAACACACAGGATGTGATGAGTAATGAGACTATGTACAGTAACACACAGGATGTGATGAGTAATGAGCCTCTATGTACAGTAACACACAGGATGAGATGAGCAATAAGCCTCCATGACAGGAGGCTCACGAAAAAAAATCAAAACAATATTAAATTAGGAATTACGGAAACAATTCAAATTTACCAGAGTCCCGGAGAAAAATTATTCAAAATATGACCACATTAAATAATAAATGTCTGTGTGATGTGATGGAACAGCAATAATGCGCTGGTTATTGTCTTGTTAGTGTCAGTAACATCTTGTGTGTTTGAAGAAACTTGGGACATGTATCCACTCAGTTGTTTCCAAATTTTCATCCAAAATCCCAAATATTTGCAGACCCAAAGTCCCATACTGCTGCCTGTATTTTATTACTCAAAGTGTCAGCCCATTTCCAATTAATAATCTTAGAACCATTGAGGTACAATAAGTAAAAGCAGATGCAGCGAAAATAAAAGATTAATGGGTAAATTCCTGATCAGACACTCCGTCACTTGCAAGAAACACTGGTCAGAAATTCACGTGCCTGCGATCCCTGACATCCCTTTCAATCATTTAAATGGACTAAAAAGGGCGTGTTTTGGGTCCGTGATTTCCCAACCAGTGCGGGAGAATGACCAACTGGGGAACTGTAACCTAACTAGTGCAATTTCAAGAGCAATTTCCCAATTGTGCCCAAAACCGAAATTCTACCCTTTCGAACAGCTTTCAAATCCTCAGGACATCCGAAAGTTCTTTGCAACCAAGCAATTACTTTTGAAGTGTAGTTACAACTGTTCATGGAGGCAAACATGACAGCTAATTTGTGCCCCAAAAAGAGCAATGAAATAAATAACCTGTCAATCTATTCTGGTGACGTTAGTTGTTCGCCTGGACATTTGGAGAACCCCCCCCACCAACCCGAGGGCGATTTTCATTTCAAGCACACATCACATGGGTGGGCAGTGAATCAATTACACCACCGGGTCTCATTTAAATAAAATTGCCGAGCCTGCCAGCGCTAAATAAGAGATCACAGGCGGCTGTCCAAATGATGGAGGTGGGAAATCCCCTGACTCCTCCGTGGAGCCGAGCCGGTAAGAAGACTTCAAAGGGTGAGGCTGGCAATAGGTAGGAGGGCCACAGAGGAACTGTCAGCGGGCAGAGGAATTTTCATTCATGCGTCGCCCAACAAAAAGGGACTTGTGGTCAGTTAAATGATATTATTAAGGTTTAACAGACCCAGTGAGATATCATATGTGTAGATGTGCTGCTCTCCTCCTTTTATTGCCCCAACATGCCCCTCGTTGTGTTTGTTTTGCTCAGTTAGTAACACTTTCTCCTCTGAGTCAGAAGGTTGAAGGTTCAAGCCCCACCACAGGACTTGCTTGCACAATCTAGGCTGACACTCCAGGAGCAGCAGTTAGAATGGCACCTAGAGGCCAAGGGTCGTCACTTGAGTGCTGCTCTTCTGGAGCCCGACAACCAACACAAAGTACTTCTACACCCTCCTCAGGTCCGACAATGAACATGGAGACTTCTCCCCTCCTGCTCCCACACACAAGGCCAGATATTAGATGCACAACTATCAACTCTGTCAGATTTCCAAAAATCCTGGACACATACCAATTGGAAGAAGAACAGGAGGAACAATTTCACATTGATATTTTCTCAATCAACTTTTAAAAAGGCATTAACTACAGTCTGTTGGGAGTCATACCACCCTTCCTTTAACCAGAGAACTGAATGCTGAAAATCAGCCTCTCTTTGCGATAGCTACAGATGCCAACCTGCTCTCCAATCATGATGATAAACTCATGTTATGGCATCCGAACAAAGTGATCTGAATCAGATCTAAATCAGAGTGGCCAAAGCTGGGTTTCCATAAATAAATCGAAAGCAGCTTTGGATGGCTGGATTTTCAATTTTTGTTCACTGCCACATACAAAGTCATCACATTTAAAATTGGGCAGCAAGTTGTCTTTTTTCACTACACATGGAGGGCATTGTTTCCTTTGAAAATTTAAAGCTTGTAAAGACTTTTTCAGATATCTAGAAGGTGATCTTCCAGGCTCAGGATAGAAGACATTTTTGAAGGAAAAGTTAATTTGCCATTCTCTACATCAGCTCAAAAATAAGATACTTGAATAGATGAACAGAGAGTTACATTTTAATTTTCACAGCGCGCTGGAAATTGGGCCCTTTACTCCGATAAAAGCACTTTGAGGATCCTCCACTAGCAAGCTGGTCAACCAATTGGGCGGATGGAATAAAATAGAATTTTTCCACGCAGTGAGTTGTAGAGGGGGTGCAATTTTCATGTGCAAGTCTAACTCAGTTCAAAATGGTTTAGAATTGGTACGAATCCCATCTGTGTGGCAAATAACACTAAATTCTCCTGTCTAAGCTAATTTGAATAATTATTCACAACTCAAGTGCAAACCTAATTTCATTTTTTGAGGTGGTCATTAATGAAGTAGCTAAGGGAGTGTCTATGGATGTTATTTATATGGACTTCCAGAAGACATTCGATAAGGTTCCACATGGAATTGGAAGCGCATGGAATTGCAGCCAAACTCTTGACACGGGTAAGGAAATGGTTAGGAGGTAGGAGACAGAGAGCAGGGATAATAAATATGTACTCCAAGTGTCGACTCCCACCTCCGTAACATCGCCCGTCTCCGCCCCTGCCTCAGCTCATCTGCTGCTGTAACCCTCATCCATGCCTTTGTTACCTCTAGTCTCAACTATTCCAATGCTCTCCTGGCCGGCCTCTCACCTTGTACCCTCTGTAAACTTGAGCTCATCCAAAACTCTATTGCCCATATCCTAACTCATGCTAAGTCCCGTTCACCCATCACCCCTGTGCTTGCTGACCTGCATTGGCTCCTGGTCCAGCAACGCCTCGATTTTAAAATTCTCATCCTTGTTTTCAAATCCCTCAATGGCCTGCCCCCTCCTTATCTTCCTAATCTCCTCCAGCCTTACAACCCTCCGAGATCTCTGCACTCCTCCAATTCTGGCCTCTTGCGCATCCCCGATTTTCATCGCTCCACCATTGGCGGCTGCTAATGCCCGAAGCTCTGGAATTCCTTCCCCAAACCTCTCTGTCTCTCGCTCCTCCTTTAAGACGCTCTTAAAAACCTACCGCTTTGACCAAGCTTTTGGTGACCTGTCCTAATAGCTCCTTATGTGTCTTGGTGTCAAATTTTGAGGCGGGCGGCCCTAAATTGTTTCTTCTTGTCAGGTGAGCTGCCTGTGGAGGCATGGCTAGTGCCAGCAGTTTTCCCTGAGTGTGTAGACCAGGTCCGAGGACCAATTTATATCAATCCTCGTGTCTCTTGGTTCGGGCACACACTGCTTGCACAGCGCCGAGTCTGGGCTTGACTAATTTCTACCCCAAGTTTTCACCAACACATCTGCTAAAGCAAGGCCTTTTCACCTCCCTCTGCTGATGCAGGGGTGCAGGTACCAGCAAAAAGGCAAAAAGCACCTCTTGGGCATAGTTCCTCCTCTTCCTCCGAATGTCAATTAAGAGGATTTGCATTGGTAAACCCACTGGTGTCAATAAAGGGAGCTGCAGGCAAAAAATAATGAACCACAAATAGCAGACAGGCTCATAAAAACTTAATTGCAAGCAAGGAAAATAATATCAGTTAGGTGCAGAGAAAACACTTTAACTTCTGTCGGCCTTCACCAGTATTCCTGGGCTTTCTGAATATTTGGTGTGCAGAACGCTCATTGGCTGCAAAATGGAATGGCACTTTTCCCCATCAACTTTTGCCGTGAAGCTCCCACCTGTTTCAGATGGGAACTTTCAACTTCTCCCCTGGTCTGATTGGAATATGGAGTTGGGCCGATATTTTACAATTATCCAGTAGGACTCTTTGCTGCCCGATTTCACAGCCCTACATGTCTCACATACATGCATGATATTGTTTCGGGACAGCCGTTTGGACACCAGAAAACATGGAACAGATCAAAGTCATTTGACCCAACAAGAGAAGAGAGAAGGTGGTGGGTTTCATAGAGAAGATGAGCTCAGAGAGGCCATGAGGGGAGATAGGAGAGATCCTAGAGAAAGAAGCGTGATCTGGTCTAGAACATGGAGGAGATTAGAGGGAAGGGAGGGAAGTTTGGCTTGGTTAGCAAGAGGAAGGCAGGGGGGTGGGGGCTACGGAAGCAGCTGAAAGGGTGGTCTCAGTCTTAGTGACAAAGAAGTCCATGAGCTCCCTTAGCCATCCCGATCCCTATGACCGCCAATATTGTTGTCAACCAGATATTTATCCGGTTTCATTTTGAAGGGGTTGAGTCACTCTGCTTCAATTGCTTTTGTTGGGAATATTTTCTGTATCTCCACTATCATGTAAGAGAAAAATGTTTCTCCAAATCTCTAGCTAATTTTAAACCTGTGCCCGTTAGTCTTGTGCTTATGTTTGCAGCCCCATTCCAGATACTTAAGCACAAACTCTAGGCTGAAACTTCAGCACAGTACTGAGGGAAAGCTGCACTGCTGGAGGTGCAGTCTTTCAGGTGAGACGATAAAAGGAGGTCCCGTCTGCCCTCTCAGGTGGACAAAAACGATCCCATGGAACTATTCCGAAAGAAGAGCAAGAGCGTTCTCCCCAGTGTCCCGGCCAATATTTATCCCTCAACCACCATCAGTAAAACAGATTATCTGGTCGTTATCACATTGCTGTTTGTAGGACCTTGCTGTGCGCAATTGGCTGCCCCGTTTCTTACATTACAACAGTGACTACACTTCAAAAAGTACTTAATTGGCTGTAAAGCACTTTGGGGCGTCCTGATGTCAAAAAAGGCACTAAATAAATGCAAGTTCTTTCTTTATGTCAAACAGGGCTCTTACATCTACATGATCTATGCCTCTGTATTTTCAAAAACTGGATCATATTTCCCCTTAATCTTCTTTTTACCAATGAAAACAAGTATAGTGAAATGAAGATTTCCTCACAACTTTGAGCCTTAAGTCCTGGAATTATCCTTGTTGATGTCTGTCTGTCTGTCTGTTTTGCTGCACTATCCATATCCAGGAGGTATTCTCATACAGTGTTACACTTCTTTTTGTCTCTCAAAATTCCAGTAAAACTTGTATTCAAAGCAGTTTGAAGTAATATTTGGGAAATCATCTGGTCCACTCAATTATGCAAAGAAACCGTAAAACTAAAGGTCACCCCGTTGTCTATTTATATATCACACTGCTTAAACTTTTGAGCAAAGTGATTTTGAAGGGTAATGTCTGCTAGTTTAAATTGAAAGTATGTGGTTTTCACATTTGCACCTCTTCAAATATTGAAGAAAGAAAATAATTAATCTTTTGTCACAATATTCACAACGTTTATCTCAGCACGTCAAGTAATTGTGAAGATGATATGAACATTTGCATACGGAGGGTATAAGCTGATTCAAGTCCTATGTGTGAATAAAGATATGAGATACAGCGAAAAAAGAAAATCATGAAGTGTCTGTATTGTTTCCATTAATCTTTTTATGTGTGCTTATCGAGAAACACAAAATCCAGCACATCCACAATACTATCAGAATCAAATTACTGTGTTTATCTCAAAGGAAAATCTGCTCATGAACCGAGGGCAGCAAATGTTCACTTACTGAAATTGAGTAGAGGCAAAATTACATAAAATTTGCTCATCCTTATGTGTAGGCATAAAATTGATTGTATTGAGCACAGGCTGCAGTGTTCATCTGTCCAGACTCTACCAAGAGAGTTCAGGACCGTCTGTGTGTACCGAGGCAAAGTTCAATACTAATAAGTCAAACTGTGGAAAGGTCAGACCAATGCATTAAAGAGTGTGCTCCCCATTAAGTCAGACTAATAATGTTTGGGAAGTTCTGACTGACATCTGTCAATGCGATTCTTGATTTGAGAAAACTAGATAATGTTACTTGTCCCCATTGCTGCTATACTCCTCCTTCAAGAGCTCAAATGCACGCGGCAAATACTAAACTAAAGTCTACTCATGAGATAAAAGTGCTGCATTGTCAGCCTTGTGATGAAAGCTGACCCAAATTTACCACAGCAACCTATGTCTTATGATTCATCGAAATAAATTCTGCGATTCGCAGAAGATAACTGTTTAGAGGTTGGAATCAAAATGTACATTAAGAAAAAAATGCATTTTGAAATTTCTGTAGGGAGATCTTTATACAACGTTCATTTCACGCTCTGTTGGCATAAATCAAGCCAAAAGCATTGCGTGATCTCCTCATGCCTTCAAAGTTAGCAGCACCACTGCACCAATGTAAATACTGCCTCTGGTGGTGCGGGACAGCTGGCGCGGTTACCCATCCATCAGGAAAAAATCCGAGAGCCAGACCATAAAGCTGCAAACAACGACCTTCAAACAATTGTGCACTCATATTTGTTTGTTGTTATTGGTGCTGTAGGGCCCCCTCCGCAACATAAACTGGACAGATTCTACAGGACCAGGAGCTAAAACTATTACAGAACCATTCCTATTTGTAGAATTATGTAATATAATTACAGCATCAGTGTTCGCCTGAGGACCTAAGGATATCTTGTTTACACAAACAGTTCTGTTTGCAGGAGATGAAAGGAACTTACTTTCATAGCGAATCTGAAAACCGACACTTGAACGACTATTGTCCGTAGCTAATAGAAGGTACATGCAATTGCCGGTGCTGATCAGAAACTGGGGTGCTTGTGTACCATGGTATTCTCCTATTAAAGGCGATGAATTAACAGGCCCATCCCGGATTTCTAATGTGTCGTAATTAACTTCAGTTTGAAACCTGTGAACAAAAAAAAACAATTTAAATCAATTTACTATTTTACAAACACCTCTGGGGAAATGGCCAAACAGAACAGTACATAAATTACTCAACATTCATAACATTCAGAAAGTACATGCGGTTGAAAAAGAAGATATGATTTTTTTTAAATTGCAGGATAGGAAGTCTATCTAATTGAGATATGCTTGTCTCACACAAAATAAAGCTACTGATTAACATTAGCAAATGTTAATAGGTTTAGTATAGGCAATTACCATCTCCAACAAGAGAGAGTCTAGCCACTTCCCCTTGACATTCAACGGCATTACCATCGCCGAATCCCCCGCCATCAACATCCTGGGGGTCACCATTGATCAGAAACTTAACTGGACCAGCCATATAAATACTGTGGCAGGTCAGAGGCTGGGTATTCTGCGGCGAGTGACTCACCTCCTGACTCCCCAAAACCTTTCCACCATCTAAAAGGCACAAGTCAGGAGTGTGATGAATACTCCCCACTTGCCTGGATGAGTGCAGCTCCAACAACACTCAAGAAGCTCGACACCATCCAGGACAAAGCAGCCCGCTTAATTGGCACCCCTTCCACCACCCTAAACATTCACTCCCTTCACCACCGCGCACTGTGGCTGCAGTGTGTACCATCCACAGGATGCACTGCAGCAACTCGCCAAGGCTTCTTCGACAGCACCTCCCAAACCCGTGACCTCTACCACCTAGAAGGACAAGACCAGCAGGCACATGGGAACAACACCACCTGCACGCTCCCCTCCAAGTCACACACCATCCCGACTTGGAAATATATCGCCGTTCCTTCATCGTCACTGGGTCAAAATCCTGGAACTCCCTTCCTAACAGCACTGTGGGAGAACCTTCACCACACGGACTGCAGCGGTTCAAGAAGGCGGCTCACCACCACCTTCTCAAGGGCAACTAGGGATGGGCAATAAATGCCGGCCTCGCCACGATGCCCACATTCCATGAACGAATGAAAAAATATATAAAATATTAAATCGCCCCATGCTATAAGTTGGTTGTAATTAGCCCACACCCCCATAAATTAATTTTAATTACCCCAGAGGGGGCAATTTTAACCAGATCCACCCGTTCGGAAACTGGTGGGATCGAGTGTAATGCTGGTTTTTGCACCCCGCCCGATTTTACTCTGCATTGAAATCAATGGAGACTAATATTGGGTGGGGTGTAAACCAGGCGTTCCACCCGATCCCACGGGTTTCCCACCCGCCGAGTTAGGTTAAAATTACCCTCGATGAATTTGTTATAATTCTTCATTGCTATGTGATGAATAGATTAAGACTATATACGTTTCTTAGAGTTGTCAGGCTTCTTAAACTATGGGACATGAGACCTCCCCAAGAGGGGGATAAATGTGCTACAAAGCATAGTCCTGACCCAGGTAGGCCACAGGGGTCTCAGGTTTGATGCGCTCAGTTAAACAATTTCAGTTGGCTGGTCACGAGAGCATATAATTGACCTCAGCTTCCCTGAGATAGGGATGGGCAAGGTTATCACTAACGAACGACCTCTCCTGGAACTGCACATCTGGATATCCGATCAGGACAGGATAGGCTTGGCTGTGATGACTCACATGGCCGGCTAGGCTGACAACTCTCAACGATCAGGCTCACAAGTAAAGAACAGCACTTGCATGAGGTAACAGAGGACTGCTGACAACTGTGACCATTCCCCATTATGAGACTCCACTTTCAGGAGAGGGAAGGGGTCAAAAACGTAAGGGGAAAAGATACATGGGTAGACATTCAGGCTCATGTAGTGTTGGAAATTAGCACAATCTAGGCAGGGGGAAAGGGTTTATGGTGGAACTAGTTTCTCCCCTTCCCCGGTCTCACTGAGGAATTGCAATAATATGGGGCTGGGCATTTTTTCTGGCTGCATCCCTCTGTCTCCTCTTTCCTCCAACCCCCCACCGTGCCCTCCCCCCCAACAGGTTGTGACATGCCAAGCTTCTCTGGAAATCCTCCGGTTCTGCCAGTCATGAAACCAATAGTAGGGGATGCCAATCTAAAGCAGTTGTAGTGCCCGAGTGGCAGCTGTACGTGGGGCCCACTATGCCATATGCAAACCACAATCGGTCTTCGAGATGGATTGCCTTTCGGAGAATGGCGTTTCAATAACTGAGCAACCAGCATTCAAAATGATGCACTTTAGAAAGTGAGGCCAGACCAGCATGTGCCTTCCCCCCACCTGCCATCCCCCAACTAGTGGCATCTCACTGTCCCGCTGATATCCCAATATCCCCAAAGGCCAGAAGCCCCAGTAGCATTGTTAACAGTGCAGATGCCTGCTCCTATCGTCCCCAAGGCAAGGGCTAACAGCGGGGGGGGCGAGCAGAAGTCCCATCCCACTGGACTATTGGCAGTGAAGCAAGGCTCTCAGTCTCTGGGTTATATAATTCAACCGCTACAGTTATTTGTTTAAAACTTAATTTTATTGGCTGTCAAGAATGACAACTGGAAAATAAGAATGAATGTAAAATGGAACAAAAACATCAAGCACTGTAGTTTAATTTGATGCAGCTGACTTGCATTTATATAATTTGTCTTGAACGTGTGCAGTAAATGTAAAAGAGACGGTGGCCAAAATAGACACCATGGCCTCGATTTTGGGGGCGGTGGATCCCGGCAGCGGGCAACGAACCTGGCAAGGCCAGGGATGAGGAAGCCCTGCCGATGTTAACAGAAGGGTCTCATTTAAATAAAAGTCTGCAGAAGCCCGGCCAGATTGACTACCTGGCCAGAGGGCGGGAGTGGGAATTTGCAGCAGGAGGCCACTTCCAAGGACTTGTAGGAACAGTTCCCGGCAGCTAGTTGGGGGCGGAGTGGGAGGGGGGGAAGGGAAAGAGTGGGTGGAAGGCTCTAGACGGAATTGTTGGGGGTAGGGGGAAGCCTCTAGCCACAATCGTAGAGGGGGTGGTGGGTCTAGCAAAGATTGGGAGGGAGGAAACCTAGCACATGGGCAGCCCAAGGCCTGGAGGAGCACTCCAGCCCCTCCTGGTCTACAAGCAATAAATCTTTTACACTTACCTTCTGGGCCTTCTCTGGCCCAGGATTCGACTCCCGGCAGGTTTTGCCTGATGGGGAAGCCGACACTGCTTCCACCCCCCCCCACCCGCCTCCCCCACTCAGGCCTCAGGTTGAAATTGCAGATGAGGTCCTGATGACATCATCGGACCTGTTCTGCATATTTAAAGTAGGACTCCGCTTCCTTCCTGCGGGTGTCCTGCTTGTCTGCTCAAAAGAGCAGGTTAATATTGGGACACGGCTGGGAGGCAGCGGGATCAGAGGGGGTAAGTGACTCACCTAATTTTAACTGCCCCTCCCACCCGTTTTCCACCAGGTGGACGCTGTTAAAATCGAGGCCCACGCTTCTGAAATTACATAATGGGATACCAATTTCTGTAATTCCTTTCTCCCCTGTTTCAGCAAAGGTGTTAGTCCTATTTACTTTAACACCTCTGTTAAAATAGCAAAAGAGCGAGTTCAGATCAACTCATTAAACTTTCACATTGTAGTATCTTGGTGTATAAATTCAGGCTATAAGGCTTTATAGATGTTATAGCATTCAAACCCTCTCTTTTGTCAGATGATTTTGCTGAAACATAACTACACAAACAAGGTCAAAATGACAACTAAATTGACAGACACGCATGGGTGATAATTCATGGGTGATAATTCTTAAGCAGGCTTGATGAAACAGTTCAGTACAATGCTCAAAAGAAGTTGTTGTTTGCTGAGAGAGAGAGAGAAAAGCGAGAGGGACACTTTCAGTTCAAATCCAGCTCTGAGGAAGATGGTATTTTTGGTTGTTGGATGCCAATCATCTCAGATGATTGCACAGTGTTCATTTCCATTCGCAACTCCTCAGGTAATGAAGCAGTCCGTGCCCGCATGCAGTAAGATCTGGACATCATCCAGGCTTAGGCTGATAAGTGGCAAGTAACATTCATGCCACACAATTGCCTGGCAATGACCATCTCCAACAAGAGAGAATCTAACCACCTCCCCTTGACATTCAACAGCATTACCATCGCCAAATCTCCCACCATCAACATCCTGGGGGTCACCATTGATCAGAAACTTAACTGGACCAGCCACATAAATACTGTGGCTACAAGAGCAGGTCAGAGGCTGGGTATTCTGTGGCGAGTGACTGACCTCCTGACTCCCCAAAGCCTTTCCACCATCTACAAGGCACAAGTCAGGAGCGTGATGGAATACTCTCCACTTGCCTGGATGAGTGCAGCTCCAACAACACTCAAGAAGCTCGACACCATCCAGGACAAGGCAGCCCACTTGATTGGCACCCCATCCACCACCTTAAACATTCACTCCCTCCACCACCGGCGCACTGTGGCTGCAGTGTGTACCATCCACAGGATGTACTGCAGCAACTCGCCAAGGCTTCTTCGACAGCACCTCCCAAATCCGCGACCTCAACCACCTAGAAGGACAAGAGCAGCAGGCACATGGGAACAACACCACCTGCACGTTCCCCTCCAAGTCACACACCATTTATTATATCTTTTCTGTTTCTAGCTCTATTGACTATATATTTCCCAACTTGGAAATATATCGCCGTTCCTTCATCGTCGCTTGGTCAAAATCCTGGAACTCCCTACCTAACAGCACTGCGGGAGAACCTTCACCACACAGACTGCAGCGGTTCAAGAAGGCGGCTCACCACCACCTTCTCAAGGGCAATTAGGGATGGGCAATAAATGCTGGCCTTGCCGGCGACGCCCACGTCCCATGAATGAATTAAAAAACTATCACAAATAAATTAACACTATTGCAGATATAATTGCGCATCACAAATTTGTCCCAGGATTGGAATCCTTACACTGAGCTAAAAGTTTGAGAGTTGAGATGTTAGTTGGATCAACAGCACTTAACTTTCCTCAGGATAATGTGCAGGCAGGCTGGAAACAAAGCTCTGGCACTGGCTTACGGTAAGTACCCCAGCCTTACCTTTCCCCCTTTGATATATATTTTTTGTTCCAGTGATATTTTTCTCTCCTGTGCCCTAAGCGAGAGGGAGATCAGTCTTTAAAATCACCAAGCCTAATTGTGATAACATATAACATGACTTCCTCTTGTACAGCGCACTTGAAATTTGAGCAGAGTTTCATGCTGTAAACATTATTCCCGCCCCCTCAATCAAAATTAAAAATATAACTAGATTACAAATGATTTGTTTTAAGATATTTCTTCAGTCAACAGCATGAATTGTTTTGTGCATTGTTGCTTTCCTCTCCTCTCCTGAAGGCACTAACTCATGCAAGAATACAGTTCCACCTGCAAATGCAGCCCTCCATTACCTTATCTAAATGGCTTTACCCTACATCCTTAGCCCATGGGCAGAGACAACATTTCAGCGATACCAATGTCTGAGTTAAGGCACACAGATCAGGGGTCAAACCTGTAGCCTTCCTGATTCATATGGCTCAGTGCCACAGCAGGCCCAGCATTTGGCAACTGAGTCATCAAAGGAAGTGCTGACATTTATACAGTTTTAACTTCAAATAATTATGTGAAATTTGTATAAAAAAGAAACTTGTAGAAGGTACATCGATTTTCTGTGTGCGTTTCTTTTAAGTTGGATCAACATTCGTAATGACTAATAAAGCACAGAGGTAGGCGCCCCCATCTAAGTGAAATAACGGTTTGAACAAATACGGTTCTTACGGAGAATTCGGTGTTTTGTTGAATAATAAACCATTGGTTCTCAACAGTCTGAAGGGCGAGTGAATTATGCCTCCATATTTGATTTACCAGCATATAATTTTTAGTACATAACTGAGTCCCTTTGTGTATTTTGTTCATGTTATTTCTTGTATGATAGCAAGGAATATTTGACAAATTTAAGATAAGTACATAATTGTGCTGAAGTGTCCTGACTACACAAGTTACATGCTGGGATCCATGAGATGCCATTGTTCGAAAGGAGCCATACAATCCTTTTCAAGACAAGGGTCCATGAAGAATCTTCTCATGTGGGGAAGAGAATTGGATTAGAATGACACATTGGGTTAACACACTGAACTTTGATTTCTGAGATTTGGGTTTAAATTTATTCTACTGAGATGAAACATTTTTCTCTCCTGGGTGTAAATGAAAGTTGAAAATCTATCTCATAGAGTTGGACAAGTGTGAGGTGGACAGTAACAGTGACTCAAAGGAGCATTGCCCTGAGCAACATTGTGGCTTCATGGAACAAGGGACCACCGAGGAGAGTGAGAGGCAAGTGGACTACGAGGCTAGTAATGGGAGATTCTAATATCAGGGTTATCGACAACCTTTTTTTTAATAGTTGTGAATAGTGCGTTGCCTCTGTGGTGGCAGGGTGATGGACATCGCAGAACTTCCGGGAAGGGAAGGAGAGCAGCCAACAGTCATGGTCCATGTTGGAACAAATGAGGTTTGGAAAAGGGATTTTAAGGAATTAGACACCAGATTGAAAAACAAGACCTCAAAATGGTGCATTTTGTATTCTTTTCTGCACCATGTGCTGGACAGGGTAAGGAAAAGAAGATTAGGAAGGTCAATGGTCTCCTTCTGTGCTGTAAAATGTCTATGGTTCTGTGAATAAGAACAATCAGCTGATGGCAACGTTCCCATTCATGTCATGATCTTATAGGAGAATTCGATCCAAAATATTTACTATTACATTGCCCCTAACTATCAGTTCATCATGGTAACAAAGGTGAATGAAAGACACCAGTTGTCATTGAGGTGTCTATGTTTATAACACTGAAGGATTATGATTCGATTCTGTGAAATGAACTTCCTCTTTGAAAGTGGTTTCCATATTTAACTTCAACTGCATTTTCCCCTCGGTTTCCAGAATATACTAGCACGCTCTGCTGATTCCTGTTACACTTTAAACAAACTACAGGAACATTTCTGTGATTGCAAATCTTCGTTTATTTCAGAAGCGGTTTGAATTCCATTACTGTTAAATCGAGGATACTCGATTCAAATTCCAATACTGGACTTTCAGCTGCCCAATGGTGGATTCAAGGACTCTTTGAGAAACCTATAACATGATTCACAAACAGGATGTGGACGAGGGGAGTTGGAATGGGGACTTCTCTGACACAAACCATTGTTGAAGTAGAATCCATCAATTATTCAAAAAATAAATTAGATAGTTTCTTGAAAAAGAGGAATATTAAAGGGTATGGGGAATGAGCAGAAAAGTGGGATTAGACTCGATCCCTCATGGAGAACAAAAAGTCACAGATTTGACGCGGCAATTGGCCTGTTTCTATGCTGTGTTCTTCAGCGGTTCTATGCTATTTATAAATGTGCTAGTGATACCTAGTGACAGAACATCAGGATTACAATGTTTTTTTCATTACATCAACAGGCTGTCAAAATTTAATTCCTTGAACCCGTGCTGGAATGTAGAATTAGAACGCCAGCTGTCTCCTGAACTATTGAACAAATGTATTTTGAGATTCGTAGTTCCATTTATCAACATTTGAAATGTAATCCTGCATCTGGTATTAATAACAAAATGCAAATTTTGAGATAGGCAGTAATAAAAGGGTTGAAGGTCAATATATTTTTAATTAAAAGAAATGAAAAGGAATAACCTGTCAAATGTTATTTTGATGGAATGCCGTGGCTCTGCTTCGATCACCCATTCGCAGTTCAGTGAGTCCTTGTAATATCCTGGCCACCCTGGAGATAGAATTACACCACTGGGTGCTGTCAAATGGCCACCACATGGTGCTGTCAGATAAGAGATAAAAATACAGAACTCCATTTAAATACAAACAACTTCTTCCTTCAATCAAATATTTCAGTTAACAAAAACCTTGTATATTATCTATTATTTCTGAAGACTTCACGGCAGTACAAGAGGCAACATAGGTACAGCCGAGGTGGCACAGTGTGTTGGTATACTGATGTAGTGCACGGCACATGTGTATTCATGCCAGCGATTTCTCATATGGTGAGTTTCCCTGATCGCGCCCAAACTCCTCAAACGAAGGAGCCGAGTAAGGTAAAGAGGCTTTCTCACAGGTAAGGAGGGACAAAAATCAAACCGGCTCCAATTTCAAAGGGGCCTGCCTCCGAGTGTCCAAAGGGTCCACCTGTTTCAGGTGTTAGTCCATCTTTGATATGGAAATGGGGGTCCTATGACGTAAATAAGTGCCCGATTGCCATTTTACGTCAGAACTGGTATGAGCTTGCACAGTGCACACTCTGACCAGTTCCACGAGCGAAGGAACCGAAGGGGCCCACTAAAAGCCAGGGAGTTGAATTATTTTGGTGGGCCCCGGAGGAGCAGGAGTAATCCTCTGAGGCCCACAAAAATAATCTGGGCCGCTGCTGCCCCGGGACCCCCGCCTTTAAAGATCGCGACCCCCCCGTCTCGCAGCTTACCCCACTGGCAGCCACCCTGGCTTGATTTTTTGAGGCCTTAATCCGGTGAGCTACACCAGGATGCCTGTTTGGCGCCCCGCATCTCGCCTGCCAAATCTAAATTTTCCCGGCGGCTCAAAATTGCGGGGGGCCTCTTCATCGCCGGAACGGGCGCTGACCAGCATGCTCCGCTGGTCGGTCACCGAAAAGTCAAAACGGACCCCATTGTATTGGAGGGAATGTGGCAGCATAAAAATAGGGAATTAGCTGAAGGGCAAGAAACAGAGAGTAATGGTTAATGGATTGTTTCAGACCAGAGGGATTTAAACAATGGTGTCCCACACGAGTCAGTCTTAAGACCATTGCCATATGTACGATTTGGAATTGAATGTGGAGGGCACAATATCAGCATTTGCAGGTGACTCAAAAATAAGGAGCATGGTTGAGTGTCCAGAGGACCGCGGGTGATTTCGGAACATGGATAGGTTAGTAGATTGGGCAGCTGGACAATCAGATGAAATGTAATGTAGCAAAAAAAAAACAAAGTGATACTTTTTGGGAGGAAGAATGAGAGGAAACGCACCCTAAAAGGTGAAGCTTTGAAAGGAGTAAGGGGAGAGATCCTTAGGAGTTCATATAAATAAATCTTTAAAAATCCTAGGTTTTATAAATTGGGGCATAGAATACAAAAGCAGAGGTAATACTCACCCTATATAAGTCATTGGTTAGGCAGAAATTAGAATATTGTGTCCAGTTTTGGGCACCCTACCTTAGGAAGGATAACAAAATGATGGACAGGATACAGAAGATTTATTAAGATTATAGCAGAGATGAGAGCTTTCAGTTATGAGGAAGTAACTGGGGCTATTTTCATTGGAAAAATAAAGTTCAAATGCGGATCTAATCAAGGAGTTCAAAATTATGATTTTGATAAGGTAAATAGGAACACTATTTCCGCTGGGCAACTTGAGGTTATCAACTTCAGATCATCGTCGAGAAAACAAAATTAGAGATTAGAAAATGCATTTATTTATTTTTACATAGAGGGTTGTTAGGACATGGAACGTTCTACCAGAAAATGGTGGAAGCAGAATCCATAACAGCTTTGTATAGTGTGCCACCAGGTTATAGTCCAACTGTTTTATTTGAAAATCACAAGCTTTCGGAGGCTTTCTCCTTTGTCAGGTGAGTGACGAAGTTGGACTATAACCTGGTGTTGTAAGATTCCTTACATTTGTCAACCCCAGTCCATCACCGGCATCTCCACATCATAGCTTTGTATAGGGAAGAGGATATATATTTGAAAAAAAGTTATATATGTATGGAGAAAAGGCCAGAGGATGAGACTACAGGGAATATGACACACACAGCAGCTCGATGCAATTCAGCGAGTCTATTGGGAGGAGCAGGCTCAGTAAAACCTGACCGTCAAGAGGAAAAGGCCCCAAAAAGGTAAGTCTAAAATTATTTTTGTGGGCCTGGGAGGAACAGTAGCTGCTCCTCTGAGCTCACAAGAATAATGTGGACCATTGCCACCACAAGGTCCTTCCCATTCCCCCCCTCATCCCCCCTCCCCTCCCGCTCCCCACCCCAGGCCTACCTTCCTGGAGGCTGGGTCGGCCTCCGGGCCACCCGATATTGCACTGGCCTTGAGCTGCTAAGCTGCAACGAGATGCCTGTTCAAGGCATGCAGCTTGCCAGCAGCAATTAATGATAATTAAATGCCCTGAAAATTGATGGTGGTCTCCTGCCGGAGGGATTGGGCTGCCGGCCTTCACGCTCCGCCGGCTGGCTGTCTGATAGTTAAAATAGCCCCATAAATGGTCAGCCCTTTCAGAGAGCGAGGGACAAGCATGATAGGCTGAATGGAATCTTCTGACCTGTAAATTTCTATGATTCTATTCAGATATAATTTCAATTAACAATCTATTGCAACATCGGGGAAACATGGTTTCATTTCATTGTACCATTACAAAAAAGTAACCAAAATCATGTTGAGGTGTCTGCAACAGTAAATTAATCCTATTTCTCCCTGTTCCCTGAATAAACATGGTATTTTCAGTAGTTACCTTCACATCGCGGGACAGCAGAATTCCAGATGACATTCCCCTCCTGCATAATGCAGGTTATGGTCTCGGATCCTTGTGTTTTAATAAAGCCTTCATCACATTGGAAGGACACAGAACTTCCCAACAGAAAAATATCGCCAAATCGTCTTCCATTGACTGGAATGCCAGGATCATGGCATTCATTTTGGCCAAAAGCTGGTTAAGAATAACATAAAAAGAATACTCTTACTGTCTGAAAATAACTGGAAAACATTTTTTTTAAAGAATTCCTTTTGGCTCTTAACCTTTCACCATTCTGCATCACATATATATTTTTGATTTTGAGTTGCCAACGTACTAGGTTTTGGCAGCACCAGCATCTTTATGGAAGGGGTTCTTTATGATTTTTTTTTTGTGTGAACTTTGTGAGGGATATCAGAACCGGGGAGAGGAACTCTCTTCAGTGTAACATTAAGCAAATTTGAGTGACGTTGAGATTTCAGTGCGAAATTAGGGACAGTTGTGCGCTGTGGGTTTACTGAGAGTTCCCACACTCCATTCGTGTAGGGCCCTCACAGCCAACAGACAGGGGGAACCTTCATGTCATCAGAGGTGAAAGGTTACAATCTAAATCCTTGCATCACTTTTAAGGTTTAAATGATAATGCTTCATACTCGTGCAACATTCTTTTAAGAAATACACAAAACCCAGATCAAATACACCAAAATATGTAGCATAATTAATAAATTAGTAACAATTTACAGACAAAAAGATATTTACAATGATAAAACAATTAAGGCTCTCATAAAAGATTCCACGTCACGCTCGTTCACTGGCTGTGAGGACAGATGGGTCACCTCTCCCAGTGCTGCTCTGACACTAAATACTACAAGGGTCGCCTAGTGCGAATCTCCTTTTGATTTTCCCTCTCTCCTACGAGGGGAGAAGACAAATCAAAAAGTAATAGTTAGCTGACATCATGCTTGGGTTTTAAAAGCCTGCAAATCGTAGGAGGAAAAGAAGACTGAGGGAGGAAAGGAACTCTACACTTTTGAGGTCTTGAGAAAGAATGGATGGTGAAATTGAACCGTGGTAGCTTTGTACATAAGGGAGGTTCTGTGCATTAGCTTTGAACAATAATGCATTAAAAATAGGGAGAGGGAATGTGTGGTTATTTTCACGTGATTGTTATTTTCATAAAGTGTGCAATGACAGAAATTCAAATGTCGGGAAGTGCGGTAGTGCAGTACATTGGAGCCTGGCACACTGCACCAGGCAAGCCTTCGCCTTAAATTCCCTCACTTGCTAAAGTTATGACCTCAACTGTGCTACACCGCACAACAAAGAATAACTACCTATTCCCTCCCCCCTATTTTTTAATTCATTTCGGTGCAAAGCCAATGTAAAGAACCTTCCTTGTATGTAAAGTGTCACCCTGATTAAATGACCATCCACCTAGTGTTGAAATTCAGATGCTGCACCATCTCCTATGCAAATTTAATCTTCTCCAAGGAAAATAATGTGTAGGAACTAATTGCCTTCCTCAGCCTTCTCTTCGTCCTTTTAAAAACCCAAGCTTGATGTCAGTTAGCCGTTACTTCTTTATTTATCTTCTCTCTTATGCTTTTCAACCTTGGTGTCCTGCATTACAGATCTTGGCCCTTCACCTAGATGCACCAGTCCATTATACCTGGCTATTACATAGAATGTACAGCACAGAAACAGGCCATTCGGCTCAACAGATCTATGCCGGTATTTATGCTCCACACAAGCCTCCTTCCACCCTTCTTCATCTAAGCCCATCACAAGTGCAGATTCCTGTAATTACCCATTCCATTGTAGTGTTTATAGCAATATATTTATAACTGAAAGGAAATTGAAGCTGGTTGGTCTCCTGCCAGAATAAGTCATATTTTTAAAAATAATTACCTCAAGCGTTAATTTTATTTCTTTGAAAAACAGGTTTATTTTAATTTTCTGTGCGGCCTTTCTCTACACGAGTTACAGTGTATGGATATTTACTGGTTGGTTGATTTCTCAATTCTTTTAATGCACTAGAAATTGATCACTCAATAATCTTGTTGGTGTTTCAGTAGAAATGGCAATCTTGAGTTTTACGACCTGCACAGGAGTGAGTGCTTCAGCAACGCTGCTTTCTTTAAACTATAACGAGTTGTTTTAGCAATAAAAGTGTTTGATTATTTGAGGCGTCCCAGTTGGACCAGCAGAGTAAAACTGTGTTCAAAATTCCTGGGTCTGAAAGCCAGCTTTGACTGTCATTTGAACTTTCCTGCTTTCTCTGTGGGCAAGTTTCAGTCATTCTTGGTCAGGTCGCTGGGCCACTTGGTGGACTTTCTGTGATGGCAGAATGCTTCATCTTTGAGAGAATGGGAAAACTAGCTGGGAGATTGATCCCATCTCGTGGATCATACCTCCTCCTGTCAGGTGAAATGGCGAGCCAATTATCAAGAAGTCAAATGATCCAGATTATTCTACCCACAAAAAGGCAGCACAAAGAGGATACATGTGGGTTAAAATAGAAGAATTTGAACAAATTTCTTATTCTCCACCCGTGTCCTTTTCATACAGAACAACAGGTACTAGAGAATGCAGTTAACTATTAGAATTTAATAGTCAGGGGAAAGAGAGAGGTCAGACGACACTCACAAACCATATTTTCTTCCATTCACGAATTTTAGCAAAAGGCTGTGAATATAAAACAGGAAACGTTCTGTTGATATATTTTTACAACTAGTTTGGTTGCTATTTTTCAGAATATGTTGGGGCAAATTCCGTTATCTTGATATCTAGAGTGACTGGGATTTGCATTTACAATTCTATGGGTTGAGCAAGCAATGCTCGGCAGATAAAGGAGCCTTCATTTCCCAATCTGGATTGTTTTTCTTGTAAGTTTTTCTTTTGTAACCCTTTGATGACAGCACACCCACTTTCCACCACCACCAGCCCCCTTGCAGATGCCTTTAATTCACACTTAATTCCTTTGACAGCACCTCCCTAACCTGCGATTCCCCACCTCCTAGAAGGACAAGGGCAGCAAGCGCATGGGAACACCATCACCTCCAGGTACCCCTCCAGTCACACGCCACCCTGACTTGGGACAAAATCCTGGAATTCCCTGAATTGTGGGGGTACCTTCACCACACAGATTGCAGCGGTTCAAGGGGGTGGCACACCACCACCTTCTCAAGGACAACTAGGGATGGGCAATAAATGCTGACCTTACTAGCGACTCTCATCCCCAGAATGAATTAAAAAAAACACATTTTTCCAAGACTGAGAGAACAGCTATTGCTAGGTCACCGCCAGTGTTGCTCTTTAATGGTTTCCAGTAGACATGCAAAGGTGGTCCAGTCATTTTTTCTTCACCACAGAGGGGAAATGCCTGCCATCTGGCTGGGACTTCCATACACAACATAGCTGGGATTGGAATGTAAATGAAGTTGGGGTTCAGATCCGCAACACTCCACCCCACAGTGCGAAACATTGGTGGCGTAATATGCACCTCCACCATGCTTTCATTTTTCACACGAGAAACTTATTAGATTGAAAACGTAAAGCAGACAACATTCGCTGGAACAAAAATTGAAATCTCCTAATTTACTTGTGTAAGTGATGTTAAAGCCCCGGCCTGTGGTGGAATGATCTGACTGGAATTCTAGGCGAGCAATGTGCCCGTTACTGGCCAGTTGTGAAGGCACGTCATCGCCGGAAAAAGTTCCCAGAACTGTAGAGTCAGCAGTCCCATCATCCTTTATTGTCAGGTAATCGAACTGAGGCTCAACGTCAAAGTCATTAAAAAGCAGGTGAATCCTGCTCGCTGGTTCTGCAATAATCAGCCACACGCAGTTCATGTTGTTGCCATACTCCTCCGGGTAGTTTGGTGAGAGCACAACTCCAGATGGTGCGGTAAAATTGAAGAAGCAGGAGACTGTCCAAAAAACACAGAAAATAATACATTCTCACAGTATAAATCACTAATCCAATTAATGCAAACAGTTACGTATTACACATATCAATTACTTTCTGCAAATTATTACCAAAAGCAGCAGGCTAGAATAAAAAGAAGGGTTTTAATCCTTTAAAGAGGCATCGCACTCTTTCATTGGTCCACAGAGGCTGGATTTTTAAATTAATAACTAAATTTATTTAATATTCTTTTCATATATCTCAGCACTGTTACCATGTTCAGTGTGTGGCAGTTCATGACTACTGTTCGGCATTCAAACCAAATTTTTACAAGCAATTCAAAGAACTTTATCCCATTGAAAAAAGACATTTTAGTTTGCAGATGTGACTTTTGACATTTTTGAAGTGCAGCTGACATGAAGCAAAAGAAAAATGCAACTCTGTCAGTGGAAGGCATTCTCTGATCCACAGCAATAAAGGTTGTTTTTAAAATTAGGAAGAGTTTTGATGGAGTGAACAAGGAAAGACTATTTTCTCTGGCTGAGGAGTCAGTGATGAAAGGTCATCAATTTAAAACAAGGACAAAGAGAGTAAGGAGAAAGGTATGGAGAGATTTTGTTACGTAAAGAGCTGTTAGAGCAAAGAATGCCACAGGGACTGATTGAAGCAGAGACCACTGCAATGCTTAAGGGAAAATTGGATAAATATTTGAAGCAGAGGAAGATGGGGTGAGCACAGGGCAATGGGATTAGTTTTGAATTGTTCGAGTAAAGAGGTGACACAGATATGGTGGGTTGAATGTCCTCCTTCTGTGCTGTAAACTTATATGGGTGTTTTTAATGTCCTGTATCATGAAAGTTTGAAACAAATAAAACTATACTTGTTTTGATGAAGATGCATGAGTGTATTTATGCAAAATGGCAGTGATAAAATTTGACCTTATCACACTAAGCCATCATTAAATGTTTAACATAACTGTGAATGGCAATTCCTTTAAAGGGAAGTCAGTTAGTCTCCACTCATTGCCAGTGTTTATCATTCCTTTTCAAATATGTATAAAGCAGGAGTATCTCCAACTAATCCCAACAAGCTCATTTGCACAAAACTCTAGTTCATAAAAAATTCCTCGTTTATGTTAACTATGTTATTGTAAATTTTCCACAATAAGCTCATCTAAAAAAACAATCTATACTTAGCCACGTAGTGGAGTCCACTTTGGATTACATCATGGTGAAGTCCTGAAGCTAGCGTTGCATTGACATAAGCAAATATAATGACACAAAGAAGAGGAGACGAGCATAGCATCCAGCTCTGGGCCAGGACTGTTTCACCAGCCTAGTCCTAAAATCTCCTCTCAACAGCAATGAACTGCACTGGCTTTTGGCATGAAAAGTCTCAGCTGTGGTTGCTCCTGAGTACTTCATTGGCTGTAAAGCGCTTTGAGACGTCCTGAGGTCGTGAAAGGCGCTAGATAAATGCAAGTTCTTTCTTTCTCTTTCTTAGTAACAAACTAATGTGCAATTTATAATTTCAAAAGGGAGGAAGTCGATAGGAGAAATAAGTTGATTCAGCCTTGGCAACCTGTCTGCCACCTGAGTATGCAGCAGTACCTAGCCAGTGACATGTTTTCTGGAATTGGGTAGCTCCTGGACCAAATCAGAATTGCAGCTCCATTAAAGTGAATACAGCCACTTTGGAACGTACGTAGTACCTGTATCTATCAGTGCCATCATCTCAGCCGATGTGGAGGGAAGGAAGCCTGCAACGATGTGTCTCACCAGCTATTTAAATGTAGCATGTTTATTTATGAGGTCTTTTTTTAATAATTAGTATAACACTTTGAATAGAACGTAAATCCATGATCTTTCCTTCCTCTTTAAAATTACTCTGGAAAACAATTATTTATCTAAAGGTGTCTCCAATGTGTTTGATGAATCAAAAATATGACAGATTAAATGTTCTAGGAGGAGTCATCTTTGAAAGTTTCAAAAAGCATTAAAGTGAAATGGCAAATGACAAGAGGCAAAAATTTAAACTGCACGATACTTTCAGTAAAACACTTGAAGTAAAGGTTCTTACAGACGCAGCTCGGTTTGTTGCCAGACCACTGATTGTTTTGTTGGCACGCAATTGTCCGCTCTCCCACCAGTTCAAAGGCTGATTGACATTCAAATGTCAACGTGTCTCCATGTAAAAAACTGTTCCCACTTCTTTTGCCATAAACAGGAACATCAGGATCACCACAACTTCCCTTTTCGATCTCTGGAAAAAGAGAGAAAGAAATCAGTGAGTCCACGCTTGTACATAGAATGCTCCAAACTAAAATAGTGCCGATTATGCCCAGGATAATGACATAAACACAGGAAATGTTGGAAGCACATAACAGGTCTGTCAGCATCTGAAAAGAGAAGAAACAGGTTAGTGCTTGGGCTCAGATCCCTCTTTGAAACTCATGTCATAATATCCTCATGTTCGTCTCAAATTTCCATCTGTGATAATCCAATCAGGTATTAGTCACCGTTACTCAATACTGTAAACAAAGGCACAGGAGTTCCTTGGTTTTGTTTTATGCACAAAAATACTTATTTTGAGGTATATTTTGTGTTCATGGTTTCACAACAGAAATTCACCTCCTTGAGGCTCTGACCTCTGCTTGAGTATTGGGACAGTAAAAAGTTCTCATCTTATTACTGACCAAATTAAACTCACTGGATGGTAGACTCCAATGGCCAACTACGCTCCAACTACTCTCCAAAATACCTGATACAGCATGGTAAATGTAATCTTAACATAATGCAAAAAAATCATAGTGGGGTGACTTCCATGTTGCTACTACCCTGTTTGCACTCAAGAGTGGGGCTGTAGTGGAAGCAAAATGAAGCATCGGGTAGTTGAGCCAAATTATCGCTGTGTTGATGTTCATCCTGATTTTCGGGCGAACCTGCATTGTGGTGAATGGAACTTCCCTCGAAAAAGAGTAAGAGCCTCACACACATATGCAAATAGAGTCAACTGATGCTATTAAGACCCCAATGTCATTTACATCTCTGCCCACCTGACTAGCAGCATTTCCTGCTCCTGCTCCTGCTCACCAACCATTTCCAGTGATAATTAAAGGGATCGTCAGCCACTGCTATGTAAAGCTGGATGGCGCTTTTGGAGACATTTTATTGTGGCGGTTGCTTATGAGTTTTTGCATCTTAACACATCTGAAATTTATGTAGTTACCACTCTTAGTTCTGCATGTGTTGCCTGCTGCTTCTTTTTGATCCTGATGCTGAATACACTTCCCTTTAAGCTGCTGTCGCAAGCCTTTCACACACGGCTGTCCAGCCCAATTTTCGGCCTCCAAATTGCCAAGCTGCTTATTGGGGACCGTGTTTCGCATTCCCAGCTTGCCAGCTGTGTCACAAAGAGGACCCACCATGAGAATTGATTCGGTCCCACGCTGACTCCTCCAGGCATCCGCCATGCATGTGCTGCTCACCACCCGCTTGATGAATACGCACCTAAAATCGCCCCCATATTATGCAGATACTACCCAGTTGTATATACTCACAGTTTTGATTTTCTCTTTTGCTTTTTTTTTAGTTGATTTATTTTAATTTTACATTTACTGCATCGGAGCAGGATGAGAGGGTCTATGAGGAAGGGAAAATTGATATGATTGGCAATGTTTTTAATTTCCTCCCTCAAAAAGTATATCTGAGTACAATGGACACACAGGTGGCAAATTGGAATTGTAGACTTTCATTATAGCTCCAGGTCTCAGCAGTAACGAGGTGTCAGGGACATAATGAACTCTTGTCGCACCAGAGTTGCGACCTTTTGCATAGTTGAAAACTGACGCGGGGGCAGGATAGCAATGGAACATGAAGGTGGGCTTGTGGCTCTTGGGTTTACTCCAAACTCCTGCACTCCCAGCGAAGAGCTATGCTGGCAGCAGTGCCAGTCAGAGGTACGGTAGTACTGATCCTCTGACCCACACTCCCTGTGAGAGCAGCTCCCCACTGAGATTGTGCGATCACGGAATTACCCCTCTGACGTTTTCTTTGCTCCTGCTGAAAATATATTGAAAATCTGTATGTCCCCATGGAAATAAGATGAACAAACTTAGATATTTAACAAAAAATACTTTTGTTATCCAGTTGAACTTTCTGAATAGCCTGCTCAAAAAACTGACTGTCCAGTCAAAAACCAAACCAGTCGCACCCCAAATGACAAGATTCATTCTGTGTGCTACTTGTGGCAAAATCGTAAATACCTTTGTAAAATTTCCAATTTTGTTAAAAAGACCAAGGGAAGTCTCACCTCTGCGTGCCACTCTGTAGGGACTGTGACACATTAAGATGAAGGAGACTCGAGAACTGAAGGGGAGATATATATAGCAATAAATCTGGAAACTCCAATAAAACCACTGCATGGTTGGCAGGTATATTGGTCATGTTGTTAAAGTTTATTGAACTCCGATGCCAAGTAATAATTGCTGGATATATTAAAAGCCACTTCTATTCATTTTTTGTATGGCTAGGTTATTAAAGATTATTTAATAATCATACATTTGAAACATATGTATTCAAAACGATATTGCCTTAATTATGTTTGCCTTTTTTTAAAGCACTTATCTTATTCACATAGTGACTTTTATAATTCCTTCAAATAAATAATTGCTACCACTTTTAACTGTTCACTATAGATATTAATTACATCAAAAACACTGCCTTAATTTTATCTGTGTATCTTATACTCCAGAGTCTGCCTTTGGCTACAGTTTGCATGTTTAAAAAGGTATTAATTCATTTGTAGCGCTTGGGCTTCAGCAAAAATATTTTACTCATAAATAAGAAAAAGCAGCTAAATTATGATGTAAACAATCTCTTAGTGAGAGCAACGTGGTTGTTTTCAGTGGGAACTAGTAGTCTGTTTTTGGCCTGATTCAAAGACCTTTTCCTTGCACATTTCTCCCATTCATTCTCAAAGGCATTGGGATTAATGTTAGCCTTTGGCAATAGTGTAAAAAACGGGCGATATCGGAAAATCGGGAGGTGTATGATGAGCGGCCGATCCGACATCGCCCGTTTTACACCGTCACTAAAAGTTAAAATTACCCCTGCCATTCAGTACCTCACCCAGTGGTCATTCTTCACGTCAACTTAGGAAGTAATCACAGCTCGGCGATTTTTCTATCGGGCGGGGGCGGGGGGAAGGGGTGATGGTGAAGTCACAGAGGAATCTAATTCTGTCCTCAAACCACATTCACGCAGGTGCACTTCTAAGTCTGAAATTTGGCATAGAAATGGGAACTTTGCCTTCGTCACTCCCTAGTCAAGGGATGCTGAAGCCAATTGTAGCATCTCTATTGCTGCCCTAACCAAGTCAGAACATATTGGGAAATCAAATCTGGAACTTTCCTCCTCATTATAGTTCAGTTCCACACCAGGCAATATATTTTACCTTGTTGTTGAGTCAATAAAATCACAGACATTAGTCCTGAACAGAGAGGAGCTAGGGAGGCCCCAAGTTGAGTATTGAGGCAACAAAAGCATGGGCAAAGGTTTCAGTGGCTGTGAGGGTGATGGAGGTGGGGCAATGTTGTGAAGTGGAGGTAAGCAGTTTTATTATTGGATAGGATATAGGGTTGAAGCTCAATTCAGGGTCGAACAGGACACCGAGGTTGTGAACTGTCTTGTTCAGCTTGAGTGAACAGCTGGAGCAGAGCACAGAGTTGGGGAAAACTGCATGGAGTTTTTTGATGGATGCCCACCACGACGGCTTTGGTTTTCCCAATGTTGACTTGGAGAAAGTTCTGGCTTACTCACACATTGATGTCAGTTCGGCAGATTGTCAGAAGTGGTTATAGAATTCAGGGCACTGGTGGAGAGGTAGAGTTAGGTGTCATCAGCATACATATGAAAACTGACCCCCATGCCTGTGGATAACGTGTCAGAGGGGCAGCATGTAAGTGAGGAAAAAAGAGAGGCCTAGCAAGGAACCTTGGGGCCATGTGGGTTTCAAGAGGAGAAGCTATTATTGGCATAAATTTTCTCAGAGAGATGGTTAAAAAGGCAAAGGTGCAATTATATTCCCTCCTAGGGCTGTAACTGTTTCCCCAAAAACTATATAAGGAGCAGGATAGGAACCAAGAGTTTGGGCAGAGTGGTAAACCAGGGCTCAAGTCCCATGTGTTCCTTTGCTGCTCAATAAAATTTGTTGAAGACCCCAAGTAATTAATGCCTCCAACTTCAGTGAAGTAAGTGGAAAAAATGAACTTTTGATATCAGTGTTACATTATGGGAATTCTTGGACATTTTGCTCAAAAATTGGGCTGTCCAGTTAAAAATTGGGCAGGGGAGAATCCCTCTTCCTACCGTTAGAAAAATAAGGTGCAGCTGTTAAAATAAGGAGGCGTCATTTTTTTCTGAGATTTTTAAGACCTATAGGTCAAAATTAGAATTTATATGAAATCCCCCATTGAATCTCAATAATCAATTCACATTGACCATTTTTCTTCTAAAGGTTAGCACCATCAGCACATGCTTCACTTCAATCAATCAGTCACAATCAGTATCATTAGTCCTTGGCCTGCCTGGTAGGTCAAAATACAGAATTTTAACTGTGCATTAAAACTCTTCAACCCACAGGGAAGTAAGAGGGGGAAGGCAATCTCCAATCCTTGCATTCTCTCTGCTACCCCGAGTCAGTCAATTCTGAAGCTGCATGACCAATAGCCACGGGAAAGCCTGCAGCCTAAAGCTCCCCCTTCAGCCCCATGAAGGAGAACATTGTTCTAACATATGCCTCTGTCAATCAAACATCCCTGCTTCCTGTCTGATCAGATTAAAGAATAGCATGAGCCACTGTGCTATACAATAGCACTGCAGTCCGACTACACGCACATTTGAAAAATATTTCAAGTGAGCACTAAAATTAGGCAGGAGATATACCTTTTTAATTGTATTATGATCGTCAGATGACGATTGTAAAATTATAGGTTTGGAAAATATTTCAAACATTTACCGATAAGGCCAGTTCGAATTACACTACTGTTTTTTCCCTACTTTTAGCACAAGGTATTGTTTCAAATTAGTTTCACCTCCTCCTTACCCTGTGCTTGGCCACTTTGCCTTGTTCTCCTGTGACAGGGAGATCACTGGAAATTATATTTTTTTTAATGATTAGGAAGTAAGTGATCCAACTAGTCAGTTCAACACTAACACTGGGTATGGGGAAAGATGTACGAACTGAAATTTGAAAAAATAGATTTCTTCACTTGGTTTGCAAATTTCTCTTTTTTGAGTTACGTGTGGCTACATCCATGTTTCTTTTTTTAAACCCTCCCCCATACAACTCCATGACTTATTGGGAAATGAACCATTTTCCCACTTTCCTTGTGCAGTATAAGCTTCAAGAACTTGTAGGCCTGATGCAGGACAGCGAGATATAGAGCAAAGCTTCCTCTGCACTGATTCAACATCATGGCTTAACCCCAATCTCAGAACAATGTGCCCTATTGCACCTGGTTTTATTTTTCAATTTCCCATATCAGCTGTCCACAAGGCTTCTCTGAATGAAATTGTCAATTTAGTGACAACATGGGGGCAGTTATGTGCTGTGGTACATAGAAACTAGGAACTGGATTAAGACTGACCAAATTCTTTTTTCAAAGGACACTTACAGCCAGTCAACAGAGGTGATTTTTATCCCACCAATCTGAGCTGGATTCAAACCTGAGTCCCAGAAGTGAATGGATAGTGTAACCCCTTTAACACAAAATAAATAACCATTTAAAATGTCCCTTGATCTCCCATTCATAGGATTACATAGAATTTACAGCACAGAAACAGGCCATTCGGCCCAACTGGTCTATGCTGGTGTTTATGCTCCACGTGAGCCTCTTCCCACCCCTCTTGATCTAACTCTATCGGCATATATCCTCCTATTCCTTTCTCCCTCATGTTCTTATCTAGCTTCCCCTTTATTCATTTGGATTCTTACTGCACTCTGTTGACTTACCCTCACAGACACCAGGATATAGCTGGAAATAACAGTTTTATGTTTGATCAAGCACAAAAATCTTGCCTGATTCTTTGTTGTTCTGTGGTGTTATTGTAGCCAAGTAGCTTCCACCAACAGTCAGGTTCCTGTATTTTTGACTCCAAATGCCCTATTCCATTTCACTTGTCACTTTATTTGCATCGCATGTTCATTATAATGTGGAAATGGTCTACTTCCCAATAACCACATGACAACAAAGACCTAATATATTTCATTTTTTTCATTCTGGAGTTATGGACATTGCTCGCAAGGCCAGCATTTAATGCCCATCCCTAAGTGCCCTTGAGAAGGTGGTGGTGAGCTGCCTTCTTGAACCGCTGCAGTCCATGTGGTGAAGGTTCTCCCACAGTGCTGTTAGACTGCCTTCACCAATGGACTGCTGTGACTCATGTAGAAGGCTCACCACCACCTTTTTTTTTTCAATTCCACATGGACAGCTTGTAACACTCGTGAATTGGCCTTTATCCTCTTTTTTCTGCCAATTTTCTCCCATCCTCCTTCTCCGATCACTGTGATTCATGTCGGGGTACAGTTCCACTGGCACTGATAACCTTCTGGAACCTTACCTCTGCAGTCAGTTTGGTGTTTACTCCGCCAGTTTGCTCCCTTCTCTCCCGAAGGCACGACCACCTTGCTGGGATGCAGTTCCAAATGGGCGTGACATCTTCTAATACCTTGTTTAGGTGGAACATTATTCATACGTAAGCCCTAGAACTGAACGGTGGTAGGATAATTGACTGCAGGGGACGTCATAGCTGAGCTGGATTCTGTCCTCAAGCACATGCACAATTCTGGCTGAGGTCACTGGAAAACAATAAGGAGCAGGAACTGTGGCCGATTTTTCGCTCCCTGACCCAGGGACAAAGAGGCTAATTTTAGTGCAGCTACTGCCATCCCATCCGAGCTCAGCATAGCACTAGGGATCGAACCTGGTACCTAATTGGCCCGTACGGCACAGCGACTCACTGAATAGATCTGTTGAACAATCAAGGAGCCTTTAACTAGTCATTTTTCACATGATGATAAATGTTAGCAGGCTATCGCAAAGTGGGGAAGGCATCACAGCCCATTACAGGCCTGTATTCAACTAACATTTAGACATGTGCATTTTTCATCAGGGATCACTGGATACTGATCAGGAGCAGAAACTCTGGCTGATTTTTCTACTTCATAGAGTGGAGACAGTAATGGCCCCATTGCTGCTATGCTAATGCAGCATAGAGCAGAGATTGATTGAGCTTTCTGGTCTGTACAGCTCAGTACTAGACCAGGCAGTGCTTTAAGAATATTATTTTGACAGAACTAGGGCTAGCATTTAATTATCCGGGTGTATGGTATAAAATCGGCAGTACATGATAAATCGCCTCTCCCTTTATCATGATAATCGCAGACCACGATAATTTAACACCAAAAGTTGTTAAAACAGTCGCACTAAGATAATTTTACCTAGGGTAAGGAAGAATGATAACATTTGTTGCAAATTAGCTGGAGTAACTAAATTCCACAGTACTTTGATTGTAACTATACTTCAACACTGCACTTAATTTGGACAATCATTCTTCTGTGGTATCGTGACATCCATCAGCACACCACCAGCAGGGCAGTTAATGCTTAAAAACTGTTGTAAAGATGCGATTCACAAACGGTAAAGGTTGACTGTGATTGCTGCTGTACAGCATGACCATGAATAAATTTGAACCTCATCCAATTTTCGCACCAGCGACTTCATTATGTCCTTCATTAATGGAGTCTGCGTAACATCTAACACTCCATTTATAATGCAGAACTTCTGCAGTACGGCCCATCTCCACTCTACTGAACGAACTCCACTTATGCTGTGTGGCAGATTGAGCAAACCCAGAGCTACAGATGCACAGTTCTTACAAAAGGTGCATTTACGACGTCTGATTGCAGACCTTCCCTGTTGCTAGGGAGAGCTCAGCTTGACCACAGTGGGAATACAATGGCTTCCCCGATGGAGACAGGTGGTGACTGTTTGCCTTTGACACAGGGGTTGCCCCTATAGATAGAGCCATAATATAAATTGGCATCAAATGAGGATTGTCTAATGCTGTTCAATTCTCATAAATACATTGCTAATGTGGCATGAAACTTTTTTTCTTGAATGGAGATTATGCTTGGACAAGGGTTTCTATAAGCTGGGGCAAAACTAGCCAGTTTGTAAATCTTTGCACTACAGTCCATTATCATTAGTTCATGATACAGTCTAAATAAAAACTTGGACCCTGATTGTCATTTTGGGATACAACTGGGTGAACCATGTGCCATGCACGCTCCGAGTTTTACCCAGTAGCGTAGCCGGAGAGGACCAATAATGATAAGATTAAAATGATTTTTGTGGGGCCAGGAGGAGCAGGATCGCACCCCCCTCCATCCTCCCCATCTACTTTGCTGCTGGCTGATCCAGCCTCTGGGCTGCACAATATTGCCCCAGCTTCGAGCCGGAGAGCTGCGACAGGGAGCCTGTTTGGTGCCCGCAGCCTGCCAGCAGCATGGAAGAGGCCACGCCCTCAAAACGGATCGGGCCTCCCACCGGCACTACTGGGCGGCTGGCCGTCGCGCTCCGCTTGGTGACGGCAGCATGATGTACAGTAAGTCACTTTTAAAGTTGAAATTACGCCACACTATTTGCTTGTGCGCGTGCATGTGCTTGTGTGCCCGCGAGTGTGTATGTTGAGTTATGTGGAGGAAGGATCTCAACTCTCCTGAGGATCGTTCTTATCCAATTCTACCCCATGACATTCAGGTAATGAACTATGCAGGGAAAACAACATAAACAATGCTCATTGCTCTACAGAGGCAAGATCTGCACTCCATCAATTGCTCCCTATCAAGTTAAATATCAGGTTAGTCTAATCTCTTTTTTTGGTGAAAGCAGCAACCGCTGTGGCCCACAAATGTTATAAACAACATTAAGTATCATTAGCATTTGTGAACAAGCAGGAGCAGTGGGGAATAACACCATCCATCTAATCAGCAATACTTTGTTTACAGTAAGCACTGAAGTACAGGACAACTGAAGACTGGGACAAATTACAACCCATTTCAAAAGTAGAGCAGAGTAGAAATTCTCAGTCCTTGTGGACAATACTGTTTTCTCCATTACAATCAGTGATATTACTGTTCCAATAATATCAGTGAAGAGATTAATGGATGAAAAGCTATAGGTTCAGGAAGATGTGAAAGAAGAATAAAGGTCACATTCAAATAATTTATAAATATATAATGAATGTCATATTAAGCAGATCCATCCATGGTATATATTTTTGGATATTATGGAATCAAAGATGGACCTGAGGTATTCATACAAAGTGATAATCTGGAATAAATAAAAATTGTGAATTATCATAATGTATAGTCAAAGTAAGATTTGTTGGAGCATCATTTGTGGACTATATATGTAGAGAGCCAGGCTCTATATTGCTAGTGTCATACTCTGTGCCTAGTAATGTCACTATAATCCAGACCGAGTAAGTCAAAGATGCGAGGAATATGCCAGCACAAATATCCCCACCAACTCCCTTTGAAAATGTTTATTTTAACCAATAAAACAATTCTGTCAGGTGCTGTTAATTGCAAAATCGCACCTGTGCACTGGACTACATAAAAATATCGAGATGCATTGTTGTAAGAGATGCATGTGCCGTAACCTTCCATGATTCTATGACTGCAAAACATACATGAGAATGGTCTCATGTTCAGTCACGCGTAGCAGTCTGAACTTTAACATTTATGGTGGTTCTAAACATTGATTGGTCCGTAAATCCTCGCTTCATTCTGTGACTAAAACACTTTATAGAGTGCCATCTCCATTTAGTTTACTGTTCACCAAGGATTTCCAAAATTGTAGTTCATTTTACCTGCTAACACTTTGCAAGTGTTTGATTGTTTCCTCCTGTGTGAACATCAGCTCTTAAATGCACCGTTTTTAATTGAATTCTTTTTCTAAAGAGTTGCTCAAATGCTATCTGGGGACAGTTTTTAAGTGAGCCAAGGTAAAATTTGGTTCAAATCGCTTTTCTTAAAAAGTGCACCAAGTTTTGGATTGCTGACAGTTTTCATATGTTTCAGGTAGGAACCATATTATATTATATATATTCACACACATATTCAGAGCCCCATCAGACCACACTTTCTGGATCATACTCCCTTTGTTGCTTCCGTAGTGCAATTTTCAGAATTTAAAATAGAAACCAAAAGTAGCCAAAACTACCATATCCTGTATGTTTGTCACACTATAGTGGATATGTGTGTTCATTGCTTGTGGTGATGAATAAGTTTTTTTACACACAAGACGGCAATGGTGATGGGAGACTTCAGAAACTCACTCCATAGCACCACCTACTGGTAAGAACATAAGAAATAGGAGCAGGAGTGGGCCATTCGGCCCCTCAGGCCTGCTCCACCATTCAATATGATCTTGGCTGATCATCGACCTCAACTCCACTTTCCCGCCTGATCCCCATATCCCTTTATTCTCCTAGAGCCCAAAAACCTACCTATCTCAGCATTGAATATACTCAATGGGCTCAATTTTGAAATGGTGACAGGTTGGCAGCGGGGGTAGGGGGGGGTGAAGGTGCACGTGGCAAACCCGCATGAACAAAACTTACCGTTTCCGACACAATGACGTGGTGATTGCTGATGATTAACGTGCTCTTTGGATTTCGCGCCTGGCAGCCAGCTTGATTGATAGGCTGGCTACTGTCAGGAACCGCGGGGAAAGAGAAAGAGAGAGAGCGAGACGTCATCCGACACTGGAACGGAAGATCGGGGGGGGGGGGGGGGGGAGAGGAGAAGATCAGGGGGACGATCGGGGGTGTGAAGAGGGGGACATCAGAGAGGGAGACATCGGACATCGGAGCAGGGTGGAAAGGTAGGTTGATTTTGTGTTTTAACTTCCTTCTATGGTTTTTGATGTACTTAATTGCATTTCTTTTTCCCTGATCTCTTGGGACACCAACATTTAATAGTCTCTCACCATTTAAAAAATATTCTCCTTTTCTATTCTTCCTACCAAAGTGAATAGCCTCACATTTCCCCAAATTGTATTTCATCTGCCACCTTCTTGCCCACTCACTTAATTTGTCAGTATCCTTTTGCAGACTCTTTGTTTCCTCCTCACAGCTTACTTTCCCACCTACCTTTGTATCGTCAGCAAACTTGGATACATTACACTCGGTCCCTTCATCTAAATCATTAATATAGATTGTAAATAGCTGAGGCCCAAGCAACGATCCTTGTGGCACCCCACGTATTACAGCCTGCCAACCTGAGAATGACCCGTTTATCCCTACTCTCTGTTTTCTGTCCGTTAACCAATCCTCTATGCATGCCAATATATTACCCCCAACCTCATGAGCCCGTATCTTGCATAGCAACCTTTTATGTGGCACCTTATCGAAATATACCACATCCGTTGGTTCCCCTTTGTCTACCCTGCTAGTTACATCCTCAAAGCACTCTAATAAATTTGTTAAACACGATTTCCCTTTCATAAAACTATGTTGACTCTGCCAGGATCTGTCAGGATCCACAACTACATTGATACAGGCAAGTATTTACATACAGGATTTCTATTCTAAATGCTTACATAGGCATTTTCAATGTTAAATGTTGACATAAAAGTCTGACCAGAATTTGGTCAAGATGTGTGCATGTATACAAGAGTTTTAATAATGTATAGGATGATTTTACAGAATGTTACCTCCAGACTCGACTATTCCAATGCTCCTCGCTTGGCCGGCCTCCCACCTTCAACCCTCTGTAAACTTGAACTCATCCAAAACTCTGCTGACTCGGACCAAGTCCCCTTCACCCATCACCCCTGTGTTCGCTGACCTGCATTGACTCTTGGTCGGGTCATGCCTCGATTTTAAAATTCTCATCCTTGTGTTCAAATCCTTCCATGGCCTCGTCCCATCCCGAGCTCTGTAAACTCCTCCAGTCCTACAATCCTCCGAGATCTCTGCGCTCCTCCAATTCTGGCCCCTTGAACATCCCCGATTTCCACTCGATGGCCGCCATGCCTTCAGCTGCCTCGGCCCTAAGCTCTGGAATTAACCTCCCTAAACCTCTCTGCCTCTCTCTCCTCCTTTAAGTTGCTCCATAAAACCTAGCCCTTTGACCAAGCTTTTGGTCACCTGTCCTAATACCTCTTTATGTGGCTTGGAGTCAAATTTTGTCTGATAACGCTCCTGTGAATTGCCTTGGGATGTTTTGTCTACATTAAAGGCGATATATAAATGCAAGCTGTTGTTGTTGAATACCAACTCCACCAAAGATTTCTGGGGCACCAATTTGGGCAGGGGAGTGTAGAAATCTCATTGTGACCCCATTGTTTGCTCAAAGATTTTGTCTTTAAATGTATAAAAATTGCCCTTCTTTTAATAGGCGAGTTTCTACACTCACTCTTCATCAACCCAGGCAGTGCAGGAAGAAGTTCAATGATCTTACCAGATCAGGTATGAGAAACCACCCACACCTTCCAAAAATGAACGGTGCTAAGTATGTTTGCCACTTACAGTGACCTCCCCACCCCCAATAATAGGGTTGGCAATCCCTCCAAGATTGTCCTGGAGTCTCGAGGAATTAAAGATTAAGCTCCAGGACCCTGCTGCGGACAACCCAGGAGAAAAATCATAGGGGCATTAAAAATGTTTTTTTTTTTCATTTTCTTTGAAGGTTTTTGTTATTAGTTGTAGAAATATTGGAGGTGGGGAAGAAAATGCTGCTTGACAGTCGGTCAAGAATCATCTGTGAAGAGTGTTCGCTTTCCAATTGAGGTGGGAAGGTGGTGTGCCATGAGGATGGACATGTTGGGCGACCAATGAGTGTAGGAGTGGTGCAGTTGGAGGCAGGAGGTCATGTGATTAAATCTCCAGGAATGTATGGGATGAAAAGAGGAGGCACTGACTGTGCACTTAAAATAGATAAGTCACCCGGTCCGGAATGGATGCATCCTAGGTTGCTGAGGGAAGAAAGGGTGGAAATTGCGGAATTACTGGTAACAATCTTCCAATCCTCCTTGGACACAGGGGTGGTGCCGGAGGGCTGGAGAATTGCAAATGTTACACCCTTGTTCAAAAAAGGGTGTAAGGATAAACCCAGCAACCACAGGCCAGTCAGTTTAACCTCGGTGGTGGGGAAGCTTTTAGAAACAAAGGAATTAATAAAGGAAAGCCAGCACAGATTTGTTAAAGGCAAATCGTTTTTGACTAACATGATTGAGCTTTTTGATGAAGTAACATAGAGGGTTAATGAGGGCAATGCAGTTGTGCATATGGACTTCCAAAAGGCGTTTGATAAAGTGTCACATAATAAGCTTGTCAATAAAATTGAAGCCCATGGAATAAAAGGGGCAGTAGCAAAATGGATGCGAAATTGGCTAAGTGACAGGAAACAGAGAGTAGTGGTGAAGGGTTGTTTATTGGACTGGAGGGAGGCGTACAGTGGTGTTCCCCAGGGGTCAGTACTGGGACCACTGCTTTTCTTGATATATATTAATGACTTGGATTTGGGTGTACAGGGCACCATTTCAAAATTTGCAGATGACACAAAACTTGGAAGTGTAGTAAACAGTGAGGAGGATGGTGATAGACTTCAACAGGACATAGACAGGCTGGTGGCATGAGCGGACACATGGCAGATGAAATTTATCGTAGAGAAGTGTGAGGTGATGCGTTTTGGAAGGAAGAATGAGGACAGGCAATATAAACTAAATAGTACAACTCTAAAGGGGGTGCAGGAACAGAGAGACCCAGGGGTATATGTACACAGCTCGTTGAAGGTGGCAGGACAGATTGAGTAAATGGTTAAGATAGCATATGGGATCCTGGGCTTTATAAATAGAGGCATTGAGTACAAAAGCGAGGATGTTATTTTGTGGTTTTTGGGCACCGCACTTTAGGAAGGATGTGAAGGCCTTAGAGAGGGTGCAGAGGAGATTTACTAGATTGATTCCAGGGATTTAAATTATGTGGATAGACTGGAGAAGCTGGGGTTGTTCTCCTTGGAACAGAGAAGGTTGAGAGGAGATTTGATAGAGATATTCAAAATCATGAAGGGTCTAGACAGAGTGGATAGAGAGAATCTGTTCCCATTGGCGGAAGGGTCGCAAACCAGAGGACACAGGTTTAAGGTGATTGGCAAAAGAACCAAAGGTGACATGAGGAAAAGCTTTTTTTACGCAGCGAGTGATTAGGATCTGGAATGCACTGCCTGAAAGGATGGTGGAAGCAGGGTCAATCGTGTCTTTCAAAAAGGAATTAGATAGGTCCCTGAAGGAGAAAAAATTGCAGTGCTACAGGAAAAGAAGGGGGGAGTGAGACTAGTTGGATTGAGACTAGCAGGCTCGATGGGCCGAATGGCCTCCTTCTGTGCCGTAACCATTCTATGATTCTCTATGAATACGTCCAACCAGAGTTGGGACCCTATATAGCAAATACTATATCTGCTCACCATAAGTTCCCACGAGAGAGCACAGTGCCTTTTAAACAGCCAGTCTTCATCTGGAAGAGTTCCGTCACTCACATCCTTACATGTATTTACCCCACAAAATACTTGCATGGAATGTAACTGACTCTTTTATTCACCTGTCACAACCACTATTATGGGTTTTATGCTGATACCTGGATTTTAATCCATGTCACGGTAATAAAATGGAATTGTCACTCTTGCATTTTATTTTCCAAGGACAAGACAGACCATGACACCCAAGAGAAAGCGACAACAGGCAGAGACTCTTAAACCTCCGACCTCTCGCCCCTGTGAGTACAAAGCACATATGAAGCCAGAGAGTTTGCTAAAAATGGAGAAGTATGAGGGCATTACTAGCTGTAGTTTCTTGTCGAACTTTTCCTTTTCTTCCTTCTCACCCTGTTGAACCCTGCGTGAACTATCAGCAACACATGTCCTGAAACCCTCATGTCGCTTCTTCTATTGTGAAATGTGAACTCTGCTCATCAGGATACCATTGTTAACTCTATTCATCGTTTCCTCCTCTCACTGTACCTGAGGAAGGATCCAGAATCCACAGTACATCTGGCCCCGTCAGCAAATCACACCCTGTCGCTCTTACAGCAGCAGTTCAGGGACATCTACTCAGGAATAGTTAGCACGAGTAAGCAGAAACAGCTGCTGGTAGCAGGTGAGAAGTAGAAAGATGTTGTAACCCGAAGGGCCAAGTTGCAGCATGCAGCAGGCTACTATTATTTTTGACATCGTATTACAAGATGCTTCCAAATTGATGAAAGCACCTGAAGCACTGCTTCAACATGTCAATGGTGTGTTTAGTGATTACTCAGGGCAATTAATGGACCTCATTATATGGGTGCTCAGCATGTGTTATGGACGACCACACATGGCTTCAGTCATAGTTGCAGAGAATAGCCTTATTCCCCTAGAAGCCACACCAAGGTTTTCCATTTTGGTCAAAGTGTGGTAGCCCGGTGGACTGCCTTAAAATGAAAGCATCATGGCAGCTGCCAACTAAATATTAGGAAGACTGAAGCCATTATCTTCGGGGCCCCGCCACAAATGCCGTTTTTAAAAAATTCGTTCATGGGATGTGGGCGTCGCTGGCGAGGCCGGCATTTATTGTCCATCCCCAGCCACCAACTCCATCCCTCTCCCTGGCCAATGAATGAGGCTGAACCAGACCATTCGCAACCTTGGCGTCCTATTTGACCCTGAGATGAGCTTCTGACAAATATCCGCTCCATCACCAAGACCACCTACTTCCATCTCTGTAACATCGTCCATCTCCACCCCTGCCACAGCTCATAGAATCATAGAATCATAGAAGTTTACAACATGGAAACAGGCCCTTCGGCCCAACATGTCCATGTCGCCCAGTTTATACCACTAAGCTAGTCCCAATTGCCTGCACTTGGCCCATATCACTCTATACCCATCTTACCCATGTAACTGTCCAAATGCTTTTTAAAAGACAAAATTGTACCCGCCTCTACTACTGCCTCTGGCAGCTCGTTCCAGACACTCACCACCCTTTGAGTGAAAAAATTGCCCCTCTGGACCCTTTTGTATTTCTCCCCTCTCACCTTAAATCTGTGCCCCCTCGTTATAGACTCCCCTACCTTTGGGAAAAGATTTTGACTATCTACCTTATCTATGCCCCTCATTATTTTATAAACTTCTATAAGATCACCCCTAAACCTCCTACTCTCCAGGGAAAAAAGTCTCAGTCTATCCAACCTCTCCCTATAAGTCATCTGCTGCTGAAACCATCATCCATGCCTTTGTTACCCCGAGACTTGACTATTACAATGCTCTCCTGACAGGCCTCCCATTTTCCACCCACCATAAACTTAAGCTCATCCAAAACTCTATTGCCCGTATCCTAATTCGCGCTATGTCCGTTCACCCATCACCCCTGTGCTCGCTGACCTACACTGGCTCCCAGTCCGGCAATCCCTCCATGGCCTCACCCCTCCCTATCTCTATAACTTTCTCCAGCCCCACAGCCCTCCGAGATCTCTGTACTCCTCCAATTCTGGCCTCTTGCGCAAGCCCCGATTTCCATCGCTCCGCCATTGGCGGCCGTGCCTTCAGCTGCCTAGGCCCGAATCTCTGGAATTCCCTCTCCAAACCTCTCCGCCTCTCTCTCCTCCTTTAAGATGCTCCTTAAAACGTACCTCTTTGACCAAGCTTTTGGTCACCTGTCCTAATATCTCCTTATGTGTCTCGGTGTCAAATTTTATTTGATAACGCTCCTGTGAAGCGCCTTGGGATGTTTTACTAAGTTAAAGGCGCTATACAAATGCAAGTTGTTGTTGTTGTAAATGAACATTATGTTTGTGGTGCTGATGGTTGCAAACAAGCTGCACATTAGAGACAGCTATCCTTTCTAGTGAAGGGGGTGGGGAGGTTGTTACTGCCTGAAAGATCCACAGCTGGAAAGTAAACCTGTCTGGTCTCTGCACAGATGCTGACTGAGCTGCTGTGTGATTCCAGCATTTTCTTTTTCTGTTTGGTATCCTTTCCTGTTCATAGAATCATAGAAAGGTCACAGCATGGAAGGAGGCCATTCGGCCCAATGAGTCCGTGCTGGCTCTATGCAGGAGCAAACCAGCTAGTCCCACTTCCCTGCCCTATCCCCGGAGCCCTGCAACTTTTTTCCTTTCAAATACTTATCCAGTTCCCTTTTGAAGGCCATGATTGAATCTGCCTCCACCACCCCCTCGGGCAGTGCATTCCAGATCCTAACCACTCGCTGCGTAAAAAAGTTTTTCCTCATGTCACCTTTGGTTCTTTTGCCAATAACCTTAAATCTGTGTCCTCTGGTTCTTGACCCTTCGTCAATGGGAACAGTTTCTCTCTATCTACTCTGTCTAGACCCTTCATGATTTTGAACACCTCAATCAAATCTCCTCTCAACCTTCTCTGTTCCAAGGAGAAGAACGCTAACTTCTCCGGTTTATCCACGTAACTAAAGTTCCTCATCCCGGGAATCATTCCAGTAAATCTCTTCTGCACCCTCTCTAAGGCCTTCACATCCTTCCTAAAGTGCGGTGCCCAGAACTGGACACAATACTCCAATTGTGGTCAAACCAATGTTTTATAAAAGTTCATCATGACTTCTTTGCTTTTGTACTCTATACCTCTATTTATAAAGCCCAGTAGCTTTTTTAACCACTTTCTCAACCTGCCCTGCCACCTTCAACGATTTGTGCACATATACCCCCAGATCTCTATGTTCCTGTACCCCTTTTAGAATTGTGCCCTCTAGTTTATCTTGCCTCTCCTCATTCTTCCAACTGAAATGTATCACTTTGCATTTTTGTGTGTTAAATTTCATCTGCTACGTGTCCGCCCATTCCGCCAGCCTGCCTATATCGGACCACGTGGGTGCAATCTGTCACTCCGAGACCTTTGAGAATCCTGCCGCTCCGTAAAACTGCACTGCCCTCTCATGCTGTTACCAGTTATCAATGGGGAAGGAGATGAAATTACTTACTTGCTGCAGCCAACAAAGCATCCATAACTTGCTTAATGCACCTGGTCACAACTGATTGACTAATGTTAGTGCAATCCCTTTGGCACCCCAGAATATCCCCATTACATAAAAGTTAAGGGTCCTCATGACTTTGACACCCACTGGCCGTGCAGTGCCTGTGGTGGATGTAGATTACAGGTCAAGTTGCAGCATGTGACATGAAGCAAGCCTCTGCAGGCAACAGTCCTCTCACAAATGCAGGTATTTATATCTCTGTCTGTATATTCTGATCTGGGTGAATGAATAGATAGATGATGTAACCTTCAAGTGGAGCCTGACCAGCCTGTCAGCCGTTGTTGCTTGTCCTCCTGTTTTTAAAAAAAAAAGACAAAAGGAATTCCCAATGGAAAGCTCATTGGGGATAATCCCCGAAACCGGGCGCGGGGGTCGTGCTGCGCGATTAACCCGGTCGTTGAGATGCAGGCAGCACGTAACATTCGTGCTGCCTGGTGATTTACCTGATTGCTGCGTCCAGCCAGCGCTGGTGAGTAGCTGCTCGCCAGTAGGGGGCCCAGATATCACGAGTGGCTAACACGACTTAAAGGCAGCCTGCACCTCTTAAAGGGGAGGTGCAGTGTGGCTGCAGGAAGTGGTGGAAGTTAATTGGGAAGTGAATCTGTGCTGCAATATAGTGCAGCACGATGATGATGGGAACTCTGGAATTTTCAATGAGCAACAACTGAGCTGATCAACGTTTGCGGGACTCTGATATTTGCAAAATATAAGATACAGGTCCGCACGGAGTCTGAATGGAGATCAGTCATCGCACATGTAAAATGCAGATACACGTCCCGTCCCTATGTTTGCAAACTGTTGAGTTATGTTAAAACATTGAATAAAGGTTGCGCACTACTAAATCCCACATCCTCCAATCTGCACACCAGACCTCACCAATCTGCCGATCTGAGTTTGTACCAGGCCTGCGAGAGACAGCGTGCACCAAGGTTCTCTGATGATGCACTTGGTGCAAGAGGTGGACAGGAGGAGGGACATCCCATATCCACAGGGGAGGCAAGAGGCTCTGCAGACATATGTTCCCAAGGCAACAGGAGGCAGTAGGGGACAAAGTCAATGCCAGGCGCATAGTACCATGAACATGGATGCAGTATAGGAAGAAGTTCAATGCTTTGACACGAGTGGACAAGGTGAGTGAGGTCAACTGTCAAGTGGCATCTCCTACCAACTGCACCCCCCATCGCCCACCTACCAACAAACTCTTCCAATCAGACGCTTCCTCTCACCCTCACACATTACCACTCTTGCAAGCCGCACACCCACAACTCACAGGTTACACACACTGGCAGCTATTCAACCATGACAGGGACATCACCCAAACATCTTGCAGGTCACTCACCGACACACGTCCCACTTTCTTGCAGGAGAAGGTGGCGCATAACAGGAGGCAGTGATTGGCAGTGGCTCCATTGGAACATGAACCTGCTGTCCACTCTCAGGATGACAGTATTCCTGTCCCACCCCTGCCACTCCGCCATGCCCTTGCTGTTATCTGTCAGCTACCCGGCCCACTCCCTGTGGGGTATTGAAACGTTATTATAACAACATAGGAACAGGAGGAGGCCAATTAGCCCCTCGAGCCTGTTCTGCCATTCAATGATCTCATAGTTGATCTGTGACCTAACTCCATATATCCGCCTTAGCCCTATATCCCTTAATACCTTTGGTTAACAAAAATCTATCAGGGTCAGATATAAAATTAACAATTGAGCTGGTATCAACTGCCGTTCCAAATTTCTACCACTCTTTGCGTGTGGAAGTGTTTCCTAACTTCGCTCCTGAATATCCTGACTCTAACTTTTAGACTATGTCCCCTCGTCCTAGTATTCAAGTATAGGAGACCTTCAAAAACAGGTCCAAATGCATCATCAGCCAGAAGAAATAATCCAGCAACTAACCTGTAACTCCTGCAGGGTCCCTTTAAAAAGCGCTGGTGGGGGGGTCCGCCATGCTGTTGAGGACCTATCCAGCTGTGCGTTGGCTGGAGCGTTGAGTTCTAAAATCGCATCTGTCCTTTTAAATCAGTGTTGTACACTGATCTACCGCATATTCTCCCTACTTTACATGCTGCCAGCGTTCATTATCTGTGCATGCGCAAACGCCTTCACCAATAGAAGTGTGCGCGTGCACTCCGGACGCCATTTTGGGTCCTTAGGAGTCTGCGTAGCGCCTACACAATGGGCGCTAGGTGGCCCAATTTAGAGCCCATAGTGTCCCCTGTGAACTGGTTGGATGCCTAATAATAAAAGCAGATCAGGCATTACCTTTGAACTGCCTTCTTCGGACTGCCGAGCAACCCTGGACACCGATTTTATATGTGCGGGTAGAAATAACAATGCAAAAATGTGGGTATGATGGAAAGCAGGGTGCCATTTCTGCCTCACTTGCCTGAAGCTGAATTGCCAGAAGCAATGGCGGAAATTACAGTAAGCTTAACGGATCTCCGCCCCACTTCCCAATCGGGATTGCCCGATTTGGGCGTACATTTTGTGTGAATGCAATTGAAAAATCTAGGCCCGTGTGCGCGTCTGTGTTTTATTTTTTTTCAGCGTGGCAAAAAGAGAAGCATTTGGTCATGCTTGAAGGAGCAGCACAGTGATACAGATTGCCTGGATTACCAGTGCATCCCACAAGAACTTTCTGTATTAGAATTAAATAAAGCCAAAATCTCATTAAAGAATCTATATCTAAGCTGACATGGACATTTCTCTCCACAGGAAATAATTGACTTAGATATTTCACCTTTACACATCTTAGCTTTAAACCAAGCCCAGAGAGACAGTAGCAATTAAGCCAGCTTGCCATAAAGGCACAAGCCCAAAAATAAGAGTCAAGGAACTATAATCAAGAATGAATTATCTGGATTTAGATAAGATTGCAATGAGTTGCATTTGATGAAGTTATTTTTTTGTTTGATCCCTTAAATATGTAAAATGAAATGAAACTGCCAGATGTCATGAGCTGCCAAATTTTTCTGCAGAATTAGCATGGATGGAGTAATTACCTGGAGACAAATCCCTTTCCACCTTGGTGACCTTTTAAATATGCAGCTGGCGCTTGGTGATTGACTCAGTAAAACTCTAAGTGATTTATTCAGAGCAGGCGAGAATGGTGTAAGAAGATGAGTTGGCAAACTGAATAGAGGCTAATGATTCCAATAATTTGCTGTAGCAGGGCTACAGCAGGTGAAGACTGCAAACGAGGCTGAGAATACCAGGAACATAATAAAAAGCTCATTGAAGGAAGGAAACTGTTGCGACTTAGCTGCATCATTGTTTACTTCATCCTTCACATCAATTACTACATTTTACTTCAGTAAGGAAGTCCAATAGCATGTGTTCTTCCTCCAGTGTGATTTGCATAATTACATTCTAAATGATAAAATCTAAACATAAGCATGAAACAGCTACACACATGACCTGAGCATTTCACAAGCATTAAATAAACATGAGTCACAAAGTTATGGAGATTTGGAGTGTTATAACCCCCACCTTCCCCATTAAAATAAAGCCCTTAAAATCGATATTCTTAGATTCCACATATTGTGAGAGGAGGCAAATGGGAATATCAACTGGACGTCTCTTCCTTACCTTCCTGATTTCTGCAGGCAGGAAACACATCTATAGCACCTTGCTGCTTCTCAGTCTCAAGATCACAAGGCACGTTGATCCATCTTGGAAGGACATGGGAAAAAGCTTATTGTTAAAACCTCCCAAAAGACCTCTCGGTGGTGGGCAAATTATTGGAATCAATTCTGAGGGGCAGGATAAACCGTCACATAGAAAGGCACGGACTAATCAAGGACAGTCAGCATGGATTTGTAAAGGGATGGTCGTGTCTGACTAACTTGATTGAATTTGTTGAGGAGGTAACAAGGAGGGTCTATGAGGGTAGTGCATTTCTTGTAGTCTATATGGATTTTAGCAAGGCTTTTGACAAGGTCCCACATGGCAGACTGGTCAAAAAAGTAAAAGCCCATGGGATCCAAGGGAGAGTGGCAAGTTGGATCCAAAATTGGCTCAGTGGCATGAAGCAAAGGGTAATGGTTGACGGGTGTTTTTGTGACTGGAAAGCTATTTCCAGTGGGGTTCTGCAGAGCTCAGTACCAGATCCCTTGCTTTTTGTGATATATATTAAAGATTTAGACTTAAATGTAGGGGGCATGATTAAAAAGTTTGCAGATGATACAAAAATTGGCCGTGTGGTTGATAGTGAGGAGGAAAGCTGTAGACTGCAGGAAGATATCAATGGACTGGTCAGGTAGGCAGAAAAGTGGCAAATGGAATTCAATCCGGAGAAATGTGAGGTTATGCATTTGGGGAGGGCAAACAAGGCAAGGGAATACACAATAAATGGGAGGATACTGAAAGGTGTGGAGGAAGTGAGGGACCTTGGAGTGCATGTCCACAGATCCCTGAAGGTAGCAGGACAGGTAGATAAGGTGATTAAGAAGGCATATGGAATACTTTCCTTTATTAACTGAGGCATAGAATATAAGAGCAGGGAGGTTATGCTGGAACTGTATAAAACACTGGTTAGGCCACAGCTTGAGTACTGTGTACAGTTCTGGTCACCACATTACAGGAAGGATGTAATTGCACAAGAGAGGGTCCAGAGGAGATTTACAAGGGTGTTGCCAGGACTGGAGAATTTTAGCTGTGAGGAAAGATTGGAAAGGCTGGGGTTGTTCTCTTTGTTCTCTGAGGGGTGATTTAATTGAGTTGTACAAAATTATGAGGGGCCTGGATAGAGAGGATTGGAAGGACCTATTTCCCTTAGCAGAGAGGTCAATAACCAGGGGGCATAGATTAGAGGCGAGCTGAAGAGAATTTTTTTCACTCAGAGGGTGTTGGGGGTCTGGAACTCACTGCCTGAAAGGGCGGTAGAGGCAGAAACCCTCAACTCATTTAAAAAGTACCTGGATTTGCACCTGAAGTGCCGTGATTTACAAGGCTATCGACCAAGTGCTGGAAAGTGGGATAAGGCTGGGTGGCTCATTTTCGGACGGCGCAGACATGATGGGCCGAATGGCCTCCTTCTGTGCCGTAAATGTTCTATGATTCTAAGAAAGCTGGCAAAATCCTTCTCCCCGGTGAAGTGTCACCAATTACTATTGGGATGAGTGGTCTGCCTGCAACACTAGCGGTAGCCCAGTATCAAGGGATTTAAGACTCACAAGATAAAGCACTATGAATCATTTACAATGCCTACACTTCAAGCCTGAGATGCAATCACCAGAAACGGTGCTTATCTGTGGTAGAGAAAATGGAATAAAGATGATAGTTTCTTGAGGGGGAATTTTAATTCCCTAGCAGCCCACTCGATTTTAATGGCCAGGCCTAATTTACATCCCGTTGGCCAACTACCCACTCAAAATGGGCAGGAAGAGGCAGCTCGCCGGCTGCCGGTAGTTGAAGATCGAATGGCCTAGAGGCCATCCACCGGAACTCAGATCGGAATATAGGAACAGGAGTAAGCCATTCAGCTCCTCGAGCCTGTTCGATTAGATCATGGCTGATCTATATCTTAACTCCATCCACCCGCCTTGGTTCCGTATCCATTAATACTCTTGCCTAACAAAAATCTATCGCGGAGTTGGTGGGGTTTTGGCAGGGCCTTTGTGGGTTGGAGCGGGGGAAGAATCTGTGGCAGCAGAGGCCCAGGCTTCCCTTGTGGGGCCTGGCAGAGCTGTAAAGGAAAGTCTAACACTTACCTCACAGAGCCTCTTCTTCCTGCAGACCATGGTGGGTGCCTCGCTCAGTCAGCGGTTAAAATGTCATGAGGGCCCTATGTACGACCTCGGCCGCCCGAACAAACAGGGGTGTTGAAATTGCTGCAGGACAGGAATGGAGCAGGAAATTGAACTGCTCATTTTTATTGAAAGTTCAAATTCTCCCTTTGATATTTGACCGCCGGCAAATCTTCCTCAGATTTCCAGCTGAGAGTCAGTGACTCAGGTATCACAGCACATCCAATGATGGTTGGTTCCACAACCTTAACAAGGAAGACTTTTGGGAACTTTCAAATCCTCACGTCAATACAGGGAAAATGGACAAAGCTCTTGAAAGGACTCCCTGCCCAGCAAGTAATACTGTAGCTCTACTGAACCCATAGGAGACCTTAATGGTTGCTGAAGATCTCCACGCTGTCATAGAAGTTTCAAGTACAAATAATGAATTGACAGATGCACAGACTTAGACTCTACAAGATAAGTCCATCACAGAATGAAATTAAGACAAAACGTATTCAGCCCAAACAGCACAGCAATCAAATTAAGAGTATTTGTTTCCGGTGCCATCTACAGCTAAAAATATTTGGGGTATCCAAACCAATATTCAGTACATTGTTGCTAGCTTGTTATTCAATGGTAGGAATTTACTTGGGAAAAAAGGTGGAGGAAACGACCTTTAATATGAGCAGAACAGAACCAATAGCCCATGAGCATTGATCTCTCAAAGTACACTACGGAAAGCTATTTTCAGAAATATAAATGCCGTCGGCATTTTTCAGTGATTGGAACACAACACTTATTTGCCATTTCCGCTCATTTGTCCTTATGGCCGAGGCACCCGTGCTTTTCCTTCTTCAGCCACAAGGGTAACCGAGTAGTCAGCGTAAATCTCCCCTCCCCACGACTGCCAGAACTGGTATCGCTCACACAAAGGAAACACACCTGCTCCAACTGTGATGTCAGTTCTTCCCCTGTAGTGAGATGCTCAGCTTCTTCAATGTGACTAATGACCTGGCTGAGAATTAACAAACATTGTGATACGTGTGATTTCTACCCTCAGTCAGAGATGGGGAAAAGGGGAAAAAAATTAGAGAAGAAAGAAAATTACAACTGAGCATTAAAACAAACAGGTCGTGAAAATAACTCCAAAAGATGTTGGAAACCCATCATCCTAATTTTAGCAGAAGGACTGCTAAAAATAAAATCTGCGCATGTAAAGAAACAAGCTTCAGAGTTTTAAAAAAAGCCAACTGAACTTAATTATATAGCATTTGGTGTCAGCTCTCAAACAGCTGCTCTATAGAGTAAATTCACCGGGACTATTATTACTAAACTCATTCAATGCATTTGTGAAATTCAAATTTTACTGAACATAAATTAAAAAGAGTACTTTCCAAGGATTCAAGGGTAGAACATTATCATCAGTAACAGATACCCTTTGAACCTGTTTAACATTGCAGACTTTGGATGATGAAGACTAACTGTGTTTAGATCTGACTGTATGAGCGCAGAGCTTCTGCCACAAGACATCTGAACTATTTATCCTAAATTACAACTTTGTCTGGGGAGAAATTATTTTGTGCCTGTCATAAACAAAAAGATTCACCTGGCACAAATTGCTTTGGAGTACTACATCAAAGTCTGAGCAAATCTAGATACTTGTTGTACACTGACTTTAATGATTATGAAAATCCATTACAGTCAATTTTCATAAACAGAAACCAATATACTGGAACTCATTTCCATTCCTTAGTGTCTGCAAACAGACAAATACCTATTATCTGTTATCTGCCTAAATAACACTGTTTATGAGCAAACATAACAGATGAAATGCTTCATATTGTGAAGATCCACAAAAGGAAAAACAGGAAAATGACTCCTGATGGATTGTTTTGGCAGCATTTGTTAACACTGTAATGTGAAGCAGTGCAGTAAAAACGTCAACTGATTTCCCTCAGAATGGCACTAAACCTTGATCAGGCTTTCTGCCTCAATACACAGCTGGTATGGATGTAGATACAGTGAAAACATCAACCAGAAGAGCCCTCTACAAAATCAACATCTTCATTTTTCTTGCAATTCATATAGGATTTCTGAAACCTGGACAAATAGCAACAACTAGACAACAGCAGAAAAGCACTGCGCACGGTAAAATGCACTCGTATATAGAGGTCGTAACTGCTGTCACAAAGATGACTTTCCAGAGAACAAGAGATGCTCTCCATCAAGTTCACATTCGAATGGACTTCAGCACTATTAATATTTTCTTTTAAGTTTAGTGGTTACATAGTAGTAAACAGTTTGTACCTCGTAATTGTGTGAAAAATTGCATTTGATTATTTAGATCTGAATATTCAATTGATGCTAAGAACTAAAAACATAGCTTGGATATTTCAGACTCGATCTGTAAATTCCGTACTGCAAGGCTAAATGTTACTGGGAACTTTGAAAAAAGGAGTAAATATTCTGAATTTGATAGATATTGTACAAAATACCATTTTATGCTAATATGAGAAAAACATGTTCATATTGTAAAATGATCAAAATATAAATTTAATATTCAGCTATCGGGAGGAGGGAGTATCACTTCTCTCATCTGAATCATTGGCCATCAAGGAGACCAGCAAGTTTAGGAACGCATTAAGCATGCGCATTCATGGGTTGGATGATACAATGGTTAGGGCCCCAAAACATCAGGCTGGGAGGTCTGAGGCCTACAAACTGTGTATTAGGCCCTCACTTAGGCACCATAATATGGCAAAAACATTGAAGCAGTGCTCCAGCCGTCCAGCACTAGTTTGGAATGGGCGCTGAAGGGGAGGCTGGTGTTGAAGTTCTTTTTTTAATTAGGCACCGCTGCACTTGCTCCCCTGCCATCTTTGCCAGTTACCCCATGCCCCTCCTGCCTGCTGCACCACTCCCCTATGCTTATCAATTCCCTGGTGCACAATGAGCAGCCAGTGGCCCTTCACTAACTGCTGGTGCAAGACGTAGCAGCTCTAGCGTTCCTGGTGTGTCACAAGACATGCACCCAGAGTACCATAGAATTGTACAAATAGGTTGACCTTGTTTTGTCCAGCGAGGTGAGCTCATCTGTGTGTTGGTGCACGGATCTACAGCAGTGCAGCGTGGTATGTGGGGAGCATTATTGGCCCATATCTATCTCAAAATCTTGTATACATTGCCCGTACTTCCTCTGAGCATTCCACTTACTTCCTGTAATACCTGTCTATCTGTACATACGTACATCTCCAAGGTCAGTAGTGCTGTAGCACTGTTCTCCAGAGCACTGCTCACCAATGGCCTGTGAAAATAAAGCCTTACTCCCAATGCATACACTCCTAAATCACACCAGCTTCTTGTCCCTCCTGCCATGCTTCCTCCAAATAACTGGTGCCACTACCTCCCTTCCATGCTGCTACTCTCAACTCTTGCTGGTCCCTTACTTTGGTGCCTCTCCTCCGCAAGCAGCTGTGCCTTCCCCCCATTCCCCACTTACCACTTCTCCCCACTGCCATGCGTTCTCAAAGAATTCTTTTGCCATATTCCATTCCCCCTCCTCTTTGGCATAACATACAGGTGCAAATACAGTAAAAATGCAGTCGGCACTTTCAACTCACTTAAAGCCGGTTTCCAGCTGGTAGCCAGGAAATCAGAAGGCGGGAGCTTCTCAGGCTATGGGCCTGTTAGGGGGCAGTGCCCTCCCTACTACTCCCACAACAATAACTCCTCCCCTTCTTAATAGTCTCAGAACCCAAGGCTTTCCGAATGCTCACAAATTCCAGGGCCTCCTCCCCAACATTCCCAGAGGATGCACAATTCCCTCAAATCCTGACACATTAGCCAACACCCAACACCCCCCCCTCAGCTTTACCACACCATTAAAGTCCAGGAATACTTTGCCCTAATCTTTTCACTGCGAATAATTCTCCCACGCCACAGCAATCCCCGGTTCTGTCAACCCCGAAGCCCTTCTCCTCTAATGCTCCCAAACCCCGGACCCCCGTAATCCTCAATTCCATGATGGCGCCAGACCGTAGCAATCTCAGCAAGTGCTTCCGAGCTCTGGCACACCGAATACAATTTTAACAAGCTCAGAACTACGATCAAATGACACGAAGCCCAAGAACCCAAGAAACCCAGAAACCCATCTTTTGTAGCGCCTACCTCTTTATACTTCACTTTCACAAAGGTAAATGAAAATATGAGTACATAGCTAAACCAATATGCAATGATCAAGACCACAAATTTACATTTTTAATGGAAAATTACATAGGAACACAGAACTCAATTATTAAAACAGCAATAAAAGTCCCAGAATACCATTTAATAAAAATATACTGAGCTAATTGTAAACCAGTGGCCCTTATACTAACACACTATGTTACGTGGAATGTTATTATAAAACAGTGCATCTTCTGACTCACCACGGGCAACGCCATGGGAGACCCACTCGACATGTAAAAGTCTGGTGTGTGACAAGTGCTATCACGCACCTCCCGTATATTTCTGCAAAACACTTTTGTAAATGAACTAAAAACAAACTGAACTGCTCCAAGCTCGGAATACATAATTTCTTAAAATTGGGATAATTAACACTTTCCAACTCCTGCTGGTTTCTTTTTTTTTGAAAAAGATTCAAAACAATTTTTAAATGTTGTGTGATTTCGTTCCCTCTCTCCAAGGATATACGGGTGCCACATGGTGTCCCACTTGTTAATTAACCTGTCAATCAAACAATCCCAGTGTTTTCATCTGTCATTTGACCTGTCAGTGAACCGAACATTCATTGCAAGAACGAGAAGCAATTATACTTTCTCCGCATAAATGGACACACACTTGGATTCTATCCACATGCTATAATGTCCCCGTCTTTATAAAACAGGAGATCCTCAGACTTACTGTGAACGATACCATGAGATTTATTAAAATATATTACACCACTCAAGATATCACAGTCCAAACATCACGTTACTGTCCAATGCAAATTTCAACATTTTACACTTAATAGGATGTCTGCAGTTTACAACAGGCAAACCCTGGGTTTTTGATCTGCAGCCTGACCTGCACATTCATTTCAACAATGCACGGTAATTATACCCATGGCATTAAAGGGACACACCGTCACACACACAGCAGATTGATCCATTAGTTATTACATGGTATAATGCTCCTGTCTTTACAAAACTGCATATCCTGACATACTGAGCAGTGCCACGGGATAGCCACTAGTTATTTTAAAATGTTTCTAGCTTAAGCACACAAGACTTTTATAGGGATAGATGCATTAGGCTATAAAATTACAGCTGGGGGAGCCCTGTAAATATTTAAAACTCTTCAGCTGTAATTATGCTTGGGGATTCTATTATTTTTTCAGTAATCCTCAAAGAACTGCAGGAAAATTAACATCATAATAAAACAAGAGTTGGATTGTGTCACTGGGCTCTGCTATATGGAGAGATTGTGATCTGTCAAGTACGACACATTACGAGAGCTGTAATGTTGTTACAGTGCCTACATGGACAACTGGTGCTCAAGATAACTCCAAAAATGGAACGTACTTCACTAATTATTAATTACTGTTGGCGACATGAACAGATAAACACTTAATGTGTTTGTGTGGCATTCCTTTGTCCGTTATTTTAATGAAGATGTAATGGCAAATGGCTCTGCTGGAGTTGTGCTAAAGGAAGGTCTTACAAAGGCCCGAAAAGTTCATCCAGTAATGTCACCAACATTAATTTCGAAGCATTAAAGGGTTCTACACACATAAGGGCCAATTGTTCCTGTACACGCTCACAGCGAGGAGCCTTGCTCGCTGAAGACGCATATCCGGAAATCACGAGGAACTTCCCGATATGCACGGCCAGTAGGGGAGGTGTTTTACTGGCAGCGCATATTCAAATCATCACCAGAGCGTAAATGTAAATTTGAAGGAAGTTAAACTATCTCTATGGGGCCAAATCGCAATTGATAATGTACCGGTCGCAAATAAATTCTGTGATTTGCTGGGTGCTCCAAGGTTTGCATATGGTCAGCCATTTGGAGATTAATACCAAAGACTGACAAAATTGAGAAAAAAGTTCTAAATACGGCCCCCATACCAAAGAAAAATGCATTAATTTTAAAATTAACAGAACAAATTTGTCATTGTTTAGATATTAAAATGAAGAAGTCGAGTCAGGAAGTTGCACTGTGGTACAATCAAGCTTCAACACAGTTGTTTCAAATTCCTTCGTCTGATAATCTAATAAAGGCACGAACCCATTATTTTTAATGGCTTAATGTTTCCATTAAAATAGTGAATAAAGGAATTTGATTTGAATGTTAAAAATATTTGTAAAATAAAAAATACTGGGCTCTGGATGAGTATCCATATTACTCAAATACATAATCTAACATCTAGGGACCACTGTTATCTATTATATATATTTAGGCATCTGCAACGCACTCTTAAAATTTCAGACATCACGGGGGGGATTTTAACCCCCCCCCCCGCCCCCACAGCGGACGGGAGAGGGTCAGGCTTAGGATTAAATTGTTAAAAATGTGAAACCCGCCCACAAACCACCACGGACGCACCTACTTCTTGTTTTACCGCGCCGAGTTTGGGGGCATCCGAGTAACCCGCTCTGGAGAGGTGGGTCAGTGATTTTAATACGTTAATGAGGCTCCGTTCCACAGATTTTGGCTGCCATTTGAATTTGACGGCTGTAGGCTCGGGAAACCCGGCAGCTAAAGGGAGGCGAGAACTGCCGGATCCAGCAGGTGAGTGCCTTTCCGGCACGGCTTGTGGGCCTGGAGGAGCAGGAGTGCTTCCCCCGCAGCCCCTCAGGCAAACCGTCTGTCGCAATCTATCCCTCCCCATGATTGGCCAACCCCCCTCCCGCGATCTCTATCTCAAATCCCGCAATCTCTATCTCTACCCCCCGTGATCTCAATCTCTCCACCCACCTCCATTTCCATCTCTCCACTCCCCCTGTTAATTGTATGATTTATATCAATGAGTGTAAATTGTATTCGGCTGGTGGGTATCAACTGGGGACTCTCTTGTATTGTTTTTATAGAAGGTCTTAGCTGGGATGAGGTGTGTGTGAAAGGGGAATCTCTGTGAATTAAGGCTTGGAAGCAACTAAAGACCAGGCTCTAGTGTTCAATCCTTCACCACATGGCTTTCCATTTTTAACACCCACCGCGATCTCTATCTCTCCCCACCCCCCCCCCACCGCGGCCTCTCCCTCCTTCCCTCCTCACTGCCGTGCTCTGAGCCACCCGCACCCCCCCCCCCCCAACCCCTGGTCTTCCTGATTGCCGGGGACCGTCCCCAGTGGTCCCCGGTTGCTGCCTTCTACAGCAGGCTTTCCCGCCCGGCAACCGGACAGTCTTCAATCTGGCCGGCTGGCGGACGGGAAACGGAATGGAGAAGATTCTAATGAGGTCCTGCCATTAAATTCGTCAGGATCTCCGCCTTCCCGGCATTTCCGGATTTCCTGGCTGCTGACACGGGCCACCGTTTCCTCTCCGCCAGTATCGGGGCCCACATTTCAGACGTCATCTGTCAAAATGTTAAAAATATAAAGAAGGAGGGCAGGCGTTTCATGTTGTTTTCTTCTGACCTACAGCTGGGATCTGTAAACTTTCCCCACCAAAGGCAATTAATGTAAGGATGTGCTCATTTACAATGAGACTTTGTGACCTGAAAGGGTTGGCCATATTAATGTAATAAATTGGATAGTCTGGTGGTGAAAGATAGAATACTTGAGCCTGGTCTTCAGTTGCTTCCAAGCCTTTATTCACAGAGATCCACATTACCCACTCCACACCCCAGATAAGCTCTCATATAAATGGATACAAGAGAGTCCCCAATTGATACACACCACCTGAATACAATTAACACTAATTGATATAAATCATATGGGTACAATTAACAGTTAGCAGCAGAATAATGCATTGTATATTAATTGTTCTTACAAAACACTGAGGGGCAGATCATCCTTTTTAGCATTTGGGCATAAAGCATCACCAGGGTGAAGTTCATCGAGGAAAATTGGGCAGAGAGATTTACACTCTCGTAACTGAGCTCACTGAATTTATCATCAGTTTAAATTATCCTCCCCATTCAATTTCCTCTCTGTGCTCAAACCAGACAATGGGGGTTATTTTGCACGTTAATGTAAAATGTGCGATATCGGCTCGGTCACCCATTAAACACCTCTCCATAGCTCAGTGACAGCCTCCTTTGTGAAGCAAAGGCGCCTCCAACATTGCTCCTCAGTGAAATTCATGTAGCAGAAGTTCTCGCTGAATACCCATTGTGGGTACGGCCTCCTGCGCAGTGCCCTCCTCCTCCGCCTCCCTCTTGTTGCAGCTGCTCCCGCTCTCTGCTGTCTTTCTTGCTGCTCCCCTCCTCTTCCAGGCCCTAAGGCAGCCCTACCAGACCACACATGACTGCAGTCAAACTGTTTATAAGGCAGCTAAAAACAGTGCAACACCAGCAAAATCTTCTGCTCAGCAGTCAAAATTAAATTTCCAGAGTCAGAAATCAGACAAAGAGTCGTCCAGAGGCAAATCTGAAATGACAAACCAGCAACTAACCTGTAAGTGCTGCATGATCCCTTTAAATAGCGCCGGTGAAGGGTCCTTCTTGTTTGTTGGCGCCATGAGTTGCTGTGCGAGTTTAGCACGCAGCAAGTCAGGCACTGGGGCAGACGAAAATCAGAAAAGGGTCTTCCAACAAGCGCAGAACCCTAACTTAAATAAGTTGTGATGTGGAGATGCCGGTGATGGACTGGGGTGGACAAATGTAAGGAATCTTACAACACCAGGTTATAGTCCAACAAATTTATTTTTAAATCACAAGCTTTCGGAGATTATCCCCTTCGTCAGGTGACGAAGGGGATAATCTCCGAAAGCTTGTGATTTTAAAATAAATTTGTTGGACTATAACCTGGTGTTGTAAGATTCCTTACATTAAATAAGTTATTCAGAGTTTTCCATGGATCTGGCTTCTCTGTTGGCGTCCAGAGCACAGGCATCCTCTATAGGCATCCTGGCGGCACCCTGGCCGCCTATAGAGATGCCAGATCCAATATGGTGAGTGGTACTTCTGGCTCGTAATGAGCGCGTGCTTCCTATGTGATATACTGGAGGCTTCGGGACCCGTTCAGCGCCGAAAAGATGGGCGCGGTGCGATCGAATTTCTAGGCCGATGTTTTGTGCGTGTTGTAACTCTAGCATCTGTCAGGAATGTCTGCGAATTTTTTTCTTCCTTATTGGTTACGTCTCCGTATGTTTTTCTTTTCTAATTGAATACTTCCTACTTTTATTGAGAAAATAAAGTATTTGTATTTATATAGTGTATTTCGTGTCCTCAGGATGTCCCAAAGCACTTTACAGCCAACAAATTACTTTCCACGTGTAATCACTGTTATGTAGACAAATGCGGCAGTCAATGTTGAGACATTAAGGTTCCACAAACAGCAAACGAGATAAATGATCAGTTAATCTGTTTTGGTGCTTCGGTTTAGGGATAAATATTGGCCAGAACAGCAGGCAAACTCCCTTGCTCTTTTTTCAAATAGTGCCATGGGATCTTTTACAAGGACCCGAACAGGCAGACCAGGCCTCAGTTTAATGTCTCACCTGAAAGATGGCACCTCCAGCAATGCAGCACTTCTTCAGTACTGCGCTGTCGAGATTATGTGCTCAGGTCCTGCACTGGTGCTTGAACCCATGACCTTCTGACTTAAGAGGTGAGAGTGCTACCACTCAGCCAAGTTGACAGCAATCGGAAAACAATCGGCAGCATTGCAACAGAAAATTCTCTGAGATACAGCTGTTATGTTAGTTCCTTGCCACTTTTATAGCCCTGAAGTTAAAGTGTGTCACATTCTAAAATAATGTAAACAAAGAAGTCACAAACTTCTCCATTCCATCGTCTAATTGTTCCGATACTTTTTTCCTGTAATACCAAATTGACAGCTCCACCCCAGGGGAAATTCTTCCCTTCTAGCAGGCAGCACCACACCCAATCACACCAGTCTACTGCAAGGTTTGGCCCCATTCAGGAACAATGTCCTACAGCCTGATTTGAAATGTGCATGAGCACGTGTGTAACAAACCCAAGGGATGCACATGCAAATGTTTCTGCCTGTCCCCACCCTCCATTAGGAAAATAGGAACAGGAGAGGGCCATTCAGTCCCTCGAGCCTGTTCCGCCATTCAATTCGATCTTAATTTCGTTTACCTGCCTTGGTTCCATATCCCTTAATATCCATGGCTAGCAAAAATCTATCAATTTCATTTTGAAATTTTCAATTGACCTAGCCTCGACAGCTTTTTTGGGGAGAGAGCTCCAGGCTTCGACTACCCTTTTTGTGAAGAGATACTTCCTGATTTCACTCCTGAATGGTCTGGCTCTAATTTTAAGGTTATGCCCCATTGTTCTGAACATCCCCCACCAGAGCAAATAGTTTCTCTCGATGCAATCTGTCCTTATAATTTAATCCACGTAGCTCTGGTATCATTCTGGTAAATCTGTGCTGCACCTCCAAGGCGAACATGTCCTTCCTGAGGTGCGGTGCCCAGAACGGAACACAATACTCCAGATGCGGTCTAACCAGACCTTTATAAAACTGTAGCACAACTTCCACCCCTCTGTATTCCAACCCCCTTGAGTGAAGGGCTAACATTCCATCAGCCTTTTAAATTATTTTTTGTACTTGCCCACTAGTTTTTAATGATTTCTGTACATGGCGAGGCGAGAGAAGCTGGGATTGTTCTCCTTAGAGCAAAGAAATTTAAGGGGAGATTTAAGGGGAAATTGTGAGGGGTTTTGATAGAGTAGATAGGTAGGAACTATTTCCACTGGCAGGAGGGTCAGTAACCAGAGAACACAGATTTAAGATAACTGGGGAAAAAATCCAGGGAGGAAAGGAGGAGAATTATTTTACGCATCGAGTTGTTGTGATCGCGAATGCTCTACCGAAAAAGGTGGTGGAAGCAGACTCAATAGTAACTTTCAAAAGGGAATTGGATAAATACTTGAAAAGGAGAAATCTGCAGAGCTATGGGGAAAGAGCAGTGGAGTGGGATTAATTGGATGGGTCTTTCAAAGAGCTGGAACAGACATGATGGGCCAAATCGCCTCCTGCTGTGCTGTGTGATTCTGTGACTCCTAAATCTCTCTGCTCCTCTACAGTTCCCAGCTTCTTACCATTTAGAAAATACACTGATCCATCTTTCTTAGGTACAAAGTGGATGGCCTCACACATCCCCACATTGAACGCCATCTGCCACAATTTTTCCCTTTGCAACTTTCTGCTCCCATCTACACTATTTAATGTGCCACCTAACTTGGTGTTGTCAGCAAACTTGGATATACAGCTCTCTATTCCTTCATATAAATCACTTATAAATATAGTGAAAAGCTGAAGCCCCAGTACAGATCTCTGGGGACACCACTAGTCATGTCCTCCCAATTTGAGCACATGCCCATTATCTCTACTCTCTATCTCTTATCTCCTAACCAATTCCCTATCCAAGCCAATAGGTTGCCTTCATTTTCATGCGCCCTCATTTTTGTTAACAGTCTCTTATGTGGAACCTTGTTGAATTCCTTCTGGAAGTCCATATAAATAACATCTCTAGACACTCCCTGATCTACCACATTAGTTTTCTCCTCAAAAAATTCAACTCGGTTCATTAGACATCACCTACCCTTTACAAATCCATGCTGGCACTCTTTGATCAGTTCATATTTCTCCAAGTGCTCAGTCACTTTGTCCCTAATAATAGATTCTAGTAACTTCCGCACAACAGATGTTAGATTAATAAGTCTATAATTTCCTGGTTTCTCTCTTGTACCTTTCAAGGGGATAACTCCTGAATCAAGAGAGTTTTGGAAGATCATGACTAGAGCATCTGCAATTTTCTCACCTATTTCTTTTAATACCCTGGGGTGGAAACCATCAGGTCCTGGAGATTGGTCAATCTTCAGTCTCATTATTTTCTCCATTACCATTTTTTTTTTAGTTCTTTCAAATCTAGTAAGTCCCTCCCATTGCTGGCTTCAGTGACACTGCACTCGTGCTTGCTCTCTTCCAGATCTCTCAATGCTACCGCAGCTCTGGTGCCATTGTGAGAGATCACAGGAGGGAAAAGCAACAGTTGCAGATCACTTAAAGAAAATTAGGTAGCAAGATTCATGGTGTAACAAGAAGGTACAAGGAGCAATCAAAGAGTAACAGAAAGAAAGCAGAATATAAGGATGAAAGAAGCATGGGAAGGTATTAACAGTAAGAGCAAAAAGGAAGGTGTGAGTAACGAGACAGAAAATATTTGAGCAAAGATTAAGGGAGTAACAAAAACAAAACAGAAAAAGAAAAATTCATAAAGAGGGAGAATAACAGAGCCACTGATTGAAAGGAACAAGGGAAAACATATAGAAAAGGAGGGAGTAACACATAAATGAGAGACCATTTGATATTTTTTCCAGAGCATCCCCGGACCCTTGATACAGTTCTTCACATAGGTGTCTCCAAGATGTACACATGCTGCAATATTGAAGTCACTCCTGGTTTGCAAATCTCACCATAAAGAACGCACAAAAGGTTCCAGGAGCAGTGGAAATAGCCTAACCTCATCCTTTCAGGCCTGGCATCTGTTCACCAAGTGCTCTAAGACCTCACGCCTACCCTGAATGATCACCCAAACCTTCATGAATAAGGAGACCCTAATAAGAAATAAAGTGGCAACACCAGGTCAGCACAGGTAACAGATATCAAACACAACAGCAACAACAACAACTTGCATTTATATTGCACCTTTAACGTAATAAAATATCCTAAGGCGCTTCACAGAAGCGATTCTCAAACAAAATTTGACACCAAGCCATATAAGGAGATACAAGGACAGGTGACCAAAAGCTTAGTCAAAGAGGTAGGTTTCAAAGAGCATCTTAAAGGACGAGAGAAAGGTTGAAAGGCAGAGAGCTTTAGGGAGGGAATTCCAAAGCTTAGGGCCTAGATAGCTAAAGGCACGGCTGCCAATGGAGGGGTGAAGAAAATTTGGGACGCAAAGAGGCCAGTATTGGAGGGACCCAGAGTTCTGGGAGGGTTATGGGGCTGGCGAAGGTTACAGAGATAGGGAGGGGAAAGGTCAAGGATGAATTTGAATACAAGGATAAGAATTTTAAATTTGAGGCATTGCTGGACAGGGAGCCAATGTAAGGTCAGCAAGCACAGGGGTGATGGGTGAATGGGGCTTTGTGTGAGTCAAGATACGGGCAGTAGAGCTTTGGATCAGTTGAAGTTCATGGCGGGTGGAAGATGGGATGCCGGCAAGGAGAGCATTGGAATAGTCGAGTTTGGAGGTAACAAAAGCATGGATCAGGTTTCAGCAGCAGATGGGCTGAGCCAGGGGCGGAGACGAGTGCGGAAGTAGGCGGTATTTGTGAGGGAGAGAACATGAGGCCGCAGGCTCAGCTCAGGATCAAATAGAATGCCGAGGTTGCGAACAGACTGGTTCAGCCTCAGAAAGTGGTCAGGGAGGGGAATGGAATCGGTGGCTAGGGAATGGAGTTTGTGGCGGGGGCCAAAGAGAATTGATTCGGTCTTCCCAATATTTAATTGGAAGAAATTTCTGCTCATCCAATATTGGATGTCAGAGAAGCAACGTGTGACAAATCAGATGTGCCCAAATTACCTTTGCGCAAGTCCACAAGGGATCAACTAGTATTAAAATAGTTGGTAGTTTTGTAAAATAGTAACGAGTTGAGGGACTATCAGAATTAATGTAAGTGGAACATTTTGTAGTTCTCAGTACTGCACAATGTCAAATATCTCTTCCGACTGTACAAACTCTACTGTTCTGTAAAATCTATTGACATATAAAAAGGTGGCCACAGAGGATGACCTCAAACTTGGTAATAAGGTCTTTACTTAATTCAAATTACTTCTGAAAGATTGGAGGCATGCAGAATTATGACTCCAGAGGAAATGTATCTTTTGTGAATGTATACTGATGTGTTGCTTCAGTCATTCTGTTGTAACAGAAACCATCAGGAGATGGTGGTAGTGACTTAGCTGGAAACAGAAGTACGCAAGATGATTTTAAAATTAAAGGCTAGAAATTACTAATGATAGTTCCAGATGAAGGCTTATGGTTTAGTTTCAGGGGTATCCAAATACCAATTCAGGGATATCCAAATACCAATTCAGGGGTATCCAAATACCAATTCAGGGGAACCCTAATACCAATTCAGGGATATCCAAATACCAATTCAGGGGTATCCAAATACCAATTCAGGGATATCCAAATACCAATTCAGGGATATCCAAATACCAATTCAGGGGTATCCAAATACCAATTCAGGGGAACCCTAATACCAATTCAGGGGTATCCAAATACCAATTCAGGGGAACCCTAATACCAATTCAGGGGAACCCTAATACCAATTCAGGGGTACCTTAATACCAATTCAGGGGTACCCAAATACCAATTCAGGGGTACCCTAATACAATTCAGGGGAACCCAAATACCAATTCAGGGGTATCCAAATACCAATTCAGGGGTATCCTAATACCAATTCAGGGGTATCCAAATACCAATTCAGGGGAACCCTAATACCAATTCAGGGGTATCCAAATACCAATTCAGGGGTATCCAAATACCAATTCAGGGGAACCCTAATACCAATTCAGGGGAACCCTAATACCAATTCAGGGGTATCCAAATACCAATTCAGGGGAACCCAAATACCAATTCAGGGGAACCCTAATACCAATTCAGGGGTATCCAAATACCAATTCAGGGGAACCCTAATACCAATTCAGGGGTATCCAAATACCAATTCAGGGGTATCCAAATACCAATTCAGGGGTATCCTAATACAATTCAGGGGAACCCAAATACCAATTCAGGGGAATCCTAATACCAATTCAGGGATATCCAAATACCAATTCAGGGGTATCCAAATACCAATTCAGGGATATCCAAATACCAATTCAGGGATATCCAAATACCAATTCAGGGGAACCCTAATACCAATTCAGGGGTATCCAAATACCAATTCAGGGGAACCCTAATGCCAATTCAGGGGAACCCTAATACCAATTCAGGGGTACCTTAATACCAATTCAGGGGTACCCAAATACCAATTCAGGGGAACCCTAATACCAATTCAGGGGTATTCAAATACCAATTCAGGGGTATCCTAATACAATTCAGGGGAACCCAAATACCAATTCAGGGGAACCCTAATACCAATTCAGGGGTACCCAAATACCAATTCAGGGGAACCCAAATACCAATTCAGGGGAACCCAAATACAATTCAGGGGAACCCTAATACCAATTCAGGGGTACCCAAATACCAATTCAGGGGAACCCAAATACAATTCAGGGGAACCCAAATACCAATTCAGGGGAACCCAAATACAATTCAGGGGAACCCTAATACCAATTCAGGGGTATCCTAATACCAATTCAGGGGTATCCTAATACCAATTCAGGGGAACCCAAATACAATTCAGGGGAACCCAAATACAATTCAGGGGAACCCAAATACAATTCAGGGGAACCCAAATACAATTCAGGGGAACCCAAATACAATTCAGGGGAACCCTAATACCAATTCAGGGGAACCCTAATACAATTCAGGGGAACCCTAATACCAATTCAGGGGTATCCTAATACCAATTCAGGGGTATCCTAATACCAATTCAGGGGAACCCTAATACCAATTCAGGGGAACCCTAATACCAATTCAGGGGTACCCAAATACCAATTCAGGGGAACCCTAATACCAATTCAGGGGAACCCTAATACCAATTCAGGGGTATCCAAATACCAATTCAGGGGTATCCAAATACCAATTCAGGGGAACCCTAATACCAATTCAGGGGAACCCTAATACCAATTCAGGGGTATCCAAATACCAATTCAGGGGAACCCAAATACCAATTCAGGGGAACCCTAATACCAATTCAGGGGTATCCAAATACCAATTCAGGGGAACCCTAATACCAATTCAGGGGTATCCAAATACCAATTCAGGGGTATCCAAATACCAATTCAGGGGTATCCTAATACAATTCAGGGGAACCCAAATACCAATTCAGGGGAATCCTAATACCAATTCAGGGATATCCAAATACCAGTTCAGGGGTATCCAAATACCAATTCAGGGATATCCAAATACCAATTCAGGGATATCCAAATACCAATTCAGGGGAACCCTAATACCAATTCAGGGGTATCCAAATACCAATTCAGGGGAACCCTAATGCCAATTCAGGGGAACCCTAATACCAATTCAGGGGTACCTTAATACCAATTCAGGGGTACCCAAATACCAATTCAGGGGAACCCTAATACCAATTCAGGGGTATTCAAATACCAATTCAGGGGTATCCTAATACAATTCAGGGGAACCCAAATACCAATTCAGGGGAACCCTAATACCAATTCAGGGGTACCCAAATACCAATTCAGGGGAACCCAAATACCAATTCAGGGGAACCCAAATACAATTCAGGGGAACCCTAATACCAATTCAGGGGTACCCAAATACCAATTCAGGGGAACCCAAATACAATTCAGGGGAACCCAAATACCAATTCAGGGGAACCCAAATACAATTCAGGGGAACCCTAATACCAATTCAGGGGAACCCTAATACAATTCAGGGGAACCCTAATACCAATTCAGGGGTATCCTAATACCAATTCAGGGGTATCCTAATACCAATTCAGGGGAACCCAAATACAATTCAGGGGAACCCAAATACAATTCAGGGGAACCCTAATACCAATTCAGGGGAACCCTAATACCAATTCAGGGGAACCCTAATACCAATTCAGGGGTACCCAAATACCAATTCAGGGGAACCCTAATACCAATTCAGGGGTATCCTAATACCAATTCAGGGGTATCCTAATACCAATTCAGGGGAACCCTAATACCAATTCAGGGGAACCCTAATACCAATTCAGGGGTACCCAAATACCAATTCAGGGGAACCCTAATACCAATTCAGGGGTACCCAAATACCAATTCAGGGGAACCCAAATACCAATTCAGGGGAACCCTAATACCAATTCAGGGGTATCCTAATACCAATTCAGGGGAACCCTAATACCAATTCAGGGGTATCCAAAAACCAATTCAGGGGAACCCTAATACCAATTCAGGGGAACCCTAATACCAATTCAGGGGTATCCAAAAACCAATTCAGGGGAACCCAAATACAATTCAGGGGAACCCTAATACCAATTCAGGGGTATCCTAATACCAATTCAGGGGTATCCTAATACCAATTCAGGGGAACCCTAATACAATTCAGGGGAACCCTAATACCAATTCAGGGGTATCCTAATACCAATTCAGGGGTATCCTAATACCAATTCAGGGGAACCCAAATACAATTCAGGGGAACCCAAATACAATTCAGGGGAACCCAAATACAATTCAGGGGAACCCTAATACCAATTCAGGGGAACCCTAATACCAATTCAGGGGAACCCTAATACCAATTCAGGGGTACCCAAATACCAATTCAGGGGAACCCTAATACCAATTCAGGGGTATCCTAATACCAATTCAGGGGTATCCTAATACCAATTCAGGGGAACCCTAATACCAATTCAGGGGTACCCAAATACCAATTCAGGGGAACCCTAATACCAATTCAGGGGAACCCTAATACCAATTCAGGGGTACCCAAATACCAATTCAGGGGAACCCTAATACCAATTCAGGGGTACCCAAATACCAATTCAGGGGAACCCTAATACCAATTCAGGGGTATCCTAATACCAATTCAGGGGAACCCTAATACCAATTCAGGGGTATCCAAAAACCAATTCAGGGGAACCCTAATACCAATTCAGGGGAACCCTAATACCAATTCAGGGGTATCCAAAAACCAATTCAGGGGAACCCAAATACAATTCAGGGGAACCCTAATACCAATTCAGGGGTATCCTAATACCAATTCAGGGGTATCCTAATACCAATTCAGGGGAACCCTAATACAATTCAGGGGAACCCTAATACCAATTCAGCGGTATCCTAATACCAATTCAGGGGTATCCTAATACCAATTCAGGGGAACCCTAATACCAATTCAGGGGAACCCTAATACCAATTCAGGGGAACCCTAATACCAATTCAGGGGTATCCTAATACCAATTCAGGGGTATCCAAAAACCAATTCAGGGGAACCCTAATACCAATTCAGGGGAACCCTAATACCAATTCAGGGGTATCCAAAGACCAATTCAGGGCATCCAATGACCAGTCAATAACTTCTGCCATTGTTCTCACAAGTTACACTTTGAAAAATTTGCACTCCTGATATGACTCAAAACATTTGTTTATTTATTAAAAATTATACAACCAATGAAGGTTTGACATTATTTGCATGACATCGATGCATCTTTTGGACCCTCTGCACAATTAGATAAGAGGGAATTTGCTGAATCCAACAGCAAAGCATTCTCTGACACCTTTTGGAATGCACACTGAGGCAGATTTTTACCTGATTCCGGGAAGAGAGCCGAGGGGGGGAGGGGGTAAGGTTTTCAGGTGGGAAATCCGGAAGTGAAGTGAGCGCGTCGGAATCTGTGATCGCAACTTAATCAAAGCCAATTATTTTTCCTTCCAGGTTTCGTGTACTGCGCACCCACATGACTCGAACTGAAGTCCATTATTTAAATGGACAATTTTAAATAGTCACTTTGCCTCAGTATTTACCTCAGTAATTACATTAGAAGAGGGGATCACAAAAAGTATAAAGACATTTGAGATAGAAAGGGGAGAGAAAATTGATACACTAATCAAACTTAGAGAGGATAAAACCCCGGTCCGGAAGGATTACATCCGTGCATATTATAAGAAGTTAGGGAAGAGATAACAGAGGCACTATAACATATGTATAAAAATTCATTAGAAAAGGGAATAGTGCCAGACAGCTAATGTTAATTCCTATATTTAAAAAGAGAGATAGAACAAGTCCAGGGAACTATAGACCAGTTAGCTTAACGTCGGTGGTCAGAAAGATAATGGAATCTTTACTCAAAGATGTAACAGAAAATCATCTAGAAAATGAAAATATAATAAAGAATAATCAGCACTGATTTCAGAAGGGAAAGTCATGCTTGACCAACCTTACTGAATTCTTTAAAGACGTAACAGAAAGAGTAGACAAGGGTAATGCAGTGGATGTAATATATTTGGATTTTCAAAAGGCTTTCGATAAGATACCACACTGTAGACTCATGACTAAAGTCAGAGCATGTGGAGTCAGTGGACAGGTAGCAGAATGGATAGCAAGCTGGCCACAAAAGAGAAAACAGAGAGTAGGGGTCAATGGTAGCAACTTAAACTGGCAAAAGGTGGTGTTCCGCAGGGATCAGTGCTGGGACCACTGTTGTTCACAATTTACAGCAACGATTTGGACTCAGGAATCGGAAGTACAATTTCAAAATTTGCGGACGATGCGAAATTGGGGGAATAGTTAATACAAAGAGAGAATGTGTTAAAATGCAAGACGACATTAATAAACTTGCAAAATGGGCGTGTAATTGGCAAATTAATTTCAATATAGACAAGTGTGAGGTGGTGCATTTTGGTAGGAAGAATAAAGAGGCCACATACTGCTTGGATAATAAGATTCTAAATGGTGTAGAATAACAAAGGGATGTCAGGGTACAGATACACAAATTGTTAAAAGTAGCGACGCAGGTTAATAAGGCCATAAAAAAGGCAAACCAAGCACTAGTGTTCATTTCTAGAGGGATAGAATTGAAAAGCAGAGAAGTTATGTTAAACTTGTATGGAACCTTAGTTAGACCACACTTGGAATATTATAAAAAGGATATAGAGGCTTTGGAGAAGGTGCAAAAAAGATTCACAAGGATGATACCAGAACTGAGAGGATATACTTATCAGGAAAGACTAAACAGGCTGGGGCTCTTTTCTCTGGAAAAGAGAAGGCTGAGGGGTGACCTGTTGGAGGTCTTTAAGATAATGAAAATGTATGATAGGGTAGATGTAGAGAAAATGATTCCACTTGTGAGGAGTCCAAAGCTTGAAGCCATCAATATAAGATAGTCAATAATAAATGCACAGGGAATTCAGAAGAAACTCCTTTACTCAAAGAATGGTAAGATTGTGGAACGGACTACCACAAGGAGTAGTTGAGGCAAATAGCATAGGTGTGTTGAAGGGGAAGCTAGATAAGCACACGAAGGAGCTAGGAATCGAAGGATATACTGATAGGGGTAGATGAAGTAGGAAGGGAGGAGGCATTTGTGCAGTATAAACGCTGGCATAGTCCAGTTGGGCCAAATGGCCTGTTTCTGAGCTGTAAACTCAATGTAATGCAAAAATGGATTTTGCAGGAGAAAGGAGGAAATGCAGCAATGGATTCAAAGACAGCAAGGCCAGCACCCAGATTCACAGATAGTTCCCTTGAAGTACTCTTGGATACAGTGAGGACCAGGAGGGAAATAATTTACCCCAGCGATGGGAGGAAGAAACCTGGTTCTGCTACCAAGAAGGCGTAGCTGGAGATGGCACAGGTGAGCAGCAGGAACATTGTGCCCAGGTCTTGGCTGCAGTGCAGGAAGCGGTTTAATGATCTTGGTTTAATGGCCTGACCAGGTCAGGAAAAATGAATGCAGTTGCTGATTCGCCTACACCCTGTGTTCTACAACACCCCCCTCTCACTCTGTCTTACCAAGCGTACTCCATCACATTACTCCTCACACCCACTTAAGTTTCAGCAGCACCGATCCTTCACTTTCTATGTATCTCATCACATCCCCATGTATCCATTCACCACTGTCACTCATCCCAATCCTTATGCACTTGATGCACCTGTCTGATAGTCATCCTCACCCGGTGCATCCATCGGACGAATACGTGACCTTCAGTCACTCACAGGTCTATTCTTTTGTCACTTGTAGGAGAAGAGAGCGCAAAACGCAAGGGAGAGGGAGAGGGCTGGAGGTGGACCTCCTCAAATAGTACGGCTGACAGATGCAGAGAAGGCGGCCATGGAGATTAGTGGCACATATGCATCCCTCTCAATCGGAGATGTAGAGGCAGGGAACTCCCAGATGCCTGGTAACAGAATTTAAATGTCTTTCGCACACATGATGACTTTATTTCATCAATGACTGACTGCACTATGAGAAGACTGAGTATGGTGATTGCCAAGATTGCTACTTTAACATGATTAATTCATATCGCTTCCTTTTGTCTTCCTGGGCCTTGACGTGTTCAAGAACAATCATCAGAGATTAATGAAAACAACTCCATTGAGGAGCTCATTCCTTCCAAGGTTGCACCATCACAGGACATATAGCCATGCACCAGTTAGTTGGGTTGTCACCTGATGATTTACAACTCATAAGTGAGCATGAGCAGGCACTGGTGGCAGGGAGAGTCCGTGTCGGAGAGCTCTACGCAGCTGGACACAGATCTGAATGATGAGAATGAGAATGATTGAGGAACAGTTGCAACTTTGCAAGGTACTGGAAAATGTCCAACTCACGCTCTCCACAATAGCGGAGAGGATGGAGACGTCGACCTCCAACAGGAGTGGAATGTTGCCCTAGGTAATTGCGAGAATGTCTGCCATAGAGAGAGTGGCCGCCTCCATTGAGCTTCAAGCACGGCACTTGAATGAGTCTATGCAGGCTATGACCACGGCCATGCAGGAGATGCCTGCCACCTTAAACAGGATGACAGATTCCATATCCGTGGCCTTACAACACGTCACTGGTCTGCACCAACCTGCTCTCCAGCAGTGGAAGTGATGTCGCGCTCACCCAGGAGAGGGATGATGGCGAAAGTGGTCATGGAAGTGGGAACTCCACTCAAAGTGCTCCCACGTCTCACCCGTTGCCCCCCCGCCGACCCCCTCCAACCAAAACCCGACATGCTGCCTCCACTCCCAATGGCCAAGTCTCACAGGTGCAGGTGGAGCAGTCTTTGGCGGGGCCGTCACAGGCTGCAAAACCCAGAAGTCGTAGGCCAAAAGCATCTCAACAGTCAGGGCAGGGGTCTGAGCAGCCTGCCTCTATCACTGCTGAAGCCACAGGGGATGCACCACCTAGAGGCGGTAGGAAGCAAAAGTTCAAGAAATTGTGGTTCACCAAGGGTCTGCACATGGGTGTTGGAAGAAATGTTATGTTGTGATGTTTCCTTTTTTTAAAATTGGCACATAAATTTTATTGATCAGCGCCACTTCTATGTCTTGCCCATTATTGCATCCCGAGTGTGAATTTGCCCTTTCCCTTGCTTCAAGATGAATGCCAATACATGACACAACCCATTGGGTGGATGTGCAATGGGTGTACGCGTGGTTGAAGGACAGACATAATTCTCACCAGCTCTTATCTCACCTCCAGGGAGTCCTCCCAGATTAACTGATCATCCATCTCACCGTTGTTTGCGAAACCTTGTTGTGTGCAAATTGGCATCTGTGTTCGGCTGCACTTCAAAAGTAATTCCTTCATCAGCGTGTATCAGCTTTTTTATTTGAGTAGATCGCTGGGAGTGAGTTAAAAGGCACTCAAATGATGGAGGGGTGTGAAGTGCCTCGGGGCGTCCTGAGGACTTGAAAGCCACTATACAAATGGAAGTTCTTTCTTTCTTCTTTTCAATATGATTCATTCAGATTAACAGCCACAGCGTGATCCCAGCTGAGGTCGGCTACCTTGGCACAAATGGAGAGTTAAACCTGGGACTTTCCTGATCAGCATGTCTGAGTTCCACACTGGGCAGTACATTAACTGGAGGAGCTCTTGTTAACTCGTCCAGTATAATGATCACATAAACACTTGTTTGCATCACAGTGGCTGCTACAAAACAGGAGAAGTTTTGAGTAATTAAATTGGACAGATAATAACATTGTGTATAATATTACAGAAGAAGTGTTGTTTAAAGCAGCTGCAAAGAGCTGAGTGCAAAGGTGATTTAACAACCCACGTAAACATTACAATGATGGTTAACAATGTCATATAAACCCCTCCATCATTTGTGTGCCTTTTAACTCACTCCTAGCTATCTACTCAAATAAAAAAGTTGATACACACTGATGAAGATGGCTTTGTACAGGTAGGTCATGAATTCTATCTGAACTGGGGTTACACAGAATAAAAGTATTAATCCAGCTTTTGAGAAGATTTCTCCTGTATTTCAGATGCACACAGGAGATGTGCGCTCTGGTCGACATTTTATTCATTATAATCATGATGGTAAAACTATGTATTTACCTGCCACTGTGCCCCTTACTCTTCTCTGGTGATTTTCTATAGATGCAATGTGGTACTCTTGCACAGTGACACCTAGCTAATACCAGAACAATTAGAGAGGGTAGATCTGTCATTTAATTTCACAAAAGCACCATCAGATATGCCACAGATTGTCAATCTGAGTCTTCCGACATTTCTCATTGTGTTCTGAACATTGCACATCATTCATGCAAATACTGGTCATAATGGCTGGACTTCTTCACCCACAGTGGTTTGATGAAGGTGTTCCCCTTCCTCATGCATCCTTCCCTTCACCTTCTAACTCACTCGGTAAAGAGAATGCCACATTGCTCTCCCTCCTCCAGCAACAACGCTGCTCCTTATTTAGTGGAAGAGACATTTTTCTAAAGCTGGCGAGCGATGGAAAGGCTCCCCAGCCTGTCAAGCAGTAGTAGAATGCAGCAGCGATTTTTTTTCCCCCCCCGAAGGTGCGACACCTCAACAACAATAGCTTATGAAACCTATTGTGGCAAGTGAACTGGAGTATGAATTGAATGGAGAGGCTTGAGACGTGTGCCTATATTTCTCTTTAACCAGCCATTGGGAGCTGAGCTACAGCAACTCCAAGTATGCTCACACTGTATTTATAGGAACGTGCCTGCCTGCTGCTTTTTTTTTCCTCCTTATAGCAGCATGACCAAGATCAGTAACACTTTGCATGGAAGATTCATGGCTGAGTTGTTAAACCAAGGTCCTGTGCCGATGTGCCTGTTCAGGTGGAAGTGAATGATTGATCTGAATCAGAGTGCAGAGTTAACCTGGTGGCCTGGACATCATTACTCCCTCAACCAAAACCAGCAAAAATAGGATTTAATTTTTCATTCAGTGATGATTTTGGGATCTTACTCTGTACAAAATGATTGTCGTATTTGTTTATATAACAATAGTCACAGCACTTCAAAGTAATTAGTTGCATGTGATACATGTTGAAAGAAGTGATAGGTGTTATTTAAATACAAAGAAAGAAACAAGAAAGATCTTGCGTTTATACAGCGCCTTTTGCAACCTCTGGACGTCCCAAAGCACTTTAGAACCAATGAAGCACTTTTGAAGTGTAGTCAACGTTGTAATGTAAGAAACACGGCAGCCAATTTGTGCACTGTAAGGTCCCACAAACAGCAATGAAATAAATGACCAGATAATCTGTTTTAGTGTTGTTAGTTGAGGGACAAAGGTAAACGTAACATTCTAAATTTGCACAAGGCACCATTGGAAATACTTTTGACCCAACTTCTACTCAGCAATCACCAATAAAATGACCACTTTACTTAATTAAACTGATAAACTAAATGCTTTCAACCGTAAACAAAATTCTCTGCTCATTAGACTTTAACCCAGAATTGATTTATAAACTGCCTGATGTGCAACGGAGTAAAACTAATTAATAATATTGTTCCCAAAATTCATTTAAAAACTGCAACTGAGAGAATATCCGTTAACAAAGGCCCATAAATTAATTAAAACGTTGTTAAGCTGTAGGACTGAATTTGATTGATTGTAATACCAATGATAACATACAAAACTGTACATGTGTCATCAGAGATTCATAAGAGGAGCTCTGTACTATGAATAACTTTTCATAACACGTCATAAACACTGAAATAGAAAGACACAGACCCTGAAATTCTGAGAGATCCACTCTGCCGGCATAAGTGCGGTAGAATGTGACTCCCATTCACCTGTAGACTGAACCATAGACCCATCCCAAATCATGGGCTGGGTTATTTCCATAATTGGGTAGCAGGTGTCTGGACACGGGCAACACAGGCACCTGCCCTGACTGACCTAAGGAAAATTGGAGTCGTACCAAGATCCATAAAGGGCCAAAGGCAAATTGCCAAAGTTATTCCTGAATTCCCCAAAGGGAGAAAAGGCCAGTAATTTAAGATAATCAATTGGTACTGGGTTTGATTACCTTTGCCACTGATCCTTCTGGAGACGTTGAAAGGTCCAGTACAAGACCTCAGTCAACTCTCAGCTGGTGTAGGTTCCACTGAGCCCAGAAAGAGCGTAATGGGCCGTATTCCTGGGGTAGCCTGCGAAGTGCTCCAGACACACACCCACGACCCATGTCTGGACATAGCTGGGGTGGGGATTTGCCCCCGCTCACCAAATAGAATTTGGGTCAGATTGTACATGGGGCAGAAAGTGGCAGAACCGGATTCCTTCTCAAAATTTGCCCCCCCTCGTGGGTTGTCCTGCCGTAAACCCTCCCTGGCCACTGGAATTTTGCTTTCGAGAGTACAATGACCAATCATTCAAGAGTGATCAATACTGTAGGTGACAATATTGACAGGCTGTAGATTTTAAGAATATAAAAATGTAGGTCTTTATTTTCTACTTGGCCAGAATTAGGCAGCGTTGGGCACTGATCCTGTGTATGTCTCCATTAACATCATCTCGGGGAGTTTATGGCATTGGAAATGCCTGTGCTTGGGAGCTTGCCTTGCTGATGGATGAATCCCTGGTACTGCAAGATTTAAAGGCCTAGAGAGGCAAAAGCTTCCCCAAAAAAATGGCAGGTGGTGGCAAACAGAGTCAATACCATGAGTGACATACCACATACCTGGAAGCAGCCTGGATGAGTCCATGTATCATGTATATATGGAGCGTGAGAGGTTGCAGCCCCTGTTCCATTATTTGAAGGGGCTGCTCCTCAACTTCTGGCTCCACTTCAGTCCCACGCTGCTGATCTTTGGCCACTCAGTGCAGAGGGGGGCGGGCAAGTCGGAGGACCTCCTCGTGGGTCTGCTCCTGGGCCTGGCCAAAGCGGCCATTCACAAGTCCAGGTTGGACGCGGCCCATGGGGATGGTGGCTCTGGCGTCTGCCTCTCTTACGCAGCTTTGTCCCCCCAGGGAGACCCCGGAGAAAGAGCACACAGTGCCCGTCGGTACACTTGAGGCCTTCCACGACTGGTGGGTACCACAGGGGCTGGAATGTGTACTGGACGCTGGAAATAATATTATTTAATTTGATAAGTTTCCTTTGTCTGTTGTATTATTTAGGTTACATCGAGAGTACAGCACACAGACAGGCCATTCGGCCCAACTGGTCTATTCTGGCGTTTATGCTCCACACGAGCCTCCTCCCTCCCGACTTCATCTAACCCAAACATACCCTTCTATTATTAGTTGTGCCCCTCTAAAAAGGGGGCACTTTTTGTTAGATTATTTTGGTTGAGGACACTGGGGTAACCCATTGTCTCTTTAAGGGTTTAATAAAAAGAGGCACATATGGAAGCAATGTTGAAATGACCTTATTCGGGCAGCCAAGCAAAGAAACTACACCCTTGTATTCCATTAATTCAAAGTACTAAGCATTGACTTTAGTGCTACTAACAAGTGTTTCTGAAACAAGCATTAGCCCAACATGACAAAATCTTTTAACAGTTCTGTTCTGGTTTCCAATTCTCTTGATTAGAATCAAATACTCGGCTTAACAAAAACCTTGTAGTTGAAGATGCTGTGGGAACATAATGGAAATACATTTAAAACTTGTGACCATTGATCTGTTCAGAGGCCTGGACTAAAATCCAGAGTCATGAGTTCAAATCCCGCCACGGCAGCTGGCGAATTTAAATTCAATTAATTAATTAAATTCAATTAATTAAAATTAAAAATTAAAAAATAAAAAATCTGGAATTAAAATACTAGTATCAGTAATGATGGCCATGAAACTACCGGATTGTCGTAAAAACCCATCTGGTTCACTGATGTCCTTTAGGGAAGGAAGCCTGCCGCCCTTACCCGGTCTGGCCTATATGTGACTCCAGACCCACAGCAATGTGGTTGATTCTTAATTGCCCTCTGAAATGGCCTAGCAAGCCACTCAGTTGTAAAATCTCGCTACGAAAAGTCATAATAAGAATAAAACCGGACGGACCACCCGGCATCGGACCACTAGGCACCGGACACGACAACGGCAAAACACCAAGCCCAGTCGACCCTGCAAGGTCCTCCTTACTAACATCTGGGGACTTGTGCCAAAATTAGGAGAGCTGTCCCACAGACTAGTCAAGCAACAGCCTGACATAGCCATACTCACAGAATCATATCTTTCAGCCAACGTCCCAGACTCTTCCATCACCATCCCTGGGTATGTCCTGTCCCACCGGCAGGACAGACCCACCAGAGGTGGCGGTACAGTGATATACAGTCAGGAGGGAGTGGCCCTGGGAGTCCTCAACATTGACTCTGGACCCCATGAAATCTCATGGCATCAGGTCAAACATGGGCAAGGAAACCTCCTGCTGATTACCACCTACCGTCCTCCCTCAGCTGATGAATCAGTCCTCCTCCATGTTGAACACCACTTGGAGGAAGCACTGAGGGTAGCAAGGACACAAAATGTACTCTGGGTGGGGGACTTCAATGTCCATCACCAAGAGTGGCTCGGTAGCACCACGACTGACCGAGCTGGCCGAGTCCTGAAGGACATAGCTGCTAGACTGGGCCTGCGGCAGGTGGTGAGCGAACCAACACGAGGGAGAAACTTACTTGACCTCGTCCTCACCAATCTACCTGTCGCAAATGCATCTGTCCATGACAGTATTGGTAGGAGTGACCACCGCACAGTCCTCGTGGAGATGAAATCCCGTCTTCGCACTGAGGACACCATCCAACGTGTTGTGTGGCACTACCACCGTGCTCAATGGGATAGATTCAGAACAGATCTAGCAGCTCAAAACTGGGCATCCATGAGGCGCTGTGGGCCATCAGCAGCAGCAGAATTGTATTCCAGCACAATCTGTAACCTCATGGCCCGGCATATTCCTCACTCTACCATTACCAACAAGCCAGGGGATCAACCCTGGTTCAATGAGGAGTGCAGAAGAGCATGCCAGGAGCAGCACCAGGCGTACCTAAAAATGAGGTGCCAACCTGGTGAAGCTACAACTCAGGACTACATGCATGCTAAACAGCGGAAGCAACATGCTATAGACAGAGCTAAGCGATTCCACAACCAACGGATCAGATCAAAGCTCTGCAGTCCTGCCACATCCAGTCGTGAATGGTGGTGGACAATTAAACAACTAACGGGAGGAGGAGGCTCTGCAAACATCCCCATTCTCAATGATGGCGGAGTCCAGCACGTGAGTGCAAAAGACAAGGCTGAAGCGTTTGCAACCATCTTCAGCCAGAAGTGCCGAGTGGATAATCCATCTCAGCCTCCTCCCGATATCCCCACCATCACGGAAGCCAGTCTTTGGCCAATTCGATTCACTCCACGTGATATCAAGAAACGGCTGAGTGCACTGGATACAGCAAAGGCTATGGGCCCCGACAACATCCCAGCTGTAGTGCTGAAGACTTGTGCTCCAGAACTAGCTGCGCCTCTAGCCAAGCTGTTCCAGTACAGCTACAACACTGGCATCCACCCAACAATGTGGAAAATTGCCCAGGTATGTCCTGTCCACAAAAAGCAGGACAAATCCAATCCGGCCAATTACCGCCCCATCAGTCTACTCTCAATCATCAGCAAAGTGATGGAAGGTGTCGTCGACAGTGCTATCAAGCGGCACTTACTCACCAATAACCTGCTCACCGATGCTCAGTTTGGGTTCCGCCAGGACCACTCGGCTCCAGACCTCATTACAGCCTTGGTCCAAACATGGACAAAAGAGCTGAATTCCAGAGGTGAGGTGAGAGTGACTGCCCTTGACATCAAGGCAGCATTTGACCGAGTGTGGCACCAAGGAGCCCTAGTAAAATTGAAGTCAATGAGAATCAGGGGGAAAACTCTCCAGTGGCTGGAGTCATACCTGGCACAAAGGAAGATGGTAGTGGTTGTTGGAGGCCAGTCATCTCAGCCCCAGGGCATTGCTGCAGGAGTTCCTCAGGGCAGTGTCCTTGGCCCAACCATCTTCAGCTGCTTCATCAATGACCTTCCCTCCATCATAAGGTCAGAAATGGGGATGTTCGCTGATGACTGCACAGTGTTCAGTTCCATTCGCAACCCCTCAGATAATGAAGCAGTCCGAGCCTGCATGCAGCAAGACCTGGACAACATCCAGGCTTGGGCTCATAAGTGGCAAGTAACATTCGCGCCAGATAAGTGCCAGGCAATGACCATCTCCAACAAGAGAGAGTCTAACCACCTCCCCTTGACATTCAACGGCATTACCATCGCCGAATCCCCCACCATCAACATCCTGGGGGTCACCATTGACCAGAAACTTAACTGGACCAGCCATATAAATACTGTGGCTACGAGAGCAGGTCAGAGGCTGGGTATTCTGCGGCGAGTGACTCATCTCTTGACTCCCCAAAGCCTTTCCACTATCTACAAGGCACAAGTCAGGAGTGTGATGGAATACTCTCCACTTGCCTGGATGAGTGCAGCTCCAACAACACTCAAGAAGCTCGACACCATCCAAGATAAAGCAGCCCGCTTGATTGGCACCCCATCCACCACCCTAAACATTCACTCCCTTCACCACCGGCGCACTGTGGCTGCAGTGTGTACCATCCACAGGATGCACTGCAGCAACTCGCCAAGGCTTCTTCGACAGCACCTCCCAAACCCGCGACCTCTACCACCTAGAAGGACAAGGGCAGCAGGCGCATGGGAACAACACCACCTGCACGTTCCCCTCCAAGTCACACACCATCCCGACTTGGAAATATATCGCCGTTCCTTCATTGTCGCTGGGTCAAAATCCTGGAACTCCCTTCCTAACAGCATTGTGGGAGAACCGTCACCACACGGACTGCAGCGGTTCAAGAAGGCGGCTCACCACCACCTTCTCGAGGGCAATTAGGGATGGGCAATAAATGCCGGCCTTGCCAGCGACGCCCACATCCCGTGAACGAATAAAAAAAAAAAAAATTGTAAGAGGTGTCTGACCCACGAGTACCTGTTTAATTAGGTCATTAGAAGTGTTGGAAGTTCCAAACTTAACATAAACTGATGAAGATCATCATTCGGGGTTTCCACAATACATTGAGTAGTGTGCATAATTATTTAAAATGTTGCAAAAATTGCTCCAGGATTCAACATAATCAGATATCACATTAAGAGGGATTGTACTTATTTCGAGATACTGAAAGACTAAACAACTAGAGAGATTGCATACCCACACTTGGCGACATAATCGAGCCTTGGAAAATTCATCATATAATGCTGTGAGCCATTCTACGAATATAGGCTGGTATGTTATGAAACTGTAACCATAGCAACAAACACTCTGGACCTAGCAGCAATATTTAGCAAAACCTTCTAAATCTAACTCAAGTCTGTTGGGTTATTGTTTAATTGCAAAATGAGCCTTCTCAATGTTGATTAGATTTAATATACTCATTCACAACAGCCATGTTGAGATTTTTATTGAACTGCACAGTGAAATGTTTGTGAGCTATCTTATGAAAACAATGTCATTAGATTTCACCCAGTTTATTAAATACTTGCAGCTCAGCTGAAGAATTGATTCACCTGAAACTTCTGTCCAGCAACTGTAACCAGTGGAATTAACAGATGAACAATGGATGAAGGCAACATTTTAATGATCTGATGCAAATATTAATCATCCACATCCTATATCTAGAATTTTGCCTGGATTCGGGCAATGGATAATTTTACAAGATATTACGTGAAGAAATTATGTATTGAAAGTGAAAATGACAATGCCGAGTGAAGATAGTTCGCTCATCAAAGGCACATTGAAAGTCCTTCAGTTTTAAATAAAATTCTCCAGCACACATTATAGGTGCTGATCCAATGTTAGCACAATTCATGGGGTAAATGCCTATGTGTGCTTCAAAAGCAAACCTTGTAATCCCATCAAATGATCCTTCCCTTTCTCGCATACAATGTAATCTTGCTTCCCTTGCCAGTCGATCAGCAGAGCTCAATCAAATCAAAAAGGGGGCACAATTACTTTCCGTCAATGGTATCCAGGAGCACGTGCCACCAGAGGAAGGCAAACGCTCTGCTGAAACCGTAAAATCAGCAACACTGTAAGGTGTTAACTTCTGCCTTGTTTGAAGGACTGGTTCTAAGCAATTATGACTGGGACTTATCACCTGATTCTCTTTATTTGTGTTCAGCGCTGCCATCAAAGTACTGAGCAAAGTCCAATGGATTTGCACTCATCATGGCAAATATCATCAGATTCTTGGTAATTATTGTAACCTAAACCTCTGTCTTTCAATGGGACCTTGGAGATAGCTAGGTATACACACCGTGCACAAATCTGCAAAACTGTGTCCCTTGGACGAGTGGCAAACCGGCTTCCCTCAAGGGATCCAGTCAGGGAATTGCTGCAGCTCCACTGCCTGACAATCTTCTTACTGCAGGTCTCGGCTGCAGCTCACACCCGAGGCTGCTGCTTCATTCCAGGGGCGGACACTGTGCGATAGACTGTGCAGAGTAGCAGCAGCAGGTAGGAGCTGCAGCCGAGACTGCCGGGTAGATCAACAAAGAGGGTGACTTCCTCTGAAAACAAGGGGTTAGAGGGGGGAAACGTGAAGTGGGAAAGTTCTGTTGCGAAAGGGAAAGTAATGGTTGAGGTAGTGATGGTCCAATTGCTCTCTTGAGTATGGATAAAGCCAGACTTATTTTTTCCTATAAATTTATAGAGTGAAAATCTATCAATTGTGAAGTTTAAAAGTATTTTTTTAGTGCAAACATATTTTTTTTGGCTAGCATGCCTGGACCATTTTAAAAATGTGTACATCAGTGAGTGGGGGAGGGAGTTGGCAGCATTTGGAAATGATATGTACAATTCTAAATTCACTGCCTACAACTCTGGGTGGGACATCACCTGTCCTATTGCGGTACTGCAACAAATAGAAATAACATTACAGAAAACAAAAGCAAAAAAAACATACACAGTTAGTGTGACTATTTACTGGAAGGTGGCGATTACAAATGGCACTTTTAAACTTTGCTGGTTGAAATTTGCATATTTTCATTCACACAAATCAACATGACTGGTGGAAAATGCCAACCTGAACTGGTGGCAGTATTTCGAACAGTAATCTACTCCCACTGGCATCAGGGGATATGATCACACGTCACAATCCATTTACCAGGTCAGTTGGCAAAAAACACTGTCTTAGCATCTTCTCTGATAATTTCAAAACAGTATTCATATGAATGGTCAATATCTTACATACTCAAAAATCCCTTCTTTAATAAGATCATTCCCAAAGGGAGGAAAAACTTAGTGTGTAAGAACAAATTCATCTCCAACATTTTTATTGAATGACCCATTTTCTTTGTTTTATCCCCCTTCTAACATTATGAGCAACTCATCACTTCAGGAGAAAAAAAAACTTCCTGATTGAAAGCCATAGCAAAAAAACCAAAAGAGCCCTGACAATCTGCATATTGCCAGCTGTCCAAACAGAATGGTTAATGTGAGATTACTCCCTGTTATCGCTTTGCAGCTATCTACAAAGGCAATCTGTAGCGAAAGCTCTTGATTGGGCATAATGAGCAAACTGTTGCAGCTTTAATTGATTGTCTTGCATGATCTCCACAAATTGCAAAGCAGCATCCCTAGTTAAAGCACCAATCACCTGGGCCTGTTATCCCTGATATAAATTGCCCAGATTGCCTTCCCCAAGTATCGTTTCTTCTCCACAGGGTTTAGATGTATCAGCTCTTGTTTGAAGGACACTAGGTTCAATGATTGCTATGTGGATTCATTGAACGTGGTTTGCATCAGATTGGATATCTGGATTCTGAGAAAGAGTTTATATACAGGGACTCAAGGGCCTAGATATTCTGATCACTTCAGTTTAATGCTACTGGTAACCCTTCTGTGTTAAATAGCACACCAGTAGGGTTAAAGGAACGCCAATCATAAAATCTGGGCTAAATTGTTCTTGGGACACCCTTTAGAGTTTACCTATTCTGGTGGTGCGGATAACTGAAAAAGGAATGGGCTTATTGGACCAAACTGCCTTTTACTGTTCATTACAATTCTTATTATGGGAGGAAATGATTTCTGAACACCTCCCACTGGGCAATGCCAGCATGAGATTATTATGCAGGAAAGTAAAGGAGAAAGAATAATATTGTTTGAGGACAAAGGCTAGATCAATGAGTTGCGTTAATGTCTGGCCAAATTAAATGTTATGAATAATAAATTTTACATTGTTATTTGGTATGTAAATCTAATGTAATACATTTTATAATAAGCATAATTATTTCAGGCTAGTGACCTCAGGTGAGGTAAATGTCTAATTTTGTATTAACAAAGTGGCTTAATGTTTCTCAAAATAATTAATAATTTATGAAAGTTGTTTCAGTTCTGACCGAACGATAAAAAGGTCCTAATTTGGCAGAATTTACCTGTGAGCTTTTGATTCATACCGAGACACCGTATAATGTAATAAAGTGTGTAAATATTTTCAGAAAAGTTCCATTGTCATCATTTGGACACTAGGGGTAGATTTTTTCTCTTTTGTGCTTGGATGTTAAATAATCCCCTGGGCAGAGTATATCGAGGAAAATCTCAGGGGGCTGATCATATGCCCGTAACAGAGCATGCTTGATTTATCCATTCATTAATTTAATTGGAAGCAAACGCCTCTGTTACGGGCACAAGCTTTTGATCACCTGTCCTAATGTCTCCTCCTTTGGCTTGGCGTCAATTTTTTTCTCTGTGCTCCTGTGAAGGACCTTGGGACATTTCACTATGTTAAAAAGGTGTCATATAAATGCAAGTTGTTGTTGTTGTGTGATTCTCCTTTTGAAATCTCAACTATTTTCACTTTCTTAGAGTTTTAAAGCAGTAAAAAATATTCAGGCAGCTTTGAATAAGATGACAGCTTGATGTGTAGCCCGTTGGAGAAGCCAACCTCATGGATTTCCACTGGCCTTGAGGATAAGAAATATCAAAATATTTCTGGCCCAGTTTATAACAAACATAACATTTCAAGAAAAGGAAGTCGCATTCTAATAAGACAGAGGAGAACGTGGAGAATTAGTGGCCCCGATTTTAATCTGGAGCAGGAATCGGGCAGGCGAACGCCAAGCGCCCTTGACCTGGGCAGCATAAGGAGCGGCCGATTTTAACTTCCGAGCCCACTCTCATGCCCCCTGATCAGTTGCCTGCCCAAAACAAGTGGGAAGCAGCAGCTGGCCAGCAGGCGGGAGCTGATATTAGGGTGGTAAGTGGCTGCCAGCCGGCACCAAAGGGCTAGTTGCCAGAGAAAGGTAAAGAATGGGGAGGTTTTGCGTTCAGGAAGGGGCCCAGGGCAGAAAAGGCCTAAACCTTCCTTGTGGGTTCTGGGGGAGGTGCCACAGGTAAATTGAAATATTTTTTTTTTTTAAATCTTACCTGTTTGGATCTCTTCTGGATCCTCTCCCTGCGATTTTCACCTGGTGGGAAAGCCACAATGGCTTCCCGACTCAGGCCAATGGTTAAAAATGTGGGTGTGGGCCGATTATGTCATCGGGCTCCAATCTGCATATTTAAAGAAGAACTCCACCGGCTTCAGGTGGCGTTCTTGTCGCCAACTTAGCAAAGCAGGTTAAATTCAAGGCAGCAGGATCAGTGCGGGATGTTGGTGGGTCTATCATACAGCTGATTTTAACTGCTCGTCCACCTGCCAGGCCAGTAGGGTTAAAATCACGCCGAGAATGTTCCTTTTGTTTGAGAAGTTACAGGTCAAAAAGTGGAGGCAACGGAGGGTCACCATTGACCAGAAACTTAACTGGACCAGCCACATAAATACTGTGGCTACAAGAGCAGGTCAGAGGCTGGGTATTCTGCAGCGAGTGACTCACCTCCTGACTCCCCAAAGCCTTTCCACCATCTAAAAGGCACAAGTCAGGAGTGTGATGGAATACTCTCCACTTGCCTGGATGAGTGCAGCTCCAACAACACTCAAGAAGCTCAACACCATCCAGGACAAAGCAGCCCGCTTGATTGGCTCCCCATCCATCACCCTAAACATTCACATCTTCACCACCGGCGCACCGTGGCTGCAGTGTGTACCATCCATAGGATGCACTGCAGCAACTCGCCATGGCTTCTTCGATAGCACCTCCCAAACCCGCGACCTCAACCACCTAGAAGGACAAGGGCAGCAAGCACATGGGAACAACACCACCTGCACGTTCCCCTCCAAGTCACACACCATCCCGACTTGGAAATATATTGCCGTTCCTTCATCGTCACTGGTCAAAATCCTGGAACTCCCTTCCCAACAGCACTGTGGGAGAACCTTCACCACACGGACTGCAGTGGTTCAAGGAGGCAACTCACCACCACCTTCTCAAGGGCAATTAGGGATGGGCAATAAATGCTGGCCTTGCCAGCGACGCCCACATCCCATGAACAAATAAAAAAAACCAGTCAAGATCTAGCTGAGGAAGTTCCCTGTCATCCAGTCATGGTGGATTATGAGAATAGACTAGCGAACAACATAAAAGGGAAACCAAAAGTCTTCTACAGACATGTTAATAGTAAACGGGTAGTAAGATGAGGGGTAGAGCCGATTGGGGACTGTAAAGGAGATCTACTCATGGAGGCATAGGGCATGGCTGAGGAACTAAATGAGTACTTTGCATCTGTCTTTACCAAGGAAGAAGATGCTGCCAGAGTCTCGGTAAAGGAAGATATAGTTAAGATATCTTCTATGGATGGGCTAAAAATTGATAATGAAGAGGTACTAGAAAGGCAAGCTGTACTTAAAGTAGATAAGTCACCCGGTCCGGATGGGATGAACCCTAGGATGCTGAGGGAAGTAAGGGTGGAAATTGCGGAGGTACTGGCCATAATCTTCCAGACATCCTTAGATATGGGGGTAGTGCCAGAGGACTGGAGAATTGCAAATGTTACACCCTTGTTCAAAAAAGGGTGTAAAGTTAAACCCAGCAACCATAGGTGAGTCAGTTTAACCTCGGTGGTGGGGAAACTTTTGGAAATGATAATCCAGGACAGAATTAACAGTCGCTTGGACAAGTGTGGATTAATTAGAGAAAGCCAGCACGGATTAAAAGCAAATCTTGTTTAACCAACTTGATAGAGTTTTTTGATGAGGTAACTGAGAGGGTAGATGAGGGCAATGCAGTTGATGTGGTGTATATGGATTTTCAAAAAGTGTTTGATAAAGTGCCACATGGTAGGTTTGCTATTAAGATTGTGGCCCATGGAATAGAGGGGACAATAGCAACATAGATACTGAATTGGCCAAATGACAGGAAACAGAGACTAGTGGTGAATGGTTGTTTTTCGGACTGGAGGAAGGTGTAAATTGGTGTTCCCCAGGGATCGGTGCTGGAACCACTGGTTTCTTGATAATATATTAATGACTTGGACTTGGAGAATAAAGCACAATTTCAAAATTTGCAGATGACACAAAACTTGGAAGGGAAGTAAACAGTGAGGAGGATAGTAATAGACTTCAAGAGGATATAGACAGGCTGGTGGTATGGGCAGACACGTGATAGATGAAGTTTAACATGGAAAAATACGATGCAAATGAGGAGAGGCAATATAAACTAGAGGGCACAATTCTAAAAGGGGTGGAGGAACAGAGGGATCTGGGGGCATATGTACACAAATCGTTGAAGGTGGCAGGGCAGGGGGAGAAAGTGGTTAAAAAGCATACAGGATCCTGGGCTTTACAAATAGAGGCATAGATTACAAAAGCAAAGAAGTCATGATGAACCTTTATAAAACACTGGTTTGACCACAACTGGAGTATTGTGTCCAGTTCTGGGCACTGCACTTTAGGGAGGATGTGAAGGCCTTGAAGAGGGTGCAGAGGAGATTTACTAGATTGATTCCAGGGATGAGGGATTTAAATTACGTGGATAGACTGGAGAAGCTGGGGTTGTTCTCCTTGGAACAGAGAAGGTTGAGAGGAGATTTGATAGAGGTATTCAACATCATGAAGGATCTGGATAGAGTAGATAGAGAGAAACTGTTCCCATTGGCGGAAGGGTCAAGAACATAGATTTAAGGTAATTGACAAAAGAACCAAAGGTGACATGAGGAAAAACTTTTCACGCAGCGAGTGGTTATGATCTGGAATGCACTGCCCGAGGGGGTGGTGGAAGCAGATTCAATCATGGCCTTCAAAAGGGAACTGGATAAGTACTTGAAACTAAAAAATATGCAGGGCTATGGGGATAGGGCAGTGGGACTAGCTGGATTGCTCGTGCATAGAGCCGGCATGGACTCGATGGGCTGAATGGCCTCCTTCCATGCTGCAACCTTTCTATGATTCTATGACTCTATAAATCTGTAATGACATAGAAACAGGAGTATGCCATTCTGCCCCTCGATCCTGTTCCACCATTCAATTCGATCATGCCTGACCTCTTTCTTAACTCCATCTACCCGCCTTGGTTCTGTAACCTGAAAACCCTATCAATCACAGTTTTGAAATTTTCAATTGACCCCCAGCCTCAACAGGTTTTTCGGGGAGAGAGTTCCAGATTTCCACTACCCTTTGTGTGAAGAGGTGCTTCCTGATGTCACCCCTGAACAGCCGAGCTCTAAATCACAAGTTGACTCACTGCAGGTGCGTCTCGGCTACTGTAGACCTGAATAGTTTTGGCAAAATACAGTAAAACATTGAACTAATAATTAATCAGAATCAAGTTTACCTCCCAGCATATTGCAAAATAGTAAAAGTCAATGTGTATGGTTAATCATTTTATTTAAATTTAAGGTTCCTTGAAATTCTAATTATAACATAAGTAGGCTCTCCCTTGTCAAGGCAAGCATAATGATCATTATGTAAGTGTTATTGCAGTGAAGCCGTCTGCCACACACATACAGATAATGAGACAGATATAATATTAAGTGGTCTCCAATGTGTCAGCAATCAGAATGATGCAAAATAGTTAGCTCATTCACCCCATTAGCAGCATCTGCTCTGTCACTCAATCCATGGACGATTATTAGTTTTGGATTGGGAATGATTAAAGCATAGTTCAAATTACAACAACAAATACATTTAAGTTATGTCAGGAGTGTGGAACTCTCTTTTTAGAGCCTTGTTGTATCCAATTATTAAACTGCAGTTTGTGAGATTCCTCTGTTATAGTCAATGTGTGCTGCTGTTAAATTTTCATTGCATATTGAGTTATGTTGAAAAATAAAACATTTACCACCTGCTGCTCACACTGATTGCAGCAAAATTTACAACAGTACTCCTAAATCCCATTTCAGCTCTGCTATTTACTCCAAAGAATGGAGATGTGCAGAATTTCTATTTTTTTCTGGCTGCGAAGCTGTTTTGTGCTGCCCACCTCGAACTCCCCTGATACCTTTGCAGCAAAAAGAATTGGAAAAGAATGAAAGATGCACAAAAAGAAAGGTTCATGCCTATAATGTTTTTCAAATAATGTCGGCTTGTTCCTTGCCGAGTGAGTTTCTATTTTCAAGGCATGCCATCGTACAGAAATCTTAAAAAGGAGCAAATGGCATTCGCCATAGGAAAGGACGGCAATTTGGAGGGGAAAAGGGCCAGAATTTGATGGCAAAATAACGTCGAGTCTAATGTGCCGTTATTAATGTCTAAATCGTCCAGCAAATTGTGGCGAGGAAGAGATACCCCGTGAGTTATGACCACCACAAATTGCTGTTTGGTTTGCACCGCTCCACTGTCAGCCTCATGATAATGGCAGCTCGCCCTTAACCTCTCCGGGATTTTCTGGAAATTGCTGTATTTGCGCATTAATTGACAATAAAACTCGCCTCAGCCAGTTAGGGCTGGTACCTAACAGCGTAAGTACCCTTTTAATGAGGAGATTTGTGTTCCTGCAATGCCACTCAACCTCTCCAGCCCAGAAAGGGAATAATTGAAACTGTGGAGTCTTATTCCTGCAGGTAGTAAATTGTTCTTAGAGATTTTACATTTTTAAATGTTTTTCTTTCTGTCCCTTTTTCGTACCTCTCTAAATTCAATCTTTCTTTCCCTCTCTTTATTCCTCTTTCTGTACCTGATCTGACTCTAATTCATCCTATTTATTTCTCCGTCGTTCCTCTGTTTCTTTCTCAATCCTTAAATCTCATCGGTTAAGGGGATAGACCGTTGGTCCTGTCATTCACTAAGGTCCCAAATGCCCCGTTGCCCTCGCCTCACTGTTATCAGCTCACACTTCCAGCAATTTGCAGTGCAAAATTTTTTTTGAGCTGAAGGACGAGGGAAAAAGTCTGATGGGGCAAGCCTCGAGATGCCCCGCTCCAGCAAATTCTGGGCCTCTGAAACACCATAATGCATCCTCAAGAGGCCAGCAGATTAGCATGGACACAGGCCTGGTTGCAGGTGATCTTTTCAGGCAGGTGATCATTCACTGGAAGTGATGCACGCGTTGGATAAGCTCAGAAGATGCAAAGGACAAGATTGCAAAGCAAAAATTGATGCATCAATGAAAGATAGGTCAACTGACAAAAAAGAATTTTGAAAAACCCTTGACAGTAATAAGAATGAAAAGTAAATGGGTTTAAATTTTAATGCTTTCTCCTCCCACCAACAGCTCAGTGGGTAAATACATATGTGGCATGGTATTGAGCTTTACTAACAAGAAAGGCCTCAGGTAGAAGCTTAGGCCCATACTGAATTAGCTGGTCTTAGCCAGGGTAATGATAGAGGTACTATCATTAACTTCAGTACATGAACAAAAGAAGTGGATATGATGTGGTTCCCTATTCTTTAATAGCTCACTGGTAGTACAATTACCCACAGATTCATCCTTCAACCAACATCATCAAAGCAGACTAACTGGTCATTCATCTCATTGCTGTTTAGGTTCATGCGATACTGGCGACAAAAGCCATAAATTAGGCCGCTGTGCTCCCTGATCCTCCAGTGGCAAATCTGCTGGAAAAATAATTAGAATACGCTGCAGCGAGCATAGCGGTGGATTGGGAGCGGTGCGGCCAACGTCCGATACACATACGAGTTACCGGGGCCCAACACAGAACGGAACAACAGCTTATTTAATGTTTCCATTATAGGAAGAACCAAACAATTTGTGCAGGTTTCCCACTTTCACATTTAAAAATTGATCAGTATAAATGGAATTAGTTTTTTTCTTATTTTGCTTATAATTAGGTCGGCACGAATGGGCACCAGCCGACTAAAACAAGGGCCGTTCATTGTTAATCACAAATCCCAGTGTCTGAGTAATCTCACTTCTGATAGACTGGCTTGTTAGTAAGTAGCTGGTTGCTTTATTTTGAACAAAGTTATGACATTAAAGTAAGGCTGGTTTGATAAAGACTGAAGCTATAATCTCCTGGCACATGTAACCCACACCTCCATATAATACTGGTTTACTTCACTCCCATTCTATCACAAACAGGGTTATCGTATCGACCTAACTCAGGGTTACAGTATGCCTAACGCTTTATTGGTCGAATGCTGGAAGTTCAATTATTACAAACTGCACTTCTAACAAAGATCGAATGTATTTGATAAAATTGTTAAAACTTCCTTTCTTGATAATAAAATGGACTATTATGAAAGTAGATCCCTCTAACCCACACTGAACACTGTCAGGAAGCCTTTGCATCTCCCATTACTAGAATTACGTTTTTAAATAAATCAGTGCAATCCCTCGACATTTAAAGTAATCAGGTTGTTCCAAAATAGCTCCATTTGAGTATAACTCTCCTTCAACATTTTAGACCCAGGGAATTTTATTTATTGGGAACTTCAGGCAAACTGTGTGAAAACCTGCTGAGCAATTGAATACTTTACTGATTTTGAGGCCTCCAGTGCCATTCTGTAATGGTCTAAGTGGCTGTGGCGATCACAGTGGTGTTAAATCAGCAAACTCGATCTCTCCATTGATTTTAATGCTGGGGCGGAGCTTTGATGCTGTTCAACTTTTTCGGTGAGGGTCTCTGTGGAGCAGAGCAAATGTTCCAGCAAATTATGGCATACATAATGACATAAGTCACTCACACCATAAATGCCTGGAATCTCTGCACCAAAATAATGCTGTACGCCATACATGCGCCATTACTATGGTGCAAGTTTACAGCAAATTCAGGCCCTAGTATTTAGATGTTGTAACTCACAATTATCGCTCAAATTTTAAAACTGTCATGTTGTTCTGATTACAAAATAATACTATATGCTTGAACTGATTTGTTAAACAAAGGTTGTCCCATTCTATCAATCAAATTTAAATTCAGTGCTTCTAGAACGGATACTTAGTGAAAGAATGAAAGAAATAATACCTCATTAATTTTTAGGAAATATATATTATTGATGCGTCTGGTTGGGTCATTCATTCTGTATTGTGCTGCCTGAAAGACTATACGTAATTCATGAGGTAGTCTGTTTAAGTAAGATTTATCTGCCTAACCTTAGGCTGTCAAAACAGAGGAGAACGCAGGGAGGCATTCATCAACACGGAAGGCCTTCCGATTGTCTTTAAAAAGAAACTCCAAAATTTGGTGATAAGTAACTTTTCTTTTTATTGAGAAACCCAAGTGAAGGACCAATGCCCAATGTCAGCAACACTGAGAAAAGGAGGGGCACATCACTTGCTCACCAATCTCACCTGTTGCTACAAATTCATCATCTTTAATCTTATAATTTTGATAAGAAAAAAGATAAAATAACCGTAAAACCATCATGATCCTGTGTTTGCATCTAAAACAGCAGTATTTTCGGAGCAGTTTTTTTAAGAAGTTACATTTATATAGCACCTTTCACAATCTCAGCGCTTCACATCCAACTAAGTACTTTTGAAGTGTAGTCACTGTTGTAATGTAGGCAACGCGGCAGCTAATTTACGCACAGCGAGGTCCCACAAACAGCAATGTGATAATGGCCAGATAAACTGTTTTTAATGGTGTTGATTGGGGAATAAATATTGGCCAGGACGGCGGGGAGAGCTCCCCTGCTCTTCTTTGAAATAGAGCCATGGGATCTTTTACGCCCACCTGAGAGGGCAGACGGGGCTTCGGTTTAATGTCTCATCCGAAAGATGAAGTAGTTGTTTCGGGACAAAACCTGCCCAATAACACCCTTGATATATTTACCTGAGGAAGGAGGAAGCCTCCGAAAGCTTGTGAATTTAAAATAAAATTGCTGGACTATAACTTGGTGTTGTAAAATTGTTTACCCTTGATATAGCAACACTGCCCGTTTAAAATGTACAATATGGCTTTAAACGCCTGATTTACACTTCAGAAGAACTCCGATGAGAATTAATTCATGATTTGATTGGTCACTACGTCGATCAGTGCATTCCATCAGACGACATAAAGATGACATGATGACATATGAGTCAACATTTAAAACTATGCAATGCTTTTGAAATGTAAAATGAGTCTGACCTGCTGTTTCTATGAATACTCTGCCAAGCTCTAGTATCAGTATATAAAGAAATATGAAGTTGAATGTAACACATAATTCAGATACTTAGGTTTTGAAGTAGAACGGTAAATCTAGAGGCAAGACTCTATTATCTAAACGTTACAAGTACATTTTCAACAGTTTCAGCATCACTTTAAGGAACTGTCCGATTTAACTGAGGCCCCAATTAAAAAAATTCAAAATCTTCATTTACAGCCTTCTACTTTTTTGCCTAGTAGATCTTTTGGGTATCATTTTAAAGATATTTTTCAACAAATATATTTATGCCAGTGTACCTTCAAATGATCAGCTCTGTTAGACTCTGGGGCTATACATAATCAGGTACAGGAATGCACATGATAGTTAGGCTGCCATAACTGACTTATCACACACTGCTAGGGAAAGGAAACCAGACAGAAAAACAGACAGGTCTCGTTTCTTTCAATTCTCATATTCCTCATGTTTCTGAAAAGGTCATATAACAGCCACTACCTCACACCTTTGATGACTTCACCCCAAGTCCATCTTCTTCTCTTGACACTCTTGACCTTACTGTCTCAAATCGAACTCCCACATCTCTTCCATTTTTAATGCCTATTGGTTTCCTCATTAGGCTAAATGTTCTTTGTTTCCCCTCAACCACTCATTACTCTGTATAAAGCCCATGGCTGTGCAACGCTTGATTACTGCTATCATATCTGAGGAGGCTGTTCTAGCACTTCTCTTGCACTCCGACAAAAAGGATACAACAAAAAAACCTTACCATTTGATGGACTTGAATTACTTTGAGCCTTCAATCTCTCTCTCTATCACAATCTTTCGTTTTTTCCTGGTTTATCAATATTACTAGTTATTTTCTCTATAAACTTTCTTCTCTTATCCCTCAAGTAGTCTAAATACACTCTCTTTTGAGCAGTCAATATATTTCCCATATGCTGTTCCAGGCAACCACAGACTGATTAACCTGACCTCACCAAGCTAAATAGTGTGGGAATCAATAACCAGAAACAAAATTGAGGCTTCCGAATGAAAATAACCAAATAAATGATATCCATCGATAATCAATGTGGCTATAGAAGTGATAAACCTTGCCTGACCAACTTTTTTTTGGAGGTCATGGGATTCCAATTTGACTGTTGGTAAGCCTTATGATACTTGATACCTAGATTTCAAAAAATGCCTTTGATAAAGTACTGGAGGAGAGATTCCTTTACAAACTAAAGTTGGAGGTATCGAGGGTAAGACATGAACATGGATTAGTAACTTGATAGAAGAAAACAGAGGTTAATCATGAGGGGAGCAAAATCACAATTGGGATGGTGGAGGAATTGAGTGGGGTGTCACAGGGATCTACGCTGAGACCTCTCCTGTTTCTGGTTTACATAAATGAACTAGAATCAACATTTCAGTGCAAGCTAGCTAAACTTGCAGATGGTATCAAGCTTTTGAACTTTGGACTCAGACGAAGCAGCCAAGATCTCACAAACAGAGCTCAATCGTGTTTATGCCTGGGCTGATCTATGGCAAATTAAATTCAAAACGGACAAATGCAAGGTACTACATATTGAAAGTAAGAATGGGAACCATGTTTGTTCCAGGGTGCAATACAACTTGGCAATATGAAAGTTGAAAGAGACATAGGGGTGTTAGTTGGTTTGTTGCTCATTATATCAGTAGGAGGTGTCAATAAATAAAACAAATAGGATGCTGGGTTATATTACCGAATCAGTTGAGCTCAAATCCCTCAAGTTTATATAGAAGCTAGTCAGTCTCCAGCTAGCCATGAATACTGGTCATGACAGGATAAGGCAGCATCTAGGCTCGAGCGGCAATATAGAAGAGAGCAATGAGATTGAGCCATAATTTCAGAAGAGCGAGCTATGAGGAATGACTTGATTACCTCGGGCTCTTCAGCTTTGTAAAAAGATGTCCCAGAGATGCTCCTCTAGAGATATAGGATACTTAAAGAGTCAGAGAAACTAAGTCCAAAACAATACTCTTCAATATGCCAAGTTGGCAGAACAATAGGGCACAGGTTCAGGGTCATGAAGGGCAAATTAAGGACACTTGTCAGTAAGTCATTCTTTACACAAAGAGTGAAGATGAGCTGGTATTGCTGGAACAGTTGGGTTGCCAGAAAAGATAGTTGAGGCGATGTCACTAGATTCATTTAAGAAACAGTTGGATGTAGTAATGGTAAGATGCTAAAGTTAGTATTCTGAAAAAATGAAATCAACTCATTTTTGGAGACCAAAAATTTACAAAAGCCCTTACTTTCCTTAGTCTTCCCTGTAATCCATAGGCTTTTCAAATCCAAGCTTAATGTTACCTAACCATGACTTTTTGATGTACCCAGTCTTCTATCGTAATCTTTTCAACCTTGGTGATGCCTTGCACAATGGAACCCTAATCCTTAACCGAGGTTTCTCAATAAAAAATAATTCAAGCAAGAAGTTCAAGAAATAGAATTGTACAGCAAGAGTTCTCAAACTGGTCCAGTTCCAAGGTGGCAGGCCTGATGGAAGGAGGGGAAACAACACCATATTGCCTCTCCTTTATTCACCAAATGAAGGACCAGTGTTTTGATTTGTTAAAAAAGGATAAATTTAGTAACTCCACACTCCTGGCAAAACTGTAGCATTGATTCTCCAATGTGCACTCCCTTCAAGTGTGGCTCTCCACTGGGAATGTGGGATCCTTGATTAACACCCTAGTTCTTAGTGGCAGAATCACTATTGTCCTACAAAAACTATTCTTTTCAGCAAATTAACAAAAAAGTAATTCTAATGCAAAATTAATTGGATTCATTTGGTGTTTATTATTACAGAGGTTCACATTAATTTCCAAATGTAAAAACATTCATTCAAAAAAATTTATCAAGCATAAACATTCTTTGACTGCAATTTAATTTTGGAAGAGCTCAGGATCTTGATGCACTTTCTAAAAAATAAATTGCAATTAACGCAAAACCGCACCACATCTTCTCAAAATGAAACAATTGCCGTTTTAAAACGGTTACGGGTCAAAATTGTGCACGGTATTAATTGATTATTTCCAGTGGTATTACTGTGCGATTTGGGAAGTTCAGTCTATTTTTTCCCTGGCATTCCTAATACCTCTGCACAAATTCTGCTTTGGAGTTAGAGGAGTGAATGGGTACACAAGTCAACATTCATACCCTATGGATCATGTCTATCATGTCTACCACCTAGAAAGACAAGGGCAGCAGGCACATGGGAACAACACCACCTGCACGTTCCCCTCCAAGTCACACACCATCCTGACTTGGAAATATATCACCGTTCCTTCATCGTCGCTGGGTCAAAATCCTGGAACTCCCGACCGAACAGCACTGTGGGAGAACCGTCACCACACGGACTGCAGCGGTTCAAGAAGGCTGCTCACCACCACCTTCTCAAGGGCAATTAGGGGTGGGCAATAAATGCTGGCCTTGCTAGCAATGCCCACCTCCCATGAACAAATAAAAAAAAAACGCTAGAGGTATCTGGGCTTTTCTGAGGACCTGTGCCACAGGAGACTCAAGTCCCAACAGGAAAGCAGTCACTGAACTATGCCATTTCCTGTAGCCAGTCCTGGAGACAAAGTCAACAATCAGGATTGCTTTGGCTGTGGTAATTACGCTAGATCTTTATGTCTCAGACTCCTTCTAGGCATCTAAAGGTGATATGACAAGTGTGACCCAGTATCCCCATTACAATATCAGGAGTGCTACAAATGCTCCCCTCAAATGAAGCTTCAATGCCTTAATCCAATTCAGCAAGGAGCATCAGCAGCAATAGGATACATGTATTTAATTTGACAGCCATAATGGCTTTCCCAGATTGCACAGTGCAATAGACCGCACGGCTGCTCACCAGCCACTAATTCTGTGCTCATTGAAATAAATGGGCAGAAAATCTTGGAATGGTAATCGCAGAAGCAGAAAATCCCGGCCCATGTGGCGATCCGAGCAACAGAACACCATATGCCGCTCGACTTCAATGGACAGGATTCTTCTCCATGAAATTATAGATAGGCTGAAACTACATGCCTTAAAAATCTGGGTACAGATGTATCCATTCCTGGTAGTGCTTGCAACGTCTGCATCTTGAGGCAAAGCCAGAACAAAGACGAGATGCTAAACGACCATATTTACCCTCTGCAGTCCTGGTTCCTGAAACTTGAACATCACTGCTAATCCTCATACATGCCAACCTCGAAGATTAGCAAAAGCTGACCAACACCTTCAAAAGAGTTGACCCCCAAATAGTTGACAACTCAAGAACGGCCCTGATTAGAAGCCGATGACATGTGAAAATAAGTAGTTCTCCATTTTAATGAGGCCCTCGGCTGCCTGTGGAGGGTGCTTCCCTTGAATAAAAATTCGGTGCACTTAAAATGGCGGAGGGCACAAACATGTCAAGAATGCAGTGACCGCCATTTTAACCTCCCACCCGCCCTGTTTCCACTGAGCAGGGTTAAAATCGGGGCTTGAAAATCCCTCCCTAAATCTACATTACAATAGTGGCTACACTTTAAAAATACTTCATTGGCTGTTAAGCGCTTCGGGACATCCTGAGAATGTGAAAGGCACTATATCAATGCATGTTTTTTCTGAAACTTATCTCCTCATTTAAAACCCTTCTTAAAACCCACCTTTATGACCTCTCTGCTTTGGTCCAGTACCCATTATTTTTTTGATTACATTTCTGTGAATGCCGTGGGATGTTTTTCTACATTAATGGCACTATATAGGTACTATATAGGCAACGACATCGGTAGAAAGAGGGATGAGGTCCTGCAGGCAGATTTTAAGGAGTTAGGAAAGACATTAACAAGACGGACCTCAAAGGTAGTAATTTCCGGATTACTCCCGGTGCCACACGCTAGGGAATAGAGAAATAGGAGGATAGAGCAGATGAATGCGTGGCTGGAGAGATGGTGCAGGAAAGAGGGCTTTAGATTCCTGGAGCATTGGGACGAGTTCTGGTGGAGGTGGGACCTGTACAGACCGGATGGGTTGCATCTCAATGGAGCTGGGACCAATGTCCTCGTGGGAAGGTTCCCTAGTGCTGTGGGGGTGGGGTTTAAACTAATTTGGCAGGGGGATGGGCACCAGGATGTAGCATTGGAAAGGAGAAACAAGGTGCACAAAGGATTGGGAGAGAAAGATAGCACTAGAGTAAGAAATAGAACGGTATTAGATGGGAACAGACTAAGGGAGAATACAAGAAGGTCGAAGATAGGTTTCCAGTGCATGTGTGTAAACGCACGAAGCGTGGTAAACAAGGTTGGTGAGCTGAAGGCGCAATTAGCCACATGGGAATACGATGTCGTGACGATAACGAAGACTTTGCTCAAAAAAAGGGCGGGATTGGGTACTAAATATTTCTGGATACAAGGTGTTCAGGAAAGATACGAAAGGGTAGAAAGGAGGTGGCAGTATTGATTAGGGAGAATATTGCAGTGCTGGAGAGAGAGGATGTCCTGGAGGGGTCAAAGACTGAATCTTTTTGGTTAGAGCTAAGAAACATTAGTGCCATTACACTACTGGGTGTATTCTATAGGCCACCAACTTGTGGGAAGGAGATAGAGGAGCAAATTTGCAGGGAAATTACAGAGAGGTGCAAAAGCCATAGAGTAATGATAACGGGGGACTTCAACTATCCTAATATAGACAGGGATGGTAATAATGTAAGTAGCAAAGAGGGAGAGGAATATTTGAAGTGTGTTCAGGACAACTTTCTTGACCAGTACGTTTCCGGCCCAACGGGGAAGGAGGCATTGCTGGATCCGGTTCTGGGGAATGAGATGGGCCAAGTGGAACAAGTGTCAGTGGGGGAACATTTAGGGAACAGTGATCATAGTATCATAAGGTTTAGACCAGCTATGGAAAAGTACATGGACCACTCTAAAGTAAAAATACTCAATTGGAGGAGGGCCAATTTCAGTGGGATGAGATCAGATCTGGTCCAGGTAAATTGGAATGAAAGATTGGCAGGCAAAACTGTAATTGAACAATGGCGGCCTTTAAGGAGGAGATGGTTCAGATACAGTCGAGGTACATTCCCACAAGGGAGAAAGGTAGGGCAACTAAAGCCAGAGCTCCCTGGATGACAAAAGAAATAGAGAGTAAGAAGAAGTAGAAAAAAAGGGGCGTATGACAGATATCAGGTTGATAACACATGAGAACCAGGCTGAATATAGAAAGTTCAGAGGGGAAGTGAAAAAGAAAATAAGAGGGGCAAAGAGAATATGAGACTAGACTGGCGGCAAACATAAAAGGGAATCCAATAGTCTTCTCCAGACATGTTAACAGTAAACGGGTAGTAAGAGAAGGGGTGGGTCCGATTAGGGACGATAAAGGAGATCTATTCATGGAGGTAGAGGGCATGGCCAAGGTATTAAATGAGTACTTTGCATCTGTCTTGAACAAGGAAGAAGATGCTGCAAGAGTCTCAGTAAAGGAAGATGCAGATGAGATACTGGATGTGCTAAAAATTATTAAAGAAGAGGTATTAGAAAGGCTAGCAGTACTTAAAGTAGATAAGTCACCCGGTCCGGATGGGATGCATCCTAGGTTGCTGAGGGAAGTAAGGGTGGAAATTGCGGAGGTACTGGCCATAATCTTCCAAACATCCTTAGATACCGGGGTGGTGCCAGAGGACTGGAGAATTGCAAATGTTACGCCCTTGTTCAAAAAAGGGTGCAAGGATAAACCCAGCAATTACGGTCAGTTTAACCTCGGTGGTGGGGAAACTTTTAGAAATGATAATCCGGAACAGAATTGGCAGTCACTTGGACAAGTGTGGATTGATTAAGGAAAGTCAGCATGGATTTGTTAAAGTTAAATTGTGTTTAACTAACTTGATAGAGTTTTTTGATGAGGTAACAGAGAGGGTAGATGAGGGCAGTGCGGTTGATGTCATAAGAACATAAGAACATAAGAAATTGGAGCAGGAGTAGGCCAATCGGCCCCTCGAGCCTGCTCCGCCATTCAATAAGATCATGGCTGATCTGATCCCAACCACAAATCTAAAGAACACAAGAAGTCGGAGCAGGACCCGGCCACATAGCCCCTGGGCCCTCTCCGCCACCCACAGGGCATTGACCGATCCGAACTCAGCTTCATGTCCAATTTCCTGCCCGCTCCCCATAACCCCTAATTCCCTTTACTTCTAGGAAACTGTCTATTTCTGTTTTAAATTTATCTAATGATGTAGCTTCCACAGCTTCCTGGGGCAGCAAATTCCACAGACCTACCACCCTCTGAGTGAAGAAGTTTCTCCTCATCTCAGTTTTGAAAGAGCAGCCCCTTATTCTAAGATTATGCCCCCTAGTTCTAGTTTCACCCATCTTTGGGAACATCCTTACCGCATCCACCCGATCAAGACCCTTCACAATCTTATATGTTTCAATAAGATCGCCTCTCATTCTTCTGAACTCCAATGAGTAGAGTCCCAATCTACTCAACCTCTCCTCATATGTCCGCCCCCTCATCCCCGGGATTAACCGAGTGAACCTTCTTTGTACTGCCTCGAGAGCAAGTATGTCTTTTCTTAAGTATGGAGACCAAAACTGTATGCAGTATTCCAGGTGCGGTCTCACCAATACCTTATATAACTGCAGCAATACCTCCTTGTTTTTATATTCTATCCCCCTAGCAATAAAAGCCAACATTCCGTTGGCTTTCTTGATCACCTGCTGCACCTGCATACCAACTTTTTGATTTTCTTGCACTAGGACCCCCAGATCCCTTTGTACTGCAGTACTTTCCAGTCTCTCGCCATTAAGAAAATAACTTGCTCTCTGATTTTTCCTGCCAAAGTGCATAACCTCACATTTTCCAATATTATATTGCATCTGCCAAATCTCCGCCCACTCACCCAGCCTATCTATATCCCCTTGCAGGTTTTTTATGTCCTCCTCACTCTCTACTTTCCCTCCCATCTTTGTATCATCTGCAAATTTTGATATGTTGCACTCGGTCCCCTCCTCCAAATCGTTAATATAGATTGTAAAGAGTTGGGGACCCAGCACCGACCCCTGTGGAACACCACTGGTTACTGGTTGCCAGTCCGAAAATGAACCATTTATCCCAACTCTCTGCTTCCTGTTCGATAACCAATCCTCCACCCATGCCAGAATATTACCCCCAATCCCGTGATTTTTTATCTTAAGTAATAATCTTTTATGTGGCACCTTGTCGAATGCCTTCTGGAAGTCTAAATACACTACGTCCACTGGTTCCCCTTTATCCACCCTATACGTTATATCCTCGAAGAACTCAAGCAAATTTGTCAGACATGACTTCCCCTTCATAAAGCCATGCTGACTTTGTCCTATTAAATTATGCTTATCTAAATGTTCCGTTACTGTCTCCTTAATAATAGACTCCAAAATTTTACCCACCACAGATGTTAAGCTAACTGGCCTATAATTTCCAGCCTTCTGCCTACTACCCTTTTTAAATAACGGTGTTACATTAGCACTTTTCCAATCTGCCGGGACCTCTCCTGAGTCCAGGGAATTTTGGAAAACTATCACCAAAGCATCCACAATCCCTACTGCCACTTCCCTCAAGACCCTAGGATGGAAGCCATCAGGTCCAGGGGATTTATCCGCCTTGAGTCCCATTATTTTACTGAGTACCATCTCTTGAGTGATTTTAATCGTATTTAGCTCCTCCCCCCCGAGAGTCCCCTGTTTGTCCAGTGTTGGGATATTCTTAGTGTCCTCTACTGTAAAGACTGAAACAAAATATTTGTTCAGCATTTTTGCCATCTCCATGTTTCCCACCATTAATTTCCCGGTCTCATCCTCTAAGGGACCTATGTTTGCCTTAGCCACCCTTTTTCTTTTTATATAACTATAGAAACTCTTGCTATCTGTTTTTATATTTTTTGCTAATTTCTTTTCATAATCTAACTTCCCTTTCTTAATCAATCCTTTAGTTACTTTTTGCTGTCTTTTGAAGAATTCCCAATCTTCTATCCTCCCACTAAGTTTGGCTACCTTATATGTCCTTGTTTTTAGTCGGATACTATCCTTGATTTCTTTACTTAGCCACGGGTGGCTGTCATTTCTTTTACACCCTTTTTTCCTCAGTGGAATATATTTATTTTGAAAGTTGTAAAATAACTCCCTAAATGAACACCACTGCTCATGTACCGTCTTACCCTTTAATCTATTTTCCCAGTCCACTTTAATCAATTCCGCTCTCATACCATCATAGTCTCCTTTATTCAAGCTCAGTACGCTTGTTTGAGAATCAACCTTCTCACCCTCTAATTGGATATGGAATTCAACCATGTTGTGGTCGCTCGTTCCAAGGGGATCCTTAACTAGGACATTATTAATTAATCCTGACTCATTACACAGGACCAGGTCCAAGGTTGCCTGCCCCCTTGTAGGATCAGTTACATACTGCTCAAGAAATCCATCCCTGATGCACTCAATGAACTCGTCCTCAAGGCTGCTCTGCCCAATTTGATTTGTCCAGTTAATATGATAATTAAAATCCCCCATAATTATGGCTGTTCCCTTATTACATGCCCCGACTATCTCCTGATTAATACTTCTTCCAGCAGAGTTGCAACTATTAGGAGGCCTATATACTACGCCCACTAATGTTTTTTTTCCCTTATTATTCCTTATCTCCACCCAAACTGTTTCATTATCTTGATGCTTTGTCCCAATATCATTTCTCTGTATTACAGTGATTCCTTCCTTTATTAACATAGCCACCCCACCTCCCCTTCCTTCCTGCCTGTCCTTCCTGATTGTTAAATACCCTGGCATATTTAATTCCCAGTCGTTGTCACCCTGCAGCCATGTTTCTGTAATGGCCACAAGATCATACCCATACGTAGTTATTTGTGCCGTTAACTCGTCCATTTTATTACGAATGCTACGTGCATTCAGATAAAGAACTTTCAAATCTGTTTTGTGACGCTTAGTTCCTGCTTTTTCCTTTTTTAACACTTTACCTATTACTCCATACCTTCTGTCCCTTCCTGTTACGCTTTCCTCTCTCTCCCTGCTCAGGTTCCCAACCCCCTGCCACTTTAGTTTAAACCCTCCCCAACAGCACTAGCAAACACTCCTCCTAGGACAGCGGTCCCGGCCCTGCCCAGTTGCAGACCGTCCGGTTTGTACTGGTCTCACCTCCCCCAGAACCGTTTCCAGTGTCCCAGGAATTTGAATCCCTCCCCCTTGCACCATTCCTCTAGCCACGTATTCATTTGAAATATCCTCCTATTTCTACTCTGACTAGCACGTGGCACTGGCAGCAATCCTGAGATTACTACCTTTGAGGTCCTATTTTTTAATTTACCTCCTAACTCCCTATATACTCATGTATATGGACTTTCAAAAAGGCATTTGATAAAGTGCCGCATAATAGTCTTGTCATCAAGATTGAAGCCCATGGAATAAAGGGGGCAGTAGCAGCATGGATACAGAATTGGCTAAGCAACAGGAAGTAGAGAGTAGTGATGAACGGTTGTTTTTTGGACTGGAGTGAGGTACGCAGTGGTGTTCCCCAGGGATCGGTACTGGGACCACTGCTTTTCTTGATCTATATTAATGACTTGGACTTGGGTGTACAGGGCACAATTTCAAAATTTGCAGATGACACACAACTTGGAAGTGCAGTGAACAGTGAGGAGGATAGTGATAGGCTTCAAGAAGATAGAGACAGGCTGGTGGAATGGGCGGAAACATGGCAGATGAAATTTAACGCAGAAAAATGCGAAGTGATCCATTTTGGTAGGAAGAACGAGGAGAGGCAAGATAAACTAAAGGGCACAATTCTAAATGGGGAACAGGAACAGAGAGATCTGGGGGTATAGGTGCACAAGTCGATGAAAGTGGCAGGGCAGGTTGAGAAAGTAATTAAAAAAGCATCCTGGGCTTTATAAATAGAGGCATAGAGTACAAAAGCAAGGAAGTCAAGATGAACTTTGATAAAACACTAATTCGACCACAGCTGGAGTATTGTGTCCAGTTCTGGGCACCGCACTTTAGGAAGGATGTGAAGGCCTTAGAAAGGATGCAGAAAAGATTTATTAGAATGATTCCAGGGATGTGGAATTTTGGTTACGTGAATAGACTGGAGAAGCTGGGGTTGTTCTCCTTGGAACAGAGAAGGATGAGAGGAGATTTGATAGAGGTATTCAAAATCATGAAGGGTCTAGACAGAATAGATAGAGAGGAACTGTTCCCAGGGTCAAGAACCAGAGGACACAGATTTAAGGTGATTGGCAAAAGAACCAAAGGTGATATGAGGAAAAACTTTTTTACACAGTGAGTGGTTATGATCTGGAATGCACTGCCTGAGGGGGTGGTGGAGGCAGATTCAATCATGACCTTCGAAAGGGAACTGGATAAGTACTTGAAAGGAAAAAATTTGCAGGGCTACGGGGAAAGGGCGGGGGAGTGGAACTAGCTGGATTGCTCTTGCATTGATGGGCCGAGTGGCCTCCTTCCGTGCTGTGACCTTCTATGATTCTATATAAATGCAAGTTGTTGTTGTTGTTATATGTCATTCCCACTTTCCTGAGGTATTTGCAAATAAATTGTCACAATAAAATTTACTGATTAGCAAAGACATGAAGTGTACTTGGCGATGTGTTTTGTTGTGCTGTGCCATTTTATTTGTTCGCAAATGGGACAGGCCCGACTGAATGCTCGGTTGTTACATGACCACCTAATGGAAGGAGGAAGCAGCGGGGCTTTGCAGGGTCTCCAAAAGAACACAGAAGATTGAAGGGTAGAGTTTCCACTTGGTCACGCTAATAATATCAGCGCAATGCGGGCAAAATCATCCGAACCAGCTGAAAAGATCGGTGAATTTTCAACATACGTGAGTTATGCCCAAAACCAATTACGTTTGTGTTTTCCACGATCCCTTGCACTGGTTTAAGATTCAATTCGCCTGGATCAGGCCCCACCCACAAAACTGGCCACACCCCCAGGTCGACATTGTGAGATTCCGCTGATTGCGCTGGTTAGAGAAGGCTCTTCAAATTGGGCTCATTTTCTTTGGTGCACAGGCACTGATAGGCAAGTTTGAAATGTTTCTTCATATCAAAAAATATTACATTTACTAAGAAACTGACTAGTGTACACCAATGAAACTATTAAATGATTCAGTAAAGTTTTTCACTCATTTTCAGTGATTTTAAATCAGGTTACTCACAGGTGGAGGACTGGACACCCTTATTAAAGATGCTTATTTTTGGTGATAAACTCATTTTCAGCCGTATTAATAAAACTGCACCAGGTTCCCACTCTTAAATACATCAAGGAATATTTTTTAATGGAAAGAAAAAGACAAGGAACGATTACGTTCTATTACACTGTCCGATTGCACTGGTTCATTGAAGGTTTTACATTGTGATTATGCAAATTAATTTATCAGAAACTTGAACTGTAACCTTAACGCTGCAATTTCAAGTCCAATTTCCCGATTGTATCCAAAGCGGAAACTCGACCCTATGATCTGTGAACCTTGGCTTTACCCTCAACTGCCAAAAAATGCCCACTGCAAGGCAGCAGGATCTAAAATATTAAGAACCTTGCTGGCAGCTGGGAAAGGCATGTGGAAAATCATTGAAGGCAAGTTTTCATCAGCTGGATGAACCTTTGTTAAAGTTAATGAAACTACAGAGGTGATATACACATTTCCAAGTTGGCCCATTATTGCAGCTGCATCAGGAACCCTGCTGATTTAAAAAAATGCTCAACACATTTTTGATTGCGAATGCCAACTAACTGCTTTAAGAATAGTTGGACACCTTACAGTGTTCAAATTGTGTTACTTACTGGTATACGTACTGTGTTCATTTTTTCTCGGGGACAGGCTGAGAAGGACGATTCAGAACCTTGGACAGCTGTGAACGACTTGTGCTATAAGACTGTCATGCCTGTTACGATGTGGAGATGCCGGTGATGGACTGGGGTTGACAATTGTAAACAATTTTACAACACCAAGTTATAGTCCAGCAATTTTATTTTAAATTCACAAGCTTTCGGAGGCTTCTTTCGAGGATTTCATTTTCACATCGTTCACCTGACGAAGGAGGAAGCCTCCGAAAGCTTGTGAATTTAAAATAAAATTGCTGGACTATAACTTGGTGTTGTAAAATTGTTTACAAATGCCTGTTACTGACTGCGTGTGCAGCAATGTGCTCCCCTCATGTTAACCTAACCTACAAGGTTCTCCCTGTCTATGTACCTCGCTTTCAAGATGAGGAGCAAAACACACTGTTGGGGCCCCCAAACCCATTAAATGATGTGACTGGCAAATGAAGATTATAAAATTCCAATCATTGAAAAAATAAAAGCCCAAGACTTAAACTAAGGCCTCGTGTTCAGAATGAAAATCCAATTAATGAGCAGCAACAGAAACAGTGATTAAATATTTTAAAAATGCATTTCACTGTCCAGTTTAATGGGATTGTGAAACCTTAGCCTGTTATTGTTGGATTTCTACTTTCTTGTCAAACACACTTTGGTTGTGCTATTTCAGATGATTTTATTAACTTCTAGGCTTAAAGTCAACTCAAGACTTGCATCAAGACCTCTTCGAGTCTAGTTAGTGCTAGACAGCCTTTCACCTTTTAAGGCTTTTGATAGTGAACTCTGGTGTGAATGTGTATATAAGTTCTCAAACTCTTTGATTGGACAATTGCACCACCTGACTACATCCAAAATTCATATTTAACATGAAAATTTATTTAAACTAAAATAAGATTTGTTCTAATAATTGTAGCAATAAAAATGTTGACCAGAAGGATAAAAAGTGGCACTATTATTGCAATGATCACATTGAGAATTGACCAAGCTGAGGCCTTACAGCAGGGTTAGTCGCTTCATGTGATGCCAACCATTTGCTTGTAACAGTCATTTAGAAAAACTGAAATTACATTTGTTAAAAAGGTTAATTAAAATATTGACCTTTAAATATCAATTTGGCGAAATTTATTGAGATTGCAACCAAACCTTACATTTAGGACGTCCCAATCCCAATTTCATTTAAAAAACATATTTTTTAAACGTGCTGCACTGAAAATCAGTTGGTATCATGCATCATATTTCTCCGGGCTACTCGTGAAATCATAGCACTGATTCCCATTGAAACTGCCTCTCTGGCAGAGCATCAAAATACTTCCCAGCTTTTAAAACATGCTTGTTTCCCTTCACCTAAGATTTTTAAACATAAATTTGTGAAGAGATGTTCCAGAAGAGAATTAGAACTTTGTATAGAACCAAATAATGCTTCTTTATTCCCTTAAACTATATATTTTTTTTTTCATCCTTCTCTTCTGACTTCACTGGCCTGTGCTAGGGCATGGTCTCACAGATGCTGGTCACCCTCTAGTATCTTAGTCAAATGACGATTCTTCATTTGTGAGTCCAAACAGTGAGTGTTGGCAGGCATTTCATGGGAGGGGTTTACATTAGAGCCACTCCTGATTGTCACCTCGTGCTCCCTGCTGGAAAATGCACACGGTTCTCTTTTCACCTGATATCCGCACATATGCAGGACCACAAGATGACAATCAGAAGTGGGAACGCTAACTCAGAGGTACAAAGACCAATTGCAACACCCCCTACTTCTACCCCAGCTGAGAGCAATCTGCTCAGTACAGATCGAGGACTGAACCTTGGAACTTCCCAGTTTTTTTTTATTCGTTCATGGGCGTCGCTGGCATGGCCAGCATTTATTGCCCATCCCTAATTGCCCTTGTGAAGGTGGTGGTGAGCCGCCTTCTTGAACCGCTGTAATTCGTGTGGTGAAGGTTCTCCCACAGTGCTGTTAGGAAGGGAGTTCCAGGATTTTGACCCAGCGACGATGAAGGAAAGGCGATATATTTCCAAGTCGGGATGGTGTGTGACTTGGAGGGGAACGTGCAGGTGGTGTTGTTCCCATGTGCCTGCTGCCCTTGTCCTTCTAGGTGGTAGAGGTCACGGGTTTGGGGAGTTTATATGGTTCAGCAGCAAACCAGGGCATAGATTTTTGTCTCTACCACCTGAGTGTTAATAATTGCACAGAAAAGTAAATCTGTTGGCGAGGTTCGCACACTGGAAACAGAACAAGGCAGATTTTCCTTTGATTTGAATTAATGAAAGGAAAATCATTCAGGTTCTGTAAGGGGTGGCGATCCACCCAGGCAGTGCTTAATAACCAGGCAGTAAAGAAGAAAATTTATCCCCTAGATGTCTTTACCTAATAAGCAACCAGAGGATCTCGATAAACATTTCTTAAAACGGTCTCTCTTTTATATTTTGGTATCAAAATCCACAATATTTCTGAAATAGGGAAATAAATGTTATAACCGGCAGACTGTGATATAATGATGAGAATAAAACGCTTTTAACTATGCTGCAATCGGGATTCAGTCCATGACTATTTACTGTACACAGTTGGCTGAACACCACAAAGCTAACTCTACTAATTCTTTTGGCATATAATAGGGAAGAACTCTGGTCAGCAAAGCCATAATCATAAAGCTATTGCACTGAAAATCAATAATGATTCGTCGGAGGACCAGCCCGACACTATGCAGCACATTAACACTTATTTGTTTTCGCTATCATGAGCTTGAACTTTGACAAGTCATATGTCCCATCTCATGATATTAAACGGCGACAGTTCTTTAAAAAATCTCTGGATCAATTGGAGTTTAAGCTTATTATTGCAACCAATGTTCAAGTTACAGACTCTGAAGCTTTTCATGGGGCTTGACTATGACTTCCTTTCATTTAAAATTGTTTTCTAAAGAAACTGCCACACTTTTGGTACACTTAGTTAATCACTGACCCTGAAGGAGTCTTTCTGATCAATGGAAATTGGGACTTGGATACTCTTCTACATTGGATCAGGAGATGCCACAGAAGTCAGTAATAAAGCCTTACTGTGATCGCTGAAGACAGTGGTTGAAGTAATGAAGTCGGTAGTTTAGAAACTAATAGAAAAGAGATTTGTATCTCAGTGTAGTAGCAATCTCTGGATTTCAATCTATCCCAGAGTGAATGGACAAAAATCTCTCTTTACTCATTGCACTGGACCAACATTTGTCTGGGGAGTCTCAGTCTAATTCATTTGAGCCTAAGCGTTCAACTCTTAATAATGGGCACTAAACTTGCTTTCTCATTTACAGAGTTCATAATAATGGCTGATGAGAGAAACTGAAACATTCACACATGTGCTGGGGAGAGGGGTTGATAGATCGTCTGAGGTTGTGAATGCAAAAAAATTGGAAAATGTTCCATTTCCCAACACTGGCATCCCCTTAATTGGAAGGTTATAGAATTTGGACAAAAAAAGGATGTAAGATCCCCATCTTCTATCTCTGAAAGATCCCTCCCTTCTGCCCATTCCCGCATCTCCAAGATTCTTCCATCTCTGCTTGTCTGAGATATCCATCCTCGCTATGTCTATGAAGTATTCCCCTCAACTTAACCATTTTAATAAGATTTCCCCCATCTCTTGAGATTCCCCAGCTCACCCACTCTGTGCCTCTGAGATCTGCCCGTTTGTCTCTGTGTCTAGAATTCAAAGACCCCCTGTTCCTGTCACCCTCCTTCAAGCTGTTGAACTCCCTCCTCCTTTTCCATATCAAATCCCTCCTTCCCCCACTTGTCTTCACCTCAAAGCAGGGAGTATTGTGGAGCACTATGCACTTAGCTTGTCCCAGCATTCTCAGCATCAGTGAAGATGGCCAATTCCCTTCTGCTGACTTTTGGATTGTTAAGATAACTGAGCCTCGGCGGTGTTTCTCCTGTTGTGAGAACATGGACAACAAAGAGCAGCTGGAGCAGCTGGGACTAGAGTAGGTTTTGAGGGTAGCAGGGAGAAGATGGGAGGAGAAGAATTTAATATGCACAGTGATCATGGTGGTAGAAATTGTGGGTGCTGATCCACACGGTAGGTGAACAGATGGGAGGATGTGTGATTTGACATCAAAGGGTTTTATCATTAAGTATCAAAACTTTTCAGCGACACCTTTGGAACTGCTAGTTAATTTTAGTACAGACAAGCTAAAAAAAAACTTGGCACTGACTTTTGACAAATTTAACTTAATAGCAATAATAGTGTCCCAGACATTCTCACTTCCTCCACTCCTGTCCTCTACCCTATCACAGACCTTCCCTTTTGTTCTTTCCTCCCCTTCCCCCTTTCCCTTCCTCCGTACTTGCTTAAAAACTGTTAAATCTTTACTTCTTCCAGTTCTGATGATACGTCATTGAACTGAAATGTAAATTCTGTTTCTCTCCCCACAGATACTGCCTGACCTGCTGAGCATTTCCAGCATTTTCTGTTTTTACAACAGTACAGAGTACTGTTCTAACGCTCCATCATATTGATATTTGTTAAGGCTCAAGTCAATGTAAAATATTTCCATTATTGATATTGTTGTGTAATCCCTCTGAAATTTATCTGTTTATCAATTCACTACAGCTTTACTGTCTCTGGCTTAGAAACATAGGAATTGCTAGACGAAGAAAGACCACGGTCTATCTAGTTCACCTTCTATCATCATGGTAGCTGGGTGATACAACATGACTAATCATGGCGATCAATGTAAAACAATTAATCTACAACAGACGTGCACATGAGGCGCGGAAAACCCTCAGTGGTGGAAAGCTTTAGGAACCATAGGTCTAAAGTTATCTTTTCCTCCCAAGCATACTACAATTACCACATGTCATGTCTGAAATTATACATATACTCTATTCCAAAATATTATTTTCTGAAAGAAATCTATTTCATTTGCATTTGGATGAATCAAAGCTATCTGCTTCCATTGTCTCCCTGGAGATCTTGTTGCATAGATCTACCACTCGCTCACGTTGACAATGGATAAGGTTAGTGAAAACTGAGTGCCTAAAATTTTAGTTGAGAATAAAGATTTTATTTTTCATTGTGAAGCATATCATCATGTTCAACAGTCTCCAAACCAACCTACTGAGAAACCGACACCAGTAAAATTTCTGTTTGCCTCATAATGGAATGCACAAACTCTCCCCACAGGAACCTAATAGCACACATCCCACTTACCTATGCTCACAGGGCTTAGATATGGCTTGGTGGAGTCAAGACTTAGGGATGCTAAAGAGTGCATAGTGATACTGCTACAGTTTAACCAGGTAAAACCTTTAAGATTATCAGTTTGGAGTATCTCTCCAGTTTCTATTGATGAAACAAGCTGACTGGTCAATCAATAGTGTTGTGGAGTACTGCAGACCTGCCTAGTTCAGCTATCAAATTGCTGGTGCTGGCATAGAGAGTCCACAGTTCCAAATTTCCTTTGCCAGGCCTGTCAGCTTGGAAACATCTTCAGCCTAGACACTCCCTGTTTATCTCCCTACAAGACAGATAGACACATTTTGGTCATTAGAAAACTGACATATGCAGATTGAGACTTTGCTAGATGGACAGCAGGTACCAGGAGCACCTCAGGAGCAGCATGGTGAGCCACACAACTCACCATAAAAAGTGTGGGTGCACTGACCATTCATTTGATCACAGCATGGAAACATACCATACTCTATTAAATGGTGGTTCTATCAAACGGAGCTGAAAAGCTTCAGCAACAGCTGCTTGCCTCTTTGTAACCCAATCATGGTATGAACCAAGCCCTGTATATATGAGTGCATGAATTTATATCCAGCCACTGGCTTTCAGCAGAGTTTCAGAGTCTCAGAGCTTTTCCATTAGCTATTTGATGGTCATCTGCCAATCACTTTGATGTTTCAGATGTGCTAGTTCGGTACTGTAAACCAGTCTTGCTCATCACCAACTGCTTAACGCAGGTTCTTATGTGAGGGGCTTTGGCCAATAGGCATGCCCATTGTGAGGCTGACTTCCCCATCACCGTATTCAACAATGGGGCAAATGTAGGCCGGAGTGCTCCATCCTTGGAGCCATCGTCCCTTTTTTTTGCTCAATTTCACCTTATAGCTTGGCCCTGGATCTCACACATAGCTGGAGAAAGCCATTTCATCGCATGCCCATGAGTTCCGAACCATGAAAGAGAACTGTTCAGACACTTGTCCTGTATGCCAGAAGCTCAACCTGCAGTGCACTATTACGGACAGAGTGACTGAGCACATGGACAAATATGAACTGATCAGAGAGAGCCAGCATGGATTTGTAAAGGGTAAGTCCTGTCTAACGAACCTAGTTAAATTTTTTGAGGAGGTAACTAACGTGGTAGAGAAGGGAATGTCTATGGATGTTATTCACATGATCTTCCAGAAGGTATTCGATAAGATTCCACATAAGAGACTGTTAACAAAAATGAGAGCGCATGAAATTGGAGGCAATCTATTGACATGGGTGGGGGATTGGTTAGGAGGTAGGAGACAGAGAGTAGGGATAATGGATATGTACTCAAATGGGCAGAATGTGACAAGTGGTGTCCCCCAGGGATCAGTACTGGGGCCTCAGCTTTACATTATATTTATAAGTGACTTAGATGAAGGAATAGAGAGCTGTATACCAAGTTTGCTGATGACACCAAGTTAGGTGGCACAGTAAATAGTGTAGATGGGAGTAGGAAGTTGCAAAGGGATATTGACAGATTAAGTGGGTGGGCAAAACTGTGGCAGATGGAGTTCAATGTGAGGAAGTGCGAGGTCATCCACTTTGGACTGAAGAAAGGTAGATCAGAGTATTTTCTAACCGGTGAGAAGCTGGGAACTGTGGAGGAGCAGAGAGATTTAGGGGTCCAAGTACAGAAATCACTAAAAGCTAATGGACAGGCACAAAAAAAAATAAATAAAAAGGCTAGTGGTATGTCGACCTTTATCTCATGGGGGCTAGAATACAAAAGGGTGGAAGTTATGTTTCTGGTGTGAGCCCATTTAGAGTACTGAGTTCAGATCTGGACACTGCACCTCAGGAAGGATATATTGGCCTTGGAGAGAGTGCAGCACAGATTAATCAGAATGATACCGGGCCTAAAAGGGTTAAATTATGAGGACAGATTGCACAGACTAGGCTCATGTCCCCTTCAGTATAGGAGATTAAGATGTGGAGATGCCGGTGATGGACTGGGGTGGACAAATGTAAGGAATCTTACAACACCAGGTTATAGTCCAAGAGTTTTGTTTGAAAATCACAAGCTTTCGGAGGCTTTCTCCTTCGTCAGGTGCTTTCGGAGGCTTTCTCCTTCGTCACTCACCTGACGAAGGAGAAAGCCTCCGAAAGCTTGTGATTTTCAAATAAAACTGTTGGACTATAACCTGGTGTTGTAAGATTCCTTATATAGGAGATTAAGGGGTGATCTGATTGAGGTGTTTAAGGTGATTAAAGGAGTTGATGGGATAGATAGAGAGAAACCATTTGCTCTGGTAGGGGAGTCCAGAACAAGGGGGCATAACCTTAAAATTAGAGCTAGGCCATTCAGGGGTGATGCTAAGACACACTTCTTCATACAAAAGGTAGTGGAAATCTGGAACTCTCTCCCCCAAAAAGCTGTTGATGCTAGGTCAATTGAAAAATTCAAAACTGAGATTGATAGATTTTTGTTATGCAGGGGTAGAAAGGGCTACAGAACCAAGGCGGGTAGATAGAGTTAAGGTACAGATCAGCCATGATCTAATTAAATGGTGGAACAAGCTCAAGGTGCTGAATGGCCTAATCCTGTTGCTATCTTCGAAGAAAAATGAGAAAGACCAACATTCCCTTTCCCACTTAGTGCAGTCCTGAAGGACTGTATTCAAGCTGAAGTTGGCATTGACAAGTCAAATACCAGTCAAAAATTGCACCACCGTTCAATACTCTTGAAGCATGCAAAGCCATAATATTCCATTTGGAGCCATCCAACTTTCAACTTCAGCAGGATGTGAAATGGGCGAGACTGATCTACCACCCGTTATACACCCTGTATGGATTTTCCTTTCCATTACCTTCAATTTTGCTTTGAGCCTCAGAATCTTGTCACTATTTCTCTATACCCTGTCCAACACATTATTGGTCTTTTTTTCAAAATACAGTGACAAAACTGCATGTGGCCACACCAATAAGAAATGCTGGGTTAAAAAAAATCAATATCAACTTGTAATTTAATACCCTAAAGGTGCCTCTAGGATTTAATAATCCATATTAAGAGCAGCCTTGCAATGGGCTATTAAAGAAAAATCTATAATGACACCAAAATAGTTTTCCTTTTTCACTTTCACCAATCCATTACGTTTATGTTGTCTGGACCGGTCTGGACAATCTGACATTATCCATATTAAATGTCATTTACCATCACTTAACCTAGCTACTGAACTTATCCAGATACCTTGAAATGTATTGTCCCTGTTGCACAATTGTCATCTTATGTCATTAGCAGATTTATTATTTGTAGATAAGAAGTACTCTTCATGATAAATATTTAAATCTCCAATTTAATCAGGATCAAAATAATCTGTAAAGGACTACCACAGCCAGCGATATAATCGAAATCTGCATTGATTTGCTATGATTAATGTCATTGTCTTTAAACAACTTCTAATACTGTCTGTAGTTTTTGTATTGGGATCACATTAGGCTGAAATTTCAGCAGCAGAACTGTAACTTTCAATTCAACGTGATACATTGTAGTTGTTCTCGAAAATATGCTTCTTCTTTTCTATCTGAATTTCATATGGATATAACTAGCTTTGTTAACCTTGATGCCTTATCAGAGCACTCTCCATGCCCAAAAGAGATCATAAAAATCTGACTAGGAACTTAGTAACTAATCCTTACTTCATTTCTTTGAAGTATCCCAGTATGTTGAGTGAGGAGTTAGCCTTGGTTCAGTGGGAACAGTCCCAACTGAGTCAAAAGGCTATGGGTTTAAGCCCCACTTCAGATAGACCCGGCGAGTGGTGAGGAGAGTTCTGGTCTCTGAATACTGGGTTGGCATCCATGGGGAATAGGAGCAGCGTGCCCGCCCAGCCACCATTGTTGCTTCGGGTTGACGTCTAGCGGGATACGCGTGTCCAATGGAAGTGGAGTTGCAACCCCCCCATCGCAGTTAGCCGGTCCTTCTGGTGGAGTGTTGCGAGTCAGGCTAATGAGCTGTCTACATGAAAAGGGTTTTTGTTACAGAAAGCACAATCTGCTGGATAGAAGAAAAGGTCTGCCTTATGTGCTGCGAGGCACAGAAGAGGAAGAAGATCATATGGTGTTTTGCAGAGGCAGTGTGACTGAAGTTTTCATGTACGATACCCTGACGTTTACCATGGTGTACATTTCAACGACTTCACGGAAAGCCCCCAAACGATTAAATGATGGCCCATCGAGATTTAGAGTCTATTGTTCTCAAAGAACTCACTATTAACATGCCAGTAGATCAGTTATACTACACATTATGTGACAATGCAAAGTGATTTTGGCTTTGCACAAATACAAACTGTGTTGCATACCTGTCTTGTGAATGGGTCCAATTCTAATTTAGAGAAGTGGTGAGGATCACCTTGCAGAGGTAGTTATACTGCACTGATGCAAACTGAAACTAAACGATCCAATGAACCACTTTTCTAAACTTTATTTTTCATGTCAGCAGAGAGCTGACTGGCCTCTTTGTTAAGTTTCAAATTTAACCAGCATTTGGATTTTCCCAACCAAAAGTAACATTGAGCAGTCAGTATAACTCAGGTCTGCCAGCTTAGCATCACTCTAGTCATGCACCAGCCTCAAACATATAAATGCAGTCTAGCGATACCCCTCGTTATAACATTGGTATATACAAAAAATTAGGCAGGGCTGAAAACATAGCAGGATTCTTGATATTGAAGGTAGGACAGATAGGAATTTTAAGGAGCCCTTCTGCCAATGGTTGGTAACTTGCTTTTCCTTGCACACATGTTCCGGGATTTTATTAAAGCCAGCAAGCTTGAAGACTTAAACGTATAAACTAATCCTTGTCTGCACCTCATGAACTGCACATTGTAAATCTAGCAACATTTTATTATAGCATCTCAATACCACTCTTCAAAATGAGAAGTCTATTTTAATGCTGTCATGTTAAAAACACAGTGATTTACAAGCACAGAGACAAGACAAAGTTCCTGTATGGAGGCTCACCAGAAATTAAAAGGTGTAATCTTTCAATTTAACAAGTGAAAAAATGGTTTGTACTTATGGGCAACGCATAGCTCCACATACTATAATAAATAGAGAATAATAGATAGTTGTGAGAGATTAGAAGGCTGTATATCCATTGAGAAGTTCATGTGATGAAGAACGGTGGTGGTGAAAGCCATTGAAAATCTGAAATGCAGTTTCAGCCTCAAAATCACTTCTGGTGTGGTATTGAGCTATAAACACCAGGCAGATCATAGATTCAAGGTGCTGAGTTAGGCGATTTCAGATGGAATAACAGTAGGAGCACAACAATTGGCTTCAACATCCATGAGCAAGGAAAGAGGGGTCGGGGGTGGGGGGGTGCAGGGTGGAAAACCAGACCAGGGTTTCTGCCCCTGATCACTATCCAATGACTTATCCTGGAAATTGCCTTTAGTGCACTTTCATTAAGGACAGGGTCAGGCTTGACTGTGACGGCCCCCCACTTCATAGTGAACAGTTTGCCGGCATTCATTTTTACAGGCTCATATCTTAAGATAGTCCATTTGAGCAAGGTAACAGAGACCAGCCAGTGCCTGTCGAAACCTGTTCCAGCATGAGGTTACATCTTTATTGCCAATTCCTTGCCCTTTCTCCAGATTCTTCAATATCCAAGTATTTATCACTCCCATATAACATGTAACTTTTTGTTCATATGTACTGGAAAGTTAATTGGTGAATCGTGCTTTTTTTTTTCCTATCAGCAGAAGGCTCCATGGAGCACACTGATACCAAATGTGCTTCTTGTCGCTGGTGCATGATTACAGCAGCCCAGAAGGGTTATTGATTTGGGATGCAAACAATGGTTGATTAGAGGGTAATAACGGTCAGACCCAGTATTAGAATATGATGCTACTGACAGTCATTTCTAAAAGAAAGAAAGACCAATGTGCAATGGAGCATACCTTGATATACAGCCTTAAATCCCAGTGATCCAATGGTTTCATCGGACTGTAAATGCAGCCACATCTGATTGCTCATGCTAACAATCAAGTCAGGGACACTCGAGCCTGTAAGCCTAAAATGGGAAAAATACACAATATTAGCATGGAAATGAAAACATTTCAGTGACCCATATAAAATTAAATAGCTTTTAATTTGTTTGAAAATATGACTGCTACTCATCTTTTTATAAATAACCAATTTCAAAAAGCGAATTATTACCGTTAAACAAATTCGGAAAACAGACAAATATTTAACAATTAACAGTATGAGTACAAACATTTGTTCCAATTTTCCAAGAGAAAAACCTTTGCTTTACTTATTGACGTAGTTGAAGTACATTTTCTTAATTGCAGGAAGTACACTGATGGCTCAATTGTCCATGTAAGACTAATGTTTAAATCTTTTATTTTTATTTCTAATACTTTAAATTTGAGATGAAATTTTCAGCTTCTTCTCTGTGCATTGCAAATGTAAGGAGATATCTCATCATTCAATTGCAAGCTTTCATGTTTAAAAGCAGAATAAACTTAAATCAGCACTTGCTCCTAGAATGCATTCAGAACATAAGAACATAAGAAATAGGAGCAGGAGTAGGCCATGCAGTCCCTCGAGCTTGGTCCGCCATTCAATCAGATCATGGCTGATCTTCAACCTCAACTCCGCTTTCCTGCCCGATCCCCATATCCCTTGATTCCCCCAGAGCCCAAAAATCTATCTATCTCAGCCTGGAATATATTCAACGACACAGCATCCACAGCCCTCTGGGGTAAAGAATTCCAAAGATTCACAACTCTCTGAGAGAAGAAATTCCTCCTCATCTCAATCTTAAATGGCCGATCCCTTATCCTGCGACTGTGCCCTCTAGTTCTAGACTCTCCAGCCAGAGGAAACAATCTCTCAGCCTCTACCCTGTCAAGCCCCCTCAGAATCAATATGTTTCATTGTCTGTGTGCCACAGTCATCTTTTGTGGGGCACTTTAACTGAGAATGTAAACTTGTTATATTAAATTACTTAGACATGGAAGTTGCACAATGGAGACCAAAGATAGAAAGTGGGCATCTCACTGCTGCCCAGTATGTATTTTGTTTATACAATGGATGTAGGGCTTTAAGATAAGATTGAATTTATTTATGATTTAGTTTCTAAATGTGGATTAGTACAGTTAATAATTCAGTATAATGCTCCTCATTATAATTGGTGAGTTGCTTCTGATTTCTATTTTGAAAATCCCCTAAGAGTATAATTGGAATTCATGGAGCCATCTCAGCCTTAAATACTTCTTTTACTGTTTATTCAGGGGTTGTTACAAATATTTAGCTTGGTAACTTAAATCTTAAGCATGGAACGATAGAAGGTTATTCTTCTCATTCAATCCACAGGTCATGTTCAATTTGCTTGTCATGAACTTTCCTCAATTTATTTAATCTCCTTGAGGCAGGTAAATATTTACAAGTAAAACTTACAAGAAGATAAAACTATGAAAGTTTTCCCTAACTCTTAAAGTAATCTAGCAAAACTCCAAAATATCAATCTAACATGCAATACATCGGGAGAGGAGTAGGCCATTCAGCCCCTTGAGCCTGTTTTGCCAGTCAATTGGATCATGACTGATCTGTATCTCAAATCCATTTACCTGCTTTTGATCCATATCCCTTGATACACTTACCGAACAAAAATCTGTCAATCTCAGCCTTGAGAAAGTAAATTGACCCAGCAACCACATTTCCACTACCCTTTATGTAAAAAAGTGTTTCCTGATTTCATTCTAAATTTAAGATTGTGTCCCCTTGTTCCGGATTCTCCCACCAGTGTAAACAGCTTCTCTGCATTTAATCTATCAACAACAACTTGCATTTATACAGCACCTTCAATGTAGTAAAACTTCCCAAGGTGCTTCATAGGAGCGTTATCAAACAAAATTTGACACCAAGCCACGTGAGGAGATATTATGACGAATGATCAAAAGCTTGGTCAAAGAGGAGCGTCTTAAAGGAGGAGAGAAAGGTAGAGAGGTGGAGAGTTTTAGGGCTCGATATTGCCAGGGCTGCGGGTTCGTGGCGGGGGGGCTATTGGGCGCGTGGGTAACGCGCCCGGCGAAATCAGTCTGCCCCGCGCACGATCGCAGCCTAACTGGATCCACTTACCTGGCCCTCCGGGTTCCCCACTGCTGATCTGCGCGTCGGGCGGGCTGCGCATGCGCAGTAAGATCTGTCATAGGAAAAATTACAGCATGGAGCAGCCCAGGGGGAAGGCTGCTCCCAGTTTAATGATGCCTCACTCCAGGTATCATTAGATGAGGTGAGGAGGAGGGGGAGGACAGAGATCTTCCACCCCGGCGGGCGGGAGGAAGCGGCCTGCCTCTGCCACCAGGAAGGCCTGGCTCGAGGTGGCAGAGGGGGTCACCTGCACCACCATCATATCGCCCACCTGCATACAGTGCAGGAGGCGCTGCAATGACCTAAGTAGGTCAGCCAAAGTGAGTACACTTACTCATTCCCCTACACTCCGTCTGCCACATCACCGCCCCCACCCCACATCTCCTTCTGCACTGCCAACACTACTCTGTCACATCACCCCTCATACCCACTCAAACCTCATCCTCATCTTACCTGCACTTACTCACCTCGCCAGTACTCATCCCGTCACTACCACTCAACCCAATCCTCATACAATCTCATGGCTCTATCTCATACTCACCCTCTCGTGCATCTCCTTCACCGCACTCAACCTGCCACTACCTGTGCTGCAGCCACAGGGCATGCATCACATATGTGCAGTAGGAAGCGTAAGGCAAACGTGTTGTGAGCATGAAGGGGATGCACAAGGGTGTTTGAGGGTTTGTCTATTGATTTCTGACCAACTCACATTACATATTATATTGGCACCACTACTGCCACGTCTTTGCGAATCTTATCTGGTTTGTGCAATAATGCCCTTTCCTGAGGATCACAATGAAGACCCACAACTGATGCCACCCATTGTGTCACTGCAGAGTGGGTGTAGGTGTATTTGCAGGGCTCTTTTGTGCAGACGACTGAGAGACGTCGGCGATGTCCCCGGTTGCACCCTGGAAGGATGCGGAGGAGAAGTTGTTGAGGGCAGTGGTGACTTTGACAGCGACAGGCAAGAAGATGGTGCTTGGGCCAGCCGGAAGCAGCTCAGCATGAAGGAGGCTGCAGATGTCCACGACTACATGTCGAGTGACTCTGAGCCTCCATGTGCACTGCTGCTCAGAGAGGTCCAGGAAGCTGAGCCTCGGTCTGTGGACCCTGTGGCGAGGGTAGTGCCCCCTGCGACGCATCTCTCTCTGTGGTTGCCCTCCCTCCTGCTGTGCAGGTGGATGTGTCACAGCACTGTGTTGTGGAGCTCCACATGTCAGAGGTGGACGGCTTGGCCGGCGAGGCTGGTGATGCTGTTTGCCCTCTGAGGAGGTCATGACTGCAGCTACGGCGGCCCCCATCCGGAAGATGTACATCTGAGGGGGTCCGCAAGGTAGGTACATGTCTCTGGACCCTGGGGTAAGTGTGCAAGTTGGTGAATTTGATTGTCAGGAGGAGGGTGGTGGAGGCCAAACTTTGTCCCAAGTGACAGAGTGGCCTCCTGCAATGAGTGAGTGTCTCCCCCCCCACCTGTCAAATGGACCTTTGCAGCTGCCACAGGCTGATAGCTGCAACACGTCCATTTCAACTGGAAGTGTTTTCCTCAGTATGGGAAACAGTCCCAGTTGTTTCTAAAATCCCACCCCTCCTCACATATTCCCTTAATCAGCTCTGTTAATGACCCGAAATAGCTCGATAAATACTGTCAAGTGGCACCCTGCCGGCTTTAATTGCCCGCGGGATTCCCACATGCGGGGGCTGCGCGCGCACGTCAGCGCGTCAGTGGGGAACCCGGAAGTGGGCGGGTTGGAGCCGGGCTCTCGACCCGCTCCGGGATTCCCCAATTTTCGGAGCCCCCCGCCAGGAACGGACCCGATAGCGGGTGCTAAAATGGAGCCCTTAGGGAGGGAATTCCAGACTTTAGGGCCTAGGCAGCTGAAATATTTTAATGTATATTATGCAAAATTCATCACCAGGAAGACATGACTATATTTAACCATTGAAAAATGAGATTTTCTGAATTTAACTGATCACTATCATTTTGCTAGTAGTACATGTAACTGCTCAGTTGAAGTAATCTTGAAGATGATGTATTTTCCAGAAGATTTTCTTTTTCTATCTGATTATTTCCTCTCTTTATTTTTAATGTATATGTCTATTTTGAGCTTTAACATGGTTAGATTTATATAGTTTGTCATATGTCATACACTGATAGCTCAGATGTGCATTGAGTAAGTTGGCCAGGCACTTGTGGTCAATAATATTCTATGAGAAAGAACCAGCAAGTTGTTAGTTGCAGTCAGCTAGCCAAATGGGCATCCTCCCCCACCACCGCCACCCCCCCCCACTACCACCCCTTGCGGTGGGGTTCAAGATAGGATACTGCTTCCCTCCTCTCTTCTGTTGCACTGGCTGTGCTTGATTGATTGCTGCCTCAGCAAGGGACCATGCACTTCCTTGCATGGTTGAGGGAGGAAAAATTGGATGAGACGTCTTCATCGGGCGAGGCTTATGCACCTTCTGCAGTTTGCCAACAATGGCAATGGCAATGGGCTATGAGCAGTCTGGCAGTGATGCTCTCTTGACCAGCAGGGTGGGGCCATAAGGGGTGAAAGACAAGTAAAATGATAACATACCCATGGAAAAAAAATGAGGCTCCTGTTCGCCCATAATTCTGGATGCACATACACTCTCTCAATCCTGGCTTTTTTGTCAGAAACTAATTGGTATTTATCAGCAACAATGGGACGCAGTTTTAGAAGTTACAAATTACTGTTGGAGATCTTAGCGGATAATATCTTAACATGTTCATAAGACAAGTCTCCGTCTGCCATTTTAACTGAGCCGATTAAGTTTACTTCAAAGTAATGTAGGGAAACACAGCAGCCGATTTGCACACAGCAAAGCCCCACAAACAGCAGTGAGTTAAATGACCAGATAATCAATTTTAATAATGTTGGCCTAAGGGATAAATATTGAGCAGGAAAGAAGGAGAACTTCCCTGCTCTGATCCGAATTGTGCCCATGGGATCTTTTACATCCACCTGAGAAGGCAGACAAGGCCTTGGTTTAATGTCTCAATGAAAAACAAAATTTCTGAGAGTGCAGCACAACTTCAGTAGTGCACTTAAGTGTCAGTTTAGATTATATACTCACAAGCTGGAGTGGGGCTATGAACTCATGACCTTCATCGCTCAGAGGTGAAAGTGCTACCACTGAACCAAGGCTGACAGCTATTATACGATTCTAACACCTGTTGTATTATTTATATACAATCATAACAGTGTAACTGGCATTGCTGTATTTATTTCTTTGAAACGTTAAACTAATTTTAAGGTTGGTGAACAGGATTCAGTTAGAGGCATGCGTAGTGCCTACTTATTCTAGGGCTGTTGTGTTTTTTATCCACAAGAAAGGGGAATCTATTGACCCCGAAAACAATTCATATCAAGGGCTCGTGAAATGACTTTTTGGGTTGTTGCAGTAAGTATATCAGACACCTTGGAGCGCTGCAGGATAATCAGAAAGGATCAGACTGGATTTTGGAATTGAGGAAAGCATAGACCAGGTTGTTGCCTCATACAAAATTTATGGAGCATTGTAAGGCTCAGGAGAAACCCAATCACATTGCTTTTATCAATTTTCATAAGATTTTCATGCAGGACGCAATAATAATACTTGGCCATATCTTATATTTAATCGGGGATTGTCCAGCTCTAAGATTCATATAGAGGTAAATGAGTGACTCACTAGGAGGGAAATAGGTCTTGAGTGATAACAAATTGGGCACCCTGCCTGATTAGTTATTGCTGGTTTTGCGCTACCAATTTCATCCCCATTGAATCTATCTCTCTCACAAAGGAGTGAGGGAAGGTGGTGGACTATCACCCATCCTATTTGATGTCATCATCAATAAATGTGCCCAATGGCATGGACTTGGAGAGTGTCTGTTCGAGCTATTTCCATGTTGTTGGTGCACTCACTTGCACTCCATCAAGTGTACTCCATTTCCCGTCTTGAACAATGGGCTGACCAGTGAAAAATGGTGGTGGATGCCCCAGACGGGTCAAGAGGAGTAATTATTGGAAGATACAAGAAGCAACCCAATTGTTGATTCATATGAATACCTGAAGATCCTAATGGGTGCCAACTTCAGTCTGGACACAATCTTTCAGGACTGCACTGGAAATGGATAGAACGTATTTTGGTGTTTTTTTTGTCTTTCTTCAATGACAGCAAAGACCCAATGCAGATTAAGTTTATGGCATATAAAATGTGTCCAAATAGTACTCCTCCATGGTTCAGAATGCAGATATACAATGGAAAGGATTCTTTCAGACCATGTGTGAAATCCACAACCTGTGAGGTTGATTTGTGGCAAAAGGGGAAATGATTGTATGAAGAGAAGGCTCCAGCTTAGACCAGCCTGTCATTGAGTACCCAGGAGAGGGAGTCAGCTTCATAGACAGCAGGGGTCTTTGCTTGAGCTCTTCAACTGAGATTAAAGAATTGATGATGGGTGAGCATCAAGATAGCTGGCTTCTCACAAGTTGCCCTGCATAGGGTCCTTTCACTTGTGCTGAAGACAAATGTCCAATTTACAGTTGATGAGAAAACTCTGAAAGTTGAGATGACAACTATATAAAACCTGGTTATGAAAACGTGTGCTCCAGAGTTTGATGCCTACAGTGGTTGGGTTTCAGAAAGGTAAACAGATGCTGCTGAAGCTCTGTACCTCCAACTGGTAGAGTTACTGCTCGATCGGATACGGAATGTATCCATGCTATGGTTAGGAGGATGGTGGCAATGGAATCACACATTTTCTGTTGAGTTGTGCTGCTTGTGAGGAGATCCTGGTATCTGCTGTCCTCCAAGCAAGGGCTCAAACCTGTGCTTGTCAACAGCATAGCTACAAGGGCAGAGCAGAGGCTGGGTACTCTGCAACGAGCGGCTCACCTCTCGATCCCTCAAAGCCTCTCCACCATCAACAAGTGTGATGGGATGCTCACCACTTGCCTGATGGGTGCAGCTGCAGCAACACTCAAGAAGCTCGACACCATTCAGGACTGAGCAGTCTGCTTGATCAAGCAGCCCCTGCTATTGGACTCAAATATCCACTCCCCCCTACCACCAGCACAGTATGTACAGTCTTCAGGATGCACTGCAGCAACTCATCAAGGTTACTTTGACAACACATCCCTGCCCTGCAAACCCTATCACTGAGAAGTACAAGAGCATTAATGTTGTGGGAACACATCACATCCAAGTTTCCCTCCAAGTGACACACATTCCTGACTTGGACATATATCACCATTCTTTCATCATTGCTGGGTCACGATCCTGGAATTCCCTACCTAACACCATTGTTGGAATACCACCACCACAAGGATTGCAGCGGTTCAAGGAGAAGGCCCACCATCACCTTCTCAGGGCAACTAGGGATCGGCAATAAATGCAGCCTTGCCAGCATCACCCACATCCAAAGAACAAGGATTAAAGGGCATTTATAGGCAGTACTTACGCATACAAGACTGTCCTGGTATCTCCTACTTTTCCTCCGTCTCCGACAGTCAAGGTGTCATAACCTCTTTCCAGGTCAAATTCTTCAAACTTAAGCTTAATGATCTGTGGATAAACAAAACAAAATTGTGAGTTCTCCCTGAAAAATGACCCCCGCCCCAGGTAAAATATGAATCGATTATTTCTATTTGCTCAAGAAATAATTCTTTTTTCCAAAATGCATAAGCATTTTTCATTTTTTTTTACATCTTTTTTAAAGATGTGGGGCTAGAAATTAGACCATCTAACGCCCGTTGTTTTGGCGCTATGCGGCTTCTAGTGTGACGTGCGCCAGACGCCACCTTGGTAAAGGGTTTAGTGCAAATAACGAACGCCGGCAGGATGTAAAGTAAGGAGAAAATGCGTGCAATCAGTGTGCAATGCTGATTTAAAGTGATAGGCACCATTTTGGGACTTAATGCTCCACTCAATGCACTGTCTTAACCATGACCATCTGAACATGTCTTGAAGTGTCTGGAGGATCTCCCACCAGCACTATTTAAAGGAACCATGCAAGATTTACAGTTTAGTTGTTGGATTATCGCTTTTGGCTGCTGATGTATTTGTAACTGTTTTTGGAGGTCTCCTATACTTGAATACTAGGATGAGGGGACATAGCCTAACATTTAGAGCCAGGACGTGCAGGAGTGAAGTTAGGAAACGCTTCTATATGGAAAGGGTGAGAGAAGTTTGGTATGCTCTTCTGCAAATGTAGTTGACGTTAGTTCAATTGTGAATTCTAAATCTGAGATTGATAGATTTCTGTGAACCAAAGGTATTGAGGGATTTGGGGCTATAGTGGGTATATGGAGTTAGGTCACAGGTCAACCATGATCTCATTGAATGGCGGAACAGACTCGAGGGGATAAATGCCACTGCCACTTGCTGCCTCCTGTCATGTGCCACCTTCTCCTGCAAGAAAGCGGGACATGTGTCTGAGTGATGTGCCTGTCATGGTTGAATAGTTGCCAGTGTGTGGCTTGTGTGTTGTGGCTGGGCGGCTTGCAACAGTTGTAATGTGTATGGGTGAGAAGAGGAGGCATCTGATTGGAAGAGTTGAGTACTGATGGAAAGAGTTTGTTGGTAGGTGGGTGATGGGGGGCGTAGTGCATGGTGCAGTTGGTAGGAGACACCACTTGACAGTTGATCTCATTCACCTTGACCACTCTTGTCAATGCATTGAACTTCTTCCTGCACTACATACATGTTCATGATGCAGTGCACCTGGCATTGACTGCATCCCCTGCTGCCTCCCAATACCTTTTAAGCATATGGAAGGAGGGCCTTTTGCGCCCCCCTCCCGTCCCCTGCGGATATAGGATCTCCCTTCTTCTGTCCACCTCTTGCACCAAGGCCTCTAGTGCATCAGCAGAGAACCTTGGTGCACGCACTCTCGCAGGCCTGGTACCAACTCAGATCGGCAGATTGGTGAGGTCTGGCGTGCCGATTGGAGGATGTGGGATTTGGTAGTGCGCAACCTTTATTCAATGTTTTAACATAACACATCAGTTTGTAAACGTAGGGACAGAACCTGCATCTGTGTTTTATGTGCGTGATGTCTGATCTCCGTTCAGACTCCATGCAGATAGCAGACTGTTATTTTTAGCAAATAACTGGTGCCGGCCACCTTTAAGAGATTTTGGCAGGCTATCGGAGAGACAGCCTGCCTTTAAGAGATTGGGGCTCCCCCTGCTGGTGAAATGTGCGAATGTCCTTGAATCCACATGGTAACGCTGATTTGGAACGCTGCTTCCAGGCGAGTGCTGAGGCTGGACGGATATCTCGTCCTGCCTGCGAAGGAAGCACCGTGTGCAGGTTAATCGTGGATCGTGATTCCCGCACCCGGTTTCGGGCCCAGTCCAATTTAACCACCATGTTCGACAATTAATAGTTAATTAAACAGGGCACAGATGGAAAGGGGCGTTAAATTACCAGTATGTCGACAGGCCACCCTTATTATTGCATTGACTGTAAATCTCTGTTACATCTTTGCTATATTGAAGGCATTGTGTGATGAATGTACATTATGTACGATACAAAGATGTGCTGAATTTTTAATATTTTTGCAAAAACTTAAATCATAGTTAACCACGGGATCAGAAAGAACAAGGGAGTCATAGGCTGCATTCACACTACAGGCACCATTCTGAGATTGCTATCTGCCAGCTGCCATGTGCAATTGGTAGGTATGGTACACTGCAGGCAGATACCATTCCGATCAGCACTGAGGTACAGCAACTGCGGTCTCTGCAGGGATGTTACAGTGCAGGCTTTGACCTGCCAAAGGATATTTATTCATTTTATGAGAGGGCAACAGCAGTGGCTCCCTTGTCCTAATATTAAAAAGATTCCATACAACGTTTTAAATGTATCTTGGCAGTCCAATGGACCACCTCGGTCTTTTTAATGCAATATTATACTACACTTGGTGAAAACTCAAAGCCATTCATGGACAGCTGTGATCAGAATGGGGTCTGTCTGTAATGTACCACGTCTACCAACCGGACATTGCAGCTGGTAGATGGCCATCTCAGGATGGGAGCCCCTTGGGGGAGGGAGGTCCCACCACTTGGCGTCATTGTGCTTGGACATCAGATTGGGATCTGATCTGACACCTAAATTATACAGCTACTTTTTGAATTGATGGACACCCAAAACTATTTCAGGTCAACATAAAAGTGATTGTGATAGTGTAACTGCGCCCATTATCTCAGAGTGCAAAACCATTCTTTGTGCAAATCAGTGTCTTCCACAGATACTATTTGCAGACACTTAAAAAGAGAAATAGTTCATTCGAAAACATGCTGCTTAGTATTTAGAGTAATGGGGTAGCTTTAGATTAATCAAAGCGCTACTGCAGACCCATAAACAATTAGCAGATGAATGTTTAGTGGTGATGAGCTCTGAAATTTGATAACATTTGCATAGACCATAGTGGAGCTTCAGATTTTCATGATTGATTTGCCTGCTTGAAGGTAAACATCTGGTTAATTAGTTGGTTTGACTGCCTGAAGCTTGGATGATTAGTAATAACGGGGAATTTGGTCTCCTCCATAGCCAAAGACCAAAACTTTCACCCCTGTACAATATTTGCATTTAACACTATATTCAATTGTAATAACATTTAAACTACTGTTGCTGTTACATTGTGCATCATGTGACAATCCGATATTCTATCTGAACAATGTATAATTCTCCTTTTGGTTAAAACAAATATTGCCAAATGAAGAGAAAATACATTGCAGTTTTGTTCACTCATCCTTACCTTTGAAACACTGTGAAATGATAATGCTTTGTTTTAAATGTCGAGCGTACTCCAATCAATTTGTTTAAGGTACTGTTTATACCCTACTACAGAATATTTATTCATACTCTTATCTCCACCTTTCAACCCTGACCTGCTGAGCTTCAAAAAATCCCCCACCCCCCAATTCCTCCTCAAAAAAAACATAATTAACTGTGGATTATGGGAAGGTACTCACATTGGCAGGATGTGACTAGTGGAGTCCCGCAGGGATCTGTCTTGGGGCCTCAATTATTCACAATATTTATTAACGACTTAGATGAAGGCATAGAAAGTCTCAGATCTAAGTTTGCCGATGACACAAAGATTGGTGGCATTGTAAGCAGTGTAGATGAAAACATAAAATTACAAAGGGATATTGATAGATTAGGTGAATGGGCAAAACTGTGGCAAATGAAATTCAATGTAGGCAAATGTGAGGTCATCCACTTTGGATCAAAAAAGGATAGAACAGGGTACTTTCTAAATGGTAAAAAGTTAAAAACAGTGGATGTCCAAAGGGACTTAGGGGTTCAGGTACATAGATCATTGAAGTGTCATGAACAGGTGCAGAAAATAATCAAGAAGGCAAATGGAATGCTGGCCTTTATATCTAGAGGACTAGAGTACAAGGGGGCAGAAGTTATGCTGCAGCTATACAAAACCCTGGTTAGACCGCACCTGGAGTACTGTGAGCAGTTCTGGGCACCGTACCTTCGGAAGGACATATTGGCCTTGGAGGGAGTGCAGCGTAGGTTTACTAGAATGATATCCGGACTTCAAGGGTTAAGTTACGAGGAGAGATTACACAAATTGGGGTTGTATTCTCTGGAGTTTCGAAGGTTAAGGGGTGATCTGATCGAAGTTTATAAGATATTAAGGGGAACAGATAGGGTGGATAGAGAGAAACTATTTCCACTGGTTGGGGATTTTAGGAGTAGGGGGCACAGTCTAAAAATTAGAGCCAGACCTTTCAGGAGCGAGATTAGAAAACATTTCTACACACAAAGGGTTGTAGAAGTTTGGAACACTCTTCCGCAAACGGCAATTGATACTAGCTCAATTGCTAAATTTAAATCTGAGATAGATAGCTTTTTGGCAACCAAAGGTATTAAGGGATATGGGCCAAAGGCAGGTATATGGAGTTAGATCACAGATCAGCCATGATCTTATCAAATGGCGGAGCAGGCACGAGGGGCTGAATGGCCTACTCCTGTTCCTATGTTCCTATCTTAGTCTTTTAAATTAGTTAAGTGACTCAATATTAACTCAATTCAGCATTTTTAAATAAATGTAATTAATCCCTGTGCAGTTAACAATTTTTGTGCACTAATAGTAAACCATCCTGTTCTATCTGGAAAATAAAACAATTGGTTTTGGTTTGTTGCTGGCGCTGGTGACCTACATATCAGTATTTGCAGTTAATTTTCAGAGTGCAAAGGATTGGAATCTGTTGGTTTAACTGGCTAAAGAGGTGGACAAGTAGCCAATTAGGTGCAAGTTCCAGCAACAAGCACACCCCATATAGCCCATTGCTTCTGTCTTGGTCACGATGGGTCGTGATTGGCAGCCAGCAGTTCACTCCAACTTTGCAGCCAGTTAAACCAGCAGATTCAAATTTCCTGCGCTCAAGAGAGTCAGCCCATCAGCAAATTCCAGTAACAAACCTGCTCGGAATCAGGCAAAGGCAAATATTTCAGATTGAGTAGGAAATGGGGGGGGGCATTGCACCCCCAATAGCAGCACTGGAGATGTGGTTGCTCCATCTAATTCAGTGTCTATGGGTGGAAGGAAAATCTTCATATTTGAAGAGCTCTCAACATCCTGTTGATATTTTCCATTGTTAAACCTGAAGGAGTGGCAATAACGATGGGTGTCTTCTGCTATATGGGTCAACTGAAAACATTTGTACTGAGTTAGCTGATCTCAACCTGGTTCTCAGCATCCATGGGTTGGGAAGGGGAAAAGAAAAGCATTCAGGGTTTCTATTCCTGATACACTATCCAGGGGTCCTTGCTGGAAGTGTATGGGATGGGCCTCAGCTCTGATGTAATTTGCAGTCAAAAAGGTGGCCACTTGTTGCTGAGGCTCATACATGGATAATAATCACTTCAGTGAATTAGAGGAAGGAGTCAACACCCTCAGAAGAGGAGGGGGAGATAATTGGTGAGAGAAAAAAAGGTGAAGGTTGCTCAATTATAAATTGTAACCAACTGCAGCATATTTCCCAGAGCATCATTGACAACCAAAAACGCACAAGTTCTGCACATTTTACAAGTATAAAGTAAAATAAACATCTTTCAGAAGAATTTTCAAAACGTGTCAAGAACATAACAGCAGGTTTAATGGAATTGGACAAACATATGCAAATTTGGTATCCCAATATGCCACTGCTTGAATTCAGTTCTAAAAATGATCTATTGCAAGCCAGACAACACATTCGTAGTCTATTTCTATAAATTCTGCAGTACTGACGAGTAAATTGTGTTTCAGCACACTACATGATTGTTCCAATAAGAAGTAATATTACAGGCTGTAATACAAGAAGCTGAATACCACATTTGTGCACCTGCTACCAAGCTTTTTCTGCCCTCGCTCATAAAACACCTTTAAATTAAGAACCGATTGTTAATATGCAAATATATTCAACAACCAGTGTCACCATGTAATACATGAGATGGTATTTATAGTAATATATTGAGAGAAATTAAAGATCGCAGCTGTCAAAGTCACTGATGTGGAGTTTCTCATCAGCAAATCTGCTTAGGAGTATTGCAATGTCAGTGGTGTTCTTTAATCAGATTTTCTGCCACATGATCATAATCAGGAAACCGGCATCAGCTCAAGCCAATATTTACTTCTCATCTGCCTTTCAGTTGCACTCCTGTAAAACTGTACAAAAACTTGACAGTATTTTGAAAATGAAGGGAAAATAAAAGCAACCATCTATTTTGTTGTGACCCACTGAACCCGTCTTCCCAACAGTTTCCAGGAGCTAATTTCACAACATTGTCCCCTTTTCTGATAGATCACTGAAAGACCTTGCATTTATATAGCATCTTATCACATTCCTCATTTTGTTCCAAAGTGCTTAACATCCAATTAATTACTTCTGATGTGACAGCGTGTCTCACGTTTAATCATGGTCTGTTCTAAATTAGCTAATCTCAGTCAATGATCAGTGTGCGACAGCAATTTTGTACGAGGGAGGGGAGAATCAGCTGCCACACCAGTAAAGCCGGCACATTGTCATAATTATCACATAAAATGGGATAGAATAGCCACCAAAAATCAGTGCTTACCCTACTCTCATTTAGACCAATGTAGGAATATGGATCAAAAATACCATTTTCAGGTGACTCAATGTGAAATGTACGGCTTCCTTTTAAGTTCAGGAAACCAGTTCACAATTATACAAGATGAAATAGTCTTGGACCAGGCAAGACTCCTGTGTGAAAATAACATTCCGCTATTATCATACAAGAACGTGAGTTCAAATCCCACCAAGGCAGTTTGAGAATTTGAATTTAGGTTTAAAAATCTGGAAATAAAAAAGCTGCTCTCAGTAAAGGTGAACATGAAGCTGTTGGACTGTTGTAAATACCCAACTGATGTCCTTCAGGGAAAGACACCTGCCGTCCTTACCCTATCTGGCCTATATGTGACTCCAGCTCCACACCAACATGGTTGACTCCTAACTGTCCTCTGAAGTGGCTTAGCAAGCTACTCAGTATCAAACTGCTAAGATTGCAGCGGGGGTCCAAGATAAAGGCCCACCAACACCTTCTCAGAGCAAATAGGGGTGGGCAATAAATGCTGGCCTTGTCAGAAACATTCACATTTCGAGAACGAATTGAAAAAAACATGAACGTGGCAATTTCCTTTGGGACTGACTTGTTCATCTTGATTAGCATGTGGGACTGACACTGGATGAACAGAATTTATTCCTAACATGAAATATACATCCTGAATTACTTACAAGTTATCATAGAGGCAACTATACTTTTGTATACTAATACCAGTTCATTTTCAATTGGTTACACACTATAATTCTGTATTTCTGATTCATTAGTACCTCTTTATATATTCATAACTGCCTTTTATCAGTCTTTTATTATATTAGGAAATTGTATTTTTTCCAATTATATAATAGTACCACAAAAGAATTTGATTTATTGGTGGTGGCAGGAAAGAAGTAACATTAAAAGCTGGCGTCTTATATACCAGCATTGCTGATATCACCGATCTCTTGCATAACTGCTCTCCACCCCTTCACTGCCTCTGATGTGTCACGCTGCTTGACTGATATCCAGTACTGGATGAGCAGGAATTTCCTCCAACTAAATAATGGGAAGACCGAAGCCATTGTCTTCGGTCCCTGCCGCAAACTCCGTTCCCGAGCTACCGAGTCCAGCCCTCTCCCTGGCCACTGTCCGAGGCTGAACCCAGACTGCTCGCAACCTTGGCGTCCTACTTGACCCGAAGATGAGCTTCCGACCACATATCCGCTCCATCACCAAGACCGCCCTTTTCCGTCCCTGCCTCAGCACATCTGCTGCTGAAACCTTCATCCATGCCTTTGTTCTATCGAAACAACGCCTAGATTTTAAAATTCTCATTCTTGTTTTCAAATCCCTCCACGGCCTCGCCCCTCCCTATATCTGTAACCTCCTCCTGTACTACAACCCTCTGAGATCTCTGCGCTCCTCCAATTCTGGCCCCTTACGCATCCCCGATTTTAATCACTCCACCATTGGCGGCCGTGCCTTCAGCTATCTAGGCCCTAAGCTCTGGAATTCCCTCCCTGAACCTCTCCGCCTCTCTACCTCTCTCCCCTCCTTTAAGACACTCCTTAAAACCTACCCCATTTGACCAAGCTTTTGGTCACCTGTCCTAAGATATCTCCTTGTGTGGCTCGGTGCCAAATTTTGTTTGATAATCGCTCCTGTGAAGCGCCTTGGGAATTTTCGCTACATTAAAGGCGCTATATGAATGCAAGTTGTTGTTGTTATAATAGAATATTGTATAAGCTCAGAACTTCCAATCACATGAGATTAAACTATAACAAACAGTTTTGTGGTGAAAACAGTAAGAACAGAAAATGCTGGAAACATGCACCAGGTCAGGCAACAAAGCAGTAAATGTATTGGCTGTGGACCTGTCATTTCTACAGATGCTGCTGAGTGTTTCCAGCATTTTCTGGTTTTATTTCAGATTTCCAGCATCTGCTGTTCGTTTTCTCCTTTCTGTATAGTATTGGGTTGAAATTGTGCTGTGCAACATTAGCATACAAATGCTTAAAACGTTTGTATGAAGTTTCTCTGGTATTTTGATGAAGCCATTATCCTATTAAAAGACCAGACAAACGAATTTCATACAATTGCTTTCAGCATTTCAGAACAGCACTGAGTCCTAAATATCTCTTTACTGAAGACTTTTAACAATGATGTGGGACATTTAAAGTAAGCACAGACTCTATTAGTTTTAGAAACAGTTAGTAGGATTAGGAATTCTCCTAAAAATACAGGATTTGTAACACATCTCAAGAAGATTCACCTCAAATGTTTGATGCTCACAATATAAAGTATAAATAAATACTTGGAAAAATAAGATGAGAATTTTGCCTTTAGGACACTACTTCACCGTTATTAGTTTAATCTGCATCTATAAGTTCAATTTTCCACCTCTGCAAATAGATAAAATTCATCATGGAAATTCTTGAGTATTACTGAATTTATCGCAAATGAAAATAGCAATCTGATGGCAAAGGCTTTATCAGTGCACAGTGATGTGGCTCAAGTTAACTTAACATACCTCAACAAAAATTATGTAACTATCAATAAAAAAAACTTTTTCTGTAACAAAATTGATAGGCCCATACTTTGTTGTTAAAATAATGGTGAGGCTAATAGCACTCATTGCTATTCATGGGCGAATGCTGCAGCAACTTCAGGCGAGGGCAGATTCATGGTTAAAAGCGAGAATCCAAAAGTTGCTGTACCCAGTTGCGTCGCTCTATCACTGGCTTCCCGAAAACGGCATCTCGCTCTCTGCCTCACCATTGAAAATTGTAAACAATTTTACAACACCAAGTTATAGTCCAACAAATTTATTTTAAATTCCACAAGCTTTCGGAGGCTTCCTCCTTCGTCAGGTGAACGGTGTGGAAGGAGGAAGCCTCCGAAAGCTTGTGGAATTTAAAATAAAATTGCTGGACTATAACTTGGTGTTGTAAAATTGTTTACAATTGTCAACCCCAGTCCATCACCGGCATCTCCACATCATGGTCGCCATTGAAACGCATTGAACGGCGTGAAGTGCTGTATTTTCGCGGTAGATATGAACTAAACTCACCACAGAAAGTGAATTCATGTCCATTTCAGTCTAAGCACCATTTTAACGACATGATAAGTGTTAATTACTGCCAATCAACCTCTCTGGCACTGAAAATTAACTATTACAAGTGTGGAGTCTCATTCCTTCAGGTTTTAATTGGTGGAGATTTACAAAATGTAAAATTTTAAATATGAACATCTTTTTCTTTACTTTTCTTTTCTGTCTCTTCTTTCTTAATCTAATCTTTCTTTCCCTCTCTTTATTTCTCTGATTTGACATTGAATTCACCCACTCTAATTTACACTTCCTTCTCAGTCCTTGCGCTGTTAATTTCACAATCCTTCAATCTGATTGATTGAGGAGATACACAGTTACTTGCCCTGTTCACTCAGGTCCCAGATGCCCTGTTATCAGCTCGCACTTTCAGCGACTTGCCACGCAAAACATTTAAGAACCTAAATGTGCAAGGGGAAGACTAATTAACGGCAGATGCTGTTTGATGCCCTGCCACAGAAAATTATGGCCCATAAACATCTGAAGCAGTGCTCGATGCAGGAAGTTAACTCTAATAGTTTCTTCAGCCCTCTAAGGATCCAAGTAGATCTCGACACCAAACCTCCCACCCCTCCAACACACACATCCGAAATTAAGAAAGTTGGTTTGATGGTTTGATCCACGGTTTTCCAATTCTATAGGAGTAATTTTAACCCCCCAGGGTGGGAGGGTGAGGAGGCAGCTGGGGGGGGGGGGGGGGGGGTGGTTAAGATTATGTCCGATTCCCCCCACGCCCCGCGATGTCCGATTCCCCCCACCCCCCGCGATGTCCGATTCCTCTCACCCCCCTCACCCACGATGTCCGATTCCCCCCACCCCCCGCGATGTCCGATTCCCCCCACCCCCCGCGATGTCCGATTCCTCCCACCTCCCCACCCGCGATGTCCGATTCTCCTCAACCCCACCCCCTCACTCATGATGTCCCAACCCCCCCATGTCTGATTTCCCCCCACCCCCCTTGCCATGTCAGTCCCACCTGCCATCCTCTCCCCAGCTGCATTCCCGCCCGACAGATCGCCAGCCTGTGAATCTGACTGGCTGTCGAGCGGGAAACCTGTTGAGATAATTTAATACAGGAACTGCGGTTAAATTCCATAGGACCTGCGGGAAACCCTTACTTCCGAGTTTCCCGTCTGCAAATCCTCCCCCCACTCCACTCTCTTCCTGGCTCCAAGTTAATATCGGGCGCTATGGCTCAGCAGGCGATACTTTCATAACATGTAGTTTGGGGCAGGGGGGGCGGATTTTAACTCCCTCTGTCCGGCTGAAATCAGGCAGTATGGGAGTTAAGATCAAAGAGGTCCTACTAATTCCGTTTTTGCGTCCTGTGGCTGAAACACCCACCTGACTCAGGTGATAGCCTCCTGAATTTATGCTAAAAGTGATCCTGTTACGTAGAAAGGACCCCAAACCCATTTTTATGGTCCACTGGAAGCCCAGAATGCTCCGTTCTGCAGAAGCTGTTGAGACCAGAAGCCAAGGCCCTCCAAGCTAAGCAAAGCAAAATATTTTTGTGCGGCCCGGGAGCAGTGGGCACGCTCCATGGGTGCTACAAAAATAGTTTACGCTGCTGCCATCCTGCCCCCTCCCCCCAAACCCCAACCTTCCGCGCTCCCGAAGCTCTCCTGAATTCCTCCCCAATGACTTAACTTGCCATTGGCCGGGAGGCCCACAGGCCACCCGATAGGCCGATTGCCCAAACCTAGCAGGTTGCCTGTGGATGCCCACCTGGGGCAGGCAGCTCGCCGAGTTCACTTAAAAGAGGCCCGGCCATTAAAATGGACAGGACTCCTCCCACCCCTCCCCCACCCCCCGCCCCATTGCATGTTCCGGACAGTGTGTCCGCACATTTCACCAGCCGACTGCCCAGGCACAAGACGGTCCCCCTTGTGTTTTTAGAATTCTACTTGGAAATTTTGATCTCTAGAAAATCTATTTGTTGTCAAACATAAAGAATTGATGAACAAATGGGAATGCTGAAGTGTAGTGCAAACAGTTTTGAGCCAAGCACAGCAGGACAGCAATTATTAAAGTTTAACACCTTAACAAACAGAGAATGAGTCTCTTGACTCCTAAAAGTTACATTGTTCTCACGAATCTAAATGTGCTGAGCAGAAATTTAAACCAGGATGGAAAGATTAACCCAAAAGGCATGTTATATCAATGCAGTGGTGAATTTGATTGTGCAAGAGAGATACTGCCTTGGAGGAGAGCAATTACAAAATAATAGCAAATAAGAAAGAGAACTCGAGACTTTTGCAAAGGAAAGATTGGACGTTTCAAATATCTAGTGCTCCAGCACACATCCCACAATCTGCTCACAAGAAAGCAAGCCTTAGAGATCACCAGCCAGACCAATAAAAGGAAAGGAAGGAAAAGGAAAGAACTTGCATTTAATTAGCACCTTTCACAACTTCAGGATTCCCAACGTGCTTCACGGCCAATTAAGTAGTTTTGAAGTGTAGTGCCTGTTGTAATGTAGGGAAACATGGCAGACAATTTGTGCACAACAAGGTCCCACAAACAGCAATGTGCCCAGATAATCTGTTTTAGTGATGTTGATTGAGGGATAAATATTGGCCAGGACACTGGGAGAACTCCCTTGCTCTTCATCCTATAGTGCCACAGGATCTTTCATGTCCACCTGAGAGAGCAGACAGGGCCTCGGTTTAACATCTTGTCTGAAAGATGCAGCACTCCTTCAGTACTGCACTGAAGTGTCAGCTTGGATTATGTGCTCAAGTCGCTGGAGGGGGGTTTGAACCCACGACCGTCTGACTCAGGGGTGACAGTAATATCACTGAGACAAGGCTGACGCCCAATGCCATTACCCCCCACCCACAGTATTGGCAGGAAGTCAGAAAGAGATTCTACTAAATACAGGAGAAAACCAAGCAACATCGTAGTTTCCAAAGTTGGTGGAGTCCCCCCAAAAACTCACTCAGGTGGCTATCGTTCACATATGAGACTGAACAATAAGCAGAGAGCTAATTAACTGTCAGAGCTATTACAGTTCAGGATGATCCTTTCCTCACTCAGTTTCCTTAGAGCTCTTATAATGTGACCTGTCCCATTGCATTTCATGTTTAACTGAGTTGAAGGCCTTTTCATAATTTATGAATGAAATGCATAAGACTGAAGTCCCTGATGCCGCACTCCCAATATGAACTACTCGCTTGCTTCAGTGAGCTTTAGCATCTTCTCTATGATCCAACCTATATTCTTTGTCTTTCTTTCCTTCCAGAATGTTTCTTTAGTGGCTTTGAGAATGGAATTCTTCATTTTGATCAATGGTGTGGAGGTCCCATGAGGTCCCACTTGTTCTTAGCTTTGACCTCATAGTCTTTGTTAATAGAGCCATAAAAGTTTATAGCGCAGAAAAACCATTTGGCACATTGTATATGTGCCAGCTTTTTGTTAAAAAATCTAAAACTAATCCTATTGCGTCCTCTTAATGCTTCAAATGTTTCTCAACAATTCCCTTAAAAGTTTGATCTGTTGATCTGCCTCAACTACTCCCTATGGCAAAGCATTTCATGCTCCAACAACTCCCAGTGTGATTGTTTTTGCCTAATCTCTCTTCTCACTCCATTGATAACAGTTTTAAGTTGTTGCTCCCTTGTCATTGACTTCCTAGCCAATTGAAATAGTCTTTCCCTATTCATCCTCTCAATATCCTTCAAAATTTTAAAAATCTCAATTATATTTCCTCTTAGCCTTCTCTGCTCTAGTGGAAATGGTCACCGTAGCTCCTCAGGCCTCTCCAAACCGCTCGAGTCTTCTTACCGCTGGTATTATCCTGATGAGTCTACACTGTATGCTCTTTATGGCTTCATTGTCACTTCTATAAAGCGGTGCCCAAAACGGAGAACTTGAATTGTGATCGAGCCACTGCCTCTCTGTTCCTCCGCACCTTTCAGTGGTCTAGAAATTCAGCAGTGCCCATTTTTCACCCCATGCAGGTTACTTAGTCTGCACATGAATGTTAGAGTCTGAAGAGCCCTGGATATTGGGCCTCGGAACTTATTCCCATATGAATGGCGCTGCGGAAAGAAAGCCACAAAGGTAACTGATGGCTTCGGGAGGGTGGGGACGGGAGATCGTGGGCCTCGGGGGCAGGTGAAATTGCAGGCCTCGGGGCGAGGGGAACAATATATGGCCGGTTGGGGCGGGGGGGGGGGAAATTGTGCCAGCCAGCAGTGGCCCGCGGGATCGGGGCCTTGGTCAGGGATCTTGGGGCCGGGGGTTGGTGGGGGGGGGGGCGGGAGGGAGATCGTAGATCGTGGAGCCTGGAGGTTGGGACTGAGAATTGCAATGATCGGGAGAGGGGTTTAATGTGGAGTCGGGAGGAGAACTTCTGCAGCATTAGTGACAATTGGGACCAAAAGTAACCAAGTCTGGAATGTCAGATGCAACAAGGGAGCTGGGCAGATATTCTGGGATCACCAGATATATTCTAAATTTATGCCAACTCTGTATCCCATTGGTAAAATGAAAACACAGAAGCTCCACAGAATCTCTCAATCCTTACTAAACAGCCAACAAAATGTTAGGAGGAACTAGCATGTCGTAAAGATGAGATCTTATAATCTCCCTGCCACTGGCTACTTTACAATTCCTTAGTCAAAAGCTTGTATTTTGCTGCTACTAAATGATAAATAAAATGAAAGGGAAATCATGCTTAACAAATCTACTGGAGTTTTTTGAGGATGTAACTCGTAGAATAGATCGGGGAGAACCAGTGGATGTGGTGTATTTGGATTTTCAGAAGGCTTTTGATAAGGTCCCACACAAGAGGCTAGTGTGCAAAATTAAAGCACATGGGATTGGGGGGAATATACTGGCATGGATTGAGAATTGGTTAACAGACAGGAAACAGAGAGTAGGAATAAACGGGTCTTTTTCCGGGTGGCAGGCAGTGACTAGTGGGGTACCGCAGGGATCAGTGCTTGGGCCCCAGCTATTCACAATATATATCAATGATTTGGATGAGGGAACGGAGTGTAACATTTCCAAGTTGGCAGACGACACAAAGCTGGGGTGGAATGTGAGCTGTGAGGAGGATGCAAAGAGGCTCCAATGTGATTTAGACAAGTTGGGTGAGTGGGTAAGAACATGGCAGATGCAGTATAACATGGATAAATGTGAGGTTATCCACTTTGGTTGTAAAAACAGAAAGGCAGATTATTATCTGAATGGTGATAGACTGGGAAAAGTGGAGGTGCATTGATACCTGGGTGTCCTTGTACACCAGTCGCTGAAAGCGAGCATTCAGGTGCAGCAAGCAGTTAGGAAGGCGAATGGTATGTTGGCCTTCATTGCAAGAGGATTTGAGTACAGGAACAGGGATGTCTTACTGCAGTTATACAGGGCCTTGGTGAGACCACATCTGGAGTATTGTGTGCAGTTTTGGTCTCCTTATCTGAGGAAGGATGTCCTTGCCATGGAGGGAGTGCAACAAAAGTTTACCAGACTGATTCCTGGGATGGCAGGATTGGCGTACGAGGAGAGATTGGGTCGACTCGGCCTATATTCACTATAGTTTAGAAGAATGAGAGGTGATCTCATCGAAACATATAAAATTCTAACAGGACTGGACAGACTAGATGCAGGGAGGATGTTCCAGATGGATGGGGAGTCCAGAACCAGGGGACACAGTCTCAGGATACGGGGTATTCCATTTAGAACTGAGATGAGGAGAGATTTCTTCACTCAGAGGGTGGTGAACCTGTGGAATTCTCTACCACAGAAGGCAGTGGAGGCCAAGTCATTAGATGTATTCAAACCCCAGCAATCCAGTTCTCGAAATCCAGGCAAATCGGTTCTCTTTGCGCGTATATTTCTTATTTGCTGGTTTGTCCTGTTTGAATTTTATGGGCCTGGAGTTTTGGAAAGGGCTGTTCTTGGCATAGCTTCCTCATTGGTGACGAAATCCTAAATCAGAACACTGAGGTCTGTTAGTATCAGCAACTTGAGCTTTCTACAAGTTAATGGAAACATGGATTTAAACCATGTCCCCAGGCTCCATGGCATGCACTTATACAGCCCACAGGGACAAAAGCTTTAATACCCCCACTGTATTGAAACTCTAATCTGCACCTCTAAAATGAACACTGGCCTTTGCACTATTGTAAACAGAAAATGAATGAATAGAAAATTACATATGAGGGAAAAAATGAATTTACTGCTAAAATAGATCTAAGTTTATGATTTACCTAAATATTTTCTGAAATGTATTTATTCCACTGAAGTGGGGAATGGCAGATCAAATAGAATATAAAATTAAGTTTTTGAAAAATACAATTATGAAATAAGGATTGATCTATTGGGGAATGAGAAGCTTCAATTTAAAACAAGTTATTCTAACTTTGCATAGATTATTGGCGGAGCTACATTTGGAATACTATGGAAATAGTTTGTTTGTATTCTGTCTAACAGAATTGAACAGATACAGACTAAACATTCCCTGCTGTGTGCAAAATTGGAACTTTACCTTCAGGGGCACATTAATATATTGGAGAGAGTTCAGATAAGAGCAGCAAGGATGTTTCTGTAGCTTAGGGGTATAATTTATGAGGAGAGACTCAAGAAAAGATTGAGGGAAGATAGTAAAGGGAGTGAGATTATATGGGTTTCATAAAATCTTATGATAAAATAGGTTATCCATGGTTTCTGAAAATAGGCCAATGGCTTTTTTTGCTTTCCTATAGTATTTCCAAGTTATCAGGTTTCTCAGAACTGATTTAATGATAACATTTGAATCCAGAACTGGACCTCTTAGTGCAAATATTATAATCTCTGAAACCAATGAACACACATCTGCACTATTCTGCACTGGTACTTGAGGCAGAAATTGTATTCCTCACCCACCTGACTACAAAACCACATATTATAAGGGAAGAAAATCATATACTTTTTCATTCTTATGTTTTACAATCAAGCACTTGATCCAAATATTTAATTTTAATCAAAATCGCAATTCCCGAATCAATCATCGCACAAACAGCCTTGATTTTCAAAACCTGGTGAATTCCTGTTGAACTCAAGTCAAAATGAGAGAGACTTTAAGAGAAAGATGTTGAACATTTTAAGTTTCTTCATCCATTGCCTGTTTTGAGATAATGTGTTTGTGACAGCTTTGTGAAGTAAAATAAATTGTGCAGGGACTTCAGATGGGCTCATATCACCTGGAAGCCGAGGCTCTCAATCTGGGCAAGTCAGTGACATTAATACTTCCCAGCAGGGTCCAGTCAAGCTAGGAAGGCCAAAAGCTTCAATTTGGAAATCGGTTGTCTGTCCACAGAAACAAGAGTATTCATTCAGCTCAAACATTTATTTAGTGCCCAAGGATCACTGGTGCATGGAGATGAAACTGTTTCCTACATTACAACAGTGACTACACTTCAAAAGCATTTAATTGGCTGTAAAGCGCTTTGAGACGTCCTGAGGTTGTGAAAGACGCTATATAAATGCAAGTTCATGGGTAGCTCACATAAGGAAATACTGGAAAAGGCAGGGCACTGCTTTGTATCCCTAGTGGAGGGAGAGAAGAGTGAGTGAATTGATATTGTGGTTGAGACATATTTTATGGGGTGTTGCTTTCAATATTTTATTGATTTTTCAATATCTGATCAAGATTATCAACAATATTCATCTATAAACATTTGGACACCTAAAAGCAGCGCTGGTTGGCACTTTGCACCTGGATCCCACTCCCGAGACATGAGCACGTAATCTAGGCTGACACTCCAGTCCAGTACTGAAGGAGTGCTGCACTGTCGGATATATTGTCTTTCAGATGAGACATTAAACCGAGGCACCAACTGCCCTCTCAGGTGGACATAAAAGATCCCATTGCACCATTCACAGAAGAGCAGAGGAGTTCTCCCTGGCCAATATTCCTCCCTTAACCAACATCACTAAAACAGATTATCTGGTTATTATCACATTGCTGTTTGTGGGACCTTGCTCTGTGCACATTGGCTGCCACATTTCCTGCATTACAACAATGACTACACTTCAAAAAGTACTTCATTAGCTTCAAAGTGCTGTGGGACGTCTTGAGGTCATGAAAGGTGGTGTATAAGTGTACTGGAATGTACTAGCAAACATGCAAAATAGATACAACGAAATAATTAAGACACAGCTGAAAACGACAATGATTGAAAAGGGTAATAGGTACGGCACAAGAAATGCGGAAAACTGAACCTAAATTTAAAGAAAATTCCCAGGAGGGCAAATTGACTTAACATTTTAAAATTACTGAAAAGGAACAGAAAATTAAGTGGACAAAATTAGGAAGAAAAATAGAAGAAGACAAAAAGTAAAGAAAAGTGATACTAACTGAAGGATCTGTGAAAGCAGAGAGAGCTACAGATTTGGAGAGGGCAGAAAAGGCAGGTCAGTGAGACAGTTTTTGACTTTTCAAAATGCTTGTTATAGATCCACAAGAAAATATTAGGAGGAAAAATAGCCAGTTACTTTGAAACAATATCTAATGATTTCTGTCATTTTATATTGATTGTTGGCTTTATGGCAAGTTAATAAGGCCATAAAAAAGGCAACTCAAGCACTCGGGTTCATTTCTAGAGGGATAGAATTGAAAAGTAAAGAAGTTATGTTAAACTTGTATAGAACCTGGGTTAGACCACACTTGGCGAATTGTGCACAGTTCTGGTCTCCATATTATAGAAAGGATATGGAGGCATTGGAGAGGGTGCAAAAAAGATTCACAAGGATGATACCAGAACTGAGAGGATATCCTGATCAGGAAAGGCTGAACAGGCTGGGACTCTCTTCTCTAGAAAAGAGAAAGCTGAGGGGTGACCTGATAGAGGTCTTTAAGATAATGATAGGGTTTAATAGGGTAGACTTAGAGAAAATGTTTCCATTCATGGGGGAGTCCAAAATTAGAGGTCAGAAATATAAAATAATCGCTAATAAACCCAATAGGGAATTCAGGAGAAACTTCTTTACCCAAAGAGTGGTTAGAATGTGGAACTCGCTACCACAAGGAGTAATTGAGGCAAATAGCAAAGATGCATTTAAGGGAACACTAGATAAACACACGAGGGAGAAAGGAATAGAAGGATATGCTGATAGGTTTAGATGAAGTAGGGAGGGAGGAGACATGTGTGGAGCATAATTGCCGGCATGGACTAGTTGGGCCGAATGGCCTGTTTCTGTGCTGTAGTTTCGATGTAATTCGATACATGTAAGGAAAGGAGTCAGATAGTTTGTCTGTTTTGGGGAATGAAATACAGGTTTGGGAATCAATCGCGGATCTGCAAAATTACTAGAGTCTAGTCTAATTGGAATTAGCTGTTTTGTTGTGCGTATTGAATGACAAATATAACAACTTTTTTTTAAAAAGCAGTAGTTCGAAAATTAGAAGAACATAAGAAAAAAATCAGAATTGAGAAATCCAACGGCATCCCCATTCATCTTTGAGAGTTCTTTCACTTTTCTTTGGCACCTAAGAGCTAAATAGATACCCAATAATATCAGAGATGAAGCTCACACGAGCCTTTGCAGTCCTTTGTAGTGTCAGTCATATACACCGAGTCTATTAGCATCTTCTGAATAACATACAAGTGTATTGGCTGAGGGATGTTTGGAAGAGAATTAATCAACACCCCACTAAATGTCAATGGAGTAAATCTACAATGCTTATACATTAGCGCAATTATATTTTTTGATGATAACTTGCAATTAGTCTCACTTGAAGATTAATTATAATTTCATTTTGATTAGTCGTTGTTATAAAGGTCTAGTGATTTTCAGAAATACACGAAGAGTATTGTTTAAGAGCCATTTATCATGCTCAAAAGATTAGCACAGCAAGGTAAAAGTAAGTGCAGGCATCCAAATGGCTGAAGTCACAGACTCAGGTACCAAACTCAGCTGACATTTCAAAACAATCCTCTGGGCATTCAGACTTCTGCAGAACAGGAATGAACAATAGCTTTAAAGTGACATTTAAAAGAATCACTGATGGCTGGATCAGGATGTTACTTAATAATCTTAGTCAGAAACTGAAGATAGCATACAAAATCAGAGCTGGAGCAATATCACTGGCTGACTGGAGATCATCATGTCTTATGAAAGAGTGGCAGTAAGCATATTGGGGAAATTATAATCCTTTGTGAATTATCTTTCAGGCTTGAGGATTCTATAAAGTCCTCAACTTCACACTTAGCTGAAAAAGAGAATTAATTGGTGCTCTGGATTGAGCTCACTGTACAAGAACATTTGACCTATTGATAACTCTTTTCCATCCACTGCCATTTCTACTAACCTAGCATGGGTCACTGAGCATTCCCAGAATCTTGTGTGAACGGACCTCTCCCACTTTGATATTTATAGGAACAACAGCTCACAGAGCTGTCTCATGCAGTATAATTGCTGTAAATCAGGCATACATGGCATGCTTTTCTGGACTTCATGCTATGAATGATTATATGCAAAAAGCAATAAACATATTTATGTTTGCAGGAAAAAAACTGACAGGCAGAACTTTGTCAAAATAAAAATCACTGTCCATTCTGTGTGCAGAAATCTTTAACCGGAACTATAAAGAGGTGTTTTTTTTAATTAATTCTCCGGACGTGGGCGTCGTTGGCAAAGCCGGCATTTATTCCCTATCCCTAGTTGGCCTTGAAAAGATGGTGGTGGGCCTTCTTCCTGAACCTCTGCAGTTCGTGTGGTGAAGGTATTCCTACAATGCTATTATGGAGGGAGTTCCAGGATTTTGACCAGTGACCATGGAGGTTGATCATTGCCACTAGGTCGGAGAAAGAGCCAGAACGACTACGCATCATTTTTGTTATAATGATCTCCCGTACAAATGTGATGACGCTTTCATGAAGGAACAGAGAAAACTGGAGATGCATATAAATAAAAGGGGCCAATGCAAAATGATGAGACTGGATCAGCCACATTTGGGTTACTGTGCAGTTTTGGGCACGCCATTATGTAAAGAATATTGGAGCCACAGAAAAAGTGCAACTGTAGATTCACCAGAATGATACCAAGGATGAGCGAGCATAGTCACGATGAGAGTCTTGAAAAATAGAGATACATTCACTAGAGCAGAAAAGGTCACAAGGAGATTGAACAGAAGTGTTTAAAATGATTAAAATTTAAAACGGTAAATGGTGAAAGATTATTTCCACTGGTTGGTGAATTAGTAATAAGGCATCGTCAATTTAGAATTAGTACTAAAAGCATAAAGGACAAAGTTAGCAGTTTTTTTTAATGCAAAGAGTTATTAGAATATGGATGCATTATCACAAGTAGCAATTGAGGTAAAAATCACGACATATAAGGGGGAATTGGGTAAACACTTGAAAAAAGTTATTCAAGGGTAAGGTTAAGAGGAAAGAGCAGAGAGCTGGGATTACATTAAACAGCTGTAGTGTGACACAAGCACGATGGGCCAAACGGCCTCCTTTGGTGCTGAAACGTCTATGATCCCATGGTGTGATTCAAATAGATAAATGTACATCACACAATTTTTCCATGAAGACAGCAGCCTTTTAAGGCCTCATTACGGTATTCAAATACACACCCTGAACACTCGTGAACCTTTGCCTTCAAAGCATGTACACAGACAGGCAAGCACAGATACAAATAACACATGCAATACGCTTCAAGGAAAGAAGTTAGATACCTATGGGTGCATTTCAACACCGAAGCTACACTGTGACCATTACTTGACACCGAGTGTTTTTATTCAGAGAATTCAGATTTTTAGAAAACAGCCTTATACATCTCAGAAATGTGCAAAATGTGATTGCCTGGAGCATCATCACTGTTGGCAAGGAATTGGAGTAAGCCAGAATGTAAACTACACTAGGTATATGAAAAGTATTCATTCAAAATTATAACATAACACCGAGAGACAAACACTATTGTGGATCTAACTGATAATGTCACAGAGTTGATGTGGAAAATTAATCTCAGTGGATTGGCACCAAGATCTTGTGAGTTTGCACATCTTCATGCTCCTGGAGTGCATGTTGGGAATCTGGGGGCAGAGGTAAGTGTAACCCACAGGATTTTCTGTCCATTAAAATTAACAGACGGAAATTCCTATGAGATGCTGACCTCTGCCCCTGAACTCCTGATGTACGCTCTCGATGCGCAAAGTCTGTGTCAGGGGCACAAATTCGTAAAATCTACCCTTTAATGCCTGCTTCCGGCTCAATAATGTGTCTCAGCTCCATCCTCAGAAGAACAACCTTTACTGCACCTGCGTGAATTTTTCCTTTCACCTTGCAGCCTCTGCTGATTTTAGTGCCAATCTGTGCGTAGTTTTATGCTGTAGACTCACAAAAACTAGAAAATGATTCGACATTAAAACTCACTTCACGTAGGGACATTAAAGTGAGAAAGTGAGAGAGTGAAGATTTTCATCCCATTAGTCTGGACTGGATTGAAATCTAGAGAGGGACTCACAATTAGTGGGTGAATTTTACAGTGATTTTGACAAATGAAATATGAACACTTTACCTCAAATTTTAATATGCAATTATGGGGGCAAAAATTATTACATGGCAATTGCTCCATCCACCGTGGAACTGAGACTAAGTTCTGTAGTGAGGTCACTTACTTTGGCAGGGGTGGTTAGGGAGGGGAAAATATCAGGTAGAGTTCCTGTGAATGATTGGTACATAGGTTCCCTGCTGGAAAGCTTAGATATGGACAGAATAGCCTGCCAGCACTTACTATCTAGACTCACATGTGAAGACTCGTTCGTTGGATGGGAATTTGGCAGACAGCTGGTGCCTGCAGAACCGTACCACAGCAGAAGTTAGTGCCTTCAGAAAAGGAAGGGGGCAAATTTAAAGAAAGGTATCAACTCTGGTTGTTTTTATATTATAAGGAGGGAATCTTTATTGCTTGAGGAGGGAGAACAGCGAAACAGCCAGCCAGCATTCTGGTCATGTCGACATGCTTTGATGCAAACTATGCCATTGTGTCCAAGCATTTGGCACTTTCAGATAGACTGATCCTTGGAAACAGTATTGCAGCTCCTCAATAATTAAGGTCTAACACAGAGCAGTACCTTCAAACACCTCCTCACTGACACGGATTGCATTTCTGATGTGCCACAATAAAAAATTAATAAAATTAATGCCAATCCTAAATATTTTACAAAGTTCTCAGTTAGTCACTCATGAACAATGAAAAATGTTTCATTTTTACAGAAAATCCTTGGCATGATTCAGTTCTCAGGTTGCTTCAACCTTAAAGAAAACATGCTGCAACAGTGAGCCACAAATCTAAGATGAGGTTTCAGCTCGATGACACCAAGAGAAGAAAATGTAAAATAGTTTGAAAAAATATATCGGAGTTAAGCCTCTGTATGAAATTGAATCAGCAACCATGTATTTTAATTCCGTGCAAAGCCTTAGCTTGAATTTTTTTTGGAAAACTATTCTACATTAGAGTCACAGATTCAATTTCTGTGACTCGTTACCACAACATGCTCTGTTTGGCTGTGAATTTAATTCTTCACCCTCACCACAGGGATTTTCAAGATAGTGGACATTTACTTGCAGAAAGAGTTCCAAGTCAGCTCACAGGGAAAACAGCATAGATGGTTTAGAAAAGTTGAGAGTGTAAGAAGTGAAAGATTTTACAATGCCACGTGATGCAAATATTCCATTTATAAAAAGGATAAATTTTCAAAGTAGTTGACAGGTCGTTCAAACTCATCCCAATTACCTGCATAACAATGCCAGGGTATTAAGCATTGAAGAGGCTGCTAAGCAAACAAAGCCTATGTCCTGCATAAAATGATGAGGCAATTGCAGAGACATTTCCAGCAGCACAGAATGCAATGGACTCTGGGAGAAGGTTTAAGGATATTATCTTGAGGACTGTGCTGGTAGTCCTTTATTGAAAGCTTACAGAACAAGTTGAGGTGTGACTGCAGATCCAACGCTAATGTTCCCCCGTTCCTCATGTCCGATTTCTTGCTCTGAGAACAGGAAAAGGCCACTTGGCCCAGTAAGCTTGCCTCTTGTTAAATGATCTCAATCCATTTTCTCACCTTTCGTTTTCTCTCAATTCCCTCCACATGTTACTGGTCTCTTAAACTATTTACACGACATGCTTTAATTAACCTTCCTTGGTAACTTATTCCATGGCCCTGATTTGGGGGGCGGGGGGGGGGGGGGGGGGGGGGGCTGTGAAAATCGGGGAAATCCCGAGCGGGTGAGGAAGCCGGCTCCAACCCGCCGACTTACGGGTTCCCCCACGGATGCGCCTGTGTGCGTGCGCGCCTCACGATTGCGGAAGTCCCGCTGGCAATTAAAGCTGGCCCCCCCCCCCAATGTCCCACTCCACCGCCCCCACCCCGATCTCCACCTCCCCACCCCACCTAGTCTTCCTCTCTCCCCACCCCCCCCCCCCCCCCCGAACTTCAGCTCTCTCCGCTCTCTGTTCCAGCGCCGGATGATGGTGATTAAAGCTGTTTCCGGCTTTCGCGCCTGGCTGCCAGGCGCGAAAGCCGGAAACAGCTTTAATCACCATCAATTACATTGCGATCGCCTCGGAAAAGGTACGTTTTTTTTTTATTCGGGTTTGCCATGTGCACCTTCACTCCCTCCCCCCCAACCCCATCGCTGCTAACCCGTCACCATTTCAAAATTGAGCCCCATATGTCTATTTGTGTGAAAATAGGAATTTATTTTTTATAGAATGGATTTTGTACTATTAGCAGATGTAATAATGTGACATTTAAGTCTCAAAGGGATACTATAAAATACAAAACCTGTTTAATTGTAATAGCTTATAATGTTGCTGTACATGAAACTTTAACAGAATCATAGACGTTTCAATACAGAAGGAGACCATTTGGCCCATTGTACCTGTACATGCTGGTTTCCCAGTGGAGCGATCTACTCTAATTTAACAAACGCTGGAAACACTCATCGATGAAAGGTCATTGACCTGAAACGTTAATTCTGTTTCTCTTTCCATATGTGCTGCCTGGCCTGCTGAGTGTTTCCAGCATTTTCTGTTTTTATTTCTACTCCAATTCAACTTGCCTGCTCTTTCCCTGTACCCTTTAAAATTTCACTTCAAGTGCTCACCTAATTCTCGATGAAGTATTTGATTCAGTTTTATTTGATGCATATGCCGTGTGCAGAGTACAGTCAACACTGGCCTGCTCCTGTATCTCAGTAAATTCCTTTTGTCTTACTCAACCCTGTCCGGTGCACCATCCAAACCTGGAAAAAGATTGGAGTTGGCTGCTCTCACAGTTTATGAGGCTGTGAAATCAGGAACTTGTACTGTATACAATCTCTTCAAACACATTAAAGCATTGTCTGCAATCGTAATTGTCTTCAGCAAAGGGAAATAAAAATTGTATCTTTAAATTAACTTTAAAAAGTATGAGCATAGTATAAACAGAATATTCGATGCAGGACAGTGGAATTATAGATGCTACTCTGCTTGTGAGATACTCTTTAATAAATCATCATTCAGGAGTTTCCAGGATCCCTTACTGTTGGGTTAAATTCCTGTTAAATATCCCCTGTTTTAACGACATGTGCGGCCTGGTACTTTGGAAATACTTGAACAGGTGAAAGATTAGAACTACACAATTACATTTTTATACCAGTCTCTCAACCTCTCAACTCAAGTTCAACTCTGTCAGTCACCTGGAAGCTTTATGCCCCAACAATTGACTTGTTTGAGGAGTCATAGGACTGGTACAGGTATATATCTCTGTGCAATTCACAATCCAATGGGATGAATTATAGCTGACTTGCAAAACTGATATCAGGTACAAAACAAACATGTTTAGTTCATCAAAATGATTTTAAATATGAACTAACTTCATGATAAAATTAAACTTCTAAAAATAACCTAAAATCAACTAATAAATGGCTATAATTATGCACTGCGGTCTGCCCACAAAGCAATGTTTATGTTTGTTCCTTTTGTATATTCACACTCTTCCCTTTGGAGAATAGTGTGAAGTGGTGAAAGGATTCACGGGCTGATTAACAATCTGACAGGCCGCAACGTGGATGCTCCTTCCATGGCCGTAACCATCTTTTATACCAACCGATGGGGTGGTTAGTCCGACATAGCTGGAGGGTTTTATGAGCTCGCACAGTCCGTACGATGTGGTGGAGGAGGGCACCCATACTCACCAGACAGGAGTATCCTGCTTGGTGTCAACCCAGAATTCAGAGCCAGAGCTCTGGTCTCCACTTGCTGGGACTCTCTGGAGTGGGGTTCAAACCCTACACCTTCTGACTCGAGGCGGAAATGCTACTAATAAGCCAAAGGCTCGATCCACTCTTTATGGTATAACAGAGCCAAAGAAACAGTTTCTACTATGGCTTCATTTACCACTCTACCCACCCCCTCATAACCTGTACAAGTGCAGCACTATACACTTTGAAAACCTGGTAACAGGCAGCTATTGAGGGCTTTAAATAGGAACATAGGAACAGGAGTAGGCCATTCAGCCCCTCGAGCCTGCTCCGCCATTTGATAAGATCAGGAAGGGACACTGGAGCTAATAATCCACCAATAAATCTTCCCTTCACACTGAAGCAGTGGTGCTTGTAGGATCATAGAGAGATGGATTTCATCACAGTCAAGTGAAAATTCATTTCCTAGAAGAAATGCAAAGTCTCTGTTCAGTTTGGGTCAGGGATCAAATAATAGATTGCGTGTGAGTGTGTGTGTGTGTGTTTGTGTGTGTGTGTGTGTATGTGTGAGAGAGAGAGAGTGGGGAATCTCTCATTCCCCAGAAAGTCTGAAAACTAGGTCGTCCAACACTGTCCTTTCACTTTTGGGATCAAGCTCTGAATCCAGCCCAATCTGTAGTACAGTGGGTTTCAATACTGCCCTTTTATTTCTTTGGATATAAGCTCCAAATCCTACCCAGACTAATGAATGAAAGTTCCTCCACCTGATGCATGTAAGGGTTCTACATGAAATAGGTGCGTTAGAACAGTTTTAGCTCAGTTCATGGTGAGTGTGGGTCCCAAGCATAAATTGGCAATCTTACACAGGGTTGCCATAAGAATGGAAAATTAATAAAACCAAACTGGCCTGGTAGGTGGATGTTATTCTGAGGGTGGTACTGTTCAGACAGTGGAAGCGGCTTTGCTCACTATCTGGCACATGTTTTCGATGACCTGAGAGTTCAGGATATTTGCACAAAGTGGAAACATTTTCCCATTTCCCAAGAATATTTTTTTTTAAATGCTCTTAAAAATAAACTAGATCAATCTGAAAGGTGGTTTTCAGATAAAGCTGAAGAATGCAAAACCTGTTAGGCAGTCCATTATACAGAATTACACCATCGATAAAGGGCACATGCTGAGAATGCTTGCCAATGGCTTTACTACCAGAAGTGCAATGAAAAAAATGTAGTTGCATCAGAAGAAAGAAAAATTAGACCCATTACTACAAAAAAAAATGCAATTCTACATTTCAATCATTAATGCTTAAAATACTCCATATTATGCCCTTAAGGGACTAGATTTTTCACTGTAAAATAATTTTAGCAAAAGAGGTAGTAAATGAATAAAAAGAGGTTTAATGCTGGTGGAATGTGTTAATGGACAAACTCCCCATGTTTAGTGCTGTTCTAAGGAGACTTGTCTTTCTAAAAATGAATTAGTGAGCGTCCACAAGTATGTAAAAAGGAAGAGATTAGCGAAAGTAAACGTGGGTCCCTTAGAGGCAGAGACAGGAGAAATTATAATGGGGAATAAGGAAATGGCAGAGATGTTAAACAAATATTTTGTATCTGTCTCCGCAGTAGAAGACACAAAAAACATACCATAGTTGGGAACCAAGGATCTCATGAGAATGAAGAACTTAAAGTAATTAAGATTAGTAAATAAAAAGTACTGGAGAAATTAATGGGACTAAAAGTTGACAAATCCCCTGGACCTGATGGCCGACTTCCTAGGGTTTTAAAAGAGGTGTCTGCAGAGATAGTGGATGCATCGGTTATGATCTTCCAGAATTTCCTAGATTCTAGAATGGTCCCCATGGATTGGAAGGTAGCAAATGTAACCCCATTATTCAAGAAAGGAGGGAGACAGAAAACAGGGAACTATAGGCCAGTTAAACTGGCATCAGTAGTAGGGAAAATGCTGAAATCTATTATTAAAGACGTAGTAACAGGGCACTTAGAAAATCATAATATGATTAGGCAGAGTTAACACGGTTTTATGAAAGGCAAATCGTGTTTGACAAATCTATTAGAGTTTTTTGAGGGTGTAACTAGCAGGGTAGATAAGAGGGAACCAGTGGATGTAGTGTATTTGGATTTTCAAAAGGCATTCGATAAGGTGCCACACAAGAGGTTGTTACACAAGATTAGGGCTCATGGGATTGGCATGGATATATTAGCATGGATTGAGGATTGGTTAACGAACAGAAAACAGAGAGTAGGAATAAACAGGTCATTTTCAGGTTGGCAGATTGTAACTAGTGGAGTGCCGCAAGGATCGATGCCTGGGCCTCAGCTTTTACAATATATATCATTGACTTAGATGAGGGGACCGAGTGTAATGTATACAAATTTGCTGATGATACAAAGCTAGGTGGGAAAGTAAGCTGTGAGGAGGATGCAAAGAGGCTGCAAAGGGATATAGACAGGCAAGAAGGTGGCAGATGGAGTATAATGTGGGGAAATGTGAAATTAGCCACTTTGGTAGGAAGAATCGAAAAGCAGGATATTTTTTAAAAGGTGAGAGACTCAGAAATATTGGTATTCAGAGGGATTTGGGTGTCCTTGTACAAGAATTACAGAAAGTTAACATGCAGGTACAGCAAGCAATTAGGAAGGCAAAGGGTATGTTAGCCTTTATTGCAAGGGGGTTGGAGTATAAGAGTAAGGAGGTCTTGCTGCAATTATATAGGGCTCTGGTGAGACCATACTTGGAGTACTGTGTACAATTTTGGTCTGCTTACCTAAGGAAGGATATACTTGCCTTAGAGGGGATGCAACAAAGGTTCACTAGATTGATTCCTGGGAAGAGAGGGTTGTCCTATGAGGAGAGATTGAGTATAATGGGCCTATACTCTCTGGAGTTTAGAAGAATGAGAGGTGATCTCATTGAAACGTATAAAATTCTTACAGGGCTTGACAGGGTAAATGCTGAGAGGCTATTTCCCCTGACTGGAGAGTCCAGAACTAGGGGTCATAGTCTCAAGATAAGAGGTCGGCCATTTAGGACCAAGATGGAGTATAATGTGGGGAAATGTGAAATTAGCCATTTTGGTAGGAAGAATCGAAAAGCAGGATATTTTTTAAAAGGTGAGAGACTCAGAAATATTGATGTTTACTCAGACGGTTGTTAATCTTTGGAATTCTCTACCCCAGAGGGCTGTGGATGCTCAGTCACTAAGTATATTCAAGAGTGAGATTGCTAGATTTTTGGACACTAAGGGTATCAAGGGATATGGAGATAGGGCGGGAAAGTAGAGTTGAGGTAGAAGATCAGCTATGATCTTATGAATGACGGAGCAGGCTCGAGGGGCTGCATGGCCTACTCCTGCTCCTATTTCTTATGTTCTTACGTTCTTAGTGAAGAGTGCAACAAGAAGTTGATTTTTACCGGTTATGCCCAATTAAGATCATTATTTGTGCATGTAATTATTTTATTTCACATCAGGCCAGACTTCAGCGAGCTTGACAAATGGGAATATTTCGAACTATCGTCACCTCAGTGACTGAAGTGAATGGTACACAAGCTTTTTTTTTGTGAGAACATAGGTGTGTCAGGTATATCACAGTGGAGCAGGAGCAAAGGATGGTGCGGGAGTACAGAGGTCATAGGATGCACAAGACACGCAGCATGTACTACTCCAGGTACTGGGTATACAACAACAGAATAAGTCACTTAGGCATGGGGAGCCACAGTAAACATGGACGTTCAAGCTCACCCGGGAGGCTGCGCGTGAGGAGTGCCAACTGGTCCATGGAACCCTGCAGGGACATTGTAGGTCATCAATATTCTTAAATGAAACACCAAACAGCTCCCGCTACTCCGACAGAGGGCATTGTATTTGGCTTTCACGCAACTTATGCTTTCTTTTCTGCACAAAGAATCACAAACTACACAATATAGTAAAAGTGAGGTAATTTTATTCAAAAGCAAAATACTGTGGATGCTGGAAATCTAAAATAAAAACAGAAAATGCTGGAAATACTCAGCAAGTCAGGCAGCATCTGTGAAGAAAAAAATACAAATGGGAATATTTTGAACTATCAGTGACTGAAGTGAATGGTACACGAGCTTTTTTTGTGAGAACATAGGTGTGCCAGATATATCACAGTGGAGCAGGAGCAAAGGATGGTGCGGGAGTACAGAGATCATAGGATGCACAAGACACACAGAATGTACTACTAATTTTATTCAATTTTGCAGTGTTGACGGTGTACACGTTTAATGCATTTTGTTGGCTTATTTGTCTTTTGTGTTTCATAAACCTCTGTGTTGATGGAGCAGCTCTGGCTGATGACGATGACTGAAGTCTCAACGTGTTTGTTGCTTTCAGAGAATTGTCAATTGTGCAGGGCTGCAAGATGACACTGACTGCTTGTATGCCACTGCTGAAGGGTATCTTCTTCCAATTCCCATTGATCAGTCTGAGCATAGAACACTGGGTACCAAGGAGATATCTCCCCTATGGTTATCTGTATCTGATATCCAATCAAGTCAAAGCCAGCTCTGACTGCATCTTGGGAGAATGGAGCCCAAAGCTTCCATAGCAATGGTGGAACGTTGATGAAAGATGTTCCCATTGTGCCTATGGTCTGTGTAATTGAGGTGTCCACAGCAGATGCCATTGGTGTTGCCAAGTGCTCAATGGCATTTTGCAATGTGGACAATCAGTGACTGTGACATCACTAATTTGGGACTTGGCATGGCGCATTTGGATGCTGAACTCGTCGAACCTACACAGGCCAACTTCCACTATCATTTACTAGGAGGCAAGCAAATCTCAATGTGATACTTCGTAACAGCCTCTGTGTGAAAGCCGACTCAGTTAAAGAAGAAAGAAAGATTTTATATAGAGCCTTTCATGACCTCAGGATGTCCCAAAGTGCTTTACAACCGATGAAGCACTTGTGAAGTGTAGTCACTGTTGTCATGTAGGAAACACGGCAATCAATTTGCGCGCAGCAAGGTCCCACGAAAAACAGTGAAATAAAGGACGAGATCATCTATTTTTTAGGTGTTGGTTGAGGGATAAATGTTGGCCAGGACAACAGGAGAAATCCCCTGCTGTTCTTCGAATTAGTGCCATGGAATCTTTTACCTCCACCTAAGAGAGCAGGCAGGGCCTCGGTTTAACGTCGCATCTGAAAGATGACATCTTCGACAGTACTGCACAGAAGTGACAGCCTGGATTATGTGCTCATGTCTCTGGACTGGGGGGCAAGTGTTGCTTTCAAAAATGCTCCTTCGACATGATATAATGTGCAATGAAGATTGCAAGCAAGAGATTGTAAAACCATGACAATATAAAAGTAAAAACTCAGCATGCTGATCAGTTTTGAAATTTAGTCGGAGCTACAAAAAGTGTATCTTCTCAAAATGTTCAAATAGACACGTTTTAAGGTGCCATCAGCAGGAAGCTAACTGGCATTTAGTACTTATTGTGCACGAAGCAGACACAGAACTTTATCTCTTCTGTGGATCACAGATCAACAATGATAGATTATACAACAATACTTCAGAAGAGCAGCCTCCTCAGAATATAAAACTATACAGCAATACCTGTCCTTTCTGTGTAAATGATCAATGCAGTGACAACACCAAATGACACAATTAAGGTAAAAGAAGCAACATATTTACTGAGGTGAATTTTAAATCTCTCCTTCATATCAATTTCATGTCTAACCTTCATACTAGAAGTAATTCAAATCTTGGGAAGAACTCTTCCACTTGACTGTCCATAAACCCCAAGGCATCACATGGTAGAAATTAGAGAGAGGTTTACTTTGAACATTTGTGTTCAACCTTACAGGAAACATCGTTATGAGTAAAATGTTAGAAATTTGATAGATCTTTCTCTGGAAGGTCTTTTTTTAAAAAAAAGATTTTCCCCGTCCTTTCATTCCAGACTCCCTGAAAAAGCACACTGAGCATTTCCACACTGACAGGAATCGAAGAGTCAAGAACGATACAAAAGTAAAGTATTGGGGCTTGAGGATCACCATCAAAATAATATGAAAATGCGATTGCAAGTGCTCCATTATACACTGTGCACTGTAATCACATGCCTACAATCTTAAAGCTTAAGGTATTGTAAACAATGCTTACAAAAGCCATTACTTAGTCCTGTACTAACACCAACAAGCAATGTAAAAATGTCATAATGAAGACAACGTTTTAAAAAAAAAGATGCCTCATAACGTTCACCTTGCCCATGTTGTGGCAGTACAGGAGAGATAATACAGAATTAAATTAATATTGCTGAACGTACCCTTCCAATAATGGCGACTCAAGTCACTCTCACAGAAAAAAAGTAGTTGACAACCATACTGCCGCAGGTGGCAGCAGCCTCACAAAAAAGCCCGTAACAACTTTGAAACAAAGTTTTGCTCATCAAAGTTTTGGTGTTCATCAATATGAGAGAGTTGAAGGCTCTTTTATTGAGAAGGTAGGAGGGGGCTGAGCGCCCAATAGTGTAATGGTTATGTTCCTACACTAGTAACCAAAAGGCTTAGACTAATAATCCATAAAAACACAAGTTCAGATCCCACAGTGGCAATTTGATAATTTGCTTTCAATTTTAAGAAAACTGGAAATAAAAAGCTGGTATTCAGTAAAAAGTGTCCATGAAGCTGTTGGATTGGGTCACTAATGTCCTTTTCGGGAAGTAAACCTGCCATCCTTGCCCAGTCTAGCCTATATGTGACTCCAGTGCCACACCAATGTGGTTGACTCCTAACTGCCCCCCGCAAGTGGCTGAGCAAGATACTCATTGTATTGAAGCGCTAAAGCAGTTCAAGAAGAAGGCCCACCACCACCTTCCCAGGGCAACTAAGTTTGGGCAATGCTAGCGATGGCAACATCCTGCGAATTACTAAAAAAAACCTGCTGGTATGTTTCAAATTACTGCTACCTTCCACTGACTTGTAGAGCAGCTAACATGAACTTCTCGATCAATTTTCCACATTGTTACTTTTAAAGGCAACAGTGAACTGGCAAAGTGAACAAACACATTTAAAATCTGGTCTTCGACTGTCTTTACAGATGATGGTTCAGGAACCAGTGGGAACTATTGGGATACAGTCAGAACATAAGTGCAGTATCGTCATACACCAGGGTACCTGGCGTCACCATCTACACTCAACATCAGCCCATGTAAGAACATCTTGCGATTTATGGGGTTGGAGGGGCAGGACAAAGCACTGCATATTGCACAGCACAGTGGTAAGGGAAGGGTAAAGGAAATTGGGCCTAGTTGAGAGACAGCAGCCCCGATATTAACTTGGAGCCAGGAAGAGAGCAGGCAGGGGGAGGGGAGTTTATCGGACTCGAAACCCAGAAGTGAAGTAGCGGGTCGGAATTGAAGGATGACATTTTTTCTTCCAGGTTTCGCGTCTCCAAGCTGCGCAGCGGGCGTAACGCTCACCCGCATCACACGATCTGAAGTCCACTATTTAAAAGGGCCAATGCAAAAATGGAATTTGGAGGAGACAAGAGGAATTTAAACATGGATTCACATAGAGCAAGGCCAGCAACCAGATTCACAGATGGTTCCCTTGAAGTACTGCTGGGTGCAGTGAGGAGCAGGAAGGACATAATTTACCCCAGCAATGGGAGGAAGAAACCTGCTTCTGTTACCAACAAGGCGTGGCTAGAGGCGGGTGAAGAGGTGAGCAGCAGGAACATTGTGACGCGTTCTTGGATGCAATGCAGGAAGCGCTTTAATGACCTAACCAGGCCAGGTCAGGAAAAGTGAGTACAGTTGCTGATTCACCTACATCCTGTGGTGTACAACACCGACCCCCTCACTCTGTCTTGCCAAGCGTACTCCATCACTTCACTCCTCACACCCACTTAAGTTTCAACAGCACCCATCCTTCACTTTCTCTGCACTTCCTCATCTCCCCATGTATCCATCCACCACTGCCACTCACCCCAATACTTATGCACTGTGATGCATCTGTCTGATAGTCACCCTCTGATCCAACTGTCTGATAGTCAGCCTCACCCAATGCACTGCATCCATCGGATGAGTACATCACCATCAGTCACTCACAGGTCTGTTCTTGAGCCCCTTGTAGGAGAAGAGAGTGCAAAACGCAAGGGAGAGGGAGAGGACTGGAGGTGGCCCTCCACAAATAGTCCAGCTGACAGATGCAGAGAAGGAGGTCTTGGAGATTAGTGGCACATTTGCATCCCTCTCAATCGGAAATGGAGAGACTGGGAACTCGCAGAAGCCTGGTGACAGAATTTAAACATCTTTCACACACATGATGACATTAATTCATCAATGACTGAACTATGAGAAACCTGATTGTTATTTTGCCAGGACTAATTCATGTCGCTCTCTTTTATCTTCATGCGTAGAGCAACAGTCTGCGGAAATGCATGACTATGATTCCTCAGAGGACCTCATTCCTTCTGAGGGTGCGTCGTCATAGGACATACAGCCATGCACCAGTGCAAATACCGGCACTTCGGTGGTTCCTGTCACACAGTTAGTTGGATTTTCAACTGGTGATTCATAATTCGCAAGTGAGCACGAACAGACACAGGTGGTCGGGGCAGCTGTGGGGAGTCAGCATCAGAGGATGCACTCCTCTCCAAATTCTGCTCAGCTGGACACAGATACTGAACTCTGGGGGCCATCGTTGCAAATTAGAATGATTGAGGTACAACTGCAACTTTGCGAGGTACTGGCAAATGTGCCACGCACACTCTCCACCATAACGGAGAGGATGGAGGAGTCCACACTCGCTCACCTGACGAAGGAGAAAGCCTCCGAAAGCTTGTGATTTTCAAATAAAACAGTTGGACTATAACCTGGTGTTGTAAGATGCCTTACATTTGTCAACCCCAGTCCATCACCGGCATCTCCACATCACCATCAACAAGGCACAAGTCAGGAGTGTGATGGAATACTCTCCACTTGCCTGGATGAGTGCAGCTCCAACAACACTCAAGAAGCTCGACACCATCCAAGATAAAGCAGCCCGCTTGATTGGCACCCCATCCACCACCCTAAACATTCACTCCCTTCACCACCGGCGCACAGTGGCTGCAGTGTGTACCATCCACAGGATGCACTGCAGCAACTCGCCAAGGCTTCTTCGACAGCACCTCCCAAACCCGCGACCTCTACCACCTAGAAGGACAAGAGCAGCAGGTACATGGGAACAACACCACCTGCACGTTCCCCTCCAAGTCACACACCATCCTGACTTGGAAATATATCGCCGTTCCTTCATCGTCGCTGGATCAAAAAGGTTGTCGGCCAAAAGCTACTCAGCTGTCAAGGCAGGGATATGAGCAGCCTGCCTCTACCTCTGCTGTAGCCACAGGGGATGCAGCTCGTAGAAGCGGTAGGAAATGTAAGTTCAAGCAATTGTAATTCACCAAGGGTCTGCACAAGGGTGTTTAAGGAAATGTTATGTTGTGAAGTTTCCTTTTTTTTATATCGGCATATAAAATTTATTGATCAACACCACTTCCACATTTTGCTGCTTCAAGCGGTGGACCTCGGATTGCCACATGTGTGCAGTCGATTGCAACCTGCACCTGTGGGAAGGAAGGCAGCCAAAGAGGCAAAGCCCACTGCCCGCCCATCCTGACTATTGTCATCGTGGGGGAAGTTGACATAAGTGGATGCCCTGGCAAACAACCCATCCACTACCTGCCTTATAGATTTATGTGCAGCCAACTAAGAGACCCTGCACTGGAAGGAGCCAGAGGCAAAGAAATTGAGGGTAGTGGTGACTCTGACAGCTATGGGCAATGCGTGGCCACCAGGTCCAGCAGGGAGAAGCTCTGCTTGAAGGAGGCTGCAGATGTGTGCAATCACCTGCCGGCTCAATGTGAGCCTGCGGAGGCACTGCCCCTCAGAGAGGAAGCTGACCCTCTGTCTGTAGATCCTCTCACGTGGGTGATACCCCCCTGTGACCTCGGCCCCTCTGTTGCTCTCCTTTCTGCTGTTCTCCACTCAGTTCTTCTCTCTGCTGTTCTCCAGATCTGTGTTGTGCACTTCTCTGCGGCCGTCGTGGATGGTCATTGTCTCCCTCCTCTGATGTCCTCTCGAAAACATCCATGGCGCACCCCCCCATCCTGATCTTGTCAGTTTGAATGCCTCCCACGTTCTGAAAAAGCTCTATGAACACAAGAACCCTCTGCCAAACGTTTGCCAGAGGGAACTGAGACATCAGCTGTAATCACTAATCACTTTATTCCCACCGGGCAATCACAACATTAAACACCCCCATGAATAGCGGCTCAATCTCACCAACGAGATTCACAAGCCCAGGGAAACCCGTGCTGGAGGCGTTAAATTCGAAGGTCTCTTAAATTCAATTTAAAATCACCAAATTAACATCTCACAATCAGGTAAATTTCTCCGATAAGTACACGCCCGCATCCAAACGCGTCTCTGTTAAACCTGGAAGTGAGAGTGTTGGAGCCGTGTTGCGGTCACCCTGGAAAAATCAATTATTTTAACTTCCCACCTGTCCCCAACTCATCCGTTCTTGGGGGGTTAAAACTCCCCCCGAGCAAGCACAGAACAGAGAGCGATCATGCTGCCTGCCGTTAGGCTGACATGCTTAATCTTCCTGCATTCCAAAAGAGATTGTCTGAATCATGGACATGAGGAAAGTACATTCCATGAACTTCATTGCGTTATTGATTGTGTTTGTCACAACTTGCTCTTTCATTTTAGATTATCTTTCAATGAAAAAAAGGTGGCAATGCAATAACTAAGCTCTTCTGAGCAGGCTTTTTCAGTCTGTCAAAACTTCCAATTGAGGCAGCGAGCCAGTGGAACGAGGTCTTTGTCAGGGTTTGCACAACTCTATGGATTGATCTGTGTGGACTAGATGTTTGTCTGGCATTAACTGAGATTATGTGTAATATCCACAGCTGCTCCTGGTATATATCCAATTAGTGGGATCCCACAGTTGTTGATATTACGAATGTTAATCCATTAGTAACAGGTCTGAAACAAAATGACATTTTGTTTGAATAACTGCTCTCATTTTTAGTTTCCCCTTTGTTTTTATACTCCCCATTGCATCTTCCATCAGCTGTAAAAGAAAACTTCAATATGTATCTTGAACCATGAAGCTCCACATCACTGCCTACTTTGATCAACTGACATGAATTGTCAGTGAGATGGATTAAGTCTCATTTTCTTTCTTCACGTGAGATCTTCTGATTCAACAATATTCCAGCCTGATACCTGACACAGCTTACAAGAGGCGCCCAGGTGGCCCTGGAGAGGGTGTCTGCCGGTGCGCTTAAGGCTTTCGGCGACTGGTGGGCACCTCAGGACCGGAGTGCATGGCTGATGAGGATAATTGCATTCTGATTTAATTTGTATGGTTGGGTGTTTCTTATTTGTGTCCAAAAAAAAAACAATTTTTCCGGTGGCACCTTGTTAGACTTCTGAGGCAACCCGGTCTTATTCTACGCATTAACTCAAAGATTATTTTCAAGTAGCTGGTAGGTTTATGTGCCAATCACAAATTTACACATATGGAAGCCGTTTTATATCACCCCGGTCGGAGAGGGAGTGAGGCGGTAGCACGATACAAATGGCAGCGCAGTACTTACCGTCCCATTCCTGCCACCATCCGTGCCTCCACCATTCGGGTAGAGGTCATGAAATGGGCGACCTCTCTCCATACCCGACCCCGCATTCTGCACACTTGTGTCAGCCCGCTACTGCTCATAGCACCTCGATGCAAGTCACCAAAGAAGGTGGGCCACGAATGTCAACTCAGGAACACAAGTGTGCCCCTCCAGAGGGGAAGAATGCTCACAATAAGAGGGAGAGCACAAGACCACAGAAAGCACAGCCAAGGTACCTCCTCATACTGATTAGTGCTGTGACCTGAATAAGGAGGTAGGAAAGCAGGAGACACAGCCCCAGTTCAGATCAAGTACAACATTTAACCTTCCTTCAGCCAACATCTTATTCACTACCATCAACATTTACCTGGAAGTTTGATTAACCAGTAGTCCCAGCCAGTGGATCACACTGTTTCTCCTTTTGTCTCTGGTGGAAAAGTGGAGTGCTATGTACAGTTTTGTTCTCCTAACCTAAGGAAGGATATACTTGCCTTAGAGGGGTTGCAACAAAGGTTCACTGGATTGATTCCTGGGATGAGAGGGTTGCCTATGAGGAGAGATTGAATAGAATGGGCCTATATTCTCTGGAGTTTAGGAGAATGAGAGGTGATCTCATTGAAAAGTATAAAATTCTTAGAGGGCTTGACAGGGTAAATGCTGAGAGGCTGTTTCCCCTGGCTGGAGAGTCTAGAACAGGTGGTCATAGTCTCAAGATAAGAGGTCAGCCATTTAGGACTGAGATGAGGAAAAATTTCTTCACTCAGTGTGTTGTGAATCTTTGGAATTCTCTACCCCAGAGGGCTGTGGATGCTCAGTCATTGAGTATATTCAAGATTGATATTGATAGATTTTTGGACACTAAGGGAATCATGGTATATGGGGATAGGGCAGGAAAGTAGAGTTGAGTTAGAAAATCACCCATGATCTTATTGAACGGTGGTGCAGGCTCAAGGGGCCATATGGCCCACTCTTGCTCCTACTTCTTATGTTATGTAATGGTTCCAAGTGAGAAGTGGGAGCCCTGAAGAACTCCACAAAATCCCATGCTCGCACAAAATGAAGGAAAAACCCCGCCAAGGCCAAACCTTTTGTAATTTACTTGCCCTGTCAAAAATGACTTCAATTCAGCAGTACAAACAATGGCCGACTGACTGCCACTTCAAACCATTCTGTTATCAAGAGCTGACAGATTGCCTTTCAAATATGGGCAAGATCTTGACCCAGCCTCCATCTGGTGTAATGTAAAGAGAGTGGTGGAGATGGTGTATCGATTATATGGGGCTGGGTGGGCTCCAAGCCTTCCATTAATTGAATAATTATTCCCTCACCTAATGTTATGCTTACCAGGTCAAATTATGATATCACACAGCTTGATACTATTCCTCTGAGTGTAGTGAAGGGAAAGGCTCATCCATTCCCCACCGTTAAGGCATGCATAGCAATAATATTACATGACATTACTTTTGTTAAAGTGCATGACTTTATGTAAGTTGATGATTTTTGTGACAGGATCAGTGATCCTGTCACTGTTTCGAGTTAGGAACATAGGAACAGGAGTAGGCCATTCAGCCCCTCGTGCCTGCTCCGCCATTTGATAAGATCCTGGCTGATCTGTGATTTAACTCCATATACCCGCCTTTGGCCCATATCCCTTAATACCTTTGATTGCCAAAAAGCTATCTATATTTATATATTCTATATTTAATTTAATTTTTTTCCGCATAATTTGAAACCTAAGGCAGGGCTTGCCTGGTACCTAGAAATATGAAAATGGCTGACAGGTGACAGCTCTTTATTGGTTTGATATGCTATTCAAACCAGAAAGACTAACTTTTCCAAGGAGTTAATTCCACCTTTTCCATATTCAATTCACTTTGCGGCAGATATTGTGAGAGGGACAAATGAGCAAACAAGACATCGTAAGACAGGTCTGTATCTTTATGTCCATATGGAATTTACTGCAATCTCTGAACAAATCAAAGAGAAATAGGATATATAAACATCAGGCTTTAAGGCTGCTGGGAGAGACCAAGAAAATAAAGGAGGAAGATACGAGATGGAGAGTTTTCAGGAATTGCTGCCACATTTGAGCTGGAATGAGGGATTGACTTGCGGTGGAGCTGAAGATGGCTCTCACTTTCTGCAGGGGTTGTCCCAATCTCCTGTTGTAACTTCGGTGGGGGATGGGCAGAACTCTCTGAAAAAGGCCTAGACAGCCATTTTCAGCCACATATACTATTTCTTCAGGGTCCCATTTGATCTCCCACCAAAGTCATAGAAGATGACTGGAACAACCCCTGTAGAAATTCAGGGCCAAACAAGGTAAATCTTCCCCTTGTGTACTCCCAGCGTTGCCCGTCAGGAGCATGTATTAGGAAATCACATCTACACAGCCGATACTTTTCCATCCATCAATCTCAATGCGGCAAGTGCTCGCCGGCAGAAAATTTAGCCCAATTTATCATTCGTGGCTGAAGGAACAGAGGTCCGGGAGATTGGTAGTTAGTCATTGGGCTGAGTTGAGCTGTTCTGTATGTGCCTTCACCTGTTTAAATTGTTGTAAATAAACTTGGTTCAATTTGGAGCCTGTAACTAAATCGAATGGGGTGCACTTGTATTTCCATCTTTCAGAGATACCAGAAGAAAAGTAAGGGTGTCAGTTACACTGGAATCTGTACAAATTCAAAGGGTTCCAGATCTCTGGGTGGACCAGGAATACAATAGGTTTAGCTTCTGGACTACAGGAAACTCGAGGTCTGCTTACAGGGAGTAGAGCAAAACTGTTCAAAGTGAGAATGGTTCATTAAAAGTACCCCAAACTCTTCTGTGCTTTTGTGCAAAGCATTGTTGAAGCAGGTAATGATGACTTAGATGCCAGACTAGGTGGTTTACACTATATATTCTCCCTGCTGACGTCTACTGCTTTTAACTTTGCAATTCATATTAAAAAAAATTCTTCTACATTTCATACTGAGCTGCAGCTCTATCAGGTAATGCTCGGTCTGACAGCAGAAGCAGAGGTCAGGTTTACAGCAGGGAATGTGACTGCAAGGACCACGTGTAAGAGCAGGGGCCTTGTTGAATGTGACAGCAGGATCATCATCAACACCCCACAGAAGGCAAGCACATTTCTTCAGACGGTGTGTTCCAGTGAGCTTTGGATGACTCCACTGATGTTTGAAAACTAACAGTCGGTCATTGGATCATAGAATCATAGAAAGTTATGGCACAGAAGGAGGCCGTTCGGCCCGTCGTGTCCGTAACAGCCGAAAAAGTGTTATTCAGCTTAATCCCACTTTCCAGCACTTGGTCCGTAGCCCTGTAGGTTACGGCACTTCAAGTGCACATCCAAGTACTTTTTAAATGAGTTGAGAGTTTCTGCCTCTACCACCCTTTCAAACAGTGAGTTCCAGACCCCCACCACCCTCTGGGTGAAAACATTTCTCCTCAGCTCCCCTCTAATCCTTCTACCAATTACTTTAAATCTATGCCCCCTGGTCACTGACCCCTCTGCTAAGGGAAATAGGTCCTCTCCACTCTATCCAGTCCCATCATAATTTTATATACCTCAATTAAATTTCCCCTCAGCCTCCTTTGTTCCAAAGAAAACGACCCCAGCCTATCCAATCTTTTCTCATAGCTAAAATTCTCCAGCCCTGTCAACATCCTCGTAAATCGTCTCTGTACCCTCTCTAGTGCAATCACATCTTTCCTGTAATGTGGTGACCTGAACTGTACGCAGTACTCAAGCTGTGGCTTACCCAATGTTTTATACAGTTCTAGCTTAACCTCCCTGCTCTTATATTCTATGCCTTGGCTAATAAAGGAAAGTATCCCATATGCCTTCTTAATCACCTTATCTACCTGTCCTGCTACCTTCAGGGATCTGTGGACATGCACTCCAAGGTCCCTTTGTTCCTCTACACCTCTCAGTATCCTCCCATTTGTTGTGTACTCTCTTGCCTTGTTTGCCCTCCCCAAATGCATTACCTCACTCTTCTCTGGATTGAATTCCATTTGCTACTTTTCTGCCCACCTGACCAGTCCACTGATAGCTTCCTGCAATCTACAGCTTTCCTCCTCACTATCAACCACATGGACAATTTTTGTATCATCTGCAAACTTCTTGATCAAGCCACCCACATTCAAGTCCAAATCATTAATATAGACCACAACAAACAAGGGACCTAGTACTGAGCCCTGCGGAACCCCACTGGAAACAGCCTTCCAGTTGCTAAAACAACCATCGACCATTATCCTTTGTTTCCTGCCACTGAGCCAATTTTGGATCCAACTAGGCAATTTCCCTTGGCTATTTAAAATATTACTGTAATCAAACTATATCTATCACCAGAAAGCTCCAACTCTCTATCAGAGAAAAAAAACTATGGCAGCACATTCCAGGCGTTAATAGTTAACAAGCACTTAATGAGCAATTTTTCACTCCTCTTTGTTATTTATCAGCACTTTATGAATGGGAGAAATCCTGAGTTTGCTGACAATTAATGAAAACGATCAGGTTTCCTCAACAGTTGAAACACTTCACCTTCATGATAACAGTTTATATTATGAGAAAAATATTCCCCTAGATCATAGGATCATAGAATCTTACAGCACAGAAGGAGGCCATTCGATCCATCGTGCCTGTGCCAGCTCTTTGAAAGAGCTGTCCAATTTAGTTCCACACCACAGCTTTATCCCCATAACCCTGCAAATTATACTCTTCAAGTACATGTCCAATTGCCTTTTGAAAGTTCCAATGGAATCTGCTTCTACCACCCTTTCAGTTGTGTGTTCCAGATGTTAATAACCCTCTGTGTTAAAAAAAATTCTCCTCATCTCCCATCTTGTTCTTTTGCCAATTATTTTAAATCTATGACCTCTGGTTATGTTGAAACTTAACACTATACCAATGCACTAACACACTCAGACCAGTATCACAAAGGGAAAAGTTTTACTTTAATTGACTTGTGTACAAGGGAAGTGAGCCCTCAAGCCATGATTGCAGGCACAACTTCCTTGAGTCATTGAGACAGCTTAGGTTTATACAGTTAATGGTGTACGCCCACCTGTGTAGAATATGGGCGTACACGTACATTCTTTATTGGTTCAGGTAGTTGGTCAATCAAGTAGTGAGCCTGCCCCCTCTGGACATCCATAGCTCATTCCTATATTGGCACGTAGGCCTGGGCACATTATCCTCCCTACATTCTTGATCTGGTTATCAGTAGGACTGAAGTCAGTCTCAAGGCCACATGGCCTCTCAAGAAACTGTATTCTCATTATATTTTATAGTCAGCAATACCCTTATCTGCTAGGGGGGGGCCAGATGGTACTAAGCACCTGCACAGCCAACTTAATTATCAACATACCAAGGCTTAAACGTAATTACACAATTGTGTCTTTCTCTGTGTGTGTGCTGTAGCTACCCCATTATGTGAGCTAAAGAGTTAACATGGTCAAATATCCATCATGCATTTCTTCTTTACTATGGTCAAGTAACTGTTCATGCATTTCTACATTAATATGGTCAAGTATCTCTTTATGCATTTCTACAGTTACCGACCCACTTGCCAGAGGAAACAGTTTCTGCCTTCTTATCTATACACCAATGGTATTTCTATATTCTGATGAAAACAGATTTTATTCAATATTTTATTCTCAATCCAGGCTCAGTTGGATTAACATAGTTAACAGTACCACCATCAAGTACAAATTATTAGATTTATGACATTTCTAATTAAAAAATAAACTTATTTGTGTGCTTAAACAAAATCAAACAAAAATAGGCCATATATTATTTCGTAGATCCTGCATGAAATTCCAACTGTTATTGACCTGAGGTGAACAGCAGATGATTTTACCTACCTTACTGTGCACCAATCACTGATCTTTAGTCAATCATTAAGAATATGTGGGTAGCCCATGAAACATTATTTAAATCTGAACTGAAGCGATTTGGAAGTAAGAGCAAATGCATAGCATTTTTTTCTTAGAATGTATATGGTCGACCACTCCATGAAAAGTTACTACTAAATCTTTTTTTTCTCCTTACAGTAAAATAATAAATAAAACAAAATAAATCCCTTTGACTGATGACCAGAGTTAACACTTGAGAAGTGTAGACATTGCCCAGCCTGTGATTTATAGCTGAACACACCAGCAAGGGTCTCCATTGTAATCTTCGGAAACTAGAGTAATTCTTTCAAAATAAGGTTACAAAGACAGAGATGAAATACATCTCCACATGCACAGCTAGAGAAAAACATGTGTTTTTAAACAGCGCTTTTGAAGTTTAAAGTTCGTGATCTTTAACTGACAGAAGCCACCTGCATTAATTTGGACTTATTGGTGGCAGAGTCACTATTATTGGCATTCCAGTAAGAATCTGGGAATTCAAAATATATATCTGTTAAGGATATACAATTTTTATAAAAATAAGCTTTAATTAAAGTAGTACTCCCACTATCCTTCTTAGATTATCCTTTCTAAATGTGGTTGGTCACAGCACAGTGTAGCTTCATATTCCTGTCCACCTGGAATCTCACTCCTTATCTCTGACAAGAGTGAATAAAAGACATACTTGCATTTGTAAAGCGCCTTATTTCTCAGAAATATTTCAATGCATCTCACATGCAATTAATTACATTTTTTAAAGTGCAATAAATGTTGCAGCTAATTTGCACAAAGCAAGATCCCCCGAACAGCAAAGAATTCAATGATGAGTTAATCTGCTTCTGGTAGTGTTGGATGACGGGCAAATTTTGATCAGGACAATGGGGGAATTTGCTTTTCTTCTTCAAATAGGACTTTGATCTTTAACATGCACCTGAAACAGTCAGATGAACCTTAGCTTAACATTTCATCGAAAGGATAATGACTTTGCTGATGCAACAGTCACTTCAGATTATCCATTCAAGTCATGCAACGGGGTTTGAACCCACAACAGTCTGAGTTAAAAGTGAGTGTGCTACTAAATCAGCTAAACTACAGAAGTCAGGCTCACTTATCATATTTGTCAGTCTGATTCATAATGAGTAGATAGGAGCGTGTTGCAAAACTTATTTTGGAACTAATTAAAAGAGCAGTCCGTTCTGGAGCTAAGGGTACATTCTACTTTCATTTTTTTAAAAGAAAATTCAGGCTATAAACACAGGATGTTGAAAAACTAGCACTGAAGGAACAAAGACTGCATCAAAATCAGAAAATTATTGCATGGTATAAGCAGTTGGAATATTCAATGTCATTTATTGAAGTGACCATTTTTGTTACATAACGACTGCCTTCCCTTCCTAGAAGAGATTTAATGAATAAGTTGAGATTTGACGACAATCAGCAACTTTCGTGCTCATTTTCTTTCTGGTGTCAGCCCACAAATTACCAGATTTATTGAATTCAATTTCACAATTTGTTGTGGTGGGATTTGAACTCATGACCTCTGGGTTCTCAGCACAGTAATGTTTTGCTCATTGTAACCTGCTGCATTTGTGTATTTACAGTTATAGAATTACAGGACATTACAGACCAGAAACAGGCCATTCTGTGCAGTGTGGTTTTGCTCCATCAGAGCCATCCAGTCTATTTCAACCTTCCTGCTTACTCCTCATATCAACCTGGAGGTGAATTGTTTTTCCAGAGGGGTCAAGAACAACATTAGCTTAAAATCTTGGAGTGGTTTCAGGATAGGCAGTGGGCAGATGGTGAACTTCTCCAACTCAATCTGGAAATTTGTTGTACGAGTGCTATCGGGTTTTGTAGCGCTGCGTGAGATACGTGAACAACAACTTAAGTTTGCACCATAAGGGAAAAGGCACAGCATTCCTTAAGATTCTTTCAGTTGCTAATGATCTACACCTTCATATTCTGCAGTAATTTACAGATTGAATATGTGGCTGTGTCAATTCGGTTTCTAATGGGCATGGGCCCCAATGCAAAACAACCCCAAATTTTGCAAAAATTTGTAAATGGTTCTCTTGTTACCTCCAGGAAAACACTTATCCTTGAGATAAGATCTTGGGAATGATTGGTAGCATGTAGATCTTTGCCCAGAGTTCCCTAACCAATGAGTTGTGAACCTTGGCCATATGAAGTGTCAACTTTGGTTCAGTTGCTAGCATTCTCACCCTGAAGTCATAAGGTCATGGGTTCAAGCTCCACTCCGAGGACCTGAGCACATAATCTATGCTGACAGTATTGAGGGAGTACTGCATTATTGGAGGTGTCATCTTTTGGATGAGACTTTGAATGGAAGCCCTGCCTGCTTGCTCAGGTGGACACAAAAGACCCCATAGCACAATTCAAAGAAGAGCAGAGGAGTTCTCCTGGATCCTGGCTAACATTTATCCTTAAAGCAACAAAACCAAAAACTGATTGTTCATCTCCCTTTGGTTGCCGTGGTTGCCTGGAAAACAACAGTGACCACAGTTCCAAAAAAAAGTAATTCATTGGCTGTAAAGCACTTTGGGACATATAGCTGTGAAAGGCACTATATAAATGCAAGTTCTTTCTTTAAGATTGTGGTGAGAGAAATGGAAAAATGTTACGACGTTGCAGAATAGGATGGAGGTTGTTGATGGGGCATTGAAGAATGAGCTTTGCTCTGCATCTAATGTATCTTGTACCTGATTTGGGAATGTTTGATATTGACACGGATACCTGAAGTGGAAGGTGTCCTATTCCCTGATACTGAGATCCCACGCCTTGATGAAAACAAAATTAATCAAAAAGTATACAAGACGATTTTCTGCTTGTCATTGTCGCTATTTTAAGGTCAGAACTAATTTTGAAGAACCACAGTCCAGTTGAGGTGCGCATATCATCGATTCACATTGTTTCATGTGATCAGAGTAATCAGTCACTGATCCAACGACATGTGCAAGAATCTACACACTGCAGCATATGTGCTCATGAGATATATGAGTTTTGAAGGAAATTAAATTGCAAATGAATGTAGCCAGCAATACATCCTTAATACTTTCTTTTTGACAGATTGTTTGTGGTAAAAGTGGTAATAGCAATTATACCACCATAAGATCAAACTAAAACTTACAGGAGCTTTAATCTCAACATATTTGTGAGTAAATCTTTTAATGATTACGAATTGTAAATTAAAATAGGCCTCAAAAACAAACTATAAACAGGACTAAATATTTTTTTGGCTGCTAATGATGACTATTAGGAGTGCACACTTGGCACCAAGCCGGGGAGCCTTGCTATCTATTCAGTACGTATGGGCTGCATGACATCTTGCACATTATGAGATTGTGGCATATATACCATTTAAACAGTTGGCACAATTATCTACTTTCCTGTCACATGTAATTATAAATTGCAAGTGGATCTGAAATGCGTTCACTTGTGATGTGACAACATGCCCATTCCTTCCCCATTTTACTTTTAACAGTTAGGAATAATTTGATAATGAACGACTGTGAAAAATTCATTTTGCTTTAGTCAAATGCTGATGGATATATATTTATTTGCCTAAGCATTTCAAATGCCTCAAGAGTCATTTATGCACTATCCCCTGAAGTCTCAAAAATAAAGCAACAAACTTCAGAGTGAGGGTTCAAATCCAGCATGGGCTAATAAAATGAAGCTCTCCTCTGTCTGCTGGTTGTAAACTGAACAGGGGGGCCCTTAAATTCTCTGGGGATTCTCCATTCTAACCGTACCTTTGGTGGGAAACCAATTGAGTCTCCGAGGAAATGGCGCAAATAGAAAGGGCTTTCACCATTTCTCTGGGGGGTTTTGCTGATTTCCCGTCGAAATTATGAAGCAAGATCAGGAGAACCCCTGCGGACTTTTAGTTCCAAGTAAACATTGGCTCACAATGCAAAATCACACGTAATTTATCAATAATTGGTGCTACAGTGGCAATTTCGTTCAGAGGGCTCAGAGGCACTGAACAAACATTAGCATATGCCAAATGTGATATAAACATATGAAAAATGTATTCATGCATTGTGAGGCTGCTGTCCAATGATCTTCCCCCTAGCATTCAATTAACATAACCTGATAACAATCATTGCGTCAATGTTACTTAATATTTTTGCCAATCCCACTAATTTCGACCATTTCTTCCAGATTTTGTACATTGTCCATTGAATTTATTTATGTGTTCTTTTACACTTTATTCAGATCTTGAATTGCCAGTATTTTTGATTTTTTTTTTGTCACCAGCATTTATTAATTTTGAAACTGGGATTTACATCAGTTTGGAAAGATTGTGTATTTGGCCAGATAATACCCTCTAACACTACTGTGGAAAGTAAGCACTAAACATTAGCTTCAGTGCTTCGGGTGGAGCTGCAGACCTACAAGGCAAGGATACTACTGAGTCAATTGGTATCTTTCCAACTCTACAACAATAACATCTGTCACACACGACAGTGTTTCAGAGATGACAACACACAGCCTCAGTACAACTAAAAAAAGTGTTATATGAAGCAATTAAAATGTCCAAAGAATAAAAATGGCTTTATTCCATTAATCCTCTTCCTCACTGAGTTTTATGGAGTTTCAGTGGAAAAATTCAGTAGGAACTCTGCAATTCATTTTAAAATAGTGACTTTCAAAGCAACTTGCCTACACTAACAAATACACTCAAGAGAAACACATGCAGTCATTCTGCAGTGGAATGGTTCACCAGGCACAATGGTTTTACTGCATCGCATCATGCAAGTGCTGAGTTCAGTTTGCAAAAGGATTGAATAATTGTGTGTCCATCTGGGGAGCGGGGTTGGTAGGAATGTTACATAGAAAGTACAGCACAAAAACAGGCCATTCAGCCCAACTAGTCCATTCCGCTGTTTATGCTCCATACGAGCCTCCTCCCACCCCTCTTCATCCAACCCTATCAGCATCACCTTCTATTCCTTCGTCCCTCATGTGTTTATCTAGCTTCCCCTTAAATGCATCTATGCTCTTTGCCTCAACTACTCCATGTGGTAGAGAGTTCCACATTCTAACCACTCTCTGGGTAACAAAATTTCTCCTGAATTCCCTATTGGTTTTATTAGTGACTATCTTGTATTTATGACCTCTAGATTTGGTTTCCCCCACAAGTGGAAACATCTTCTCTATGTCTACCCTATCAAACCCTTTCACAATCTTAAGGACCTCTATCAGGTCACCCTTCAGCCGTCTCTTTTCTAGAGAAAAGAGGCCCAACCTGTTCAATCTTTCCTGATAGGTATAACTTCTCAGTTCTGGTATTATCCTTGTGAATTTTTGTTGCACCTTCACCAGTGCCTCTATATCCTTTTTATAATATGGTGACCAGAACTGTTCACAATACTCCAAGTGTGGTCTAACCAAAGTTCTACACAAGTTTAATATAACTTCTCTGCTTTTCAATTCTATCCCTCTAGAAATGAACCCCAATGCTTTGCTTGTTTTATGGTCTTATTAACCTGTGTCGCTACTTTTAGTGATTTGTGTATCTGTGCCCCCAGATCCCTTTGCTCCTCTGCCCCATTTAGACTCTTATTTTCCAATGAATATGTGGCCTCTTTATTCTTCCTAGCAAAATACACCACCTCACACTTACCTATATTGAAATTAATTTGCCAATTCTGCAATGTAGAGCAGTTGGATTTATTATATAGTTCAACTATTGAATATTGCTTTTAGAAGATAATATTCCCTTTAGAGGGCTCCCTGCGGTTGGATCTTTGGAATTTTTTTATCAAGATAACAAAATGTCTATTTTGGTCTGAATATTTTCTTGGAGAACTTATTTTATTTAATGCAAGAAAGCATAGAATGAGAAACTGACATTCAGCCTCCGAGTCTGCTCCCTCCGCAGTCAATCTACCCAACTTAATATCCTTATCGAAAGTTCTGCAAACTTTCTTCAGATTCCCACAGATAATCAACCGAAACTCAATCCAATTCCATATTCTCTCTACTCAACTCTGGCTGTTTGCTTTCCACAGGAGATGTTTCTTTAATCACAGCAGTAAAGGGCTGTGTTCCACATATTGTTTGAATATCTCTGTCCCTACTATTTCACATAATCCTCAATCCCATTCTTAACCAGACATTTATCCAGTTATTTTTTTGAAGAAGTTAATCAACATCAATTGCTTTCACTGATCACTTCATCCACCACTCCGTGAAAAAAAAGTTTCCATTTTATAATTAATCCTGCTTGAGGCTCTCAAATTATTTATTCATGCCATCCAGCTCTATACTTACATTCCACGTTTTGTATTGTGCTGATAATCATTCCTCTCACCATTTTTAAAACATGAACTGTGTGGCCCCTTAGTTTTCTCTCCAATTAAATTAAATTGCTCTGTATGTCTCTCTTCATACTCCTGAAATTATTTTTATTGCCTTTCTCTTAACCTTCAGCAATGCATCATATCCTTCTGATGGCAAGATCTTCAAAGCTGCACACTAAATTTCAATGTGGCATCACCAACAATCTATCAAGGTTATAATAGCTTGTATTGACGTTTAATCAAATACTCTTGAGATGCATCGTAGGACTGGATTAGTTGTGGATGATGGTTTGCACTAGAAACGTTCAGCAAATAATTAGTAATCACAACCAAATCATTTTCGTTTTCCAAATTTGTTAATGGCGCTGTTTCATCATGTACACATTTCAAGTGTATTTTTAAAATGATATTGTAACAATATTTGTGTTTTTGGAATAGGTATTCACATGGTATCAGCATCATTAGTCACTTCCATGAGTGGACCTTGCATCCCCTATGATCTGATAAATGATAGTACAACCCGGGGATTGTAACATAGAACCCTTGCTCTGTATACCAGCTACTGAAATATCAGACAACTCGCCAATATAGAACCTTCATAGCCAATTATCCTTTCTGGAAAAAACAATAAAGATGCCACCTTATTATTACCCAAGGCATAGGCCAACATTTCCAGCTAAGCCATTCCAAAGCTAGTTGGTGTAGGACTTTCAGTTACTACCTGCCAGGCCACAGCTGCTGAGTCAGAGGGAGAATGTAGGGGAGAGAGAAATGGAGAGAGGGACAGAGAGCAAAAGGGAGAAAAACAGAGAGAGAGAAAAAGAGAGAGGAAGATAGTGAGAAAGAGAGAGAATGAGATAGAGAATGCAGGGGGAGGGAAAAAAAGAAATGGAGCGAGAGAGAGTCACTTTCATGTTTGTAAGATTAGGAATTCAGCCCACCAAGTCATCAGTTAAAGACACCACACTGATTTGAGCTTGGAAATAATTACTTCAGGAATATCTTTGCTATCAGACTGAAGCCACAACTGGCTTCCATTATTTCTTTCTAACTTTTCTTTACTAACTCGCTAAATTATCTTGGTAAAGAATTGCATCATTCTGTTCTATTCCTATGTCCAATATCAAGTGAGGGGGAGGGGAGAGATTTTCTCTGTGCTCTGGGTGCAGCAAAATCATAAACCTGTTCTTAACAAAAAGGGTTTATGATTTCACTATAGCTATCGCACAAAGGAAATCTTCTCCTCGGGTTTGTTGGATCCTCAGCTGCCTGAACTCCACTAAAAATCTCTAGTCATGATGAACCCCCATCTCCACTGTTCAATCTTTGTCGACTGCCCTGCTGCTCAACCTTGACATTTCCCCTTTGCTCCTCACCCTCGTTCAGTCTATACCTATTCCTACAATCTCCAATCCCATTCTCAATGAGATATTTATCCTGCTCCTATTTGAAGGAGTTCATCAGCTCAGCATCGACTGGAATCTATTCCAAATATCTGCTGCTCAGTGAGAAACACATTTGTACTAATTTCTGGTCTTGCTTCAGGTTTAACATTAAAACTGTTTTCTCTGGCACTGTGCACACAAGTTGCATGCTTACATCAAAATTGACTCTCAGCATTCCAAAACCCTGCATCGTGTCCCTCTGTAAACTTTCCTCAAATGAAAACAAATTCAGCTTGTGTGAGTATCTTCCAATAACTCCGATAAGTTTCCAATAGCATCTTTGTTATTCTTCTCCGAATCCTCCCATCAATGTCACTTGGGAAATAAGGTGCACAATGCTGCACGTAATTCCATATGTGACCACACCACTGCAAAGTTCGAAGAACTCCTTTTGACTTATTGTCAAATACCTTAAAGATGTATCCTTGTAAATGATAAGCCTCACCCATAACAACTTCACACTGTCTGGAAATGTTTAATGAGTAATGATCAAACCCAAATCATCACCCTTCAAAATCATGAGGGGCCTAGACAGAGTAGATAGAAAGAAACTGTTCCCATTGGCGGAAGGGTCAAGAACCAGAGGACATAGATTTTAGGTGATTGGCAAAAAAAACAAAGGTGACATGAGGAGAAACTTTTTTACACAGCGAGTGGTTATGATCTGGAATGCACTGCCTTAGGGGGCAGTGGAGGCAGATTCAATCATGGCCTTCAAAAGAGAATTGGATAAGTACTTGAAAGGAAGAAATTTTGCAGGGCTACGGGGATAGGGTGAGGGAGTGGGATGAGCTGGATTGCTCTCGCATAGAGCCCCGCACGGACTCGATGGGCTGAATGGCCTCCTCCTGTAACCTTTCTATGATTCGATCTTCCTTTTCCACCATTGCCAATTATTACCCTTTTGTGGTGTACACATTTGCTGTTTTCGGCTCCAACCTGCATCAACTTAAAATTATCTACATTAAAACTGGAAAGGAGAAAAGCTATGGAAGAGCAACAGAGACCAGTAGCCAAGATAAAGGTATAGAATTGGCCCCATATAAAAGAAACACAGGACTTTATGAAGCTTTGCTTTTGTTCTTTGTCTACTTGGTAAACTAATTAGGGATATAACTGGCAGTGGTGCCTGTGATTGCTTGTTTGCTTTTATTGATTCTTTATTTCAGTGGTAATACAAATTCCCAAAGCATTAATGCTGCAGAGGGGGAGGTTAGTGCTATTATGAATTAATCTATCTGCAGATGCGGCAGATCTTTTCAAAATTCCAAGATGCATGACAAAATTCAAAGGAAAATTATGGTAGTTAGCCTTCATTATGAAAAATAATTTTAATTGCTGATGGATCTGCTCAATTTTTATTCAGAATTTTAAGAATTGTCAGCTCCTTATTTCATTTGTAAATACTTTTGCTTGAGGTATTACAGTGTTGAACTAGAAAATTAGATTTCCTGCAAATCTTTCATCGTCTGATCATGTTCACAATCTCTTATATGAAGTTCTTAAACTTGAATTTGAACAAAATGATCAATTGCTTCTTTATAAGATTGGAAAAACTGTAAGCTCCATAAAATTAAATAAATAGTGGGTAACTTCACAAATGTTAATAGTTCCATTTCCTCCCTGGGGATAGTTGCAAGCATTGTTTAAAGTCATAGGCCAAACTGTGATGATAAAGTGCATCAGTCTCACTTACTTCTGAACTCGGAAGTTGGAGCACGTAGTGCGGGGGTGGGCACCAGCCAAAAAGGTACAATCTGCAGTGGGAATGAGTGCCCTTGTAAAGTGGTAATCTCTACACCGTAGATGTTGGCATAAAGTTTAATAGACGTAAAATTGTATGGGCAGTAAATCAGGCATGTTGACCTCTGAGCCCAAATTCCTGATATGCGCTCCCATCGCACAAAGCTCTGCGCTCGTAAAATTTACCCCATAGATATTTGTTGTTACATTTTTTTAAAATGTCATGAAACTAAATTTTTGGTCATCTCTTTTTTCCATTCTCTCCCAATAAAATGTAATAGAGGTCCAATCTATTAATCCATGAGGCCATTCCTTCCTGATGTAATATACTGAATGTCCACAATGTTTGCACAGAGAAATAAAGGTTCAATCTACAAAAGCGTCACATCAATTTACGACCACCGTACATGACTTCTGCCACCTGCTACTGTACCTGTGACCAATTGTAAAGTCCTGGGTTTTACACTCAGGTGCAATGCGATAATCATAATGTTGCATTTGAATCTCTTGAATCCAAAGTGGGAAAAATGATCAAATGTTCTTCTACAAACGATAAATAAAGCAATGAATTCGCTCACAACTTGAAATACAAATTCCCAATTCAACACAAATTCTTTGACATTGCGGATAGACTGAGCTTCGGATGAATAGGCACACCATAGTCATCTCTTTTCACCACATGGAACACTTGTGCTTAGCAATGCAAATCATACATTTATTTATTGACTCTACACAATGTTTACAAAAGTTACAAAAGGATCTAAATCAAACCTCAGTGAACATGCATTTATGTAAAGAAGCGTTCTGACTGAGGTATTATTTGCAATGAATATGCAATGAGTGAGTTCAGGAAAGAACAGTGAAATGAAAGAACATCTTGCTTTTGATGTAGAATGGCTAGGGGCTAACTCACTCAAGAATACAAAATAAACTTTTTTTTAAAAAAGGAATCATGCTTGTTAAAAAAAAGCGAACTGAAGAAAAATAATTAATTTCTCCAGACACGTATGAGCCTTTTAGGAAACATAGGTGTTCTTGCAGTAACCTTTTGAAGATTAAGGTAGGATAAGTTTAGACTGTGTTCACTTATTGATGCTTTTTTTCAAAGTTTATTAATTGAAGACAGTTTGACTAGAAGTACCTAGATTTGTTGAAATGCCAGAGTCTTTTGAAATTACACTTCAACCTGAATCTCAAGGAACAGCCCATTAGTCTTCAAATTGATAGTTTCATTCCACTCTTTAAATTGTGATGCCTTCAGTTTTCAATTTTTTGCAATGGACTGCACAGAAAGTGCCCACATCTCTATCTGCAATTTAAGAGAATACTGCTACCAATTAACATATTGCTGTTTTTATCCATATTCACCTAATGACTCTGAGCAATGTACCCACTCTCACTTCTGAGATAGAAAGTTGTGGGTTCAAGCCTCACTCCAGGAATTGAGCACATAATCTGGACTGACACTTCAGTGCAGTACTGAAGGAGTGCTACATTGTTGGAGGTGACGTCTTTCAGATCAGGCCTTAAACCGAACTTCCGCCTACCTGTTCAGTTGGACTTAACAGATCCCGTGGCACTTTTTCAGAGCAGAGCAGGTGGTTTTCCTTTTGTCCTGTTTAACATTCATCCCTCAACTAATACCACTAAAACAGAATAACTATATCGAACTGACTGCTGTTTGTTGGACTTTTCTGTGGACTGTGTGGCTGTCTAATTTGCCTACAAAACAACAGTGACTAGACTACAAAAGTAACATTGATTTTGAAGTGCGCTGGGGCATCCTAAGATCGTGAAGGTGCTATATGACCTAAGTTCTTTACTCTTTAGAGAATAGAAATTTAAGGCTCATTGTGGCTCAGTGAGAAAATTATAATGGTCTTCAGCAATACAAATGTAAGGAATCTTACAACACCAGGTTATAGCCCAACGGGACTATAACCTGGTGTTGTAAGATTCCTTACATTTGTCCACCCCAGTCCATCACCGGCATCTCCACATTCAGCAATACAGGCCAAGAAGGCATCGAGCTCGATTCCTGCTCTGTCCAGAGTTACCAGATCTCGACTGAGACAGCAGCAGGGTTGCTAAAATTGGCCTCAGCATCCCTAAACTAGATGTTCCCACTCTTTGTTGATATCCAGTGACCCCTGTCAGAAATAGTGCACATATGAGGATAGGATCAGACCTGGGTGTGCAATCCCTCCACCCCAGTGATTGAATATCTTGCCTTCATTCAGTTTTTGGGCTCACACATAAAGAATGACCACACGTTAAGGGATAAAGGACAGGAGAAAGACTTGGGGGGTCATAAAACATTAAAATTGCATCGACAGTGTGCCATCGGGAAGGCAAATAGGGTTTCAGACTGCATTTCTGGGACAATTAAGACTAAGAATGTGAGACCTAGGCTGCACTTTTGAGTATTGTGTACAGTTTTTGAGAGAGTGAGAGACAGACAGAAAGAGAATATATTAGCTGGCAATATCCTCGGAGTCTTTGTTTCATATAATTGAGCCAGAACTTGAGGTGGGTGACCAGGCCAGTTAGGCCACTGGTCCTCAGATTTGAAGATGTGAAGTTAAGCGCAGCTGAGAGATTGTTGGGATTGGGGAACGGCCAACAATCTGGTAGGGAAGAAAGCAGAAACAAGAGAGTTGTCAAGTTGGTCAATGGAGATGGCAATGGTAGATGGAGGGCCGGGGGAAAGGGTATTGAGAAATAGACAGAGGAGGATGTGGATCTTGAGGGAAACGAGGACATGGTCAGAGATGGCTTTGTCGGTGATCGCGACCTCATTGGTGGCAAGGCTTTGCACAATGGCAAGATCGAGAGGGTGGAAGTGGGAAAATTCACATTGAAGTTGAGTGGGGAAAGGGCAGCAGAGAAGCCTGAGGGAGAATTAAGGTGCAGATTAAATCATCAAGGGTAAGGAATCATACAGTGCAAAGGCTGAGTGAGTGGAAATGGGATAAAGGTAGTGGCCATGGACAAGTCTACAGTCCAGACAATCCTGCCCCCTGGATGGGGAAAGATACGTGGGGAAAGTGGTGTGATAGGATATTGATGGGTGGGGGGAGATAGCCAATTGGGAAAACACAAATGAAACTAAAATGTTGCGGCCACTGATTGGTAGCTCACAAACTTTCAACTCACAAACTCCTTTAAGCACTTAGCTGGTGATTTCACAATTCCAGCAGTGAGCCACACTTGCAGGGAGTACGGATCGCAGAGTTGAGGCGACAGTGTTGTATCCCTGGGACCTAAATTCAACATCATTGCGCCCATTTTATGGCCAGGCCACTGCTAAATTCAGCAGAGCCGTTTTTTAGTCAACCGTGGGGGCCACCTGAAATGAGGCACCTGCGCCCATTTCCGGACCCGTTCATGATAATGGTTAAAAGTACTCGGTGTACTGACGAGCTGACAGAGGACGCTCAAAGGCGAGGGCACATGGTGCTTTGTAAGTGACGTGCATTATTTTAGCCCAGAATTTGCTGGAGTGGGGAATCTCGCAACGTACCCGGTTAGTCAGACATTTTCCTGCACCCTTCAGCTCATAAATGTTTTGTCCTGTAAGTTGCTGAAAGTGCGAGCTGATAACGGCACGGTGAGGGCAACGGGGCACCTGGGGTCTTGGTGAATGACGGGACCAATGGTCTATCTCCTTAACCAAGGAGATTTAAGGATTGAGAAATAAACAGAGGAAGGACTGAGAAGGTGGGTGAATGCAATGTCAAATCAGGTGCACCGACTACATTTCAGGATCTGTGGCAGCCTAACTAGCGGTACTTAAAGGAGGCCATGGAAGAAGGCTGCTGGTAAAACTTACCTTAATGTGGAGCCAGGAAGAGCAGGAGTGCTCCACTTGCCTCGACATTAAGACTGCGGCCGCTGCTGGCCCACGCAAGCCCCTTTCCTCCATCCCCAGACACTGGCCAAAGTTTTCGGGTCCCGACTGGCAACGATGAGGCCCAAGGACCAATTCAGGACGGTCCTCGGGGCCCCTGTGTTCTGGCGCGCCTTGGCTGCGCGCCGCACGGATTACACTTGGTTTTGGCCTCTAATGAATTTAAGCCTCCTATCTCCAACTCAAGCTTCTTTCAAGCGCAGCTTCCCTCCTGGGATCAGTAAATTAGCCACTTTAATACCTTAAGTTCTCGTCTGTTATAGCTCTATCTCCCATCTGGTGAGGCTCAGAGTCGGGAGGGGAATGTCACAAAATGACCGGTTAGATGTCAACAAGAGCTGTTAAATCTTAAACGGGACATCAATAAAACAACTGATTTTTATTTTCAATTATTCAGCAAGGAAAATACTATAAGCACAAGTTCATCAAGTTTCTTTAACCACGAACATTAATCATTGCTTTTGAGCAATTATGTGGTACGTTTGACGTTGTTTGGCCTATTTTGTTTGGTAATAGGATATTAACACTCTAAATAACATAAAGGTTTGTTGATGCATTTGTCACATTCATTTAACACATCATCCACTCTCGATTTCCTAAATATTGAAAATATCTTTGCGAGGCTTTGAGACAGGGTCTAATTATGATTTATCGACAATCAATATGAATTAATGTGTAATGCTATGCTAGAATTGGCTCCCTCCTTTCATAAGCAGAGCCTATGAGCAGTGATTCTGTTCAATATAATTTTGACAAACAGTCGATATAATTAGAAATTTAAGAAATATTTTGATGCGTTAGAAGTGAGAGTTCAGCTCCTTTGCAAAACACCAGGAATATTTAGCTGCAGCTGGAGGGTCTAGAATCAGGAATCATAGGGCCCGATTTTACCAGGGGTGCGGGTTCTCGGCGGGTGGGCAAGCGGGTGCGTGGGTAACGCGCCCGGTGAAATTAGTGGGTTTCCCGCACGATCGTAGCAGGCAACACACTAATTGGAGCCACTTACCTGCTCCTCCGGGTTCCCCGCTGCCGGTCTGCGCGTCGGGCGGGCTGCGCATGCGCAGTAAGATCTGTCAGCTGGAGGCGCTCTATTTAAAGGGGCAGTCCTCCACTGACAGATGCTGCAACAAATAGCAAAGATGACTGCATGGAGCAGCCCAGGGGGAAGGCTGCTCCCAGTTTAATGATGCCTCACCCCAGTTATCAATACATGGGGTGAGGAGGAGGGGGAGGACAGAGATCTTCCACCCGGCGGGCGGGAGGAAGCGGCCTGCCTCTGCCACCAGGAAGGCCTGGCTCGAGGTGGCAGAGGGGGTCACCTGCGCCACCAACATATCGCCCACCTGCACACAGTGCAGGAGGCGGTCCAATGACCTCAGTAGGTCAGCCAAAGTGAGTACACGTAGTCTTTCCCCGACACTCAGTCTGCCACATCACTGCCCCCACCCCACATCTCCTTCGGCACTGCCAACACTACTCTGTCACATCACCCCTCATACCCACTCAAACCTCATCCTCATCTTACCTGCACTTACTCACCTCGCGAGTACTCACCCCGCCACTACCACTCAACCCAATCCTCATACAATCTCATGGCTCTATCCCATACTCACCCTCTCGTGCATCTCTCTCACGGCCAGCCTCACTCAACCTGCCACCACCTGTGCTGCAGCCACAGGGCATGCATCACATATGTGCAGTAGGCAGCGTAAGGCAAACGTGTCGTGAGCATGAAGGGGATGCACAAGGGTGTTTGAGGGTTTGTCATGGTTGTTACTTCTATTGAATTTCTGAACAACTCACATCACACATTATATTGGCACCACTACTGCCATGTCTCCGCGAATCCTGTCTGGTTTGTGCAATAATGCCCGCTCCTGGGTATCACTATGAGGACCCACCACTGATGCCACCCATTGTGTCACTGCAGAGTGGGTGTAGGTGTATTTGCAGGGCTCTTCTGCGCAGACGACTGAGAGACATCGGCAATGTCCCCGGTTGCACCCTGGAAGGATGCGGAGGAGAAGTTCGGGAGGGCAGTGGTGACTTTGACAGCGACAAGTAGGAAGATGGTGCACGGGCCAGCCAGGAGCAGCTCGGCATGAAAGAGGCTGCAGATGTCCACGGCTACATGTCGAGTGACTCTGAGCCTCCGTGCGCACTGCTGCTCAGAGAGGTCCAGGAGGCTGAGCCTGGGTCTGTGGAACCTGTGGTGAGGGAAGTGCCCTCTGCGACGCATCTCTCTCTGCGGTAGCCCTCCCTCCTGCTGTACAGGTGGATGTGTCACAGCACTGTGGATGGCGAGGCTGGTGAGGCTGGTGAGGCTGTTCGCCCTCCGAGGAGGTCATGACTGCAGCTACGGCGGCCCCCATCCACAAGATGTACATCTGAGGGGGTCCGCAAGGTAGGTACATGTCTCCGGACCCCGGGGTAAGTGTGCAGGTTGGTGACTTTGACTGTCAGGAGGAGGGTGGTGGAGGCTAAACTTTGTCCCAAGTGACAGAGTGGCCTCCTGCAATGGGTGAGGGTCTCCCCCCCCCACCTGTCAAATGGACCTTTGAAGCTGCCACAGGCTGACAGCTGCAACACGTCCATTCGATCTGGGAGTGTTTCCCCCAGTGTGGGAAACAGTCCCATGTTGATCCAAAAATCACACACAGCCCCTTAATCAGGTCAGTTCATGACCTGAAATAGCTAAATAAATGCTCTCAAGTGGCATCCCGCTGGCTTTAATTGCCTGCGGGATTCCCACCAGCGGGGGCTGCGCGCGCACGCCGGCGCGTCAGCGGGGAACCCGGAAGTGGGCGGGATCGAGGCGGGATCCGTTCGGGATCCTGGATTTCCCGATTTTCGAGGCCCCCCCCCGCCGAGAACGCACCCGATAGCGGGTGCTAAAATCGGGCCCATAGTCTCAAGATAAGCGGTCGGCCATTTTGGACCGAGATGAGGAAAAATGTCTTCACTCAGAGGGTTGTGAATCTTTGGAATTCTCTACCCCAGAGGGCTGTGGATGCTCAGTCGTTGCGTATATTCAAGAGTGAGATCGATGAATATTTGGACACTAAGGGAATCAAGGGATATGGGGATTGGGCGGGAATGTGGAGCTGAGGTAGAAGATCAGCCATAATCTTATTGAATGGTGGAGCAGGTTCGAGGGGCCATACGGCCCACTCCTGTTCCTATTTCTTACTTTCTTTTGATTGCATTCTGCAAATTCTGTTTCCAGCTCTCTACAGCTAGCCTGGAGATTCCCTACACTTTGTATACTTCCCACAAAACAACTTTTTCTTAACCCACGAGCTAAAGTTGCTTTTAATTTTCCACAAGTGGCTTAATTTTGTTATTGCTGCACAAGGATTTCTGGAGTGATTTTCATTTTCAGCGTACACTGGGCGGGAGATGGGCTGCATGGTCAGAACACCCGCCCAATGTCGTCAGGAGAGGCCTGAACCATTTTGATAGTCGGGCATAATTTGTATAGATTTCAGTGCCGATCGGGGGGGTGGGCGAAGGAATCCAGCAGTTCATCTACTGAGATGAGCTGACAGAGGACACTCAAGAGTGAGGGCACATGGTGCTTTGCAAGTGACATACGTTATTTTGGCCCAGAATTTGCTGGAGCGGGGGATCTTGCGGTGTGCCCGGTTAGTTAGAATTTTTCCTACACCCTTCAGCTCAAAAATGTTTGTCCTGTAATTTGCTGGAAGTGCGAGCTGATAATGGAGCAGCAAGGCCAATGGGTCATCAGGGACCTCAGTGAACGACGGGTCCAATAGTCCATCTCCTTAGCCAAGGAGGTTTAAGGATTGAGAAATAAATAGAGGAAGGACTGAGAAGGAGGGTGAATTAGAGTGGATGAATGCAATGTGAAATTCGGTACAGAAAGAGAAAGAGAGGGAAAGAAAGATTGGATAAAGAGAGAAAGCAAAAAGGGCCAGAAAGGAAAAGTAAGAAAAAAAAATGTAAAAATTTAAAATTTGACATTTTTAAAATCCCTAACAACAATACCTGAAGGAATGAGACTCCACACTTTTAATTGTTCATTTTCTGAACCAGTCTTTGATAGCCATCATTAACAATTATCATGTTGTTAAAAGGTTAATTACGCTATTAATTACAAGACTCACCACTTTCTGTGGTGAGTTTAATGACTGTGCCAATGCAGCAACTTCATGAAACTCACGGGGTGGTTAAGGGTGCGATGCCGTTTTTGCGACACTAACAGCAGAGCGGCGCAAATCGTCCAGCAGCTTGAGGCGATTCGCAATTCGTGGCGGAATCTCTTCCTCGCCACAAGTTGCTGGCCGATTTGCACCTTAATTACAACATGCATCGTTCATGCGCTGTTATTTATTCAGCAAATTCCAACCCAATAACTTTTCTACATGGTCTATTACATGGACAACATCATTTGTTTTTGTGTCCAATCTTGTGCCCATCTAACCCCAGTAACGTGGTCTCCCATGAAGAGTAAATCAATACCTTTGATTTAAAATAAGTTGGTGTGGCTCGGTGATGCAGCATGTGTCTGCAGAATGGTGCAGCTTGGGTTCTGGTCCACAATATTCCACACCGTTAAATTCCCAAATTCAGCAGCATTAACACAGCTGGTGCCACTAAGTGGAGGTCAAGGTGTTTCCCGATAAAGAGCAAAAGACAATTGTCATTCATGCATTCTTCTGCACCTTGCACCAAAGTCATACCCCATCTGTGCTTTTGGCTGCAGTTGGTGTGTGCCCCAGAAAGGCTGGAGTCAGTCTGTTTTTAGACTGCTAAAAAAAAAAATTCTTCCTCTGCCTTAGAAAACTGATCAAAACACCATGCCAGGAATTTCCTCAGGAGTTCTCCAGATTGGCGGCCATAACTTCGGCAGAAACCTAGGGTTGCCAACTCTGGTTGATGTATTCCTGGAGGTTTGATCATGTGACACCTGATCATGTGGCATCTGCAACTGTTACTGCATTTATCTTATGAAGCTTGGGTACCCTGTGGCTGAGTAGCTTTGCTCGCAGTTTCGCACCATCAGCTCTTGTGCGGGAAATTCCAAGAATCCGGGGATCTCCCTTAATGATTGCATTAGATATTTTTATTCAGATTCTTTTTTTCAATAAAGCAGAATGGGCCACATCCGGTTGAGCTGGAATTCAACATGGGTTGGGATTTTAATTGCAAAAATTATTGCAGTATATTTTTACAAGCCCTGTAGCAACACATTTCATTCTAATCATTGCATAAGGATGCTTATTTCTTTATATCTCTCTGTGGTACTTTGCTGAGGAGGAAATTCGTCTGTACTAAGAATTCCCAAGAATGTACATTCAACCGGAATTCATCCAGTTTCCATGGCAACTTTCTTTCAAGAAGTGGACCACTTAGGCAGTATTTTCCACTGCAGCTGTTTTCGGGGAATTACTTCGTATCAAATTTTTCTATATTTTGTTGGGGAGGGGGAAAAAAAAATCAAAGGATGATAAAATTGAAATGTCTGCTTTGAGGCTGCATTCTCTCAACTCCCTCAGATGAGATCAAAGCCTCTCAGTCCGATCTCAAGAACATACTCCGAACTGAAGTGTAAAGTTACAGAGTCATACAGAAACAATTAATAAAGCAGTGTAGTGCTACCTATTGGCCAGTGGAATCATTGAGAGCACTTTTTACTCCTGCACCCACCAACTTTCCGCTACAAGATATCTACACATGAATCCCATGCATTTGAGTACAGGGGAGTTTTTATGCTACAGAAACTGATCAATCTTACCAATATAATGTCATTAAAGTGTTACAAAGGGGGACAGAATACGTTTAATTTCCTGAAAGTGGATATCAAGACTACCTTAATGTTTTTGTGGATAAGTTTTATTTTATTCGTTCATGGGATGTGGGCGTCGCTGGCGAGGCCGGCATTTATTGCCCATCCCTAATTGCCCTTGAGAAGGTGGTGGTGAGCCGCCTTCTTGAACCACTGCAGTCCGTGTGGTGAAGGTTCTTCCACAGTGCTGTCAGGTCGGGAGTTCCAGGATTTTGACCCAGCGTCCTGTGTGATACTAGGCCATTTTGACTAATCACATCCCAGATTCAGTCCAAGGCTGTGGTCAGTTAGTTGTTCTCAGATGAGGAAGTGGTAGGAGTGTTATACTTGCCCTCAGTGCCTTTGCACCAGAGAGTGAGGAAAAAAAATATCCGCAAAGGTGTCTGCTCCTGATGACTGTTCGTGGACCCGTGCTGGAAGGAGTGTGTGTGGATATAAGGTGAAGCTAGAATCAGGCTTCATGCTCCCCCACTTACAGTCAAATAGCCTGTTGACATTCGGGTAGGTTTTCAACTCGCTGCCCGGGTGTAAAACTGCTGTTATGGGTCAGCCGCCCATTGTGTAAAATACCCAATCCTTCATTTCCTTCGAAATCAATGGAAAGTAAAATCGGGCGGTTTCTATAATTGGGCGGCCGATCCACAGCACCAGTTTTATACCTGGGCGGTGAACTGAAAATCTACCCCTCAATCTCTAGATTCACAAGTGAAAACTGGCCATTTGGTCAAGGTCTCGGACTGCCCAACATCAATGGATATGTATCCTAGCAGGACTCAAGGGGACTGAGCAAGGAGGAGAGAGAAATTGTGTGGGGGAAGGGACAAGAAGATGTATGTTATCTGAGTTTAGGAAAGAATTTATTGCCTTCCATATATCAAGTCAGGTCTGAAACTTTCAACCTCAAACTTGAAGTTCAACTTCAAGTTTCCAATTCAGAGTTTCAAAAGCACTTAGCAACATTGGTTCACAATCAATTGATTTTGTCTGGCCTGGTTTGATTGGTACATCTAATTTGCATTCACCCTATTTAAGTCCTACTGTTAACAAACTGAACAAACACACAGAATGATGGGATGGCGCGAATGTGATGAAGGCATTAAACAGGGAATTATGTTTCATTCCCTAACCATCTGTGTACCGCACCGCAAGGGTGACTGCAACCCTATGCAGTTCTTTCACTATAAACTGACAGACTTGCATAAACAATGAAGATTAATTTATTCCCATCACAGAACAAAATTTTAAATTATTTGTACATAGATATTAAAACAGCCTGTCTTCCTTTTTTTAATTGTCACTTATACAGCATCCTCAGGAGAAATTAAAATATATTTTTTACTAATCTTTTTAAGCAACATGTAAACTTCAGGGCCAGTCGCTCATCATCCTCCCGAGTACTTCCCTGCCCTGTGATTTGAACATTCACTTCAGACTCTAACGGTTTTCCGGCTGGATTTTCCCAGTTGGTGCCATTCACAGTCTGCTATTTTCTCTTCCATTTTGGAGCTATGTCTCATTTACCCCAATACCTTTCCTTCCAAAACCCTCTGTCTGAGATGATCTTTGTGTAGTGTACGATTCTTTACACCTCTTTCCAGAATTTTAAAATCTGTTAATCGGTTATTAGATTCACTGGCTGCCTCTTTGTTTGCCTATATAACAATATTCACTGCATTTCAAAAAATAAACAAATTGTACAAAATGCTTTGAGACACTTCAACGTGGTAAGATGCTTAAAATTGTTATTATCATTGTTTGTGAAAGCAGTTAAAAGATTATTCTACCTTCCCTTTGATATTTTTGTAGCCATTTGCTGACTTATCTTTGTCATTCATATAAAGGGTCTTCTTCAATCTGACAGTCCTAATGAAGGGATCCACCCAAGATATTAACCTATCTATCTCTTTCAGGTGCTAATTGAGCTGCTGTGCATTTCCAGCATTTTCCAGTGACAGTTTGTAGGACAGCGTCGCACGAAATCAACTAAACTCACAGGTTTTTCCAGTCATCCGATAACAGATGTTGTGACAGATGTAGCAGTGAACCTATCATCCCTAACTCTGTACCATGTTGAAGTTATGACAGAGGAAGGAAAAGGAGATGGGAACACAATGCTACAGTGTTCCTTTCGGTCATGACCTGGAAGGGGAAGTGTATTTATTTTTTAAAAAATATATAACTTACTCTTCTTACTGGGGCAGCATTTAGAAAGGGCATGAGGTTAGGAATTGGAAGTTACATAAAATGGCAGCGCATGATTCAAAAGTGCTTATGAGTGTTTATTTGAGAAAGGTCTTATTTGGGTTGCATTAGATAGAAGGATGGGCACGCATGGTAGTTGAGGTATATAACGATGAGCAGAGACGGTGCTCAAACATCGACTGTTGTGTGTACCATAGTCCTGGACCGTTGGTGCAGAGTCCTGGTGGAGCATGCCAATGGCCTTCTCAAACAGAGACTCTGTTGTTGGCACAGATCAGTGGGGGCATCCTGCTCTACTGTCCTGCCAAGACTTCCAAACCTGTGGCCACGTGCTGCATCTTGCACAACTTTGCCAATCAGTAAGGAGATCTGCAGCCTGGATGACTGGTACATCAGTTGCTAATTAAGAGGAAATAAAAATAGAAAATATTGGAAACACTGAGAAGGCCAAGCAGTACCTGTGGAAGAAAGAACAAAAGCTGAGTTGTGGCGGAGAGTCGTAGGACCTGAAACATGAACTTCTCTTCTTTCTTCCACGGATGCTGCCTGACCTGCCGAGTGCTTACAGCACTTTCTGTGTTTTTATTTCAGATTTCCAGCATCTGCACTATTTGATTTTTGTTTTACTAATTGAAGGGACCTTGACATAACTGACTAATGAAGTTGTTCCTTACTCCGTGAAAAACCGCCAAAAAGTAAACACATTTTTACACAGGAAATCAGAAGTGGCACAAATGAGGCATGCTGGCCTCTATGCCTAATCCTCTGATCTGCAGCACAGGGCTTTACAAAATCAACCCTTCATTAGTCATCCTTGTGTCCATCGAGGCAGTGGAACAATGATTACTTAAGGCACTCAGTATCAACATCAACCAATATCAGGTTAGTTACAGCATGGTTCCAAATGCAGAGTAAATCTACTCCAATGTGCCGTAATCTGACCCTCAGAAAACCACACCCTATTGTACCTACAATCCTAATGTGCTTTCTGCATGAGATTGCCAGATCAGTGCCAATACAACATCTAGGAAGCTTTCTGCTCTTGAGCTGCATCCACTTTGGAACTGGGTTAAGACTTCCCAAACATATTTCAATAAAAGCTGGCAAAGAGAGGAGACCATGATCTATCAGGGCTGAATTTAAGCTCAGTAGCAGAACAAAACACACTTGCAGACTGCAACGAGATTATTTGTATCAAGTCTGAACTGATTCAAAATGGGTGAATATGGGCCGAATGTTTTTTTTTGAACTTGCCTAGTTTGGAGCAATCCAAACTTCAGCCATACGGTGACTGCATCCTAAAGCTGCACTCAAAAAGTGGTCGTAAGATGGAATTTGCTGTCCACTAATAATGCAGTAACCGAAGGGCTTTCCCCCTATAGGACTTGCCAAAACAAGTGCAAAGCTGAACAGGGGACGCTGGCAGGGATCACGGCTGGAGCATCATGGTTTTCTTCACTGCTGATGAAAATCCGTTGAGGTTTTTATGGTTGAAATCCTTACCCAATGCAACAATTAATGTAGCCGCATCATGACACGCAGAAATTAAGTGAAAAAATGTCTTAAAAGGCCCCAAGATTTCACAGGCATTCCACTGGTCTCTTGCCAAAACTTCATCAGGAGACCAGTAGAACCCCCAAGGATACAAGGGAGACCTGGTTATGTTGGGTCTCTGCTGATTCTGTCGGTTTCCGCATTGCCTTGTCGGGGTGGAACATCCGCCAGCCCCTTGCAAGGCAAATGACAGGCCAGGGATGGGGCCAGAGACTGGGAAGCCATAAGCCGTCAGTTCCCACTACTAAGCTTCATTCAGGACTTAGACTGTCAGTGAGCTGCATGAATAGCAAGGGGCCTGGACCCCTTAACGAGAACACTTAAAAAAAAAAATCTACTTGCTGGATTGACCCCCTCACTCAGAGGCCGATTGGAACCGTGGTCAGGATGGGCGCTCGGCAACCCCACCCCAACCCCTCTCCCCCGCGCCCCGCCCACACACACACACACACACACACGCGCGCCCTGTAACACAGATTCCGCAAACTTCAGCGGGAATCAGTCCTAAAGACAGGCACGAATGAAACTTGGGGCCTAGGTTTTTAAGTCCCCATGGTTCGCCTGATTGGGGCAGGTCTGGGGGCATGTCATCAGCTGGAGAGCTGTTCTTCTGGTTCCCTGGCAACTGCAGTCACTTATAGCATTTTCCGTTGGCTTCATCCACCCAAAAATAGCCAAGTATATTCAAATTGCACAGTAAAGACAGTCATGTCAGACAGCATAATTGTGCATAATTTTCACCAGATCAACACTGAGTGCAAGGAAGACCACCGTGTGTCTGGCGTGTTGCTATGGTGTTTGGGAAGGGATTTAGTGCCCATTTAAGGGTGCAATTAATCCAAAACCCCACAATTTAAAAAAAAAAATTGGCCTTCCTCTTCTGCTGCCTCAGAGGCACCCTGGGCCTGCAGCAGCCATTTTCCACGAACGTTCCCCGCCTCCACCCCATCCCCTCACTTGAGGGCAGGCTCCCTGGTACAGGTGGGAATGCCACATGGAGCCCATTAAAGTTATTCAAGTTAGGAAATTTGTGAGAGTCAGCGGTGGCCCACTCAGGCAGCCCCAAAGCCCAACATCGTACCAACGCCAAACCTGGCATCCACCAAACCAGAAAACCCTGGCTTTGGTGTCCTGTGTAAATTTTATAGTCTGCTAAAAAAAAATCCTGGCTGCCTGGTTCAAAAGTGGGTGGATGGACAGCAATCCAAGTCGTGACTAAAAGGTAAACACGATCCAATAAACACTCTGGTTTATTGTGTACTTTAAGTGTTTGTGTATTACACTGTTTTTAAACCACAACATCCTCCACAGTGAATTGAAATTGGTCACCTCGCACACAATAATTGCTTCTGTTTTACCTAGCAACAAAGCATCACTAAGAGGTTGGAGCAAGTAATTCACTGCTTCAGCTGCATCAAGTGGATGAAACCTTATTTAATGTAAATAACGAACACGACATGACATGCATAATCCATGATCCGAATTTAGTCTTGATTACTAAAGGAAAGGTCAATCCAACAGGCTGACTGACTGGCTACAGTGAAATTTGTATGAATCAAGGTGATTTCCACTGCATATTTAAGTTTGGCATATCTTCTGATTTCTGTCTTAATACGGATTATGACTAAGTTAACACTGCTGTTGTAAACAGGCCTACTTAGATGATGTTTCTCAACCCTGATTTTGTAGGCCTGGATGTTTTTACAGATTTGTAATTTTTTAATAATGTATTGGATACATTTAATTAAAATCGAACGTTTCAGGCTTCAGTGCATAAATGCACTGCACGGAATGGTAATGAGCCATGCAGAACAGGAAGATCCCTGGTTAGATCTTTGGTTTGTGGTGAGTTAGCCATTCTTTGCTGAAGCAGTCACAACATTATAATTGGCCTTGGTCTCCCTGGATTCGTGAAAGGTAAAAATCAACCAGGGCTCCCACTACTGCTTATCTCGTGATCCTTGGGTTAGGATGAGATTGGGCATGTCCACATTTCTTTCCTCCCTGGCCGACACGATCAAATAACCTACTGACATTGACCGTCAAACCTCATATATGGCCTCTTGGAGAAGGTTTGGGGGTTGCTAATAGTTATGAATACAAACCCTAAACAGAAGAAGACGAGACAAAACTAAGGAAAAAGCATGACGTGAAATGAGGCCTGAGAATTCATCAGTACTCGGACAGACCCAGGTAAATGTTCCTGCAGTTGAATAACTGGTCCAACATCCAATCTAGGATGAGTCTTAACGTCCTCTATTTAAACGTTGGGAAGACTGAAGCCATCATCTTTAGCCCCCACCACAAACCCCATCCCTTCGCTCTTTACCCCATCCCCCTGAACTAAAATATTTTCAACCTTGGTTTCCTCCAAGCTGAGCTTCTGACCTCATGGGCTCAATTTTCAAAGTAAAAAACGTGTGGGTTGGGGGGGGTTGGGACATTGACAATTGCCCCCATTTCAGACCCGCCCCCAACGCACCTCAAACCCGCCCATTTCCGGTTTTCACCAGGGCGAGAAGAGGGGCGGGTGACCAATCCGCTTCCAGGAGGCGGCTCGGGCCTTAAAACCTTTCAAGGAGGCCTCAAGCCTCCATTTTTCTCGAATTCCCGATTTCAACCCCGGGGACCGAGATTCCCGGGGTCGTCTGTTTTACACCTCATTAAAGGAGTCGAGAAGGCCCGAGACTAACAGGTAGGTGCATAGAAAGGCACAGCTTGTGGTCCCGGAGCAGCAGGAGTGCTTCCCCCAGGCCCAACAAGCCCACCTGCACTGATGCTCCAACGATCGCAGAGCCCCTTCTCCCTCCCACAATCCGACCCCCGACCCCGATACTCCCCCTCCGACCCCCAACCCCGATTCCTGACCCCGATCCTCCACCTCCACTCCGATCCTCCCACCCTCGACCCCTGATCCTTCCCCCACTCCGATCCTCCAACCTCCGATCCTCCCTCTCAACGATTGCGAACCCCCACGATGACCCCCAATCCCGACTCCCCCCCCCCCCCCCCGCCGTGACTGACCCCTGATCCCACCCCCAATGACTCACGAACTCGTGCCAATTCATGCCCACCCGTGCCAACTTATGTTCACCCGAGCCAACCTATGCCAACGCATGCTCTCGTGCCCACCCTTGCCACCCCCCCATGCCTCCCCATCCATACAAACAAAGACTTACCTGCAGACTTACCCTCCCTGGCTGGTCTCCCGTCCGACTGAGACCAGCCCGTCAATCAGGCCAGTCAGTCGGACAGGAAACCGACAAAAAAAAATAAAGGACATCCTTACGTCAAAGTCGTAAGGACATCCGGGAAACCCGGACAAATGGGTTTCCCGACGTCAAATTGACCCCCCGCCCCCTTCCCGACTCGGTTTTAAAATTGAGCCCCATGTCTTATCCATCACAAAAGGTATCTACTTCCAATTCTGTAACATTGCCTATCTCTACCCCAGCTCAGCCACTCTGGTGCTGAGACCTTCAGGAACACATTTGCTACGTCCAGACTCAATGGCCCCGATATTCATGGGGATGCAGGGAGGGAACGGGGATGACTGTCAGCGGCAGGGAAACCTGGAAATATGGGAAACGCGGAGGTCCTGACTAATTTAATGGCAGGACCTCATTTGAATTTTTTTCTCCATTTCCTGCCCAGCAGCCAGCCAGATTGAGAGGCGGGGGTTCAGTAGAAGATGGCAGGGGTGGGGGAAACATCAGATTGCGGGGGGTCGACCGATCGCGTCGGGGGTGGGGGGGAAGAGATGGTGCCGGGAGGGGAGAAAGAGAACACCTGGGAGGCGAGAGAGACATCGCTCGGGGTAGAGAGAAGTGGGGAGTAAAGAGATTGGGTGGGGAGAGAGATCGGGCGGGGGGGAGAGAGATCGGGCGGGGGGGGGGAGAGAGAGATCGGGCAGGGGGAGAGAGATCGGGCAGAGGGGGAGAGATCGGGCAGAGGGGAGAGAGATCGTGAGGGGGAGAGAGATCGTGCGGGGGGAGAGAGATCGGGCAGGGGGAGAGAGAGATCGGGCAGGGGGAGAGAGAGATCGGGCAGAGGGGAGAGAGATCGGGCAGGGGGAGAGAGAGATCGGGCAGGGGGAGAGAGATCGTGCGGGGGGAGAGAGATCGGGCGGGGGGAGAGAGATCGGGCAGAGGGGGAGAGATCGTGGGGGGGAGAGAGATCGTGCGGGGGGAGAGAGATCGGGCGGGGGGAGAGAGATCGGGCAGAGGGGGAGAGATCGTGGGGGGGGAGAGAGATCGTGCGGGGGGAGAGAGATCGGGCAGAGGGGAGAGAGATCGGGCAGAGGGGAGAGAGATCGTGTGGGGGGAGAGAGATCGCGGGGGGGAGAGAGATCGCGTGGGGAGGAGAGAGATTGCGTGGGGAGGAGAGAGATCGCATGGGGGGAGAGATCACAGGGAGAGAGGCTGATCGCGGCAGGTTAGCTTGGGGGGCCAGAGGGAAGCACTCCTGCTCCTCCAGGCCCACAAGCAGTGCTGGAAAACCACTTACTTACCTGCTGGATCCGGCAGTTCTTGCCTCCCTTTACCTGCTGGGAAACCCAGCCTGCAGCCATTAAATCCAAATAGCTGCACAGCCTCATTAACATATTTTAATGATCAACCCACCTCTGGAGAGCAGGTTACTCACCCACCCCGCCCCCCCCAAACACGCCTCGGTTAAACCGGAAGTAGGTGCGTTTACAGCGGGTTGGGGTCGGGTTTCCCATTTTTCACAATTTAACCTCCCCCCCACCTACCCAGCCACTGTCCTGCCTGTCCTGGGGTTAAAACTCCCCCCCCAATGACTCCAGTGCTTTCCTGCCCAGTCTCCCATCTGTTACTTTCCATAAACTTGAGCTGAACCAAAACCCATCCATCACCCCTGTCCTCAATGACCTAATAAGCTCCCAATCCCCCAACACCTCAAAATTAAAAATCTTATCCTTGTGTTTAAACCCCTCAATGGCTTTGCCCTTCCCAATTCTGTAACTTCCTCCAACCCTACAACAAATCCCGACCCACCTAAAGCTCTCCTTCTGACTCCAGCATCTTTACCTCCTCATCCCTCCCTTCATCCCATCATTGGCAGCAGTGCCTTCAACCAGGTAAGTTGGTTAACCATTCCCTGGAATTCTCTCCCTACACTCCACCACCTCTTTTAAGACATCCTTAAAACCCATCTCTTTGACCCCTCCTAATTTATTCTTCTTTGCCTCTGCATCCATGAAGCTTCCTGGGAATTTTTTCTACATTAAAGGGGTCACATAAATTCAAGTTTTATGGTTCTTATGTTCATCTGTCATCTGCATCCATTTCTGCAGATGTCGTCATAGTTTTAAATATTAAAAAGAAAAATTCCATAACAAGCTGCTGGCACGTGCAGTGAGAGCAGATTTGCTGCAAGCATTCAAAAGGGAACCGGACGACTTCCTGAATGTGGATAACATAACGACATATAGGGTAATGGGGGTAATGTGTCTTCCAATCATTGTGGTCTCCTGGAACGTGTTTGATTGCCTTCGGGGTGGTGGGAATGATGTTGCACAGAAGTAACACCATGACAGTGTATGACCAGCTAATCTTTACCTGTCCTTTGTATTTGTATGTTCATAAGTTGATGTATTTGGCCCATGTCACGTTGATAACTACAATATTCATTTATTAATTAATTACCCATTAACATTTTTTCTTGAAATAAGATTATAAATTCTGTCTTCAATGCTTATAATATTACATGGTTAAATCTTTAGGCACTTTCATAGGAAGATCTTGCTTAATGAGTCATTTGTGAGATAATTCTGAGATAGCCTATAAAATTGAATGTAGCCGGTTTCAACCAGCAAAGCAAAACTAAAATGAAACAGTTTGCAATTGCTGGGTTATTTAATACAACCTTGTTAATGATTTAACCTAATGAGTGTTGCATAGTACAATATATTGTGTATTAAATTAGCTAAAGCCATTGGCATATTTATGTCGCTGCATATTACATGAATTGCACAGGAGATAATTTGTAATTTCACTTAAACTACTTTATAACATCATCTGTTTTCTTATAGTAGACACATTTTATATGATGGTGCTGAAAACGTGATTACATTGCAAGGAAAATGATATAATCCATCTCTCCCAAATCATGAACACCAAATCTTATTAGATTCGTAAAATTATGATTACTTCTGCAATTTTACCACCACAAATCAAAATCACAAAATCGTTTGGAAGTTTACCACCATGTTGATATGATTCTCCTGTTGCTGCTTTATAATAATGCCCAGTATATCTGCTTTAATAGAGAAACAATTGATTGAAATGTTTTGCTTTGGAGTGAAGTTTCCTTGCCTGTAAATGTTCGACAAACTTCATCCTTATGACCTTTGTGAACAATATTTCTAAATTAATGCCAGTTAGTGCCAAATTTGAAGATAATTTTATGTCTTCTTCTGTGTTCAATGAGCAAGCGTGCCACACATCATGCCCTTACTCCCTGACAAAACGAGCAGTCTGCTCATGCATGGACCAGACATTTATGTTAAGACTATGAAAAGAGAAAGCTGTGGAATCTAACTGAATCTAATTTTGAACTTTGTGGCTTTCAGAAAACCTTCACCACCACATGATCTCAGTGAGGGGTACTTTGAGACTGCACTGTGGTCCGGAGAAGAAGACTGTTAGTACCAGTTTCAGGGACCCACAAATGATAGTGAGGACAAAGGCACATTGTAGCTTGAAAACACAATCGCCAGAGAATCTGGATTTTGCTGACAATATTGTATCATTTGACACCACAAGGCAGACAGGTGATCTGAATATAAGGCATTTCAACATCAGTTATGAAGAAAGCAGAAACAGTGGTTTCCACATCAATGGAAAGGAAAATCAGACGGGGTGTAAAATGGGCAGCCGATCTGCTAATGCCCATTTTCCACCACTGCCGAACGTTAAAATCAGCCCTATTGTATTAGATCAGTTTAGATGAAACCGATCCTGTCTGTAGAATTTCCACCTTTCCCAAAACTCATCTCCAATGTCCTAAAAAACTGAGATTGTCCCTCCTACATCATCTGAGTAAAGACATTAGGAAAGAGTTGCTTGCCCAAGTCACAAGTTTTTATTTGTATCAGCAATACAGGCGTTATCTGAAGTTTCCCAATATCCATTATAGAATATGAGTATAGAATATAGATTGAATAAAGGCCTTTGCAATCATCACTGTGTTTTTTTCTTTAACTTTTAATTTGTTTGATGAACTTAGTGCTCATCAAGTTGAGATGCGTTGGTGCTGGAAAGTGGAACACTTTCTATTTTGAGTATTAAGCACTCCCAGGCCAGGTACAGAGTAAGGTTCCTTCTGCCCTTCCATAAGAAAGTGGCTCTGCCACGATCTCGAAGGAGGATTCTCCATTGCATCAGAGTTGCATTTTTCCATTTTCCATTCAGCCATCCTGTGACTTTTAAAATCTATTTAAAATCCTTGTTTTCTGCTGCCCAAACCCCCACCCCACCAAAGCCCCACCCTCGGATTTTCACCAATATGTCCTCACCACTGTCCTCTCTCAGTCTCTACACTGAGTGACGACTCATCTTCAGCGATTCCAATCTCCATCTCAACTCACCTTGCCATCTGTTCTCTAATTTCACTGCCCTTCCTGTCCAACCCCTTGACCGTGTGGCCTCTCGTCTCCCATCGACTCGATCACAGACAAGGCCATCTCATATCACTTCCTTCTATCTCTCACCATTCACTTCCCCCAACCTCACTTCCTTTTGCATCCACCCCTGGGAAATAAGCTCTTCCCCAGGTCACTTAGAACTGCACTTTCAAACTCCCAACTGTCTAACCTTTGACCCTCTATTTGCCACGATACTTCTGCATGTGTCGATCTGATCAATCACTTCTTCATCTCCGCTTTCAATGCCCTTACTGTCTCCCACACTAGCCCTTCCCCCTGGTAAGGTCCCTATCTTTGCTCACTGAAATCCAAGGGAACATAGGCCAATTCGATTCACTCCACGTGATATCAAGAAACGTTTGAGTGCACAGGATACAGCAAAGGCTATGGGCCCCGACAACATCCCAGCTGTAGTGCTGAAGACTTGTGCTCCAGAACTAGCTGCGCCTCTAGCCAAGCTGTTCCAGTACAGCTACAACACTGGCATCTACCCGACAATGTGGAAAATTGCCCAGGTATGTCCTGTCCACAAAAAGCAGGACAAATCCAATCTGGCCAATTACCGCCCCATCAGTCTACTCTCAATCATCAGCAAAGTGATGGAAGGTGTCGTCGACAGTGCTATCAAGCGGCACTTACTCACCAATAACCTGCTCACCGATGCTCAGTTTGGGTTCCGCCAGGACCACTCGGCTCCAGACCTCATTACAGCCTTGGTCCAAACATGGACAAAAGAGCTGAATTCCAGAGGTGAGGTGAGAGTGACTGCCCTTGACATCAAGGCAGCATTTGACCGAGTGTGGCACCAAGGAGCCCGAGTAAAATTGAAGTCCATGGGAATCGGGGGAAAACTCTCCAGTGGCTGGAGTCATACCTAGCACAAAGGAAGATGGTAGTGGTTGTTGGAAGCCAATCATCTCAGCCCCAGGGCATTGCTGCAGGAGTTCCTCAGGGCAGTGTCCTCGGCCCAACCATCTTCAGCTGCTTCATCAATGACCTTCCCTCCATCATAAGGTCAGAAATGGGGATGTTCGCTGATGACTGCACAGTGTTCAGTTCCATTCGCAACCCCTCAGATAATGAAGCAGTCCGAGCCCGCATGCAGCAAGACCTGGACAACATCCAGGCTTGGGCTCATAAGTGGCAAGTAACATTCGCGCCAGATAAGTGCCAGGCAATGACCATCTCCAACAAGAGAGAGTCTAACCACCTCCCCTTGACATTCAACGGCATTACCATCGCCGAATCCCTCACCATCAACATCCTGGGGGTCACCATTGACCAGAAACTGAACTGGACCAGCCATATAAATACTGTGGCTACGAGAGCAGGTCAGAGGCGGGGTATTCTGTGGCGAGTGACTCACCTCCTGACTCCCCAAAGCCTTTCCACCATCTACAAGGCACAAGTCAGGAGTGTGATGGAGTACTGTCCACTTGCCTGGATGAGTGCAGCTCCAACAACACTCAAGAAGCTCGACACCATCCAAGATAAAGCAGCCCGCTTGATTGGCACCCCATCCACCACCCTAAACATTCACTCCCTTCACCACCGGCGCACTGTGGCTGCAGTGTGCACCATCCACAGGATGCACTGCAGCAACTCGCCAAGGCTTCTTCGACAGCACCTCCCAAACCCGCGACCTCTACCACCTAGAAGGACAAGAGCAGCAGGCGCATGGGAACAACACCACCTGCACGTTCCCCTCCAAGTCACACACCATCCCGACTTGGAAATATATCGCCGTTCCTTCATTGTCGCTGGGTCAAAATCCTAACAGCACTGTGGGAGGACCGTCACCACACGGACTGCAGCGGTTCAAGAAGGCGGCTCACCACCACCTTCTCGAGGGCAATTAGGGATGGGCAATAAATGCTGGCCTCGCCAGCGACGCCCACATCCCGTGAACGAATAAAAAAAAAACATAGGAACAGGAGTAGGCCATTCAGCCCCTCGTGCCTGCTCTGCCATTTGATAAGATCATGGCTGATCTGTGATCTAACTCCATATACCTGCCTTTGGCCCATATCCCTTAATACGTTTGGTTGCCAAAAAGCTATCTATCTCAGATTTAAATTTAGCAATTGAGCGAGTATCAATTGCCGTTTGCAAGGGGTGCAAACTTGAATGTATCTGGTGCACGACTGGTTTAGCCACCATCGCCAGATCTGGATCTGACTGGATCACATCAAGCATTACTGGGCCTTGCTTTCCTCTGCCAAAACTCCTCACAACTCCAGGATCATCCTGGAAAGCATAGATAACCCTTGGCCTCTTTTCTCCAATACCAACAGTCTCCTTATACCCCTCACACCCCCCTCACCTCCAACAAGTGCAAGGATCTCATGGGTTTCTTTGTCATTTGGATTGAGACCATCCGTTCAACTGCTTCTGCCGCATTCCCCCTTCCCCTAGCCCACCGAGCCAAACTTCTCCCAAGGTTCCCTCCTGCCCTAGCCTTCAACCCATTTCTTTCTCTAGTTTCTCTCCTATCTCCCCTCATGCCCTCTCCGAGCTCATCTTGTCTGTGAGACCCACGTTCTGCTCCCTTGACCATTTTACCACTAAACTGCTGAACACCTAACTTCCTTTCCTGGCCCCCATGCTAGCTGACATTGTAAATGACTCCCCCACTTCAGATATTGTCCACATTCCTTTCAAAACTGCAATCATCAACCCCCTCTCAAAAAAAACACCCCTAATCAAAGTCACAAATTCCATCCTCTGCGGCTGTGACCATGGTCCACTATCCTTGTGCTTCTATACATCTCTGCAGGCCTTGACATGGTCACCATGCCATCCTGCTCCAACGCCTCTCCTCCGTTGTCCAGCTGAGTGGGACTGCCTTCACTTGTCAGACATCCAGTTCTGGATGAGCCGCACAATCCTCCAGACTGGGAAGAACAACTCCGTACCCTCGCCTCCGAGTCCATATCCCTCCCCGGCCATTGTCTCAGGTTGAAGCCAAGTGTTTGCGTCCTATTTGACCCCAAGTTGAGCTTCCAACACCATATCTCAGCCATCACCAAGACCGCCTACTCCCACCTCTATAACATTACCCACCTCATCCCATCTACTGCCGAAACCATCATCCATGCCTTTGTCAGCTCCAGACTTGACTATATTGTTTAAATACTCTCTTCACCGTCCTTCTATTCTCCACCCTCTATAAACTCCAGCTTATCCAAAATGATGCTGCCCATTTCCTAAACGGCATCAAGTCTCGCTCGTTCATCACCCCGTGTTCGCCGACCTACATGAGGTACCCCAACGCCTCCAGTTTTAAATTCTCATCCTTGTGTCCCTACATGGCCTCACCCCTCCCTGTGTTTGCAACCTCCTCCAGCCCTACAACCCTTCGAGATCTCTGCGTTCTTCCAGCTCAGGCCTTTTGCGCATCCCCCATCTTGGCCCTAAGCTCTAGAATTCCTTTCCTAAACCTCTCTGCCTCTCCACCTCTCTCTCCTCCTTTAAAAGCTACCTTAAAACCTGCCTCTTTAATCAACCTCTCCTAACATCTCATTAGGAGGGAGGGATGAAGAATGAATGAAGAAAGTCTTTCCAACTTGGATAATGTTTAATGTTCACTTCGGGTGCTGATGGACAACTTGCTAGAAGTGGTTTCTGGAACTGAGATAATTGCAGTGAATCTAAACTTCTATTCCGCTTGTTAATTTAATTTGCGAGTCCACTATCACACTTTTGGCAGTGCTTGCGTGAGTTTGGGATGGCATCGGGACATAAAACAATTTTGGGGCACTTTGGAATGTCAGCAATGTCAGCACAAGTCAGGAGTGTGATGGAATACTCTCCACTTGCTCCAACAACACTCAAGAAGCTCGACACCATCCAAGATAAAGCAGCCCGCTTGATTGGCACCCCATCCACCACCCTAAACATTCACTCCCTTCACCACCGGCACACCGTGGCTGCAGTGTGCACCATCCACAGGATGCACTGCAGCAGCTCGCCAAGGCTTCTTCGACAGCACCTCCCAAACCCGCGACCTCTACCACCTAGAAGGACAAGAGCAGCAGGCGCATGGGAACAACACCACCTGCACGTTCCCCTCCAAGTCACACACCATCCCGACTTGGAAATATATCGCCGTTCCTTCATCGTCGCTGGGTCAAAATCCTGGAACTCCCTTCCTAACAGCACTGTGGGAGAACCTTCACCACACGGACTGCAGTGGTTCAAGAAGGCGGCTCACCACCACCTTCTCTAGGGCAATTATGGATGGGCAATAAATGCCGGCCTCGCCAGCGACGCCCACATCCCGTGAACGAATAAAAAAAAACTGCTCCCAAAGTGTCACCCAATAAGGCTGCAGTTACATCACATTACAGTACTTGAAGCAGCATCAGCAGCAGTGCTGCAACAGAAGTGATGGACAGGTGCTAAAGACTCTGGTGCCAGAGTACCGTGCCAACACAGGCAAAGTATTTCATAGAATTACACAGAATTTACAGCACAGAAACAGACCACTCGGCCCAACCGGTCCATGTTTTTACGTGTTTATGCTCCGCACGAGCCTCCTCCCACTCTACTTCATCTGAATACTTCATTTCAACAGGCCACCACTGGTAAATTTAAATGGCTCTCCCTGAGGTGTGTCACACGACATTTTTCATGACCTCAAGCCGGCTGAGTATTCAGCCCAATCACATGGGGCAGCCTGTGGCGACCTTTCCAGACAATGGGGAAAGATTCTCAATAGGAAGATGGAAATTGCTGATGCTGAGGAATTCCCCCCTGCAATATAAGCTGGATGAATTCTACAGCACCAGAAGCTAACACTTGGAACAGTTCCATTTGAAGTGATCATATATTATAAACTCTTCACAAGACATGTCAAGTGTGGCGTTCATTTAAAACTTTAATTTGAATTCAGGTCATTAGAACCCATAAATATAACAACTGGACTGTTAGAGCTGGTGTGTTTAATGTGAATCTCCAAACTGTTTAGCTCAAAATTCCACTTCTTATGTGATTAACAGGATCTCAGCATTCTAATACAAGGCTGTATTTTTGAAGACACAAAGTCATAAATAGTGAAAGCAATGTATTTGAAGGCTTCATCTATCCAAATACCTAGTCCAAATCAGAAGCTAACACTCATCACCTAATTAGTACAGCACTAATTCTTAACATCTCAATTCAAATTCAGTGCTGTAGTAATGTATCTCGTCCTCAGTACAGGAGAAGAAATTGTCATATATCTTGGCTCTCTAATGAAAATCTCACCCTGGGGATGCGCAGCTGAACAAATTGCTAAAGTAGACCAACTTAGCATTCTCAAGCTTTTACATGACTGTTTCTGGCCATCAGATCTTCCTTCCATGAAAGCCCACAAGTGGGAAACAGCATTGCTGGCCTCCGTAGGTTGGCTCATCACAGCTGGGAGTAGTAAAGAGGGTGATGCAGCAACGGTGTTTATATTTGCTGCCAGGGTGCCATTATCATGAAGGCACTAGTGGAAGCCATCTCCTGAGGTGGTCCTGGAGGCCGTGTGGTTCTGGAGAAACCTCACATTGCCAACAAAGTCATAGGTGGCAAAACTTGAATCCACAGCTTCGGTAAAGCTGATACAGCCCCCCAAAAGCCGACAAGACAAAATCAGGCCTGAATTTAATTCTTATGGTACATGAAGGTCTGACACTGAAAGTGGAGTGGGACATGGGCTTGTCATAATTGAAGCTGCAAGCACATGCTAAAGTGCAGTTTGCAGTGACGGAGAATTTTACAAATTATTGAAGGAGGAAACGCGAAGGTGCGAGATTTATTTTACACAAGGTTGTAGACGGATGCTTTCCCCTCCTCAACCCCTCAGAAAGCTTTGATTTTTGACCCTTCCTTTGTTGCGTGTTCTGGTATATTGGAACCTACCACAATTCTACCTTTCAAGCCAAAAATAAGTTCTCCTGGAAGGGTTAGAGGGCATTTAAATAGATAAATAAGTATAGTTGTATGGACTTCAATATAACTTTACTGGCCAAAGTTAAAATTAACGGGTTAAAATCGAACTGTCAAGCGAACGCATCAAGTGTTCAGCCATAACATACCCCGTATCTGAAACTCTCAGAAGCCATCATCAATTTTTCTGCCTCAAATTCATGCACAACCAACAGCTGAAGACAGTAACATCTGACTGACTGGTTCCAATGGTCTTCAGTCCTATCCTCCAACTGATCTGATTGGTTCATATTGGTAACCTCAAATCCAAGTGAAAAAGCTGATTTTTTTTCCCCTGAAATACTGACATTGGTGAGAAGCTGACGGTTAGCTTAAAACACTGACATAAGCTCCAGTGTGGTATGGTAAAAGGGGCCATAAGATTTAACATTAAACCAATGGCACATAGTGGATAAATGCATGGGTGGTGTGGTAATGAACCATAGAAATTAAAGTGGTCCCAGGTTCAATCCCTGGTCTGTATAAATTAGCTGACGTCTGCCGGAGGGGTAGGGACATTCCAATTACAATGGAGAGGATGGGATTTGTATCAGCTGTGATCCTTTCCATAGTGGAGTGTACTGCTGACAGGTCTAAACTCACACGCAAAGACCGCCAGCAGCCATGGAACTGTACACCAACCAACCTCAGTTACTGCCTTCAGGTAAGGAGGAATCCAGAGAGAAAAAAATTTAAAAGCAAACTAATGATACATTCATCCAGTAGAAACAAAACAGCTAGAACAGGTCAAAGAAATCCAATTTAGGAAAGAACAGCATCATTCCAATGGGTGAAAAAGAACGAGAGCCCCTTTAGAACAATATCTTTCCCCACCTTGAGTACCAGATACAATAATGTATTAACATATGAATCACCCTGATCACCTGGAGATGGCATGTACTTGTCTACAGGGTGCAATCACTTTATCTCTGCCCTTTTTACAACCCCTAATTAATTTGAAGCAGACAATGTGCACAATACAAAAAATCTGAGCAGAATTTATTTCAGCTACCTCACTTCTCAGCACGAAATTTTGTAATGAACTTTGAACTAGGCAATGTAATAGTCACATCTTTCTCTATCTTGTCAATTTTTAACAGGACTGTTATCTTTTGTAAGGAATCGCACAACACCAGGTTATAGTCCAACAGCTTTATTTGAAATCACAAGCTTTCGGAGCTTTGCTCCTTCGTCAGGCAAAGCTCCGAAAGCTTGTGATTTCAAATTTGTCCACCCCAGTCCATCACCGGCATCATGTTATCTTTTGCACAGACCATCAATCATTTTCTATTCCCTATGAGAAATGCTTCCATAGACTACAAAACGTTTACTCTTAGGAGACTTTGGTGCAATTCTCCAAACATGGGCGGCATTTTGCTGCTGTGACTGGCTGGGCTTTCCCAGCCAGTTACCGCAAATACTTTGTTTCCTTCGCTCTCTCGCTCCCTGTCAACCGCAGAGTTAGGGAGACCAAAATGCTACAGTGGGCTTCCCCAATCGGTCAGTGGGCACATGCACCATGCGATGTGTTACTGGCCATTCAGACAAGGAAGATCCCAGGTTTGATCGCTGTGACGAGTGATCTTAAGCAATGTGGTTGCAACAACTAGTCTCGGTGTCAAGTAGGAGTAACAGTGGCTCAGGTTCTCACTCCTGATTTCTAAGGGTAGGGACCAGTAATATTGTTGGAACAAAATTATGAAGTCATGCAGCAAAATTTTAAAAAAATATATATTTTTGAAGCCCACCTTCACGTGCAGCCCAATTATGTGGCATGTCCGTCCAGAAATATTACCAAGAACTATCGAAATGAGGGTTTCAAGACCTCATGCAAGAATCTACTCATGGTGGGGAAGTGGGGTAATATGTTTTTGGAAATACATATTTTATTCTGAACAAATACTTACAGAAAATAATCGCGCTGATAGATTATTAGAAGCTCCTGGGTGGGCCCAAGCCTCAGATTTGATGATGTTACATTTAGAATGCCTTGCAATTCTGGAGATGTGAACCTTCCAGTTGAAACAATCAGAGTGAAGGAAAAATACCCCAGTTGAGTTCGTCGATGAAATAATTTAGCATGTGTACACGCTAACATTTGCACCAGCTTTTGGGTTTGAAATTCTATTAATTTCTTTGCAAGTGTGCATTTTTTACAAAATAGGAGTCTATGGAAGAGAGTTACCATGGGGGGAGTTTTACCCCTGCGAATGGGCAGGATAGGGTCGGGAAGGGGGGGGATAACATTTTAAAATTGTAACACACCAACCCACTGCGCCGGCCGCCATTTTTACGGCGGTGGGTTGCGAGTCGTGTCTATGATGTGCTCTCGAGCGGTGCGACACCTCATTACAATATTTAAATCAGGCTCCCACAGTGCAGTTGGGAGGTAAATGCAGGTAAATGCTTTTCCAGCACTGTTTGTGGACCAGGAGGAGCAGAAGTGCTTCCCCTGGCCCCTCAAGCAAACCTTCTGCTGCGATCGGCTGAGCTCCCCCCCCGCCCCCCCCAACGACCTGCAACCCCAAGCCTGATGCCCCACAATCTTTCCCTCCCTCCCAATTGCGGGTCCGACCCCTCCTTACGTCCTGCGATCTTGGCCGATCCCCCCCTTTATGTCCTGCGATCTTTGCCGACCCCCACCCCCTTCAACCCGCGATCTTTCCCGATTGATGGGGACGGTCCCCAGTTGCGGCCTTCTACCGCAGGCTTTCCCGCCCGTCAGCAGCCAGCCTGTCAATTTGGCCGGCTGCCGGGCGGGAGATGGAATAAAAAATGATAATGAGGTCCTATCCTTAAACTCGGCAGGACCTCCACCTACCCGGGATTTCCGGGACTCCCCCCTGCAAACAGGCTCTCACCCCGCCTCCCCATAAATATCGGGGCCCATGTCTCTTCTAAATACGTAGCAGTGGTAAAGTGTAGCACACTTCTAAATGCAACTGGCATCATCATGGCTATTTGGAATAAAATACTATCTCCCCTACAACTGTGTACAATCTAGGGATCATAACATTGGAATTATAGGGCCTATATCTGTAGATTTGTGCTGCGATCTCAGTTCCGCTGTGGCTGCACACAGCCTGTTGAGCTGGTTACACAAAATAAGCTTTAGCCACAGGTAATTCCCTCCAGCTGACAATCAACTGGCTGTATCTCCAGGATAATGCTGCTTTCTCTCTGTGCCTTAAGTGCATTCCTCCTACCCTAATCGAATGTTTTCCAGTTATACCAGTGACATTTAACATTAAGCTCTAAAGGAGGGAGAAAAAAGTGTGACATATTATCAGATAATCAGTCGATCTCCTGCAGTGGGTCTTTCAGGACTTGGTGTACAGTTTCTGGCCTTGTGGCAGTCTCACTGCAGCCTAAACATGAGAGAGATTTGCCTATTGCTATAATGCAGCATATTTAATGACAGACACAAAGCAAAAATAGTGCAGACATTCCTTATAGCGGAAAATATTGTCTCACAGAGAGAATATTTATACACTATCCCCCTACCGCTTAAGAAAATTTGTTCAGATGCAAGTGCCTTTATTTGATCTTCCTTCATCAAAGCTTCTAATTCTCAGTTATTTACTCTGCCTCTCAAGGTGGCTTTGCTTAAAATCCAAAGAACTTTGTTTATTCTTCTCTCTTCCCTCTCCAAAATCTCCTCTCTACATCCTGTGGTGGATTTGTAGTATTTTTGCTGCTAGAAATATAATACTGCACTGCACTAGTTTTCTTCACCATTCACTCTCCAAGCCAATAGGACTTTGAACAGTTGGTCTTTTTTGCATGTTCCGAATCTGACCAACTGATTCCCAGCCTTAATGTCTTGAGTTTAGCATAAAGCATCTCAAAAAACATTCTCCTCCGACAAAGGCGTAAACATCAGTTCCATTCAACAACAAGCAAAAATCTCATTTTGAACAATGTTAGCTGAAAGTGTTTATTTAATGGCTCAAACCGTACGGAATAATGAAAAAAAATGTTATATTCCCAATTCCCCCCCCCCCGCCCGCCTACCCCCACACACCTTCACCCCGACCTTGTGCAGTTAGTTGTACATTTTCTGTCTTTTTGTCAGGGTGCGCTCCGGGTACAGTAGTTCGACAGGAGCAGGGGTGAAAACGACATCCTCGACAATGCATTTTTCTTACAAAAAGGACCTGCATCTCCCCAGCACTCAAAATCCAAGTCAAGGACTAAATGAGAATTGAAACATTTGGCCCCAGTGAGGGGAGCAGGTTCATTGCAAGCATTTCTAAACTTGAATGACCAATTTGATGGGTAAAGTCAGTCTGTTTTTCAGAATTCGGTTCGACTAAAATTGAGTTGATTGGATTGGTTTTGTGGTCATTGCTGATTCATAGTTTAGTGATTGCTTTACATTTAGTCAGTGGAATATTTGATCCAAACAGTATGTTAACTTAACTGATCAAGATTATTTGAGGTTATCACTATTTTTGCCTTGCATTTACTTTGAGATGCAGCATTCACTTTGAGGTGTAATGCCTCACTGGTACATGCTATACACAAGACTTTAGTCTATATAAGCAGATCCCCCAATATGCTGCTCACAGCACATCAGAGGTTACTTCGTTTATAAGTATAGGAGCATTTCATCTGTACCATGTCAGTGTATTATTCTGCTGCTAAAGTGCAGCTGTGTGTCCCTTTAATGTCGCAAGATGTAATTGCTTTGTATTCTTCAGATCAATTAGAGGTTAACTGTTTTTAGGTGAATTAAAGGTCAGACTGGCTTTCTTGTCTAATATTTTCTTTTAACGGTGACTCCTGAAGTCAATGAAATGGTATTTTGTATGATTATGTGCTTATTAATGTGGAAACTGTAAACAAATGGCCCTGATTACTATTAAATATTCAATTTAACTATATATTTCATTTTATCTCTTACCTTTCTTTAAATCCCAAGATACAAAGGAAGATGTTGCAGGTAACTAGAAGGCAGGTTGCAGGAACTGTACGCAGCAGTACTCAAGAGTTGATGAGCCATGCTGGTTGATAATGTTGACACCAGTGCTCCTGGGCCCTGGAGCATTGGGAGAAGGGATCATTAGGGGGTGAGCCAGGAGAGAGATTGTAGGTTGTGGGAGGACTGAAAAGTTTTTGGTCACTAGGAAGAAGTAAAAAGGTTGGACAGGAGTGAGAGGGAATTGTTGATGTACGGGAGCACTGGCAGGAACCCTGGAGTAGGTAGCGTGCAGGAGTCATGTGCTGTGATGGTGCGAGGATGCACTTGGGGTGCAGGATGGCGGAGTGTGGGAACATTGGGGACAGAAGTTTGGTGTAGGTGTACTGGGCAGAGGAATCCCAGGATGTCGGAATAGTGGGAGGGGGTTGAGGAATGCTGCTGACAAAATGCAGTGATAGGAATTTTCTCGGGGGCAGGTTGGCAGTTGGAAGATGGGGAGGAAAGGTATTGGTGGCTTGGTGTGGGATGTGGGACCAACGAGCGGGGAAGATATGGATGTTCGGGGTGGGAGTAGCGAGATGCAGTAGAAAGAAGTGGCAAATGGGGAAGGATGAAAGGTGTAAGCTCTTAGTGCAGGTAGGAGTGGGAGTGTTTGGGGAGTGACGTGAAGCAGAATTCCCAGAACTGCAGAAAAGCAGTGTTCTGAGGAAGCCAAGATTGTTTAAAATAGACACAGTTGAATAGCACAGATTTCCTAACAGTGAGCTAGGGAAATACATAATATTTAATATACATATTCAGAGTGGCAAGATTGAAGTGTTTTTTTTTATCTAGTTTTGGCTTGATGGCTGTCCCTTTAAATCCTTTCACACGACAGAGGAGTTTAAAAGCCAGCTGCAATTAAGACCCCTTTGTTGTTTTCCTTTCAAAAGCTAGAATGTATCATTTCTATTGTAAATATATGTATCTAAATGTGGTTTATATCACTATTATTTATTCACTCATTTGCTGCTGTTAAATAAATTTGCTTGATAGTCTAGGCCTGAAAAATAGCCCGATGCTTTGGGAGAAAGATCCAATGGGGGGATAGGATAATTCCACGAGTTTAAGTCATTAACAGAAAGGGTTTTCTGTTTGTTATCCTGGTAACATTAGTGAAAGTTTACCCAGATATCATGACAAATGAAGCTACCCTTGTGGTCCGAGGGTGTTGGGGGTAAATTTTAACATCGAGGCGGGATCTCAGCAGGTTGGGGGCGTGGGGGGAGTCAATACGTGGGTGGGAAACAGAGAAAAAAAATTGTGCAATTTCTCGAGCGATCGCGACTCAACTGAACCTTTTACAAACCACTGGTTCGACCACAACAGTTGTGTCCAGTTCTGGGCACTGCACTTTCGGAAAGATGTGAAGGCCTTAGAAAGGGTGCAGAAAAGATTTACTGGAATGATTCCAGGGATGAGGGACTTTAGTTACGTGGATAGACTGGAGAAGCTGGGGTTGTTCTCCTTGGAACAGAGAAGATTGAGAGGAGATTTGATAGTGGTATTCAAAATCACGAAGGGTCTAGATAGAGTAGATAGGGAGAATCCCATTGGCAGAAGGGTCAAGAACCAGAGGACATAGATTTAAGGCGATTGGCAAAGGAAACAATGGCGACATGAGGAAAAACTTTTTTATGCAGCGAGAGGTTAAGGTCTGGAATGAACTGCCTGAGGGGGTGGTGGAGGCAGATTCAATCATGGCTTTCAGGGAACTGGATAAGTACTTGAAAGGAAAAAATTTGCAGGGCTACAGGGAAAGGGCGGGAGAGTGGATTGCTCTTGCATAGAGCCGGCGCGGACTCGATGGGGCGAATGGCCTCCTTCCGTGCTGTAACCTTTCTATGATTCTTTGATTCAATGAAGGCACTGAATGTGACTTCTGGGTTTCATGTCTCCAAGCTGATTAGCGGGCGTACTGCGCACCCGAATGACGTTCTGGCAGCTGGAGTACTTAAAGGGACATTGCAACTGTGGATTTTGAGGAAGAAAGGAACAATTTAAAGAAATGGAACAACAAAGGACAAAGCCAGCACCCCGCTTTACTGACTCCTCACTTGAGTTGCTACTGGCCGGTATGTGGAGCACGAGGGAAGTCCTATACACGGGGGATAGAAGCAAGTGCCCTGCTGCTGCCACCAAGAAGGCTTAGCTCGAAGTGGTAGAGGAGCTGAGCAGCAGGAACACCGTGCCAAGGTCATGGGTACAGTGCAGGAGGCACTTTAATGACCTAACCAGGTCAGGAAAAGTGAGTATCATTGCTGATTCACCTACATCCTGTGGCACACATCACGCACCCCCCACCCACCACCCTTCGTTCTGTCTTGCCAAGCCTACTCCATCACATCACTCCTCAGACCCACTTAAGTCTCATTATCAACTTACCTTCACTTTCTGTGCACTTCCTTCCCTCCCCATTTGCGGACCGACCACTCCCACTCACCCCAATCCTGATCCAATGTCATGAATCTGTCTGATGGTCACCCTCTGATGCATCTCTTTCATTGTCAGCCTCACCCAGAGCAATGCATCCATTGGGTGACCCCGTCACCCTCACTCACTCACACGTCTGGTCTTTCTCCCCTTGTAGGAGGAGAGCGCAAAATACACGGAGAGGTGTAGAACTGGAGGGGGGCCACCACAAATAGTGGACCTGACAGAGGCGGAGGAGGAGGCACTGGAACTTAGCTGGGCGCAGGAATGCCTGGCCGTCGGAGATGGCGAGACTGGCACCCCGCAAACGTCCGGTGACATAATTTTAACATCCTTCACACACATCATGAATTGATATTATCGTTGATTGACCTGTTGCACACCTCAGCATGCTCATCGCCACATTACTTCAGTGATGATTCTAAATATTGCTGTATGTTCTCTTCCATGGTCTTCAAGGATTGCATGAAGGAGCCTGCAGATGTCTGCAACCACCTGGCAACTCAATCTGAGCCTTCATAAGCACTGCTCCTCAGAGAGGTCCAGGAAGCTCAGCCTCTGCCTGAAGACCCTCTCACGTGGGTAGTGCCTCCTGCGACCTGGGCCCTTCCGGTGGCCCTCTTTCTGCTCTTCTGCAGGTCCTTGTGACGCATCTTTGTCTTGCAACTCCCAGAACTGCACACCGTGCCTGCCACGGATGGTGATGTGCCTCCTCCTCAGGTGTATTGCTGAATAAATCCATTGCCTTCCCCCATCCTGATGTTGTCAGTTTGAGGGGGTCCAAAACGTAGGTAAATATGGGTGAACATAAGAATTCTCAGTGTGAACAAAGAAATCTCAGTCTAAACACAAGGAAATCCCAGCCACAGGTATGTCTGAGAGAACTGATTGCCCTGCTGGAAAAAGCTCACCTTTTCGTCACGTGTCAATCACTGATTTCAAGGTCCAAATGGGTGCCGACTGCAACTCGTCTCCGTTTCCATGGCATGTTTCAGAGGCCACGGGAGACACATTCAGAAGCAGTTAAAATGGCTTGTGTAGTTCAAACCATAAGAATTTAACATCCTTAAGTAGTTTAAATAGCTCAAGTGGCTCTTTGAATGTTGTCCCACCAGCTTTAATTGCCGACGGGACTTCCGGTTTTTCAGAAGCGCACGCGGACCTAGATGCGTCTGGGTCAAACCCGGGAGTCGGCGGGTTGCAGCCGGGGATGCGGGCCTACTCCCAAAAACCGACAATTTTCACTGCCCACCCGCACCCCCCCCCCAACCCACCTGTTCTTCGGGGTTAAAATTTACCCTTTGGGATTCAGCAGAGAGAGTAAAATACAAAACAATAACAACGACAACTTGCATTTACACAGCGACTTCAACGTAGTAAAACGTCCCAAGGCGCTTCAAGATCAGACCAAATTTGACACTGGCCTTAGGACTGGTGATCAAACGCTTGGTCAAAGAGGTAGGTTTTAAGCAGAGTCTCAAAGGAGGAGAGAGAGATGGTGAGGTGAAGATGTCTCAGGAGGGAATTCCAGAGCTTAGGGCCTAGGCGGCTGAAGGCACGGCCGCAAATGAAGAGGCCAGAGTTGGAGGGACGTCGAGTTTTCGGAGGGTTGTAGGGCTGAAGGTGGTTACAGAGATTGGGAGGGAAGAGGCCATAGAATCATACCACACAGAAGGAGGCCATTCAGCCCATCGTGCCTGTGCCGCCTCTGTGAAAGAGCTCTCCAATTAGGTCCACACCCCTGCTCTTTCCTCATAGCCCTGCAAATTTTTCCTTTTCAAGTGAATATCCAATTCCCTTTTTTTAATTTACTATTGGATCTGCTTCCACCACCCTTTCAGGCAGTGCATTCCAGATCGTGTCAATTCGCTACGTAAAAAAAAATTCTGCTCACCCCCGCTCCCCCCGATTCTTTTGCCAATTACCTTCAATCTGTTCCCCCTGGTAACCAACCTTTCTGCCAGTGGAAATGGTTTCTCCATATTTACTCTGTCAAAACCCTTCATAATTTTGAACACTTCTATTAAATCTCCCCTTAACCTTCTCTGCTCTGACGAGAACAAGCCCAACTTCTCTAGACTCTCCACATAACTGAAATGTAAAGTCATATACTCAAGGATTCAAAGGAACATCAAGGTTAAATATCAATACATCATTGGTTCCAACTATTAGGATAGCAAGAAGGTGGATTAAATAGGTTGATGATCTTTTTTGGCTTTGAGATTTTCTATTTCAGTATTTATTCCTGATAGGATGGCTTACTTACCCAGCACCCCTGAAATAATAATTATAATAAAGCCCTCCCATCCGGTTCCTGTACTTTGAGAGAGAAAGCCAAAGAGACCCCAAGTTAGAATATAGCGTTAATAGCCATGGAGGGATTTGAACAAGAGCATGAGAATTTTAAAATCGAGGTGTTAGTGCACCGGGAGCAAATGTAGTTCAGCCAACACAGGGATGATGGGTGGATGAGTGCGAGTTAGGATACGGGCAGCAGAGTCTTAGTTGAGCTCAAGTTTACGGAGGGTAGAAGATGGGAGGCCAGCCAGGAGAGCAGTGGAATAGTCAAGTCTAGAGGTAACAAATAAGGGTGAATAAGGGTGTCACCAGCAGATGGGCTGAGGCACGGGCAGAGATGGGCGATATTATGGAGGTGGAAGTAGGCGGTCTTTTTGATGGAGAGGATATGGGGTCGGAAGCTCAGCTCAGGGTCAAATAGGATGCCAAGGTTGCGAACAGTCTGGTTCAGTCTCAGACAGTGGCCAGGCAAGTGGATGGAATCGGTGGCTAGGGAACGGAGTTTGTGACGGAGACTGACGACAATGGCTTCGGTCTTCCCAATGTTTAATTGGAGGAACTTTCAACTCATCCAGGACTGGATGTCTGACAAGCAGTCTGATAACGCAAAGGCAGGAGAGGGGTTGAGAGAGGTGGTGGTGAGGTAGAGCTGGGTATCATAAGCGTACATGTGGAGCCTGAATGTGTGTCTTCGGATGATGTCACTGAGGGGCAGCATGTAGATGAGAAACAGGAGGAGGCCAAGGATAGATCCTTGGGGGTCTCCAGAGGTAGCAGTGCGGGAATGGGAAGAGAAGCCATTGCAGGAGATTCTGTGGCTCTTATAGATAAGACTGGAACCAGGCTAAAGCAGTCCCATCCAGCTGGACAAAGGAGGAGAGGTGTTGGAGGAGAATGGTGTGGTCAACCATGTCAAAGACTGCAGACAGGTCGAGAAAGATGAGGAGGGATAGTTTACCAGGTCACAGTCACATAGGATGTCATTTGTGATTTTGATTAGGGCCATTTCAGTGCTGTGGCAGTGATGGAAACCTGATTGGAGAGGTTCAAACATAGAATTAGGGGGAAGATGAACACAGATTTTGGAGGTGACAAAAAGTTCATGGGGCGGTAGTTTGAAAGGACAGAGAGGTCAAGGGTTGGTTTTTTGATGACGGCAGATTTGAAAGGGAGCGGGAAGGTACCCGCAGAGAGGGAACCATTTATAATATCAGATAGTAGGGGGATCAGAAATGGAAGTTGGATAAGTCAAATAGTCTAAAGTATGAAGAGTAAATGATCCTATTATAACAAATGGCTTTTTGTATTTTTAACTTGTATTTTATATTACTGGAAACAACATCCAAACCGTTCAAGTCAAGGGTATTTCTCAAAGAAAAGCCGCCAGCTCAGAGATCAGTCATGTTGGCCACAAGTAGGATTCACAAGGTTTGAGTTGCTGAGACACAATGGGATGTCTAGATTGCCAGAGTCATCACATTCAATCACAAGATTTCCTTACCATTGTCAGAGATTGCCTATCCATTCAATATAATTGGGAGAAATGCAGTTTGATACAGGTGGCTGTACGTTTTTACATAATAAAGGGAAACACAATCGTCAATTGCCTTTTGTAGCTGATAACCGTCAAAGGAGTTGAAATTGTCTTTCTGTGGGAAGCCTGTTTTTACCAGGGAGAGGCAATTTTGAGCTTTCAGCCAGCTGCATGTCTTTCAAGATTATGCGAGCGACAGAGAAACTGGGCTAGTTTTCAAACTGCCGTTTGTTTCATAGTGCACGAAGTATACCTTTGTTTATGTTTAGAAAGAAAATGAGTGGTGCCTTTATTATTCTGTATGTCAAGGGGGATAGTGGGATGTATGATTCACTGTTTTATACTGTTTACTGTTCATTTAGCTTCTCTATATAATTAAAGCCATTTATTGATTCAGAGCCTGTGTCTCGGTTTGGTAAGAGTGTATATTCAGTCAGCTTTTTGAAGTGAGGAGAATCATGCGGCTGCATGTGATATAGCTAGTGTACAGAGTAATGGTTCTTTGTTACGATCCCGAGGTCTTGATTCCATTTATCGAGACATTGGGCAAGTCAAGGTTCACTCTGGATCATAGGGAATGTGGGAATAATTGGTTGTGCTGAACCCGAAAAAATATCTGGCCAAAAACATAACAGGGCTAAATATGCAATACTTAGCATATTTATTTTTAATAACACAGGTTTCCCAAGGTCAGCATTGGGAAATTCCTTTTGACAATATCTCTTCTTTCCTAACGATGAGAGAATCTTCATTCCCAGCTACTATTGGAGCCTACCTTAACGTTTTTATGTAGTTTCAGTGCTATTGAAATTGCAAATTGGATTTTAAAAGTGCTGAATGTACTTAAGCTGATTTGCTGGCAATGTCTAGGAACGTGGCTTTTCTTAACTTGGGCTCGGGGTCTGCACAGGTCAGGTCCAGGGTCAGGGTCTAATGGCCATGAGAAGGCAATGGGGAAGAACAGGCAGCATGAGATCAGGTTCAATCTGGGGGTCTGATCATGGCCGGGCGGGGGCGGATGGGGCGGTGATGGAGGTGGGGGGGGGGGAGAGGAGAACATTGCAGCCGCAAAAGAGCAGAGTGGGGCAGGCAGCATTGGACCCCAGATCCCATTTTAGAACCTTCAAAGCAGGCCATGGCAACACTTATCGTGGACCTGCAGATGTAACAGCTGTGTTCCGACTTTTCTACAATAAAGTTTATTTACCAGCAACTTTGTGTAATCTCAAATTCTGATCAGTTCAGCTGTGTCTATAATTTATAACAAAGGACTAAAAGATTGTGGATATTCTCCTAAGATTATCCAACAGAACAGGCCTTGCCATTTATGCATTAATCATCACCGAAGCTTCTCTGAGTTCAACTTTTTATTTCCTTTTTAAAATGCATATCAAAAATTTACAAGTGTTTCCAGGGGAGGAGGCTTACTGTATGAGATTTCAGAAATGAAAGGTGCTGTTAAATGAATGCAACACAAGCCTGCAGAAGCTACAACCACTTTTCATTCCATCGTGCGTAGGAAGTGGGATATAATGATCGTTCTGTCTGCCCGCTCATCATCTGCCTGACTGTCAATCCAGCTCTCTGTCCGTCTCTGATGTATTTCCTGAACCTCTGCTATATTCTGTTGGTGAGCTTCCCAGAATAATCCCAAACAAGCGCTTCTTTCTTTCCAAAATCAGGAGGATGTTGGTGTTATCTGAATTCCAACTGCACAAATAGGATGTGTGGGCACTGTGAACTCCTGTTTAAGAAAACATCTCGACTGCAAAAACATCGAGACTGCTGTTTAAATCTCTGCAGCTATGTGATGGTGCAGTAAATCTCATTACTGTTATTAAGCACTCCCATTCCCATAGTGAGAGGTGAAAAGTAATAATGATCTTGTGCATATTCTGTGCCACAGAGTTAAAGATCGGCTGCTGTTCTGAAGGTCTTGATCCATTAGTCTCAAAAATCTGTTTCCTTGCCTATCCTCTGTCCCACAGTAATGTGCATTCATTATCAAATCATAACATTAAATGAAACGCAATTTACCACAAATATTCTTAATGTTACAAAATAAACTGGGCTGGTGAAGAAAAATGTGGAACTAACAGGTTTAATTTAGCAGTCAAGTAGTTTCAATGGAATGAAACGATAAGAAAAATTTTTTAGTCACAAGAAAAGGCTTTTTTCATGGATCCGTCCCACATCTGATTTCTCACCAAACCCCTCAATCCCTTCTTTTTACAGAACCACATCAAATTAGGGCTGATTCATAGAACAGAGGCTGCTGGTGAAGAGTGGTGATTGCAGGCAGCATTTATTTGGAAATGGATGAAAAAATCAGGGGCTATGGGCCCATGGTTTCACAACCAGTGTTTCCAACAAGTGCCGCTCCTGATCACACAATCAGCCCTACTGTCTGATGAATGGAAATATATCGGCCGTTCCTTCATCGTCGCTGGGTCAAAATCCTGGAACTCCCTTCCTAACAGCACTGTGGGAGAACAGACTGCAGCGGTTCAAGAAGGCGGCTCACCACCACCAATTCAAGGGCAATTAGGGATGGGCAATAAATGCCGGCCTCGCCAGCGACGCCCACATCCCATGAACGAATAAAAAAAAATCTACTGGAACCCCAGCACGGATAAAAAAAACAAAAAATACAAACACTGGAAATCTGAAACAAAAACAGTAAATTCTGGAAAGACTCACAGATTAGCATACTTTGAGAAAAAAAAGATCTGCAATGTTTCAGATGTACCTGAAATATTAACCATCTTTTATACAGAAAACAGGTAGGTCATTCAGCTCATTAAAGCTGCTCCACTGCAGCCCTATCCAATCTACATTTCCTGCCTCTCTCTCTCTCCCTCCACATAGATATATATATACTTACCAAGTATCTCCCTTTTAAATACCTCAATTGATTCTGAATCTGTGGGTCTTCAGGAACACTGCATTCCACATTCTCACAACTCTGTGTCAAGAACTTTATCCCATATTCATTTTTGTCAGCCCAATTCTAATTGTAAAAGCATATCTCCTTATTCTGGATTCCCCTCCCAAAGGCAGGAGCCTTTTTTCCTACCCTGTCAAATCCCTTCATTATTTTAAACAACTGATTTTCAATCACCCCTTAACCGCCTCAATTTCAGGGAGTACAACTTCTTTTTTCAGTCTCTCATCATAACCTACCCCCTTTCTCTGAAGTACCATCCTGATATTTTGTCACTGAGCTCCTCCAAGGCCTTTATATCCTTCCTGAGGTGGGGCAGCCAAAATTGAACACAATATTCCACAGGAGGACTGACCAGGACTCTGTGCAATTGCAGTAGTATTTGCATTTATATTTTTTATTTCAGGTGATGAAGACCAGCATTCCATCAGCTTTATTAATTGCCTTTTGCAACTACTAGCTAGTTTTTAATGACTTGTGGACTGGAATCCCTAAATCCCTCTGTTCATCTGCATAGCCTGTTGTTTCTCCATTTAAACTGTATTCCCATCTGCTACTCCGATGTTCAAAGTGTACTACCTCACAATTTGTTACGTTGTGCATCTGCCATGATTTTTTGATTAACACTTGCTTAATCTTTGTTGTTTTGTAATTTTCTGCTATTTCTTCAGAAACCAATATACCTTCCGGGTTAGTATCACGTGGAAGCTCCCAGATACAGATAATTCATATAAAAAGAGTGAAATACTAAGGCACCAACACAGATCTCTGGGGCACATCACTTGTCACTGCCCATCAATGTGAGAACGTCCTTCATCTCCCAACTCGATCTCCTATTCATGCAATAAGGTTGCTTCCAATTCCATGGACCTTAATTTTAGCTAGTAAATTAAATCTTGGACCTTCCTATATGGCTTAATTCCACACTAGAGAGTGTACTTAGAACTGAGCCATGAAGGGAGTCCTGGGCCATCAAGTGCCGACAAAATTGAGGTTGCATATGCTGCCTCAAACAGTTGAATAGCACGATAACACAATCGTCTAGGCTCACCCATGGAACCAAACCTCAGAAAAAGTCCATGCTTTCAAGAGATAGGGGGAGGGGATTCGAAATTATTATTTTAATGGTAAGTATCTGCAGACAGAAACCTAAAGTTGCAATGTTAAAGTAACCACATATGCGGTCTTCTTCAGCATAATTGCTTCCATGTTGCCTCCTGAGTTCTGAATGACACAAATTCAGAGCACTCTATAGTCCCAGCACATCACATCCAAAATAGGATATCGGTATATCACCACCTAACTTCAAACAAAACTCATCCTGGGTTCGGGCAGGGAGAAACTCTGTTTTCAATCCTATTGGTAGAGTAAGATCACAAGGACTGCAGGTGCGGTTACATTCAAACATTTTTCAAACTATTAACATTTGTTTAACCCACATTGAACAATTTTTGAACATTTTAAAGATTTTAATTTTACGCCTGCAGCAATACGGAAAAATCAAAGACGGAGGAACAACCTCCTCAAAATTGGCTCTCTTTAAGGGCACGAAGAAAGGGAATTCTGTTGAATTTTTTTATGAAAGATTCCGAGTACCGAGAGGATCTCGGCTTCCATAGGCTTCTTGTTATCAGAGCAGTGGCAATTGTGAAACCGCTTCATTTTAATTGTGGACAACACATTTACCACACAGCCATGAAGAAGGACGGCTTTGCTGGCAAAATTTATCGAAGTCCAGATTTTTCAGATAAAGTTCGGAAACTCAACTGTCACTTTAATCAAGTGAAGGAAGCACTGAAAGCTATGCAGCTACAGTGCAATTTATTGAATCCAGCTCCATTTAAAATTTGACACCACGAATATTTGCAACTTTGCAGAACTGAGAGCAGCTCAAAAGTTTCCAGAACAGAAAGAGGTGCTTTCACGACACAGTGGAGTAGACTGGGGCTCCAACTGGGTGTTAGTCAGGCAGTGGTTTTATGACCCATTGTCATAAGTATGCTCACCCTGCCTGATATGGCCGGGTCAGTTTCATTCACACAGTGTGAGCGAGCTAATGGCCCATTTTGGGCCTGGCACTGGCAGCTCGCTAAAGGGAGCACAGGAGATTGCATGTAAGCAACCATAGGAACATAGGAACCCTTGGAACAGGAGTAGGCCATTTAGCCCATCGAGCCTGTTCCGCCATTCAATCAGATCATGTCTGACCTGTGACCTAACTCTGCCTTAGCCCCATATCCCTTAATACCTTTGGTTAACAAAAATCTATCAATCTCAGATTTAAAATTAGCAATTGGGCTAACATCAACTGCCATTTGTGGAAGAGAGTTCCAAACTTCTACCACCCATTGTATGTAAAAGTGTTTCCTAACTTCACTCCTGAAAGTCCTGGCTCTAATTTTTAGGCTATGTCCCCCAGTCCGAGACTCCCCAACCAGCGGAAATAGTTTCTCTCTATCAGTTCCCCTTAATATCTTGAAAACCTCAATCAAATCACCCCTTAATCTTCTAAATTCCAGGGATTATAACCCTAGTTTGTGTAATCTCGCCTCGTAATTTAACCCTTGGAGTCCAGGTATCATTCTAGTAAATCAACGCTGCACTCCCTCCAAGGCCAATATATCCTTCCTAAGGTGGGTGTCCAGAAACGAACACAGTACTCCAGGTACAGATTCCTTACATGGATGAATTTAAATGTACAAAAATATAGGTAGCTTTTTTTGGGGGGGGGGTTTCCATCTTTCTTTGTCTAGATTTTTAGACCTGCATCTTTTAGATCACTCTCAGGTGAAACTGAACTTCCTATGCCTTTGAGAGCATGCTATCTAGGTAAGTTTTTGCTAACCTGTCAAGGATAACCAACAGAATAATCTTTCCATGAATTATTTTACCTACTGCAATTATCTTCATAGGATCACTCTTCCCATCTTGGATAAGCATTGGAGCATCACAATTAAATAACAGGAACACAATAAACATACATATCTGAAATAGAAATTCTTCTTTCTCGCTCTTCAAAGGCAAGAAAAGGATACAATCCAAATGCTAGCTATTCTTTTGTAGATAAGTTTTGAGTTAATGTTTCATATGTGCTTTGTTTCTTTTCCGATATTACTTATCACTTGTGGGAGCTGCACTAGCCTGAACTATATCTCTTGGCAGTGACTCAGTAATTTGAACAGCTACAGTTACTGGGACTCCCTGGATCTGCAAACCCGTCAACCACATGTGAAAATAACTGACAGCCATACACATAACTGAACAAATCACAAATCTGTGTTTGAAAGTTGCTTGACTCTTTCCTCCAACTCTGTCGACAAAATTTGCAACATTTATATCAATAAGATTCTGACGGAATTAAAGGAACCTCTACAACGCAACAAGGCAGAACTACATTAATTTCCATCACATGATTCCGCCCGCCCCCCACCCTTCAAACTTGATCTTCATGAGTGCTGATGACATGGCGCTCCTGAGGATGGAATCTGGGATTATTCCCGATGACAGCACATTGTTTTGGGAACTACAATGATGTTGGCTAATCATTCGCTCAATCAATCCTACTCTTCGTACTTTGTAACATTCCTTTTTCAAGCAACTTTTTAATGACATTCAAAAGTATTCGTGAACTCTGCTTCACTAACAGTTTCTGGCAGACAATTCCACATTATAATCACCCTCTGTGTAAAGATTATTTTCCAACCTTCCATTTAATTCTTTTTGTAATTATCTTGAATTTGTACTGTCTAACTGGCCAATGGAAACAATCTATCATTATTTACCTTAAAATAAGCCTTTATAATCTTGAAGACCTCCATCAGTTCAACACTTAACCTTCCCTACTTCAGTGAAAAAATGGCCTAACATCTCACATCTTCCTTCATTAACTGTAATCCCTCATCCCTGGCAACATCCTAGTGAATCTATGCGACATGTTTTCTATCGCGATTACATCCTTCCTATAATGAGATGCCCAAAGCTGTACACTGTACAACAAGTGCAGCCTGACTGAGGACTTCTACAAATTCAACATTAACGCCCCTTGTTTTTACACTCCATGGCCTAGAAATTCAATGGCGCAGAACAGGCGCCTAAGCATCCAATATGGCAGGCAGGGGACGCGTGCTCATTACACACTGGAAGTGCGACGTCCGCCATATTGGTAAAGGCAGAAAAAGAAGCGTCCGTGGCCCATGCCTGAAACACGGGTTAGGCCCTTTGCATGCGTAAATAGGGAGCCTAACGTCTGTTTGAGAACCTCCATGCAAAACAGCAGGCTGGCTGTGTTCAGGAAACCGTAGGCTACAGTTGGGCTCACCAGCGCTCCTTAAAGGGACCGCTGCAGGCCAACATCAAAAAGGGTAAGCTTGTAAAGAATAGGTACCTGAATGTGGAGCCGGGGTGGTGTGCGGGGGGTGGGATGCAGGAGTGTTCCTCCCGGCTCTACTGCAGTGCCGAAGACTGTTGCTAGCCCCTGCCCCATCCCACCCCTCCCCGATCGCATTCCCTCCTCCCTCTCTCCTGATCGCATTCCCTCCTGATCGCTTCACAGAAAGGAAAATCAAGTGGCTGCCAATTCGCTATTGTACATTTTGCGCTTCTGCCAAAGTCAAATTCCAACCCTATTATCTGCAAATCAGATTTATACTGCTCAGGAATTATAACCAGCAGGCCAGTGTGTGCCACAATAGCTCAATATGCATTAGATTATGACGCACTCCACCAGTCTGACTGTTCAACTGACTCTTTGTCCATTACTTCACTTCTGGACCTAATACTTCAGTGTCAATTTTAACCCTACTCATCCGGCAGAAACCGGGCGGGTGAGCAGCTAAAACCGAGCAGGTTAGTGAACAGCTTAGAACTCATCCCTTTCCCACAGCCTGCAATCCAGGGTTCTGCAAGTGGCTAATGCAGGCAGGGGCCTCATGAATTTATGTAAACCAAGATCCTATTACATTATATGATTGCATTTGAACCTGGGCCTGAGTGGAGAAGCCGCAGCAGCTCTCCTGTCACATGAAAGCAGGTGGGCAGCTGTCATGAAGGATGAAGTGGCCCAAAAGATAAGTTAGAAACGTTACTTTGTGGGACCAAAAGCAGGAGAGCTCCTCCAGGGCTCACAAGGAACATCATGGTTCCCCCCTTCCACAGACCCCTACCCCGTTCCCTCCAGTGACAACCACCCCCCCCCCCGGCAAAATCCTCATTTCCCCGGATGCCAGCGGGCGTCCAAGGGCTACCCAATCTTCAACAACCAGCGGCTGCTCTGCGCCCTCTTCCCGCTCTCTCTGCACCAAAGTGGACTGACGGCAGTTAAATGAAGCTCGCGGTTAAAATCACCGAAGGTCTCCTGCTGCTGCTGGCAGGCTGGGGTTTAACTCACCCACCGGGAACCTGCTCCCAATTACAATACCCCACCTTGGGTCAGTCTCGGTGTATCCGACAGTGTTGGAGCTGATTTTGATTTGATGACTCGACTGGGATTTTCATACCACATTTATGCTGTTACAAGTGTGAATGTAGCATGAAAATCCCAGTATAAGAAGGGCATTGGACTATGGATGAGACAATGTTTTAAGGTTCTGTGAATACGAGCAGCAAAAGGATAGAGAATTTCTGAGAGACGCTGAATGTACAAAATACTTCAATAGAAATTTTGTGAAACCTTGCATGCTATGACCTGCCAGCTACAAAAGGTATTATTCCACTTAAAGGAATTTGTAACAGTAGGATATGTATTTTTAATATCATAGTATGGTACAGCACCGGAGGAGGCCATTTGGTCCATTGCGTCTGTGCCGGCTCTTTGAAAGGGCTATTCAATAGGCTTCCCCTGCTCGTTCCCCATAGCCCTGTACATTTTTCCTTTCAAGTATTTATCCAATTCCCTTTTGAAAGTTACTATTGAATCTGCTTCCACCGCCCTTCCAGGCAGCGCATTCCTGATCATTACAATTCGCTGCGTAAAAAAACGTTTCCTCATGTCACCTCTGGCTCTTTTGCCAATCTGTGTCCTCTGTTTACCGACCCTTCTGCCACTGGAAACCGTTTCTGCTTATTTACTCTATCAAAACCGTTCATGATTTTGAACGCCTCTATTAAATCTCTTCTTAACCTTCTCTGTTCTGAGGAGAGCAATCCAGCTTCTCCAGTCTCTCCACATAACTAAAGCGGGCAGGAAATTGGACATGAATTTCGATTTGAGGTTGGGATCAGATCAGCCATGATCTTATTAAATGGCGGAACAGGCTCGAAGGGCCGATTGGCCTACTCCTGCTCCTATTTCTTATGTTCTTATTCTGGTAAATCTCTTCTGCACCCTCTCTAAGGCCTTGACTTCTTTCTTAAAGTGTGATGCCCAGAACTGAACACAATACCCCAGCAGTAGCCTAATCAGAGTTTTACAAAGGTTTAGCATAACTTCTTTGCTTTTGTACTCTGTGCCTCTATTAATAAAGCCCAGGATTCCATATTCTTTTTTAACAGCCTTCTCAACTTGTCCTGCCACCTTCAAAGATTTGTGTACGTACACCCCCAGGCCTCTCTGCTCCTGCACCCCCTTTAAAATTGTACCATATAGTTTATATTGCCTCTCCTCATTCTTCCGACCAAAATGTATCAATTCACACTTCTCTGCACTAAATTTCATTTGACACGTGTCTGCCCATTTCACCAGTCTGTCAATGTCCTTCTGAAATCTGTTACTATCCTCTACGTTATTTACTACATTTATGAGTTTCATGTCACCTGCAAACTTTGAAATTTTACCCCCTATACCCAAGTCCAGGTCATTAATATACATCAAAAAGAGCAGTGGCCCTAATACAGACCCCTGGGGAACACCACTGTATTATTTCCTCCAGTCTGAAAAACAACCATTCACCACTACTCTCTGCTTTCTGTCCCTTAGCCAATTTTGTATCCACGCTGCCACTGGCCCTTTAATCTCATGGGCTTTAATTTTGCTAACAAGTCTATTATTTGGTACTTTATCAAATGCCTTTTGAAAGTCCATATGCTCACATCAACTGCACTACCCTCATCAACCCTCTCCGTTACTTCATCAAAGAACTCAATCAAGTTAGTCAAACATGATTTTCTTTTAACAAATCCATGCTGACTTTCATTTATTAGCCCACACTTTTCCAAGTGCCAATTCATTTTGTCCCGTATTATTGGCTCTAAAATTTTCCCCATCATCGACGTTAGGCTGACTGGCCTGTAATTGCCGGGTTTATCACTCTCCCCTTTATCAAGTGCACAGTCTTACATCCTTATTATCCTTGCTTTGGAGGAATCCTTAGTTGAAGAGCTTCTGCCCAGATCCCACGAGAGACAGATTTCAAATGACGGGAGGTAAAATGGTGGCCGTTGTTGACCCAGACTGGAACGTTTAAGGTTCCAATTTTGCTGCGACTTTGACATAAATACAAAGAAGTTTTGATTGCACTGCGTAAAAGTGTCAGCATAATATAGAAGACTAGTGAGCATTCTAAAAGGCATGGGATAACAGACTCCCTCCAGAAGACTCACATTAGTTTGAGCTTACATATAGTGTACATTAACGTCAGCATTTGATTCACCCATTTTAGTTTACCAAGGTTTTCTTAAAAGAGCTAACTCACCATACTGTACTTGAAATCGTCAGCTTTAGTCCTACTGTGAATTCACCTGTGAATGTTGTATTTTTTTCTGTTGTATTTTTTTCTGTTTTTGTATCATCAAATGTATTGTGTGAATTTATGATAAGCACAATTGGATAATGATGTTTTATTTGGTCATCTGAGGATGAGCTGAGGTGGAGACCCTCCTGTTATTACATGAGAAGATGCTCTGTCGCCAATCAGTAATTTAGGAACAAAAGATTTCAGTGGTAATCCTTCAAAGGAAGCTGTAAATAGTCCTTCAACATTTGATTGAAGTGCTCTACTTCTCCATAGTGAGCACAAACATTTAGTTCCGCAGTGTCGCATGAATTCAGCAAATTCTTCAGAGGTCAACTAAGATCTATCACCTAAAATCAAATCATTTATCAATCCTCTTTACTGAAAACAGAAGACACGAACTTGGTTACAATTCTTCTATTTCTCCTCTGAAGCAAAATCCTGTATCGGCTATTTACTCCAGTGGTCCACCAATGTAATTGAATTATAGCAATCAGCTGGGACCAAGTTAAAATACTCCCCTGTGTCAGTGGCAATTTAATCGTACCATTCTGACCATAGGTAGCATGTTCAATGTGTGAATCCATACTGGATAGGAACATAAGAAACATATGAACATGAGTAGGTGATTCAGCCCCTCGAACCTGTTCCACCATTCAGTAAGATCATGGCTAATCTGAACCTCAACTTCATTTAGTTACCTTTGCTCCATATCCTTTGACACCTTTACCCAACAAAAATTTATTCTTGAGAATTTATTCAGGCTTGAAAATTTCAATTGACCCAGCATCCACAACCTTTTGCTGAGAGAGCTTCAGATTTCCACTACCCCTTGTGTGAAAAGATCCTTCCTGATTTCATTCCTAAATAGCCTAGCTTGAATTTTAAGATTATGTCCTCTTGTTCTGGATTCCTCCACTATTTCTCTGAATGTACCCTATCGAATTCCTCCATCATTTTAAACACCTCAATTATATCATCCCTCAACCTTGTAAACACAAGGGAATACAAGCCATGTTTAAGCACCTAGACCTCATAATTTCATTCTGGTGCATCTGTGCTGTACCCCGTCCAAGGCCAATATATGCATCCTGAGGTTCGGAGACCAAAACTGAATACAATCCTCTGGTTGGGATCTGACAACTAAAGCATCACTTCCTCCCATTGTATTCCAGCCCCCTTGAGATAACATGCCATTAGCCTTTTTGATTTATTTTTGTATCTGTGCAGTAGCTTTTAGTGATTTGTGTACATGGACACCTAAATCTCTTTGCTCCTCCACACTTCCTAGTCTTTCTCAGGTCCAAGTCCCCACCGAACTCCATCTGCCGTAGTTTTGCCCACTCACTTAGTCTGTACATAAGAACATAAGAAATAGGAGCAGGAGTAGGCCATACGGCCCCTCGAGTCTGCTCCGCCATTCAATAAGATCATGGCTGATCTTCGATCTCAATTCCACTGTCCCTTTGAAACTTTCTGCTCCCTTCTGCACAACTTACTGTGCCTCCTAACTTAGCGTCATCTGTAAATTTGCTTGTACAATTCGATTCCTTCATCCAAATTATTGATATATATGGTGGAAAGCTGAGACCCTAGTACAGATCCCTGGGACGCATCGGTTGTCACATCTCGACAGTCAGAGAATGAAACCTTTATCCCTGCACTGCCTCCTACCTCCCACCAATTATCAACCGATCTCACAAGGTAACTTCCAATTCCATGCACTCACAATTTTGTTAATAATCTCTTATGTGGAACTGTCAAATGCCTTCTGGAAATCCATATAGGCAACACATGGAAGTCCATATAGGCAACACATGGAAGTCCATAAAGGCAACACATGGAAGTCCATATAGTCAACACATGGAAGTCCATAAAGGCAACACACGGAAGTCCATATAGTCAACACATGGAAGTCCATAAAGGCAACACATGGAAGTCCATAAAGGCAACACATGGAAGTCCATATAGTCAACACATGGAAGTCCATATAGGCAACACATGGATGTCCATATAGGCAACACATGGAAGCCCATATCGGCAACAAAGGGTTAAATTATGAGGTCTGGGTGCTTGAACATGGTTTGTATTCCTTTGCATTTAGAAGGTTGAGGGGTGATATAATCGAGGTGTTTAAAATGCTGGCGGAGATCAATGGGGTAAATACAGAGAAACTATTTCGTCTGGTGGGGGAATCCAGAACAAGGGGACATAATCTTAAAATTAAAGCAACGCAACATTATCTGTTTTTTTGCCTCTCCCAGGATATCACATGGTGTGGGGTGAGGAGTGTATATATTGTGATACACAAGGTATCACGATTGTGTGGGACAGGCCGGATGGACCAGAGGGTCTTTTCCTGTCTGTCACTGTTTGTATGTTCATAACATCCATAAACCCCTCCCCCCACCTCCGCCATATCCTCTATGCTAGCGACCTCCTCAAAAAATGCACTGAGATTAGTTAGACATGACCTACCCTTCACAAATCCATGCTCACTTTCTTTGATCAGCTAGGGAATAGACTTTGCATTACCCTTACAACATCCTGGTAACTCTCAAAAGCAAGGCCAATAATCTTCTGAAGAGATGCAGGTACCAGAAAACAATAAATAGTCTGACAATTGTAATCCATCGGAACAGCAAATTCACCATATATATATATTGCGGGGCAAGAGTACTGAATCCATTTTCTTGTGCTTTGTTGTACAATTCTTTTGCAACTGTGACCCTAACCTGTATGTACAGGATAAAAAGCACTGGCAACTTGAATTTCCTCTGAAATGGAACCAAACACATCAGTAATCATATCAACTGTCTCTGTCATCCTCTTGCTTTTCATTCCTGAACAAAAGAAGCATCCTAGCCAAACAGTTAGAAGCAATATTATACTATTGTTTGGAATTTAACATCCTCGTTGAATTTTAGTTAGGAAAACATAGTTGACAACTTTTCTTATTTCAAGATAGAACAGTCATACTAGAAAGCAAATGGCTCTTCTCTTTTGTAGTAAGTAGAGTTGCCAAGGCTTGATAATCAATATGTACTGTAAATTTTACTGAATAACCGTGTGTGACACTTCTATATAGCATGTTTGAGCTTAGTCTCCAAATGGAATATTTCTATTATGCATCAATTAGTGTGGAAGGACCAGAAGCAACTGTACATTCAGATTCATCCTCATGAACCTAAGTCATTACAACATCGAGTCCCTAATCCGAAGCATTTTGAACATAGTAGAGTGTGTGTCTGTGTGTCTGTGTGCGTGTGTGTATGAAAAAGAGTCAAAATATTATGCTCTGCGTTCATTTTATAACTTTGTCAATACTGAGCGGTGTCTGTCCACAAGACGGAAGCAGAGCTCAGTCAATTGTCAAATAAGGAAGATTTCTGCATTATATCTTTTTAGATGACCGTAACTAAACAGGATATATGTGTTTTGAAAAATTGGCTTCATGTAGCTGATTCTTTAAAAGAGTTCTTTTGTATCAAAGCATTCGCCAACAGATTAAGCCCTCCTGATTCAGCCGCATTTCAATCAGAGTCCTCTGTCCGAGACAGTTTTCTTCCTTGGTATTGTTGTTTGTATTCAGAAATTAATTGTGTCCGATTGCTAGATATCTGAATCAATCCATTTTGGGGATGTAAATATATGTGACTTTGTAGACTTGGGGAAATAGACCAATTAATTATCACTGATCTGACCCTCAGGGTCATCTCAAAAGGAAGATAGCTAATGTCTCAAATTTAACACATGATGTAAAAAGATTATTTTGCCGTAAAGACACTGTCATTACTAGTCATCATCAGTTTGTTGACATTTGGACTCTATAGTGGACAAGAATATTGCCTCAGCAACGTAAATACATTGCATTCGGGGTCGATGAAATATTGTGTTTCTCCAAAAGTCTTGCAAGTTATTGGACTGTATCGGAATGGTATTCCAGACAAACATTTTAAACTCTGGAATAATTCAATCTTTATCATTTTTCTAAGTGTTTATACCAATAATATCTTACTGTTTTCTTTTGCTTCTGTAATCATCTTATGGCTAAATAAAACGGACTCTCAGTTTTGGCCTGCATATAATATTTACGAGTGGGCACAAGAGCGTGGTGGGAATCCCATATACTCTCTGGTGTGCAGTGCCATCATAAAAAGATAATTTCTAGTTCTGTGCGTGTTATCCCATTCATAAACCCACATAAAAGTTCAGGTTTTGGTTCGCAAAAGGCCTGAGTTTGCTTACAAAAACTGTCTTTTTGTGGTGAACCCAGGTGAAAAGTGTTGGGAGGAAGTCTAAATTCCAACAAGCAGCATCAGTCCACTGAAATGTTTTGTTTCCACACAGAAGAGTTTGCAAAGGTTCAAAAGCAGCTGTATAGTTTGGTAACATGCAGTAAATCCTAAGAATAGACTGGGTGAAATATGCAGGCACTGAAGCATCGACAACTGCTGGATTGGAGCTGAAAGCTGACTCGTCAAACCAGACAACCAAAGAAGCATACTTTATTCAAACAGCTAAGTTTAAGACCAGCTATAACCCATTACGATAAAGCAATGCAGCACAGAACTTTTCCTCATGTTTAGCTTGTCCAGAGACAATTGCCAAGTACATCCTGTAATCATGAGTCCATTGCTCCATTTAATCTTCTTTCCTTGTTCCTCCTGAACTCCAAATACATTGTTCTACTTGTTCATTCTTCTCCCTGCATCCTCACTGCATTGAAATAAAAACTCATTGCACATCTTGAATTCATGCTTTCCCAGCATCACAAAACTGTGCAACTCTTCAGAAGTTTCATACCATGTGAGTTATAGCAAATATCTTGAATAATAGATGGTGGCTGACTATCAACCACTGTAGACCTAGATTCTTCATGAAGGCCAATATACATACAAAGAGCACCAATTTTTCTGAGTCACTACTAGTAAATCCATTCAAAAGCACCAATTCTCTCAATTATGGTATTGATTCCATAATTGTTATTTCCTTGGAAACTGGAACCTTGACCGATGAAAGTAAGTACCCGAGCTTCTGCCACAATAGTTTTATCTCTGTGCACAACATAACTTTATACACATACTCTTTGGCATGAACAAACTCAGCTTGACTGCCTGTCTTATGCTCATTTTATAGACCAAACTATGGTAGAAGTGGGTGGTACAGACAGAATCTAATTGTCTGAAGGAATTTGTGGTTAAAGAGGAAACGCAAGGGGCTCAATTTTAAAACCGAGCCGGGAAGGGGGCAGGGGGGGGTCAAATTGAGGTCAGGAAACCCATTAGTACGGGTTTCCCAGACGTCCTGACGATTTTGACGTAAGGACGTCTTTTATTTTTTTTGTCAGTTTCCCGTCCGACTGACCGGCCTGATTGACAGGCTGGTCTCAGTCGGATGGGACAGCAGCCAGGGAAGTCTGCAGGCAAGTCTTTGTTTGTATGGATGTGGGGGGCATGGGGGCATGGGTGGGCAAGGTGCATAGGTGGGCATAGGTTGGCATGGGCGGGCATAGGTTGGCACTGGGGTCAGTCACGGGGGTGGGGTGCCAGGATTGGGGGTCACCGTGGGGGTCCGCGATCGTTGAGGGGAAGATCGGGGGTCGGAGGATCGGAGTGGGGGGGGAGGATCGCGGTCAGGGGTCGGGGAGGATTGGGGTCGGGGATCGGAGGATCAGAGTGGGGGGGAGGATCAGGGGTGGGAGGATCGGAGTGGGGGGTCGGCGGGGAGGATCGGGGTCGGGGATCGGAGGATCGGAGTGGGGGTAGGATCAGGGTCAAGGGTCTGCGATCGGGGGTCGGGGGTCGGGGGTCTGCAATCGGGGGGGTTGGGTGTCCACTATCGTTGGAGGGTCGATGCAGATAGGCTTGTTGGGCCTGGGGGAAGCACTCCTGCTCCTCTGGGCCCACAAGCTGTGCCTTTCTAGGCACCGACCTGCAATCTCGGGCCTTCTCGCCTCCTTTCACGAGGCATTAAACAGAAGGCCCAGAAATCCCAGACCCCGGGGTTGAAATTGGGAAGTCCAGAAATATGGTGGCCCGAAATCTCCTGGGAGCGGGTTGGTCACCCGCCCCTCTTCCTGCCCCGTGAAAAACGGAAATGGGGGGGTTGGAGGCAGGTTGGGGGCAGGTCTGAAATGGTGGCAATTTTCAATGCCCCCCCCCCACCCCCAAACCAACCATTTCTCTGGGGATCTGGGGGTCCGAGTGCAAGAAGATCAAAAAGTTAGTATGCAGGTTTAGCAGGTGATCAAGAAGGCCAACGGAATGTTGGCTTTTATTGCTAGGGGGATAGAATATAAAAACAGGGAGGTATTGCTGCAGTTATATAAGGTATTGGTGAGACCACACCTGGAATACTGCATACAGTTTTGGTCTCCATACTTAAGAAAAGACATACTTGCTCTCGAGGCAGTACAAAGAAGGTTCACTCGGTTAATCACGGGGATGAGGGGGCGGACATATGAGGAGAGGTTGAGTAGATTGGGACTCTACTCATTGGAGTTCAGAAGAATGAGAGGCGATCTTATTGAAACATATAAGATTGTGAAGGGGCTTGATCGGGTGGATGCGGTAAGGATGTTCCCAAGGATGGGTGAAACTAGAACTAGGGGGCATAATCTTAGAATAAGGGGCTGCTCTTTCAAAACTGAGATGAGGAGAAACTTCTTCACTCAGAGGGTGGTAGGTCTGTGGAATTTGCTGCCCCAGGAAGCTGTGGAAGCTACATCATTAAATAAATTTAAAACGGAAATCGACAGTTTCCTGGAAGTAAAGGGAATTAGGGGTTACGGGGAGCGGGCAGGAAATTGGACATGAATTTAGATTTGAGGTTAGGATCAGATCAGCCATGATTTTATTGAATGGCGGAGCAGGCTCGAGGGGCCGATTGGCCTACTCCTGCTCCTATTTCTTATGTTCTTATGTTCTCAATGTTAAAATGGAGCCCATGGTCTTTCTCAGAAGGATGTAGCAAGGTTCACAAATTACAAGTCCAATAGCACACCTTTGTTGTTCTAAATCTCAGCTGTAGCTGTACAATGGCCTCGGGGTAAAATCACTACTCAGTGGAATATTCAACCCTACTTAACAAAAGGTCCCAGGTTTGATTCCTGATGTTCAGCTCATCTTCTTCAGGGTAGCAGGTTTAAATGTAATCAGGTTACAGAGAATCTGTATCAATCCGTATCAAAGTAAGTGACTACAGATTTTTCAGATCCTTGATAATAATTTGTGTCTTTGATTTCTTTGCTGTCAGAGAGCTCCAATCAACTGAAAGAATCTCCTGTGATGCAACTGCTGTCATGAAGAGATTCACCTTGTTGCATGTTGTTTATTGAGCACATGAGGATTGCATGAGAGAACCGGATCAGTAACGATGTTCATAACTATTTGTAGAAGGCTATTAATCAGAATGGGGATAGTTCTTAAAATGTCATGAGAAAGTGCTCATCACGGCATTCTTTGAAGTGGAAGCTAAGTGCAAAGCTGGGAAACATTGATACCAGTAGAACTCAGCCAGTCCTGGCCATCTGGGACTGGAAGGAATGGCAGTCTAAGGGGGAGTATTTCCATTCCCTGGAGCTGCATGTGGGATCTCATCACTGACATTAATGGATTGACCCTCTGCTGAGTGTGGAGACCCAAAATGGTGAGTCTCTGTGGGGGAGGGAAAATACATTAATTTTTAAATATCTGCAATACCTAAGAAATGTGTTTTGTACCTTATTTAAATTATGCTCCTCCAATTACCTTCTCCTTTACAAAGGTAGGAAAATTAATGCATAACGCCATTATAAATGCATCAGATGAGATTTGAAACTATGGTGATGGTTATGAATTCCATCTTCATATTACTACTGGTTCCACCTCACCTAGTCTTGTTACTGCTGCTACTGCCTACTAATAAAAAGAAAGACTTGCATTTACATAGCACCTTTCACAACCTCCGGACATCTCAAACAACTTTACAACCAATGAAGTATAGGCACTGTGGTAATGTCGGAAACACAGCAGTCAATTTACACACAGCAAGCTCCCACAAACAGCAATTTGACAATGACCAGATCTGTTTTAGTGATGTTGGTTGAGGGATAAATATTGAACCAGGGATAACTCCCCTTCAAAATAGCACTCTGGGATCTTTTACATCCACAAGAGCTTGTGCTCAAGTCTCTGGAGTGGGACTTGAACCCATGACCTTAAGATTTAGGAGCAAGAAGTGCTCCCAACTGAGCCACAGCTGACACACAAAGGGTCTTGTCACTTCAACAGGCAGTTTTCAGGAAGACTCAGTCCTAGGCAATGCCAGGACCATCATACTTTGAACATTTCCTTTGTATTGGTGCCATCTCAGCTGCCAGGGAAGTTGTGCATTGGTGCACCATGAGCATCCATGGTCCATGTGCTCTCCGAGAATGGTTTGGGTCACCTGAGGGGGACGGAGAGGAATTTTCCAGAGTACTTTACCCCTTATTGACCCTGGGTTTTTCTCTGTTTTTTGCCTCTCCCTGGAGATTTGCCACTCCCGGGGGGTGGGGGCGATGTCTAGTCATGATGCTCCAGGCAACATGAGTGTGAGGAAGGCTTGATGGACCAGCTGCTCTTTTCCTGCTTGTCAATTTTGAAATGTTACAATTCCCAATGCTATGTCACCAACCACATTATTGCATCCTCACCCGATTACTAATTCATTAGTCACCTTTGCCAGATATTTTAACACATGACAGTAGCCATTTAAGACAAGCAGAACAAAGTCGATCGTTCACAAATTCCTGATGAACTAGTCATGACAGTCACAAAATAATACCTGCTTTCATTTATCCCTGTTCCTCCAGTACATACTTGAGTTTTGCTCATGCAGCTTAGGACATATGAATTGCTTGATTGCATTACCGGACGTACATCCTTAATCTATATTGCATACAGTCCTTATGGCAGCAACAAGAGTCACCATAAATAAAAGCGGCATTTAATCCTTAGATTCCCAGCATATCTATCGTGATTACTAGCCTGTAGACTGGCTAGCTTCTATACAGATTAAACTTCTGTTGCATTAGATCATCTGTTACAGCAAATATTGAAAACTAACCTCCAAGCAATCTACTTATTGAAAAAAAAATGCCTGCTATAAGGCTACCGCAACTCACGTTGTGAGGGAAAAAATTTATGCCGCTCTTTGGAAGGGATTGTCTCACTTACGGATTGGGTGACAAGTGTTGGAGAAAGTAAAGTGGGAGATTAACACTGAATAAAATGGAGCAAGTGAGACCTTGGGTAAAGTGAAGTCGACGACCGGCACTTCAGGGAGTGGAGGTTGAGCATTGACTGTACTTGTCAACTATTCTTGTCGTAGTGTGGCTGGTCTTTCTCCCGACTATATTCAGTGGAAGAACAATTAAATTTCAACATGTAAACACATTAGACAGCAGTGCATATTCAGTCTGCTAAAGCTGAACTGTAGCTGTTATTTTCTACAAGGCAGTCTGCAAACGTCAACGTGGTGCAAAAATTGAATCGATTCATTGGAGCTGTGTGCTTTATTTAATGCGCCAGCAACATTTCCTTACAGTTACATTTTTAGTTTTAAAACTGGAGGTAGCTGTTCCCTGAATCCCAGCTTGTCCTGCCTCCTCCCATGTCACTCCATCAGTTAGTGTGACAATCAGCTTATTGTGTCTGTCACTGTACCGAGCGTTGCCTAGGTGACTGAGGGACAAAGACAAGCAGTGACAATTCACTCAACCTGCCCCATCGTTCACCTGACGAAGGAGGTAGCCTCCGAAAGCTTGTGAATTTAAAATAAAATTGCTGGTGTTGTAAAATTGTTTACAATTGTCAACCCCAGTCCATCTCCACATCACATTTACAGTGGCCCACCTCAATGCTTGGTGCCATAACAGCTTGGATTTATATTTTAAAAATGTATGCCAGAGATTTTAAACTCTTCGCCCAGCTGGAATGATGCGTGGGAGGGGTTAAGATCAGGCTCCATGCCTGCCCAGCGCCATCTGGTTTTTGCCAACTTTCAAGTCAGCCGAGGTTCCCGCTACAGGCAGGCCGGGCCCTACTTTACATTCAAAGGTCACGGCTCGATGACATCATCGGCGCCACGACGTAATCTTAACTTAAAGTCAGGGAGACTCCTGCACTGTCCGCAGCCCGACAGCAGAACCATGCCGGGGGGGGGGCTCCGACTGGCCAGAAGAGGGCCCGGTGAGTTTTAATCAATTTCCTTCTATAAGAACTCCTTGTGGGCCAGGAAGAGCAAGAATACTCCCCCCAGGTCCTACAAGAAGTCCTTGGGCCTCCCCAGCCCTGGACTCCCACCCCCCACCCACCGATAGCAGTGGAACCTCCCCCCACTCCCCGCCCCGCCCCATCCCTGGTCGCCTCCAGCTCCCTCCTCCCACTGACTGCCTGGGACTGTTCCCAGTAGTCCCCAGCTGCGGCCCCTGGCTGCCAAATTCCTGCTCCTGCCTGGCGGCCAGGTATGCGGCAGATCTGGCCGGGTGTCGGACAGGACTCCGGGAACTTTTACGTTAATGAGGCTCTGCTGTTAAGATCGGCGGCAGGGCCTCCTTGACCCCAGACTCTCCGGGTGCTCGCCCGCTTTGGAGGTCGCACGCACCCTTGTCGCCCTCCCCTTTAAAATCGGGCCCTATATTTCAATTATTAGATTGTTTGTGGTGGAATTTGACCAACACCTAATTGAGATATACTGTATATTTTTTTTTCCAATTTTCTTCCCACCACTTGCTGACTCGTGCTGGGTTGTTCTTTCATGGATGCTGGCTGCCTTCTAGTATTTTGCACAGCCTCACCCAAGAGGACACATGTGTTAGCCTGGACAAGGAGTGTTGGCAGGCAATTTGACAGCGGAGGGCATTAGAGCTGAACTGAATCTGCCCTCAAGCAATCTCCACATTTATATTAGAACATAAGACCTTTCTGGTCTGTCTGACTCCGTACTACGACCACAGTGCATTTATTCACTCGCTCACCGGGGACTCCCAACTGTCCCTCTACTGAACACTTTCGCTGCTACTGCTGTTCGTCCAGTAACGTGCACAACTAATGACTCGATTAACTTTCTACAACAGTCTGTGTCGTAAGCTCCAAAATTACATCTCGTATAAATATTCAACTGAATCCCAGACAATCTACTCTCTTATTAGATGGCTCTTAACCCCTGGAGACAGCAAGAGCATTCTGACCCATCCTGGGACACTCAGCACGTCTGCATCAATTAAACAAAAGGCTGTTATGTAATTCAGGAAACTGAGTCTTGGCTAAGCATCCTTCCCTAGATAAAACAAAACCATTAACTAAAGGTCACTCTTATATCTCACCCTCAAACTGGGCTCCCCTCATCAGTATTCCATTTTTACAAATCATGAATTCTTGGTCAAACACAAACTGCCCATTCTGAATTAATAAAGGAGCTAAGTCATAATTGAATCACATAGATGTTTACAGATCAGCAGGAGGGCACTCAACTCACTATGTCTGTGCTGGAGCAATCCAAAACTAATTGCACTGCCCCATTCTTTCCTCATTACCCTGTATCCTCCTCTGCTCCAAATATTTATCCAATCTTCTAAAAGATGCAATAGTCCCTGCCTCAACCACTCCCAGTGTAAAGAAATTGATCCCAACCTCTCTCCTCGCTTTCCTTATGGCGATTTTAAACCGATGACCCCTTGTAACTGATTCCATAACCTAAGGAGATAGTCTTTCCCTATTCACTTCATCAAAAATCTTCACAATTTCAAAAAACACCGATTAAATCTCCTTTTAGCCTTCTCTACTCCAGGAGAGAATTGTCCTAGTATCTTCCCTCATAACTGTAGTTCCCCATCCTTGGCATCATCCTGGTGAATCCACACTACCCATTCTCTATTACTTTAATATCATTACTAAAATGGAACACCCTAAACTGCACACGGTATTCGAAATTAGGTCTAACCAAGGTTTTGCACCAATGCATCGTCTTATTTTAAAATTTAAAATCTGGGCTTTCCTTCCAGCACAGTGGATAAATGTACTCTGTGGTGTGGAACCAAACCAAAAAGACCAGGAAGGGCCTTGGTTCGCTGATCGCCAACTTTGCAATCGAGATGCTATAATTGGTTTCAGTGCCCTTGGGTTAGGGAGGAGAAAAAACAGATCGGTGCTCCTGGTCATAATCCGAGCAACCCCTCCTGGAAATATAGGCAAGGAAGTGTGCACCTGTTCACCTGTTAATGTTCAATGTTTAGGTTTACATATGAAGAATTGGAGAGCACCCATGGTACCATACCCTGAAAAGCCTGATGCATTGCCTTTAGCAGAGGATGGAAGAAAATCAGGGGAGGGGATATTAAAGCATACTCCTTGCAATCATATTCAGTTGAAGAGAAAAATATTGACATAAATCCATTTTTTTCCATTTTCATAGATGGGGGAAAAAAAGGGTGAGTCGCCCTTGGGCCAGGGATATGGGCAACACTGGCAAAGCCACATTCATTGCCCATGCCTAGTTGTTCTGATAAATTACTGGCCTGCTAGGCCACCTTCAATGGCATTAAGAGTCAACCACGTACTGCAGAACTGAAGACATAAAAGGACCAGAACAGGTAGAGGTGGGATGTTCCCCTCCCTGAAGGATAATAATGATTCAATAGTAACAACAATCAGCCAAGACACTTGAACTCTCAACCTCTGGGCTACTATTCCGGAACCATAACCATTAAGTCACCATACTCTTTTGACCACTACACTATATACCCTTCTGGGTACAGAGCAAAGATTATGGGGGAGATTTTAATGGATCGGTGCATGGGGGGGGAGGGGGGGGCTCATTTTAATATTTGAAATCGATCTCTTGCCAAAAGCTGGCGGGAATGACGTCAAGGCTGGCAGGTGGGAGTGGAAATTGGGACGGGAACTGGCTGCCACCAGGGACCCAAGGAAAGAGTCCTTTTAATAAGATTAGTGCTTGGTGGGAGGGGGTGTTCCAAAAAGTTTCTGGTGAAAGGAGGGCTGGGGCAGGGGAGGCCCAAGGCTTCCTTCCAGGGCTCGGAGGAGCAGTCCTGCTCCTTCTTGCTCCTAAGGATCCCTCCCAAAGAATAAATAATATTACTTACCTCGGCCTCTTCTGCTTCATCTGGGATTGACACCGTATGGGCCTCCCCCACCGAGTCTTCGTTAAAATCACGTCGTGACCACCATGGCATCGTCGGGCCGTGACTTTTAGATTGAAATTGGGCCAGTGGCTGCCTTCAGAGTCGGCGAAGGTAAAACGCCGCCAGGTGGAAACGGTGCCGCCTTGGGCTGATAAGTGGACCAGGCCGATTTAAACCCTTCCCATGCCCCGAGCGGCAGCTAAAATTGACCTTATTTGTCTGTAGTGAGAATGAAGCTCATTCTGCTCAATTCAACTCAGAACATATTAAAGAAAGATTACGCACTCCTCTCCACATTTCAAAAGACACGTTAAACTTTCTGCAACTCTGAATTCCCCACCCTTCCATTACGGTTAAACTGCGAGTTAAAACAACCAGTGATCTTTCTGAACAAAGAGATGCTTCTGCATTTCAGACAGCATGTGATCAACAGCACCACAGTAAACAAACAAATACAGCAATATTCTTCTATTTGTACTTGTCTTGGGATTTATTACATTTAATAACTTTTCGTGTTGCATTCCATATTCACAATTTCTTCCTTCTATTGACTATTGTCGACCCGTTCGATTGAAAAGTTACAAGGATAGCTAAAAAGCAGTGAAAAGCCACAAGCCAGTAAAACAGCTCACCTTATCAGGATCTGTGGTACTGATAACCCAGACGCAGTGCGCATTGTTCTCATACTGGACTGGGTAATTGGGAGATGTGATGATACCACTCGGGCCACGAAGATTGGAACCACATGTTCTGGCTAAATTGAAAGTGAAAATTAGAAAAATGCATTAAAAATGCCCGAAGACAGCTTTACGTGACATTCTTCCACAGTAAAAAGTCGAAAATACTAATCTGCGCACAATATGACACAAAATTGGCAAACCCATTCAGAAAGACCACAAAGAACGGCTGGTGTGGAAAATGGAAATGTGACATTGGTGCAGCAATGGGTGTTCCTTGATGCTGGAATTAAGACACATCATTGAGGCAGGGTGGGGGAAGCTTTTCTCCGCATCGAACCTATGCTATAATTGGAAGGACTTGGTGTTGAACTGAATGTCAAGTGTGATCATTGTCTGCAATGTCTACCACAGTTGAATAGCCTCCTGCCTCAAGTCACGCATGAAGAATGGTCACTCGAACAAGGCACTGCAGAGCTTCCAGTGTAAACATACCTCAGTCGCTGACTTCAGAAGAGGAGTGGATAAAAACATTTAAAAAACACAATGGGCTCAATTTTCATAGTGAGAAACGGGTGGGTTGGGGGCATTGAAAATTGCTACCACTTTAGACCTGCCCCCAACCCGCCCATTTCCGGTTTTCACCGGGGCGGGAAGAGGGGCAGGCGACCAAACCGCTCCCAGGAGGCGGGTCAGGCCTTAAAACCTTTCAAGGAGGCTTCAGGCCTCCATTTTTCTGAACTTCCTGATTTCAACCCCGGGGGGCTGGGATTCCTGGGCCTTCTGTTTTACACCTCGTGAAGGGAGGCAAGAAGGCCCGAGACTAACAGGTAGGTGACCAGAAAGGCACAGCTTGTGGGCCCGGAGGAGCAGGAGTGCTTCCCCCAGGCCCAACAAGACTACCTGCAATGACCCTCCAACGATCGTGGACACCCGACTCCCAATCGTGGATTCCCCCCCACCCCGATTGTGGACCCACGACCCTGATCCTCCCCCCCCGTCAACTCCGATCCTCCGAATCCCCAACCCCAATCCTCCTCCCAACCCCGATCCTCCCCCCCAATCCCATCCTCCGGCCCCCGATCTTCCCCCTCAACAATCGCGGACCCCCACGATGACCCCCAATCTTGACACCCTCCGCGACTGACCCCCCGATCCCATCCCCCATGACTCACAACCCCCATGCCAACCTACGCCCACCCATGCCCCTGTGCCCACCATGCCCACCCGTGCCCCATGTCCACGCATGCCTCCATACAAACAAAGACTTACCTGCAGACTTACCTGAACACGTCCTCTCCGTGGCTGGTCTCCGCCTATCAATCAGCCAGTCAGTCGGACAGGAAACCGACAAAAAAAAAGATGTCCTGACCTCAAAATCATAAGGACATCCAGGAAACCCGGACTAATGGGTTTCCCAACTTCCATTTGACCCCACCACCCCGCCCCCTTCCCGGCTCGGTTTTAAAATTGAACCCAATATGTCATTTTGTATCCTCAGCTGTTATTTCTCTCTTCTACGATCCACCTGCCCAACACCATGCACACCTTCCTCTTATCACTCTTGCTTTTGGGGAATTAACAGTGGCAGGACTCACAGGCCCAGTCCCCAAGTCTAACTACTCTGTCTAATCATTTTTCACCTGAAAACGCATTGCAGAAAGTTAAAGCAACTAATCTTTATACTTTCTGATTTGCACATGGTCAGATGATGCTGTGCCGTGTGTCAGAATATAATAAAAGGCACTGTGCAAGTCATAAATCTATTAATTATTCACAGTAAGCTCAACTGTGATGCAGTAATCCTATTAAAATATTCAGTTCCCCAATCGGTCAATTGGTATATTTGCTGAGCGGTGGGGAAGTGCGCCACATAGACCAGAGAGGTACCAGATTCAATTGATGTGGCAATAGGGTGCCACAATTGGTCGAAGACACCCTGGGCAAGAGAGGGAAAATTATCCACAGTTCCTGCTTCTGATCAGTATCAGTGACGCCTGCTGGAAATCGATTAGGTGTGGACATCGGCTGAGGACAGGATTTTCTTTTTTATTCGTTCACGGGATGTGGGCGTCGCTGGTGAGGCCGGCATTTATTGCCCATCCCTAATTGCCCTTGAGAAGGTGGTGGTGGGCCGCATTCTTGAACCGCTGCAGTCCGTGTGGTGAAGGTTCTCCCACAGTGCTGTTAAGAAGGGAGTTCCAGGATTTTGACCCAGCGACGATGAAGGAACGGCGATATATTTCCAAGTCGGGATGGTGTGTGACTTGGAGGGGAACGTGCAGGTGGTGTTGTTCCCATGTGCCTGCTGCTCTTACCCTTCCAGATGGTAGAGGTCGCGGGTTTGGGAGGTGCTGTCGAAGAAGCCTTGGCGAGTTGCTGCAGTGCATCCTGTGGATGGTACACACTGCAGCCACAGTGCGCCGGTGGTGAAGGGAGTGAATGTTTAGGGTGGTGAATGGGGTGCCAATCAAGTGGGCTGCTTTGTCCTGGATGGTGTCGAGCTTCTTGAGTGTTGTTGGAGCTGGACTCATCCAGGCAAGTGGAGAGTACTCCATCACACTCCTGACTTGTGCCTTGTAGATGGTGGAAAGGCGTTGGGGGGTCAGGAGGTGAGTCACTCACCGCAGAATGCCCAACCTCTGACCTGCTCTCGTAGCCACAGTATTTATGTGGCTGGTCCAGTTAAGTTTCTGGTCAATGGTGAGCCCCCAGGATGTTGATGGTGGGAGATTCAGCATTGGTAATGCCATTGAATGTCAAGGGGAGGTGGTTAGACCCTCTTTTGTTGGAGATGGTCATTGCCCGGCATTTGTCTGGCGCGAATGTTACTTGCCACTTATCAGCCCAAGCCTGGAAGTTGTCTAGGTCTTGCTGCATGCTGGCTCGGACTGCTTCATTATTTGAGGGGTTGCGAATGGAACTGAACACTGTACAATCATCAGCGAACATCCCCATTTCTGACCTGATGATAGAGGGAAGATCATTGATGAAGCAGCTGAAGATGGTTGGGCCTAGGACACTGCCCTGAGGAACTCCTGCAGCAATGTCCTGGGGCTGAGATGATTGGTCTCCAACAACCACTGTCATCTTCCTTTGTGCTAGGTCTGACTCCAGCCACTGGAGAGTTTTCCCCCTGATTCCCATTTACTTCAATTTTACTAGGGCTCCTTGGTGCCACATTCGGTCATATGCTGCCTTGATGTCAAGGGCAGTCACTCTCACCTCACCTCTGGAATTCAGCTCTTTTGTCCATGTTTGGACCAAGGCTGTAATGAGGTCTGGAGCCGAGTGGTCCTGGCGGAACCCAAATTGAGCATCTGTGAGCAGGTTATCAAGTGCCGCTTGATAGCACTGTCAATGACACCTTCCATCACTTTGCTGATGATTGAGAGTAGACTGATGGGGCGGTAACTGTCCGGATGGGATTTGTCCTGATTTTTGTGGACAGGACATACTTGGGCAATTTTTCACATTGTTGGGTAGATGCCAGTGTTGTAGCTGTACTGGAACAGCTTGGCTAGAGGCGCAGCTAGTTCTGGAGCACAAGGCTTCAGCACTACAGCCGGGATGTTGTCAGGGTCCATAGCCTTTGCTGTATCCAGTGCACTCAGCCATTTCCTGATATCACGTGGAATGAATCCAATTGGCTGAAGACTGGCTTCTGTGATGGTGGGGATATTGGGAGGAGGCCGAGATTGATCGTCCACTCGGCACTTCTGGCTGAAGATGGTTGCAAACGCTTCAGCCTTGTCTTTTGCGCTCACGTGCTGGACTCCGCCATCATTGAGGATGGGGATGTTTACAGAACCTCCTCCTCCCATTAGTCGTTTAATTGTCTACCACCATTCACGACTGGATGTGACAGGACTGCAGAGCTTTGATCTGATCCGTTGGTTGTGGAATCGCTTCGCTCTGTCTATGGCATGTTGCTTCCGCTGTTTAGCATGCATGTAGTCCTGAGTTGTAGCTTCACCAGGTTGGCACCTCATTTTTAGCTACGCCTGGTGCTGCTCCTGGCATGCTCTTCTACACTCCTCATTGAACCAGGGTTGATCCCCTGGCTTGTTGGTAATGGTAGATTGAGGAATATGCCGGGCCATGAGCTTACAGATTGTGCTGGAATACAATTCTGCTGCTGCTGATGGCCCACAACACCTCATGGAGGCCCAGTTTTGAGTTGCTAGATCTGTTCCGAATCTATCCTATTTTGCACGGTGGTAGTGCCACACAACACGTTGGATGGTGTCCTCAGTGCGAAGACGGGACTTCGTCTCCACAAGGACTGTGCGGTGGTCACTCCTACCAATGTTGTCATGGACAGATGCATTTGCGACAGGTAGATTGGTGCGGACGAGGTCAAGTAAGTTTCTCCCTCGTGTTGGATCGCTCACCACCTGCCGCAGGCCCAGTCTGGCAGCTATGTCCTTCAGGACTCGGCCAGCTCGGTCAGTAGTGGTGCTACCGAGCCACTCTTGGTGATGGACATTGAAGTCCCCCACCCAGAGTACATTTTGTGCCCTTGCTACCCTCAGTGCTTCCTCCAAGTGCTGTTCAACATGGAGGAGGACTGATTCCTCAGCTGAGGGAGGGTGGTAGGTGCTAATCAGCAGGAGGTTTCCTTGCCCATGTTTGACCTGATGCCATGTGATTTCATGGGGTCCGGAGTCAATGTTGAGGACTCCCATGGCCACTCCCTCCTGACTGTATATCACTGTACCGCCACCTCTGGTCGGTCTGTCCTGCCAGTGGGACAGGACATACCCAGGGATGGTGATGGAAGAGTCTGGGATGTTGGCTGAAAGGTATGATTCTGTGAGTATGGCTATGTCAGGCTGTTGCTTGACTCGTCTGTGGGACAGCTCTCCCAATTTTGGCACAAGTCCCCAGATGTTAGTGAGAAGGACTTTGCAGGGTCGACTGGACTTGGTTTGCCTTTGTCGTGTCCGGTGCCTTGTGGTCCGATGCCGGGTGGTCCGTCTGGTTTTATTCTTATTATGACTTTTTTTTAGCGAGATTTTACAACTGAGTGGTTTGCTCGGCCATTTCAGAGAGCAATTAAGAATCAACCACATTGCTGTGGGTCTGGAGTCACATATAGGCCAGACCAGGGTAAGGACGGCAGGTTGCCTTCCCTAAAGGACATTAGTGCCAAGAGTTTGAATAGTTTGCTAACACTCAACATGGAGAATGGTCACTTGGGTGAAATATTGGCCAGCGGCAGGGGTGTATTGCAGTATAATTTGGTGCCTTCAGGAAATGTACAGCTTATTAATGTTTGTGTAGGAAATGTAACCCTGCTATTCAAGAAAGGAGAGAGAGAGAAAACAGGGAACTACAGGCCAGTTGGACTGACATCAATAGTCGAGAATATACTCGAATCTATTATTAACAATGTAGTAGCAGGGCACTTAGGAAATCATAATATGATTAGGCAGAGTCAGCACGGTTTTATGAAAGGGAAATCGTGATTCACAAATTTATGAGAGTTTTTTGAGGATGTAACTAGCAGGGTACATAAGAACATAAGAAATAGGAGCAGGAGTAGGCCAATCGGCCCTTCGAGCCTGCTCCGCCATTTAATAAGATCATGGCTGATCTGATCCTCACCTCAAATCTGAATTCATGTCCAATTTCCTGCCCGCTCCCCGTAACCCCTAATTCCTTTTACTTCTGGAAAACTGTCTATTTCTGTTTTAAATTTATTCAATGATGTAGCTTCCACAGCTTCCTGGGGCAGCAAATTCCACAGACCTACTACCCTCTGAGTGAAAAAGTTTCCCCTCATCTCAGTTTTGAAGGAGCAGCCCCATATTCTAAGATTATGCCCCCTAGTTCTAGTTTCACCCATCCTTGGGAACATCCTCACCGCATCCACCCGATCAAGCCCCTTCACAATCTTATAGGTTTCAATAAGATCGCCTCTCATTCTTCTGAACTCCAATAAGTAGAGTCCCAATCTACTCAACCTCTCCTCATATGTCCGCCCCCTCATCCCCGGGATTAACCGAGTGAACCTTCTTTGTACTGCCTCGAGAGCAAGTATGTCTTTTCTTAAGTATGGACACCGAAACTGTATGCAGTATTCCAGGTGCGGTCTCACCAATACCTTATATAACTGCAGCAATACCTCCCTGTTTTTATATTCTATCCCCCTAGCAATAAACACCAACATAGATAAGGGGGAATAAGGGTAGATAAGGGGGAACCCATGGATGTCGTATATTTGGATTTTCAAAAGGCATTCGATAAGGTGGCACACAAGAGTTTGTTGCACAAGATTCGGGCTCATGGGATTGGGGGTAGTATATTAGCATAGATTGAAGGTTGTTTAACGGACAGAAAACAGAAAGTAGGAATAAACGGGTCATTTTTGGGTTGGCAGATTGTAATTCGTGGGGTGCTGCAAGGATCAGTGCTTGGGCCTCAGCTGTTTACAATATGTATCAATGACTTAAATGAGGGGACCGAGTGTAATATATTCAAGTTTGCTGATGATACAAAGCTAGGTGAGAAAGTAAACTGTGCACAGTTTTGGTCTCCTTATCTAAGGAAGGATACACTTGCCTTAGAGGCGGTGCAGCGAAGGTTAACTAGATTGATTTTTGAGATGAGAGTGTTGTCCTATGAGGAGAGATTGAGTAGAATGGGCCTATAACTCTCTGGAGTTTAGAAGAATGAGAGGTGATCTCATTGAAACATGTACGATTCTGAGGGGGCTTTACAGGATCGATGCTGAGAGGATGTTCCCCCTGGCTGCAGAGTCTAGAACTAGGGGACATAGTCTGAGGATAAGGGGTCGGCTAGTTAAGACTGAGACGAGGAGGAATATCTTCACTCAGAGGGTTGTGAATCTTTAATTCTCCACCCCAAAGGGCTGTGGGTGCTGAGTCGTTGAGTATATTCAAGGCTGAGATGGATAGATTTTTGGACTCTCGGGGAATCATGGGATAAGGGGAATGGGCGGGAATGTGGAGTTGAGGTTGAAGATCAAACATGATCTTATTGAATTGCGGAGCAGGCTCGAGGGGCCATATGGCCTACTCCTGCTCCTAATTCTTTTGTTCTTCTGTGAGGAGGTCGCAAGGAGGCGGCAAAGGGATATAGACAGGTTAAGTGAGTGGGTGAGAAGGTGGCAGATGGAGTATAATGTGATGAAATGTGAAATCATCCACTTTGGTAGGAAGAATAGAAAAGCAGAATATTTTTTAAAAGGTGAGAGACTAAGAAATGTTGGTAGTCAGAGGATTTGGGTGTCCTTGTACACGAATCACAGAAAGTCAACATGCAGGTACAGCAAGCAATTAGGAAGGCAAATGGTATGTTAGCCGTTATTGCAATGGGGTTGGAGTCTAAGAGTAAGGAGGTCTTGCTGCAATTATATGGGGATCTGGTGAGACCACATCTGGAGTACTGTGTACAGTTTTGGTCTCCTTACCTAAGGAAGGATATACTTGCCTTAGAGGCGGTGCAACGAAGGTTCACTAGATTGATTCCTGGGATGAGAGACTGAGTCGAATGGGCCTATATTCTCTGGAGTTTGGAAGAATGAGAGGTGATCTCATTGAAATATATAAAATTCTTAGAGGGCTTGACAGGGTAGATGCTGAGATGCTGTTTCCCCTGACTGGAGAGTCTAGAACTAGGAATCATTGTCTCAAGATAAGGGGTCGGCCATTTAGGTCCGAGATGAGGAGAAATTTCTTTACTCATCATGTTGTGAATATTTGGAATTCTCTACCCCAGAGGGCTGCGGATGCTCAGTCGTTGAGTGTATTTATGATTGAGATCGATAGATTTTTGGACACTAAGGGAATCGAGGGATATGGGATAGGGCGGGAAAGTTGAGTTAAGGTGGAAAATTGGCCATGATCTTATTGAATGATGGAGCAGGCTCGAGGGGCCGTATGGTCTGCCCCTGCTCCTGTTTCTTATGTTCTTAGAAACTGAAAAGCCAGGTCAATTAAAAAAGAATAAATTTGGAATTTCATTTTACATATTTTATCCCATGGGCTTAAACAAAAGAAAGCTCCCCCTGTGCCTTAAGTTCTCTGTCACACACTGTTGAAACAGATCAGATAGGAAAGCTTGCTCCAGACTTTTATCCATGTAGTTTTGTGAGTGGGCAATAGTGGATGTTATAGAGCTGTCCTTGTTTTCAAATCCCTCCATGGCCTCGCTTCTTCCTACCTCTTCAACCTCCTTCAGCCCTACTGCCCTCCGAGATCTCTGCACTCCTCCAATTCTGGTCTCTTGCGCATCACTGATTTTTATCGTTCCACCATTGACGGCCGTGCCTTCTACTGCCCAGGCCCTAAGCTCCGGAATTTCCCTCCCTAAACCTCTCCGCCTCTCTACCTCTCTCTCCTCCTTTAAGACGTTCTTTTAAATCTGCCTCTTTGACCCTGTCCTAATGTCTCCTTATATGGCTTGGTGTCAAATTTTGCTTGATAACGCTCCTCTGAAGCGCCTGCGGACGTTTTACTACGTTAAAGGCGCTATATAAATGCAAGTTGTTGTTGTTTGACTTTCCTGTTAATAAAGCACCTGGACTCCACTCAGCACCTCACACTTGGCGACCTCACACATTTGGAATTATGAGCACCAACCCATGTCCTACCATGATCAATGTAGAGGTGCAACATCACACTACATTGCCAAAGAACGTGCTTTTGACTGATGTTTGCTCAAAGGCCAACAATTAGTGTGGACTGCTGGGGGGATATCACCATAAGTTGCACACTTGGTGCAAATTATACACTTAAGAAAGTTCTTCAAATGTTTCAATTGCTGAACAGTAAAAAGAATCTCTGCTTGCATTCAATGCATGATCAGGTGCTCTGAAGGAGCATTGTAGCTTTTGTATAACAAAACAGAGAAAACAAAAGCTACACAATTTCAGTGTGGAATTAGAAATATGTGATACAAATTTTGAAAAAATAAAAACCAGAAGCTAATTGAATTGATAAAGGTGGGATCTTCTAAATCAGCTTTTCTATTGCAGCAATCTCTCTACTGTGTCTCTAAGCTACAGAAGTGTAGGAAGAACGTGCTCTCCGATAGATGAATCACAATCCACTCAGGGACACAGATGTGACAAGCATGATTATTACTGCTGTTGCTATGGTTTTGCTCCAAATGAATAGTACACTTAGGCTTTATTCTCATCAATCTGCATTGATGAATTCTTTAATTATGATACCCTTACATTCTCAATCTGATCTATGGCCAGGTGTTATTTTAAAATACAAATATAAGGAATCATGAAGAAATATATACTTTAAAAAAGCTCTTTCTAAATTGTTTTAAAATGTACTGAGTAATCATTTTGAGGATGAATGGGCTTGACCATTTTAGTGTTACTATTGTGACTATCTCTACTTGTTACTGATTATTGAGGCCCATTTGTTCTGGTGAAGAGGAGAAATACATAACCCAGTGGAGCAAATGACCCTGACCAGAAGGTCTGCCACTCAAGGCTCAGGGATTCCTCTTATTAACTCACATAGGACTGAAAGGTTTATTCTGCTTTCAATTGCAATCACACCTTTTCTATCTCACAGAAGCTGCAAAAAAAACTTTCCAATCATGGATGTTACAAATGACAATTGGAAAAATGCATGGAATATTTCTAGATTCATAATTTTTTAAAATACAAACATGATCATTGTGTTCTTGTTCCTTTTTCCAGCAATTTGATCTGCATGCAGCCTTTAAAAACTTTTCAGCTTGCCTTGGTTGAGTGAATCTGTTCTGTTTTAGCCAGGTCATTGCATGCAGAACCATCAGATATCGAAGTACTTTGTCTCAAGAGAAAGCAAATGTGACAGAATTCAACTTGACCTGTTCCAATCACGCCTTCTTTCCATCAACCAAAGCACTGACGACTAAGGCTACGGCTTGGAACATGCTAAGGAAAATTGTATTGAGACAAGCAACATTCATAGGCAGAAAGTAGTGGAAAAAGTGGACATTTCCTCCCTCATATAGTATTCATAGTTTTCACCTTTATGTTCCCATGTGATGAACCATTCCACAACTTAGAGGGAAGGCATATAGCATACTCGCAGGCCTCTGTCAATGATCATCTCTCACCATCTAACAACTTTGTTGTGAGTTACATGGGAGCAGTCAGCCCAGATGTCTTTTTCTTCCTCTGCCTCCCTTTGGGAAAGTGCTCGATCGCCATTCATCACCTCCCCCTCTGTCAGTCTGCTTGAGATCAGGGATTCATTGTGTGGCAAACCATGGTGTAGGGCTGTATGCTTTTCACAGGTTGCATTTGTTGCACAGATTCTGTGGAGTCGAGGAACTCTGTGAATTGTTATGACTTCCAAAAATGAATGTAAACAGTGAAGTTGATAAAGTGGGAGGAGGCTAGTGTGTACCATAAACATTGATGAATTACACTGGGTTGCCCTAACTTCATGGACTCATTGCAACAATAGGATATATGAAAATTAAATAGAAAAAGGACTCGTGCCAGAGGACTGGCGGACAGCTAATTTTATTCCTATATTCAAAAAGGGTGGTGGAACAAATCCAGGGAACTATAGCTCAATGGTCACTGGTAGGAAAGATACTGGAATTTTTGCTCAAAGATGTGATAAACATCTTGAAAGTGAAAATTTAGTAAAGAATAGTCAGCATGGATTTCAAAAGGGAAGGTCATGCTTGACCAACTTTATTGAATTCTTTGAAGAAGTAACAGAAAGAGTAGACAAGGGCAATGCAGTGGATGTGATATACATGGACTTTCAAAAGACCTTTGATAACATACCACATAGTAGACTCTTGACTAAGGTCAGAGAATGTGGAGTTAGGGGATAAGTAGCAGAATGGATACAAAACAGAAAACAGTAAATAAGAGATAAAGGTAGGCAGATTGGCAGAAGGTGGGAAGTGGTGTTCCATGGGAATCGGTGCCTGGACCACTGTTGTTCACCATTTACATCAATTATTTGGATTCGGAAGTACAATGTCAAAATTTGTGGATGACTTGAAATTGGGGGTATAGTTAATACGGTGGAGGACTGCAACATAATACAAGAAGATGTTCACAAACTTACAGAATGGGTGTGTAATTGGCAAATGAATTTCAATATGGATAACTGTGAGGTAGTACATTTTGGTAGGAGGAATAAGGAGGACACCTACTCCTTGGAAAATAAGAGTCTAAATGAGGGAGAGGCACAAAGGGATCTAGGGGTACAGATACAGAAATCATTAAAAGTAGCATTGCAGGTTACCAAAGCCATAAAAAGTGCAAACAAAGCACTGGGGATCATTTCGAGAGGGACAGAATTCAAAAGCAGAAAAGTTATGTTAAACTTATGTGGAACCTTGGTTAGACCACACTGTGCACAGTTCTGGTCTCCATATTACAAAAGGATATAGAAGCACTGGAGAAAATGCAAAAAAGATTTACAAGGATGATACCAGAACTGAGAAGGTACATTATCAGGAAAGACTGAACAGGCTGGGGCTCTTTTCTGTAGAAAAGAGAAGACTGAGAGGTGACCTGATAGAGGTCATTAGAATTATGAAAGGGTTCGATAAGGTAAATGCAGAGAAGAAATTTCCATTTGTGGGGGAGTCTAAAACGAGAGGCCATAAATATAAGATAGTCACCAGTGAATCCAATAAGGGATTCAGGAGAAACTTCTTTACTCAGAGACTGGTTAGAATGTGGAACTCGCTACCACATGAAATGGTTAAGGTGAATAGCATAGATGCATTTAAGGGTAAGCTAGATAAACACATGAGGGAGAAAGGAATAGAAGGATATGTTGCTAGGGTGAGATGAAGTAAATAGAGTGGGAGGAGACTCATGTGGAGCATAAACTCCGGCAGAAAGGCCTGTTTCTGTGCTGTAAATTCGATATAATTCTATGTATCAAATGCAGTTTGAGAAAAAAGCACAGCTCTAATCAGGATTGTGAATCATTTCTCAGCACTTACATAACAATACATTAGTGCACAGCACACTGTACCACTTAACGCATGCCATTTAAAGGCTAAGAGATCCAAAAATATCTGTAAATTTTGAATCACGGTATTCACATTTTTTGTGATAATTAAACTATTTACTCAAAGGCTGTTCACGTCTCCAAGGAAGCTTTACATAGTGGAAATACTGAATTCATATATCAAGTATATAAAAGGCAAAAAACAATTGCATATAATTTTCTTTCAGTAAACAGAGTGACAACGTCCTATATGTGAAATAACTCTATTTGGAAACCATTTTTGATCACTTACCCCGGCAGACTGGCCTGTGGTCACTCCAAGCAGCCAGCGTGTCTGTCACTTTCTGACAAGTAATGCTTTTGGACCCCTGAAGCACGTAGCTGTCATCACAAGAGAACTGTAAACTGGCTCCCAACCTGAAGGAATTACAAACAGGATTCCAAAGGTTACTACTGGACACAATTTTTGAATGATTCCCCCTTCAATTAAATATTTTAAACCACAACCATAGTGCATGACATTGGACATTCGAACAAGATTTTCAGTTGCATTTTGTAGAAACTTTGCTATTTGTAAACATAAGGGCTGAATTTCCTCATGCTCCTGTCGTAACTGTCAGGAGTGCAACAGAGGGGCTGGAAAACAGGCCGGGACCCAGATACACTCTATCCTGGCCTTACATCAAAATTCCCCTTTGGTCTTGTAGGGGGTGGCGTCTCTGCCCGTCCCTTACAATGCCAGTGATGTGAGAGAGGGCATGATGGGGACTCTCTAAATTGGGAATCCCCATGACCTCAACCAGTGAGAAGAATCATAATGACCTCCTCCTTGGTGGTTTTGGGAACCACCATAAGGGTCTATGCCAGCAAAATAGCCTGGATCCATGAAGATCAAAATTTTGTTTGGTGAGTATAATCCAGCCCCTGTACAAAAGAGGCTACTAGGGTCTGAATTGGAATATTTCTGGGGTCAGGGCTCCAACATCCAACCTGGGATGCAAGGCCACATTTTGTGGTATCCCAGGGTAGGCATGTGCCCGAGCTGCATCCCTAATAGTGTGGGCACTCACTGGCAATGCTTAAAATAGGGTGACTTTGCACTTAACCCACACACAGGTTGTATGGATCACTGCTCCTTTGGGTGTTGAATGTTATCCTCTTGTACAGAACTTTGCTGCTTTTTAAAAATTCATTCATGGGATGTGGGCATCGCTGACAAGGCCAGCGTTTATTGCCCATCCCTAAAGGCCCTTGAGAAGGTGGTGGTGAGCCGCCTTCTTGAACCGCTGCAGTCTGTATGGTGAAGATTCTCCCACAGTGCTGTTCGGTAGGGAGTTCCAGGATTTTGACCCAGCGACGAAGAAGAAACAGTGATATATTTCCAAGTTGGGATGGTGTGTGACTTGGAGGGGAACATGCAGGTGGTGTAGTTCCCATGTGCCTGCTGCTCTTGTCCTTCTAGATGATAGAGGTCGTGGGTTTGGGAGGTGCTGTCGAAGAAGCCTTGTTTGATAATGCACAGAACCTTGTCCCACTGTTTCATAATACTGAAGGCTTAAAACTTGCCATACTGAATTTCTGAATGCTTGTTGAAGTCAATAGCCAAGAATGCACCTCCATATAAATTCTTACAGCACTGAAAAATGGCATTCTTCATTAAAGAACATTTCCTAGGAAAATGAGGCATTGATTTTCCTCATTGAATTGCAAGCACATGTCTCAGCTTGAGTGATTTGGTGTACCATCCCATGACAAATCATGAAAATTTCTACCCTTACTGTCAGCAAAATGTGCTGCTCAAGTACCGTAATTTTGCATGAAAAGTCCTGGAAGCTTTCTAAAAATTGTCTTCATGCATTTATGTACGACTGTAGTGGGAATTAGAAGGGGACCAGAATTGCCCCAGCCTTCTACTTTTTTTCAGTTTGGTATATTAGGCTACTCAGCCACCCTCACAATCAGGAAAATTCTCAATAATTAATGACCTAGTAACAAAATCACATTCTCAGAAATTGCAAGTATTAAAGCCACCCATTCGTGCAATTTCATTAGTGTTTTTTTATTATGGAACAAAAACAGCCATTATGCCCCAATTTGTTCTTTTCTTCAATTCTTCTGTAGATAAGAATCCACCTCCCTACAAACATGTCCGATAGTGAAAAGTGGCTTTAAGCATAGGTAGAATCTGAGAAAATATTCCTTTCACCACCCCCCCCTACCTTCTCCGCTTCTGTATGAAAACCATGTTGCAAATAAATGCAAAGTAATTAGGTGGTACTTGTTTGTCAGCTAGGATGTATTTACATGGGACAACTAAACATATTTCACAACACGTAAAACATAAGGAAATAATGGATGTGATGTTTCTCGATTCGGATGATCAATTTGAATATTCTTATGACGGATATTATACCAAAACTGCACAGCTTAAAGCCATTGCTGTGCAAAAGGAGAAGTCACCCTACCAATAGTTTCCAGTTTTACCCACTGTTGTTCCATGCTGTGACCCCTTCCATTGGTGTGCTTTGGCTGTCTTGAGCAGTTTGTGTTTTAGGTGCAGGCAATGTGGCTGATTTAGTGTGGCTGGTTCGAAGTGGCTGGGCAATGGGATGCACTGACAAGGCATGGTTTTGGCATAATTACAACATAGCAATATTGATACATATGAAAAAATCTTATGACAAGCTGGAGCTGCAGACTATTGAGCTTTTATGGAATAGCTGATCATTATTGGCATGCTTATCTACTGTAGGTCCCTCTCGAATCAAGTAATGCGAATGCGGGCTTTTCCCTCTTTTTCTCCTTCTGAGATTTGCTGTTGCTGGTGGCTTTTGTTGTAGAATGGAGAATGAATCAAGGAGTAAACATTTCCAGCACAGTGAACAGTTATAGTAAAATGGGTATCCTGCAAGCCTCTGTAATTCTCTCTAAGCAAGGAATATTAAGTAGGCTTTCTCTTTCCCCCCTCTCCTCCTCACAGCCCACTTCTCAGGGAGAGGGGGAATGGAGCAGGGTAGAAGAAGGGATAAGCTTCAGAAATGTCGGCTTATATCTCAGGCACACTATCGGCTTCCTCTTTACCTCTGTCTTTTAAATTTTTTTATCACATTTAGCAATGACATAACAACACATCAAGCATCAAAATGCCACCTCTTCAAAGCTTCGCTCTTAAACTTTGATATATTTTAACCAATTGCAATTTGACAACACTCTTAATATGGATAACTTATCTAAGTCAAAACATCTGCACACAAACTGGTCAATCTGGATTAAATCTTTTTACATGACAATCATTACTTAGTGTTAAGTGTTAGACAGCCTGGCACATCATCCAATTCATGCATGTATATTAATTTGTTGTTGCTGAACCTGCCCACAGTATAAATGGTTAGATTTGACAGCAAGGGAACAAGGTTATATCACAGAACTGCTTTAATTGGAAATGATTCTGTAATATAAGTGGGGTATAATTTTCACAATGAGATTCAGTTAAGCAAAGGAAGGTGATCATCCACATGATAAGACAAGTGATGATAATGACTTAGGTAGGAAAGTAAAGTTATGACTGCAAATAAAGAGCAAACATAAAATTATTCTTTTTTTTAAAGTGGTGCTTAAAAATCTATAGATATAAAGTTAAAAAAAATCAATCCTTGTCCCTGAGCACTATTCTATGTTGAACAAAATCTATACTTGCATTATCTTAGTTATGCACAATTGAAAATTCAGATACACATGACATTATCCTTGGAGCCAATTGTTTTCAGAACAAGTCTTGAATTTTCTGGAACAGTGAACAATTCAGTCTGCTCATGGTCCATTTTTTCCTTTCTCTACTTTCCTTTCTAACTGGGCAGACCAAGGGTAGCAGCTTGTGTTGTATTTATTGAAATAAACTAGTCGATCTCCTTTGGCATTGCTCATGGATAAAAATTTAAAATAAATTAAGTGCATAAATAGTGTGCTCCTCATCCACCATGGATGGATAAAGAAATAGATTTATGTTACTCGGACTAAATAATTAAGTGTGTGTGTGCATAAATAAGTAAGTCGATATATACAGGCAGCATCACACATCACAGTTACATAATTAAATCTGCCTATTTCATCTGCTTCTTGCACTCATTATATATTAATTAGAAATATGAGAGGAGCACATGTAACAAAGGCAATGCCGAATATTTATCATTCCATCTAAATAGAATACATAAAAATTAGAACTATGTAATAATTGCATATGAGGTCATGAAAGCAACTGTAATTATATATTTATAATTTAAAAATATGTAATTGTAACTATGAATATGTGACCAAATGTAAATATTGCAATATTTATTATTAATATAAGCATATAAAAATAGGAATACATTTACATTTTAATATATTTGCAGCAGGGAAATCTGTAAACATACCTTGGGTCAGTGATGGAGCATTGGGTTTAGTGGAGGGTACATGATGTGGAGGGTACATGATGAGCCTTTGGATGAGCCTTGTGTTACTGGTGTGGGGCATGCAGCAGGGAGGCCACATGCAGAGTCATCAGGATTTGGAAAAGAGGTGAGAGGCTGCGGTGCTGGGCTGGGAGCAGGCAGGGATGAGGCTCGCTGAACAGTTGGGCTGGAAGTGGGAAGGGGAGAGGCCGGACACAAAGTCGGACGAGGAGCAGGGATGATTGTTTTTTTTTTATTCGTTCACGGGATGTGGGCGTCGCTGGCAAGGCCGGCATTTATTGCCCATCCCTAATTGCCCTCGAGAAGGTGGTGGTGAGCCGCCTTCTTGAACTGCTGCAGTCCGTGTGGTGACGGTTCTCCCACAGTGCTGTTAGGAAGGGAGTTCCAGGATTTTGACCCAGCGACAATGAAGGAACGGCGATATATTTCCAAGTCGGGATGGTGTGTGACTTGGAGGGGAACGTGCAGGTGGTGTTGTTCCCATGCGCCTGCTGCCCTTGTCCTTCTAGGTGGTAGAGGTCGCGGGTTTGGGAGGTGCTGTCGAAGAAGCCTTGGCGAGTTGCTGCAGTGCATCCTGTGGATGGTGCACACTGCAGCCACAGTGCGCCAGTGGTGAAGGGAGTGAATGTTTAGGGTGGTGGATGGGGTGCCAATCAAGCGGGCTGCTTTATCTTGGATGGTGTCGAGCTTCTTGAGTGTTGTTGGAGCTGCACTCATCCAGGCAAGTGGAGAGTATTCCATCACACTCCTGACTTGTGCCTTGCAGATGGTGGAAAGGCTTTGGGGAGTCAGGTGGTGAGTCACTCGCCGCAGAATACCCAGCCTCTGACCTGCTCTCGTAGCCACAGTATTTATATGGCTGGTCCAGTTAAGTTTCTGGTCAATGGTGACCCCCAGGATGTTGATGGTGGGGAATTCGGCGATGGTAATGCCGTTGAATGTCAAGGGGAGGTGGTTAAACTCTCTCTTGTTGGAGATGGTCATTGCCTGGCACTTATCTGGCACTTTTGTGGACAGGACATACCTGGGCAATTTTCCACATTGTCGGGTGGATGCCAGTGTTGTAGCTGTACTGGAACAGCTTGGCTAGGGGCGCAGCTAGTTCTGGAGCACAAGTCTTCAGCACTACAGCTGGGATGTTGTCGGGGCCCATAGCCTTTGCTGTATCCAGTGCACTCAGCCGTTTCTTGATATCACGTGGAGTGAATCGAATTGGCCGAAGACTGGCTTCCGTGATGGTGGGGATATCGGGAGGAGGCTGAGATGGATTATCCACTCGGCACTTCTGGCTGAAGATGGTTGCAAACGCTTCAGCCTTGTCTTGTGCACTCACGTGCTGGACTCCGCCATCATTGAGAATGGGGATGTTTGCAGAGCCTCCTCCTCCCGTTAGTTGTTTAATTGTCCACCACCATTCACGACTGGATGTGGCAGGACTGCAGAGCTTTGATCTGATCCGTTGGTTGTGGAATCGCTTAGCTCTGTCTATGGCATGTTGCTTCCGCTGTTTAGCATGCATGTCGTCCTGAGTTGTAGCTTCACCAGGTTGGCACCTCATTTTTAGGTACGCCTGGTGCTGCTCCTGACATGCTCTTCTACACTCCTCATTGAACCAGGGTTGATCCCCTGGCTTGTTGGTAATGGTAGAGTGAGGAATATGCCGGGCCATGAGGTTACAGATTGTGCTGGAATACAATTCTGCTGCTGCTGATGGCCCACAGCGCCTCATGGATGCCCAGTTTTGAGCTGCTAGATCTGTTCTGAATCTATCCCATTGAGCACGGTGGTAGTGCCACACAACACGTTGGATGGTGTCCTCAGTGCGAAGACGGGATTTCATCTCCACGAGGACTGTGCGGTGATCACTCCTACCAATACTGTCATGGACAGATGCATTTGCGACAGGTAGATTGGTGAGGACGAGGTCAAGTAAGTTTTTGAAACATGGTTGCTTTGTTTTTATGTTCACATTTGATTGGTCTGTGTTAACCATGTAAACAATAATACCATGTGGCCAGCATAGACTAATCAGAAAGGTTTAAACACATCTAGTCATACAATATGCAGACTGACCTAGGAAACTAGCAAAAGCTGACCGGCGGCTTCAAAACATTTGACACAAAATCTATGAAGTTGGCAGCTCAAAAAACAACCCTGAAAGCAATTCTTTGATGTGAAATCGGGTAATTACACTGAAGGTGCAAACAGAAACCTGCTTGTAATGTACGTTTTTCATTCATGCTGAAGGGGGAGAAACATAAGTATATGAAAGCCTGGTGGGATATGCAAGCGTTGGAGGCATAAGATTTATTTTGTAGAGAGGTTTTGAACAATGCTTCTTCCTGGACAATTTTTATTTGTGACACGTATTTGGATTCTAAATAGGCATTAAATTCTTTTCATCTGAAAAGGAAGAGAGTTTTGTGTTGTTTTATTGAAAATAGCTGGGGTAAGCATTCAATTTGCTTTGAAATTCCTCTTGCTTTCATGAAGCTACACGAGAAGGAGGAGTTATGAGAGGTTTGCCTCAACTCAATTTGAGATGGAATGCACAGATTACTCAAGGAGGAAGGTCCACAGCCCCTGCCAGAGCCCCTTGGGCTTGTGAGGTGAGATGTGTCTTCACCACCACGCTTTTGCCATTGAGGAGCTCTCATGTTGTATTAGCTGAAAGGTAGCCTTCTGATATTGGAAGTTGAAGGAGCACATGCAAAGTGATGGACATATGGACAATCTGCCCAACTACCTGGGTTGTCAGTAAGTGGCTTCCCATCATGCAATGACTTTATTTTATTTAAAGACTTGAGGTGTTACGGTTTGCAAGATTTAACCGTGACATTTTTAAATGGGGTTTCCGCCGCAGTTTCGGCCAGCAGAGCGGGAGCAGTTCCAAGGAAATTGCAGCCAAGGCATTCAACTGTACATTGTATCTTGATGGTGTGCCCTATTGAGGTATGGGTATTCATGAGATGCAGTGAAAGAGCAGTAAGGTTGTATGAGGGCTTGACATGGCCAAGAAGTAAATGTGGAACAGGTTGACAAAGAAGGCTTTGCGGCATGCAAACTTAGCTTGTCTATAAGATAAATGGCAGTGGTAAGTACTTTTTCCATGCCGGATTTCATTAAATTTGCCATCTTATCATGCATCTGTTCACAGGTCCTGCCTGGTTACGACCTGCTATGCGGAATATACACTGGTATCTTTGGGAGGGTGTCCTCAAGTGCCATATTGAGCAAATCCCTTCGCACCTACAATGGGTTTTCTTTCACTTCATTTACGTCAATCACTTCTCTACCCCCCTCCCCCTTCCAGCCTTGGCTAAGGCTGACAAATTTCAAAAATTAATTTTGAAGCTTGATAAAAGTTGAAACAGTATTTGCCTCCATACACAGTTACTTACTTTTAAGTGTGCCCATCCCTTTAATTTGGACCTGCTGGCCAGATTTTCTGTTTCCCTCCATTAGGCTCGCTCCCTGTATAAGGCCAAAGCTGCACTACAAATAATTATTCAAGCTTCATTGGGATGGAGTGGTACAGCATCCAACCCCTTGTTTGATGAATGGCCAGCAGATATGTAGCTGCTTGAGGTGAGTGGGAGGAGGTTTGCCCTATTTGGCATTTCAGGGCATCCTCCTGAGAAGACTATTCCTGGCAGCAGCTAGTGGAAAAAAAACCCTCTAGATTGAAAAAAAAAAATTTTTTTTCCCCAATTGTCTCCCTGTTTTTCTCCCCTCTTCTCTGAAAGCACTGATTCTTGCTGGGGCACTGTTCCATATAAACTAACAGCCATCTGATTCCTTGCCCAAGAAGTATGCCTGAGCTTGGACAAGTGCATGTCAGCAGCCTGTTTCACTGATGCCATCACAGTGCCTGATCCTGTCCTCATACAAAATCCACACATATGCCCTGACCAGCAGGGGGGTCACTAAATAGCCACCAGGAGCAGGAAGCCTGGTAGATTTTCCCCTTCCCTTTCTCATGATGCTGAGACCAATAGTAAAAACCTGACTGAGATCAACTATCTCAAAGAAATCCAATTCACACCAATGTATGCCAGTGACTTGTATTCAACCAAATGAATCGGGAAAAGATTGGCAACTTTTCACAAATATTAAGGCATTTGGCTACAATTCACTTTATGCAAAGCCTGATTTAGAGACCTGAGTTAGTATTCATGCTTATTTATATTAATATTTTAAATACATGAAATCAAAAGATTGTGTTATATTTAAGAAAATCACTGATTTAAGAGTATACAAAAACGACAGTTTATTTTCTTAGTGTATCTGAACTGACTTGATCCCAATAGAATATTCTATGAAATAAAACAATTAAAAAAGCATGTCATTCACAATCTATCTATTGCAGGTTCCACTCAATAACGTTCAAGAGGGAACCAACTGCAGGGAAACTCCCAAAAAGACTCTGAAGTTCCTCTCTGACTTAAGAGAGGTCACTGTGGCCATGACTGTGGAGTTTGTCTCCCTCCCCTTGTACTTACTCTCCTCCCCTTTTAAGAAGGCTGAATCTTCTCTTGCAGACAATTTCCTTCCTTCAGTGTGAGGGCTTACTTACAACATTTGATGAGTGTAGTTTGAGACTTAAGCAAGCAGTGACATATTCAAACAGCAACAGAAAACCTCGGCTTTTTGCCAGAAAACACTGTAAAATAAAAAGGTTTGCTTACGTTTGCTGTTCATCAATCTTGAGTTTGCTTCACTGATGGCTTTTAGCTCTGTTTAGTTATTTACTGTGAGATTTAAGTGACTCATTAATCAAACAGAAATTATTATTTTGGCATATATGGTGGTTCATGGTCATCAAGTGATGAATCCCATTAAAAACTGATAGGGTGATCTTCGTGTTAAACTGATTAACGTGATGCTCTTTAAAGCTAATTTGAAAGCATTTACAAAATGTTGATAACTTTTGGTGATGATGTAAAATGGAAGACATCAGATTGGCCCTCCATTATACGCCTTGAAGGCAATGAAAAGGAAAATCAGACAGGATGGATAGGATATACTCAGCATCTCGAGGTGCATTTCAGCAATTATTGCTATGCTCCTTCACAATGAAAGCACACTGGATTTTAAATGACTGATAACAACAATTTGAATTCATACAGCGCCTTTAATGAAGAAGGAAGTTCGAATGTGTTTCACAGAGATAACCCAAAGAAGGAGACATTGGGCGGCAGAGGGTGGGGGGGCGGAGGTGATTTATAAGGAGAATCTTAAAGGAGGAGAGGGAGGTAGAAAGGCTAGAGGGGTTTAAGAGAGAGAATTCCAGAGCGTGGGCCCTAGGTGGTTGAAGGCACAGCTTCTAATGGTGGGACAAAAGGAGGGAGGATGCTCAAGTATCAGAGGAGGACAAAAAGCAGGACAAATCCAATCCAGCCAATTACCGCCCCATCAGTCTACTCTCAATCATCAGCAAAGTGATGGAAGGTGTCGTCGACAGTGCTATCAAGCGGCACTTACTCACCAATAACCTGCTCACAGATGCTCAGTTTGGGTTCCGCCAGGACCACTCGGCTCCAGACCTCATTACAGCCTTGGTCCAAACATGGACAAAAGAGCTGAATTCCAGAGGTGAGGTGAGAGTGACTGCCCTTGACATCAAGGCAACATTTGACCGAGTGTGACACCAAGGAGCCCTCGTAAAATTGAAGTCAATGGGAATCAGGGGGAAAACTCTCCAGTGGCTGGAGTCATACCTAGCACAAAGGAAGATGGTAGTGGTTGTTGGAGGCCAATCATATCAACCCCAGGGCATTGCTGCAGGAGTTCCTCAGGGCAGTGTTCTAGGCCCAACTATCTTCAGCTGCTTTATCAATGACTTTCCCTCCATCATAAGGTCAGAAATGGGGATGTTCACTGATGATTGCACAGTGTTCAGTTCCATTGGCAACCCCTCAGATAATGAAGCAGTCCGAGCCCGCATGCAGCAAGACCTGGACAACATCCAGGCTTGGGCTGATAAGTGGCAAGTAACATTCGCGCCAGACAAGTGCCAGGCAATGACCGTCTCCAACAAGAGAGAGACTAACCACCTTCCCTTGACATTCAACGGCATTACCATCGACGAATCCCCCACCATCAGCATCCTAGGGGTCACCATTGACCAGAAACTTAACTGGACCAGCCATATAAATACTGTGGCTACAAGATCAGGTCAGAGGCTGGGTATTCTGTGGCGAGTGACTCACCTCCTGACTCCCCAAAGCCTTTCTACCATCTACAAGGCACAAGTCAGGAGTGTGATGGAATACTCTCCACTTGCCTGGATGAGTGCAGCTCCAACAACATTCAAGAACCTCGACACCATCCAGGACAAAGCAGCCCACTTGATTGACACCCCATCCACCACCCTAAACATTCACTCCCTTCACCACTGGCGCACTGTGGCTGCAGTGTGTACCATCCACAGGATGCACTGCAGCAACTGGCCAAGGCTTCTTCAACAGCACCTCCCAAACCTGCGACCTCTACCACCTGGAAGGACAAGAGCAGCAGGCACATGGGAACAATACCACCTGCACGTTCCCCTCCAAGTCACACACCATCCCGACTTGGAAATATATCGCCGTTCCTTCATCGTCGCTGGGTCAAAATCCTGGAACTCCCTTCCTAACAGCACTGTGGGAGAACCTTCACCACACGGACTGCAGCGGTTCAAGAAGGCGGCTCACCACCACCTTCACAAGGGCAATTAGGGATGGGCAATAAATGCTGGCGTCGCCAGTGAACGCCCACATCCCGTGAACGAATATAAAAAAAAGAGGAACAGAGAGTGTGGGTAGGGTTGTAGCACTGGAAAAGGTTACAGAGATAGGGAGGGGTGAGGCCATGGACAGACTAAAATACAAGGTTGAGAAGTTTAAATTTGAGGCATTGGGGTCCCAAAGCCAATGTAGGTCAGTGAGAACAGGAGTGATGAAGGCAGTATAAGATAGCAGCAACAGAGTTTGAGATGAGCTCAAGTTGATGGAGGGTGGAGAAAAAGAGGTCAGCCAAGAGAGCATTGGAATAGTTGAGTGTGGAGGTGATAAAGGCCTGGACGAGGGTTTCAGCAGCAGATGGGCTGAGGCAGGGATTGAAGTGAGTGAGATTATGGAAGCAGTGTTTGTGACGGAAAGAAAATGGTATCAGAAGCTCAGCTCCAGGTCAAATAGGCTGCCAAGTTTGCAAACAGTCTAGCTCAGCCTGAGACAGTAATTGGGGAGGGAGATGGAGTCGATGGCGTGAGTCCAGCATTTGTGGCATGGGTCAAAGACGGTGGCTTCGGTCTTCCCAATCATTAGATGTAGGAAATTGCAGCTCATCAAAGATTGAAAGTCGGACAAGGAGTCTGACAGCACAGAGGCAGTTGAGGAATTGAGAGAGCTGATTTGCAAAATGTGTGGTGGATGTTCAGATCCCCTGCAACATGCTTCTGACATATGTCAGCAGCAGAGTTATGCTGGTGTGTCGTAAGTTTGATGTAAAATTCTCAACTGACTCTCTGATAACCGACTGCTGGTTTGCAGTCAGGAAACCATTTGTAGAACAACCTTTCACTCCACACGTTCAGTGGAAAGATTTAGCTTAGTCAACTACATTTTACACATTTGAGACAAGTTCACCTTGTCCAGAGAAATAAGCACTGAATTAAAATTGCTAATCGGCCAGCTGGCTGAGTCCAACGGGGCAGCAGTGGGCGGGGTGAGTGGGATGGGAAGAAGTTTGATAAGGTTAGTCTCCTGTAGATGCAATGGGCAGGAAGATCGGTGACAGAGGAGCATGGGGCAGATGGGATTGCTGCTCACAAGGAAATAGTGACGAGTGCCATGGGCCTTTTGGAAAATACTGAATGGCACAGTGGGCAGCTATGGCCTTATTCAAGAGGGATTTGAGCCGGGGCGGTGGCAAGAGAGCAGGAAGGCAGAAGAGTAGTGACGTGTTGGGGTAGGGATTGAGGGTGGAAAGTACCCAAGATGGGAGAAATGAAAGGTTGGTGACAGGAAGGGGAGGAGAGAAGAGCCCGAGAGGGGCTGAAAGGTTGAAAAAAAAAGGAAGGTACAGGTAACGGGCTCGTGTCTGGAGTGGCGGCCAAAATGCACATGCCAATGGACACAGAAGGAATTTGGGTCATATCAGCATGGCAGAGACATAAACAGAAAACAGGGAGGAGCCGCTATGAACCAGTCCAATGTCCCTGTGATGGGACAAAATCAACTTCTAGACAATGTGGATTCAACTTGTAGCATGCACAAAACAATATTCGGGTTCGGGAGTGAGTTGTGAAGAGGGTGGGAGGGTTGGGTGGTGGGTCCAGAAGCTGTTTAAGGGACAAAGTATCAGTTGAGGCATCAGTGGAGGTTGTCCCGTGGAATCAGAGGGCTGATGAGGAGCAGAGAGTCATCCATCAGCCAGCAGAAGTTGATCCAGGCATCCAGCGGAGGTGCGTAGTAGCCTCAGTGCACACTAGTGGGTCCAGTAGACCAGGAGAGGGATGAGGAGCAGTGGAAGTGAAACTCAAGGGCTAAAGGCAGCGGAGAACACGGAAGGGTGGAGAGTAAAATCCATCGGATCAGTGCAGATAAGGCGACTGGTCCAAGGAGTAACTGTAGGGCAATGAGGAGCACACAGGACTGGAAGCTTTAGGAGTTGGTCCAACTCAATCCAGAGAAGGGTGATGGAGAAGTTCTGAAGGCCGAATGGAGCTCAACATTGTCAGCGGCCATGGGAAGGAAGCAGATAGCAGCAAAGCAGAGATCATTCAGCAGCGTGGGAGCAGTATCCAGAGCAGAATGGAAACCAACGGGACTGAATCAGAGCCAGTCCAGTGTAGAGTGAAAAGTCCCATTGGAGTAGCAGAAACTGAGCCTGCAGAAGCAGGCCAAATGGAATAGAGGGAGTCCAGCTAAGAATAGTCTCAGTAAAGAGCAGCGATGAGGGTTAAGGTCATATTGAAGCTCAGAAGCTAGCGTAGTAATGATATTTATTTCTGCCCAGGATTCAACAAAGCATCAGGGTAAAGCTGAGAAGCTAACAGTTCACTGGAGTACAGTCCAGAATCCCAGTAGGTAACAGAGGAGATGAAGGATGGTCACGGATGTTTATCAGTTGCAGCAATTCCCACAAAGTTAGCAATTTCTTGTGCTCAGCACTGTACTCCTTCTCAAGATGAAAATTCTTAAAAACTCAGTGGCTTGCAAAATCCATTATTTTGTTCCTTTGTAAAATGTAAATCAAGTAGACAGAAATAACGGGAGAGAGCTCAAAACAGAAATATAGAGCATATGCAGAGAATGGGACATTAAGGACGAAAGCAAAGAGGGAATGCTAAACCTGTACAAACCTTTGGTTCAGTTGCAGTTCGAACATTGTGTCTAGTTTTGTGTGCCTCCTTTCGGCAAATGCCAAGACCAAGAAGAGAATGCATGAAAGATTTAGTATGTTGATGACAAGGAAGAGAGGATTTAATTACAAGGATAGACTAGAAAAACAGGGGCTATTTTCATGAGTACAGAGAAAGTTAAGAGAAGGTTAAAAAGAGGTGTTCAAAATTACAAAGGATTTTGATAAGGTAAATAGAATCATAGAAGGATACAGCACAGAAGAAGGCCATTCAGCCCCGATCTTGTTTATATTACAATGTGGTCAATGGCGACAGCATTGTAATATAAATGCAGTTCTGGATCATCTCCTTTACTGGGCTTGCTGTCAAGTGACAGGTTGGCCTATTTCACAAATAATTTCAGTTACAACGTGGTCATTTGAAGAAACAGTAAACATTAAGAGTTTAAAGGATCTCTAGCCTCCGGGTCATTTCATGTGTGGAAACATTGCACAAAAAAGCCCCGCTGAGATATGCTGTTCTGCAGCGCTGCAATATTCATGCACCAGGAGCAGCTGACTCCAATTGCCACTGTATGGATCAAATCACTACCCTTGGCGGCATGCCCCATAGAGCTGTGTGCACATAAATAAGGCAGATCTATTTTTTTAATACTTACTTTACACCATTCTTTTGGAAATTTTCATACATGGTATTAGTTTGTTATGTAAACAGAACAGTAACTGGATCCCCAGTGTAATAAGACAATTAATGAACACACGAGTCCAGTTGGACATAATGCACCTATCACTTTGTCACAATTATGTACTTGCTCAGTGTCTCAAAGGCAAATCACACCAGAATCCAGGGCCCCAGTATTTACGGGGAGGTGGGGAGAATGCGCGGAGCTCGATAGTGGGGTTGGGGGGAACCCGGCCAGGCCGGGGCCGCGGTGGTCCGGCTGAATTTAACAGCAGGACCTCATTATAATTTTTACCTTCCGTTTCCTGCCTGGCAGCCAGTCAAATTGACAGGCTGGCTGCTGCCAGGCAGGAAAAACAAGGGCAGGGGGCAGCAGCCGGAGACCCTCGGGGACGGTCCCTGGCAATGGCGACTGCGGGGCAGGCTGCAAATCGGGAGTTGGGGTGGAGGGGAACGCCGATCGCTGGGCAGGCTACAAATCGGGGGATGGGTGGGGGGAAGTCGCTGATCGCGGCAGGGGCTAGTGAGAGGCCACGATTGGCAGAAGTGGGGGGGTGCTGAAGGCTTCCTTGAGAGGCCGGGGGTTGGGGGGGAGCAGTCCTGCTCCTCCTGACCTAAAGGAGCACTGTAAAAAGCGCTCAGCTTGTCGAGCCGGCAGCTCGCGCCTCCCTTTCGTGACTGGGTTTCCCGAGCCCTGGGAAACCCGACCGGCAACAGCGAAATTTAAATCAGGCTCCCAACTGCACTGTGATTTAAATATGTTAATGAAGTATCCCGCCTCTCCAAGATGGGACAGTCGCACGGCTTGAAACCCACCGCCGTAAAAATGGGTTGGGGACGCGTTCCCCGTTTTGTTGGGGTTTCAGCCCCCCTTGACCTCCACCGCCCATCGTGGGGGGGGGTTAATATCGAGGCCCATGCGTTCGTCTCTTTATCATTCATCACAATGAATCATAATACTCACAACATGACCTTGAAATTACACTGTGCAGTATTAGTATGAAAACATGTTGACTTGTTCGTCTGAAATTATTTTTCTTGCCATTTTAAGTGGGTCAATGCCTTTGTTAAATAGGGGACAGAGAAATTTCACACCATTTTCATGACTGACGTCGCACAGCCCGATTTCAAGACACTTGTAAACAAAACCGTACCCTTGCTGTTGCTTGAAGTAGTTACATTTTCTAATCCACTAATGGATGAGTTCCAGTAATGTGTAAAAGTCGTGCCTTTAAAGCAGCATCCACGTTCTCAATTATTCTTATTCATCAGAATGTGCAGGAAAAGAATATGGACCTCAACAGCCTTTCATGTAAAGTGGCATTCTGAACAACAATGGAAGGTTTCTTCTTTTCAATATAAATAAAAATTCATAAATTTATTTTTATACTCATGTTAATGATTTTGGTATAAACTGCAGACAGAGGAAATGTTCCCCAAAGGTGTTAATTAATTGACATGCGCTGTTAAACGCAGCTTGTATCACAGTTCCTTATCCTGCAGCATTAAAAGAAACCAGGTCCTGTGTTTGAAACCGTTTATGGCTTTTTTTGAAGATTTACATTCAGAAATAAAAGCAAGGCAACTATATATAACAGTCTGGTCAGCAAACACAGTTGAGTAACTGCAATAAATAAACCTTTCAAAGGACAAACATGCTCTGGTTTACATCTGGACTGAATTTGAAGTCAATGGAAAGGAAACTCCAGCGGGGGGTGTATAACAGGCAGCAGATCCATCCACTGCTTCCATAAAGTCTGAAATCAAAGTTGTGTCAGCCAAAGCAAAAGAGTTATAAAAATAGACAGGAATGGTTACAAGGAGGGTGATAAGGAGCTGAGAACATTGTCGGGTGCAAGGTAATTTAGATATTCGACATCTAACCTATATTATGAATAAAAGTTATGGAATATGAACGGAGTCAGAAGTGATAATGCAGTAAAGAATCAGTTCAGAAAGCACACCTGATACAAGCCGTGGCTGAGTGATAGCACTCTAGCCTCTGAGTCCAGAAGGTCATTGGTTCAAGCCCCACTCCAGAGACACCTCAGTACAGTACTGAGGGAGTGCTGCACGATTGGAGGTGGCGTCTTTCTGATGAGACGTTAAACCGAGGCTCCATCAACTCTCTCAGAATGGACGTAAAAGATCCCACAGCAATATTCGAAGAAGAGCAGGAAAGTTGTCCTGGCCAACATTTATCCCTCAACCACAAGCTAAAACAGATAATCTTGTCATTTGTCTCATTGCTATTCGTGGAAGTTTGCCGTGCACAAATTGGCCGCCACGATTCCTACATTACGACAGTGACGACACCTCAGTAGCACTTTGTTGGCTGTAAAGCACTTTGGGACATCCTGAGGTCACGAAAGGCGCTATATAAATGCTTTAAAAGCAAAGATCTGACTTCAGTGGAAAGGAAAGTGGGTGAGGTGTACAACGGGCAGCCGATCTGCTACTGCCAGTTTTCTTCCCAGCGGTGAAAATTAAAATCTACCCCAATAGTTTAAAAAATGGGAGTAAAGCTTTGAAAATTGAACCTGATATTAGTTATTTGCCACTACCTCTCTCCCGAGACAGATTGGGAAGGCAAATCAACCTGGTGTCAAACAGCCAGGAGACAATGATATGATATGTTTCAAAAAAGTCAATAAAATGCAGAGGTCTGGAGAGACTTCAACAGGGAGGCCTAAAATGCAGAGAGGTGAAGTGAGCTCAAGAGTATTGCTTGTTTTGGACCAGACTTCCCCCAAAATAATAACAATAAGAACAACAACAATGCCAACAACTTGCAGTTACGCAGCACCTTTAATACTGAAACACAGCCCAAAACAATGGACGCCGAACCAAAGAAGGTGATATAAGGAGGGTTGAAAGAGGTAGGTTTTAAGGAGAGTCAGGAAAGTGGAGACACAAAGGGGTTTAGGGTGAGCATTCCAGAGCATGGAGCTTAGGCGGCTGAAGGAATGGCTGCCAGTTAAATAAGAACATGAGAAATAGGAGCAGGAGTAGGCCCTACGGCCCCTCGAGCCTGCTCCGCCATTCAATCAGATCATGGCTGATCTTTGACCTCAACTCCACTTTCCTGCCTGATTCCCATATCCCTTGATTCCCCGAGAGTCCAAAAATCTATCGATCTCAGTTTTGAATATACTCAACAACTGAGCATCCACAATCACAGGAACATAGGAACATCTTCAGGAACAGGAGAAGGCCATTCAGCTCCTCAAGCCTGCTCCGCCATTTGATAAGATCATGGCTGATCTGTGATCTAACTCCATATACCTGCCTTTGGCCCATATCCTTTAATACCTTTGGTTGCCAAAAAGCTATCTATCTCAGATTTAAATTTAGCAATTGAGCTAGTATCAATTGCTGTTTGCAGAAGAGAGTTCCAAACTTCTACAACCCTTTGTGTGTAGAAATGTTTTCTAATCTCGCTCCCGAAAGGTCTGGCTCTAATTTTTAGACTGTGCCCCCTACTCCTAGAATCCCCAACCAGCGGAAACAGTTTCTCTCCATCCACCCTATCTGTTCCCCTTAATATCTTATAAACTTCGATCAGATCACCCCTTAACCTTCGAAACTCTGGAGAATACAACCCCAATTTGTGTAATCTCTCCTCGTAACTTAACCCTTGAAGTCCAGGTATCATTCTAGTAAACCTACGCTGCACTCCCTCCAAGGCCAATATGTCCTTCCGAAGGTGCGGTGCCCAGAACTGCTCACAGTACTCCAGGTGCGGTCTAACCAGGGTTTTGTATAGCTGCAGCATAACTTCTGCCCCCTTGTACTCTAGTCCTCTAGATATAAAGGCCAGCATTCCATTAGCCTTATTGATTATTTTCTGCACCAGTTCATGACACTTTAATGATCTATGTACCTGTACCCGTAGGTCCCTTTGGACATCCACTGTTTTTAACTTTTTACCATTTAGAAAGTACCCTGTTCTATCCTTTTTTGATCCAAAGTAGATGACCTCACATTTGTCCACATTGAATTCCATTTGCCACAGTTTTGCCCATTCACCTAATCTATCAATATCACTTTGTAATTTTATGTTTTCATCTACACTGCTTACAATGACACCAATCTTTGTGTCATCGGCAAATTTAGATATGAGACTTTCGATGCCTTCATCTAAGTCGTTAATAACCCTCTGGGGTAGAGAATTCCAATGATTCACAACCTTCTGAATGAAGAAATTCCTCCTCATCTCAGTCCTAAATATCCGACCCCTTATCCTGAGACTATGACCCCTAGTTCTAGACTCTCCAGCCAGGGGAAACAGCCTCTCAGCATCTACTCTGTCAAGTCGTCTTAGAATCTTACATGTTTCAATGAAATCACCTCTCATTCTTCTAAACTCCACAGAATATAGGCCCATTCTACTCAATCTTTCCTCAGAGGACAACCCTCTCGTTCCAGGAATCAATCTAGTGAACCTTCATTGCACCGCCTCTGAGGCAAGTATATCCATCCTTAGGTAAGGAGACCAAACTACAGACAGTACTCCAGGTGAGGTCTCACCAAAGCCCTGTACAATTGCAGCTAGACTTCCCTACTCTTGTACTCCAACCGCCTTGCAATAAAGGCCAACATACCATTTGCCTTCCTAATTGCTTGCTGTGCCAAAAGTTGTGGGGCAAAGGAAAGTTGAAGTAAGAACAGAGGTGGGGTGTGGGAGGGAGGTGGTTGTAGCACTGGGGGATATTAGAGGTAGGGAGGGTGGTGGCCATGGACGAATTTCAACACAATATTGAAAATTTTAAAATTGAGGCATTGAGGGAGCTCGAACCCATACAGGTCAGCAAGGCCTAGGGTGTTGAATGAGCAAGACTTGGTGCGGGATAGGTTATGGGCAGTAGAGTTTCTGGATGAAATCTATGGAGAGTGGAGGATGGGAGGCTGACCAAGAGATCATTGGAACAGTTGAATCTGAAGATGACAAAGGCACGGATTAAGGGCAGATGGGCTAAGGTAGGGACAGTGGTGAGTGACGTTACAGAGGTGGAAGTAGGCAGTCATGGAGATGGAGAGGATTTGGGGTTGGAAACTCAGCTCAATAGGAAAATAAAGTTAAGAACAGTCTGGTTCAGCTTGAGACGGTAGCCGGGGAGAAGATGGAGTCGATGGTGAGGGTAGAGTTTGCAGCAGGAGCCAAAAACAATGGCCTCGATATTAACCCCACTATGATGGGTGGGAGAGGGTCCCGTGGAGAGGGAGACACTTAATTATCATATTTAAATCAGGCTCCGACAAGACAATTGGGCGCCCAATTTAAAATTGACCGTTGCTGCGCGTGTTTCCCAGGGGCCGAGAGACCCGGCAATGAAAGGGGGGTGGGAGTTGCTGGCTCCAGTGCCTTTGGCAGCATTCCTTGTGGGCCAAGAGGAGCAGGAGCTAAGCGATTCCACAACCAACGGATCAGATCAAAGCTCTGCAGTCCTGCCACATCCAGTCGTGAATGGTGGTGGACAATTAAACAACTAACGAGAGGAAGAGGGTCTGCAAACATCTCCATCCTCAATGATGGCGGAGTCCAGCACGTGAGTGCAAAAGACAAGGCTGAAGCGTTTACAACGATCTTCAGCCAGAAGTGCCGAGTAGATGATTCATCTCAGCCTCCTCCCGATATCCCCACATCACAGAAGCCAGTCTTCGGCCAATTCGATTCACTCCACGTGATATCAAGAAACAGCTGAGTGCACTGGATACAGCAAAGGCTATGGGCCCCGACAACATCTCGGCTGTAGTGCTGAAGACTTGTGCTCCAGAACTAGCTGCGCCTCCAGCCAAACTGTTCCAGCACAGCTGCAACACTGATATCTATCCGACAATGTGGAAAATTGTCCAGGTATGTCCTGTCCACAAAAATCAGGGCAAATCCAATCCGGTCAATTACCGCCCCATCAGTCTACTCTCAATCATCAGCAAAGTGATGGAAGGTGTCGTCGACAGTGCTATCAAGCGGCACTTACTCACCAATAACCTGCTCACCGATGCTCAGTTTGGGTTCCACCAGGTCCACTCGGCTCCAGACCTCATTACAGCCTTGGTCCAAACATGGACAAAAGAGCTGAATTCCAGAGGTGAGGTGAGAGTGACTGCCCTTGAAATCAAGGCAGCATTTGACCGAATGTGGCACCAAGGAGCCCTAGTAAAACTGAAGTCAATGGGAATCAGGAGGAAAACTCCCCAGTGGCTGGAGTCGTACCGAGCACAAAGGAAGATGGTAGTGGTTGTTGGAGGCCAATCATCTCAACCCCAGGACATTGCTGCAGGAGTTCCTCAGGGCAATGTCCGAGGCCCAACCATCTTCAGTTGCTTCATCAATGACCTTCCCTCCATCATCAGGTCAGAAATGGGGATGTTCGCTGATGACTGCACAGTGTTCAGTTCCATTCGCAACACCTCAGATAATGAAGCAGTCCGTGCCCGCATACAGCAAGACCTGGACAACATCCAGGCTTGGGCTGATAAGTGACAAGTAACATTCGCGCCAGACAAGTGCCAGGCAATGACCATCTCCAACAAGAGAGAGTCTAACCACCTTCCCTTGACATCCATCGGCATTACCATCGACGAATCCCCCACCATCAGCATCCTAGGGGTCACCATTGACCAGAAACTTAACTGGACCAGCCATATAAATACTGTGGCTACAAGAGCAGGTCAGAGGCTGGGTATTCTGCGGCGAGTGACTCACCACCTGACTCCCCAAAGCCTTTCCACCATCTACAAGGCAAGTCAGGAGGAATACTCTCCTTGGATGAGTGCAGCTCCAACAACACTCAAGAAGCATGACACCATCCAGGACAAAGCAGCCCGCTTGATTGGCACCCCAACCACCACCCTAAACATTCACTCCCTTCCCGTGGCTGCAGTGTGTACCATCCACAGGATGCACTGCAGCAATTCGCCAAGCTTCTTCGACAGCACCTCCCAAACCCGCGACCTCTACCACCTAGAAGGTCAAGAGCAGCAGGCACATGGGAACAACACCACCTGCACGTTCCCCTCCAAGTCACACACCAGCCCAACTTGGAAATATATCGCCGTTCCTTCATCATCGCTGGGTCAAATTCCTGGAACTCCCTTCCTAACAGCACTATTCGAGAACCTTCACCACACGGACTGCAGCGGTTCAAGAAGGCGGTTCAAGGGCAATTAGGATGTACAATAAATGCCGGCCTTGCCAGCGACGCCCACATCTCGTGAACGAATAAAAAAAAGGAGTACTCCCCCCAGCCCCTAAAGGAAGCCTTTGGCCTCACCCTGCCTATTGCAACCTCGCTCTCTCCCCTGCCCACTGGCCTATCTCTCCCTCCAGCCCCGATGTACGATCTCTTCAACCACCTCCTCAAACCGCGATGTCAATCTCTCCACCACCACCACCCCCCCACCAAACCACGATGGCCAACCTTCCCCCCCCCCCCCCCCAACCCCGATTGCCAGGGACCGTCCCTCCCAGCCACTGGCCAGGCTGTCCATTCGGCCGGCTGCCAGGCGGGAAACGGATCAAAAAAATTATAATGAGGTCCTGCCATTAAGTTCGGCAGGACCTCCACCTCCCCGGCCATGCTGGGTTCTTAGGCTGTTTCTGGCATCCCCCGACACCCTCCCCGCCTCCACATAAATATCAGGACCAATGGCTTTGGTCTTAATATCTAGCCGGAGGAAATAGCAACTCATCCAAGACTGAATGTTGGGCAAGCATTCCGACAGCACAGAGATGGTTAATGGGTTTCAGTTATAGAGTCATGCTGGTGTGCAGTAAGTTCGACAGAAAATTCTTAACTGACTCAGCCAGGGGACCACTTGTAGAACAGTCTCCCACTCCTCATATTCAATGGAAAGATTTCGATTGGTCACCCACATCTCACACAGTTGAGACAGGCTCACCTTGTCCACAGAAAAAAGCAGTGAATATACTGAAAAATTATTTTTTCTAACATCGAATTTACAGCACAGAAACAGGCCGTTCGGCCCAACAGGTCCCTGCTGGTGTTTATGCTCCACAAGAGGCTCCTCCGACCCCCTCTTTATCCAACCCTATCAGCATAATCTTCTATTCCTTTCTCCCTCACGTGATTATCTGGCTTCTCCTTAATCTTTGCTATTTGCCTCAGCTACTCCTTGTGGTGGTGAGTTCCACATTCTCATCACTCTCTGGGTAAAGAAGTTTTATCTCAACATCAGAAGGTCATCGCTGGTCTGAGGAAAGGAAATGATTGAGATGTAGATGTTGAAAAAAAAGGTCAGAACTTAAATGCAAGCTGTTGCTGTTAAGAGGCAAAAGATTGGACCGATTCCCCTTTCACCAAATGAGAAAAGCATGAATGTGTTAAACATTTATGGAATCCACTCATTAGCGATGGGACAATGGGGAGGAGATCACTGGGTTGGACCATAAGAGGCGGAAAAAGACCGTTTTATTATTCATTTTGCTTGCCACAGTTTCATAACCTAGTGTCACAGACCTGGAAATTACGTTATTTTCGGCATTGTTCCTTTTTTTAAAGAAAGAATGAATGAACACAAATGCATTGCAGAGAACTGGAGCATCCCCATCCTTTGTCAACAGATGAATGCTTGTTCGTGCTCTTGACATATTTGTTTTAGAACATGAAATTACATTATCTCCATAAAGTAAGGTACTATTCTTTAGACAACAGAGGATAACCCACAAGTTATTAGATATGATGTAACCATTTCAAATTAATTTGTCATTTTTTACAAACTAGAAGGGATAATCTTGAGGAATTTTAGTAGTCTGACTGGTATAAAGAAATAAATTTTCTTTGTAATTTGACAGCGCAAATGCAAAATAGAAAGGTATCTGTCAGCATAAGCAACTACTGCAGTTAAGCAGAATGCTTCTGGTTAGACCTTTTTATTTGGCTGCAAAAGGGAAGATCAACACAAGGAAAACACCAGGCAATATCGTGTTCAAATTGCATTTGAACTTGCCCTGATTAATGCTGTTCATCCCAAACATTAATCTACATTTCTCTTTCAGATCATGACTGACTTGCTTGGATTCACTATGTTTTATCGAAATTCGGGGCCATTACTGCTCGCAATCATGGCTTCCTGTTCAACTCTGAGGAGAGTGAAGCATGCAAGTGCTTTAGGTGGTCAAGCCAGATTCAATGAGGGATGGCCAGTTGTGCGCCAGGTGGAACTTGAG